>NC_140296.1:97191733-98391733 GCF_964211825.1 Aythya ferina
TTTACTGATAATTTACTATCTGCATATCAAACTTCGATTAAGGTTAGGCTCCAATCAGATTTGTATATGTTGCCAGGGTGAATCTGGATAGTGTGTATACAACCTAGAGATTTGTCTGTTCCCATAACTAAATTGGCCACAGTTTGCTGACAGAATAGGACCTGAGTCTTACATATACAAGTTTTGGCTATTTGCTTCAATTCGGGACATTCAGGCATTTCAGTACCACATCTCAGGCTCTCTCTTCCACATCATGCTGTAGCAAAAACAAGAGAGTAGGTGCCAAGCCAAGATCAGCCAAGAAAATAACATTTTACTTTACTTATAGAATCAGAAAGAGTATTATGCAAAATTTTGGGTTTACTCTAGTAAGTAAATCAACATCAGAAAGAACATCTGTATCATCCTCTGAGTCTAATCCCCTCATAGCAAAATCACCAGTGTTGGCTTTTTTGATTCTTTAAAAGCAAAACCAAAAATCCAGTCCTTGTAATCTTCAATTGAGCCAGTTGGTAGAATGTAAATGCAAAGAATGAGATGTCTTACCACTGCCTGTAATCTAAATCTAAAGAGACTAAACCCACAGAGATACATTAAAGTCAGGGAGCAAACTGCCCATCGGGAAAGCAGATGGCAAAATAAACAATAATGCAGAAAAAAAGAAAAAGCACTAAACCTCTTGCTGGCACTTAATAGTAACATGTGCAGGACAAATCTCACCAGGGTAGAGAATGTTAACAGACTGTTTGTGACAAAATGAAATAGAATTATTTGAATTGACACTTATGCTCTCATAAATCTGACCCATACATCCATACTATTAAAATACTAATAGCATTTGCCCAGGGGCTTCAGCCTTAGCTTGAGATGCTGAGAGTTGCTTCCATTAGGAGCTGGCATATGATGGAGGCCAGTGTTCCCGACACAATCTGGCTTCTACAGGGAATCCTATTGACTCACAGACAGGAGGACTCACCCCAAAGAGCACAGTCTTTATGCACTTCTCTGAGCCTATTTCTGCCAAAACTCTGGCCCAAAGGTCTGTCTCCAGGGGCTCTCCTTTGTAGTCTGTGCTGCTGAGCCTATCCAGGGTATCACTGCTGCATCTTTATTAACTTTTTCTAGGTCAGTTTTCTCTCTCTCCCTATTATAGTTCTATCAATCAATGCTTTAGCCTTTCTGTTTTCTATGTCTGTAGTGGGTTTACGTGGCAAGGTTTTGGTAGCAGGGGGCTATAGGAGTGGTTTCTGTGAGAAAGATCTAGAAGCTGCCCCATGTTTGGGAAGGGCCCCGTTGTTTTCCAGAGCTGAGCCAATAAGTGATGTTGTTTTGCGCCTCTGTGAGAGCATATTTAAGACAGGGAAAAAACCGCTGCGCCACACAGCAGCTGGGAGGGAGAGAGCAGTGAGGAATGGCCTTGCAGGCACCAAGGTCAGTGTAGAAGAAGGGGGAGAGGTGCCCCAGGCGCCGGAGCAGAAGTCCCCTGCGGCCTGTGGTGAGGACCATGGTGAAGCAGGTTGTCCCCCTGCAGCCCATGGAGTACCACGGTGGAGCAGAGTTCCATGCTGCAGCCCGTGGAGGAGATCATGGTGGAGCAGGTGGCCCTGCACCGATGGAGGCTGCCGCCTGTGGAAGACCCCTGCCAGAGCAGATTTTGGGCCGGACCTGTAGCCCATGGAGACGAGCCCACATAGGAGCAGGTGGCCTGGCAGGAGCTGCTGCCCATAGGGGAGCCAGGTTGGAGCAGTTTTCTCCTGAGGGATGGACCCCGTGGTACGGACCCATACCTGGAGCAGTTCTGGAAGAGCTGCTGCCTGTGGAAAGCCCACGTCGGATCAGTTCATTAAGGACTGCATCCCGTGGGTGGGACCCCACAGCACAGGGGACGAGACTGACCGAGAAGGAGCGGCAGAGAAGCGCTGTAGACTGACCATAACCCCCATTCCCCTGTTCCCCTGCGCCGCTCGGGGGGAGGAGATGGAAGAGGGTGGATGGGGGGGGAAGGTGCTTTTGGTTTCTTTCCTTTGTTTCTCACTTCTCTAGCTTGTTAGTAATGAGCAATAAATCTTACTATCTTCTTATGCTGAGTCTGTTTTGCCCGTTACAATAATTATTGAGTGATTTTCTCATCCTTATCTCAACCCTTGAGCCCTTTTCACATATTTTCTCCCCATTCCTCTTTGAGGAGGGGGAGTGTGAGAGCAGCTGTGGTGGAGCTCGGCTGCCCACTCGAGCGAAACCACGACAATGTCAAATCCCTTGAAAATCTTCTGTGCTTCATTTAGAAAGACAAATCCCATGTATCATGTACTGCTTTTGTTGCGTGGACTACTATATCATATATATATATATATATAAAAGCTAAATGACTACCTTAATGTATTTAAGAATATGATTGCTATATTGACCCACTTCATTGCAGCAACGATCTGTTGTGTGTGTGTACCTTTCCTAAAGATGTATAAGGACACATTAGAGAAAATGCTGTTTTCAGCACGTACAAAGTCAGGACAGGAGACTCTCTGATATGAGGTTCTGGTTACTCGGGGCTCCATTTGAACACCCAGCTGGCAGGTGTCTGCAGCTATCTTGCCTCCTGTGGTTTAGATTCACTTTCCTGGGAGCTGGCATTATTGCACAGTATCACAGAATCACAGAACGGTTTGAATTGGAAGAGACCTTAAAGAGCAGTTCCAAGCCCTTTGCTACGGGCAGGGACACCTCCCACTAGACCAGGTTACTCAAAGCCCCATCTAGCCTGGCCTTGAACACCTCCAGGGAGGGGGCATCCACAGCTTCTTTGGGCAATCTGTACCTCACCACCTTCACAGTAAAGAATTTCTTCCTAAATCTACCCTCTTTCAGTTTAAAACCATTACTCTTTGTCCTATCACTACACTCCATAACAAGGAGTCTCTCTCCTGCTTTCTTGTAGGTCCTCTTTAGGTAGTGACTCCCTCAGCCTGTCTTCTTAAGAGTGTTTAACAGCACGGGTCCCAGTACCAACCCCTGGGAACACCACTCGTCACTCTACTTGGACATTGAGCAGTTGACAACAACTTCTTGAGTACAACCATCCAGCCAATTCCTTGCCCACCAAGCAGCCTATCAGTCAAATCCATGTCTCTTCAATTTAGAGACAAGAATTTCGTGGGGGACAGTGTCAAATTCTTTGCACAAGTCCAGGTAGATGATGTCAATTGGTCTTCTCTTACCTACCAGTGCTGTAACCCCATCATAGAAGGCCACCAGATACTTCAGGCATGATCTGCTCTTGACGAAGCCATGCTGGTTGTCACCTAACACCTCTTTATTTTCCATGTGCCTTAGTACAGTTTCCAGTAGGATCTGCTCCATGATCTTGCTGGCACAGAGGTGAAACTGACTGGCCTTGTAGTACCCCCAGTCTTCCTTTTTTCCCTTTTTAAAAATTTGGATTATGCTTCTCCCCTTCAAAGGGAAATTCCTTCAGTCCCTGGAGCACTGTAGGAGGGTAGAGCCATAAAAGGAAAGGAGGCTACTCTTTACTTTTCTTTCCCCCTGATATTCTTCAGTCAGCTGGTTACTTCAGTCACTTTCCATGTGCTTACCACCATCACATGGAGTGCCAGAAGACCTGTTGTGTCCAGTAAGAAGAGGGAGAAAAATCTCATCACAGTGTCCATCATTTGTATATCTTGCCAACTGAAGTTTTTCTTTCCCTCCCCTCCCCCAAGTTTTAAATTGTCTTAAAACAAACAAGCAAACAAAAGTAAATAAAACAGAAAGGTGTTCTACACATAGCTATCCAGAAAGACAATTTCAGAACAAGATCATAATCTGCTCCTTTCTATCCACCCCTAAGAACTTCTTGTTGCCACAAAGGTAATTGCAAAAAACAGGTTCCAACAGCTGACCTGATCCAAGAAGGCAGAAACATCAATACTTCTTCAGCCTTTGAACTTTCTCTAAATAACCCTAGTGTCCTTTACTACAGTGACCTCTAGGGGTCTGATCCAAGCCCACTGGTTTCATTGACCTTTCAACTGACTTTTGCTTACCCCAGATTTCCAAAAAAAAGCTTTCTAAGCCTGGAAGGATGAGTATTTAATATCTAGATAAAAAATCCAATGTGTCTGATGAGAAGCATAATAGTCTAAACCTTTCCGGCTCAATGCTGCTGATGTCTGCATGGTTGAAAATGAACTACCTCAGGGTATATGAACCCCTGGTGTTAGTCTGAATGACACATTCATGTCCATTTACTTGAAATCTAAATCTGTTTTACTGCATTTCATAACCATATGGAAAATGACAGCATCTCTTTATGCTAAACCAGAGCAAAAACTTCCACTTTTTACACACTTCAGCACAAAAGAAACCACTTTCACTTACCCAGGAGTACTGCAGATCCATATCAGTTAGGGAATAAGTAAGATGTGGGTGATGAGAAGAGCAAGTACAGTTTTCCCATTCTTCTATTTTTGAAATCAAGAAATCACAAGGACAGAGCTGGTTATCAGGAAATGGCTTCCAGTCACTCCACAAATGAAATTCAGCTTCTGAATGGATTGAAATTGTTCCTAAATTATTAAATTTGGAAGTATATGATCGCTCCAAAGATGCAGAAATAAACTCTGCCCTAGTCTCAGTCTCTTCTTTTCTCCTCACATTGTCTTTCCAGATCTTTTTTTCCTGAGGTTTTGTTAGTTTCATGCATGAAGTTAATGCTTCTTCATCCTCTTCAGAGAGATAAGGATCTTCTAAGGTATCTTTAAAAATACAAATACTTGTATTATAATGTGTTGCACTTCAAACACTTCAAACAGAACATAACAGAGTGTTTTTTTTGTTTGTTTGTTTGTTTTGTTTGTTTGTTTTTAAGTGGTGTATGTTGCATTTTAAATAATGAAACAGCCAAGAACTACATTAGAAAAAAACCTTCATAATTAGGGAGATGGAAAGGATTTTGTAGTGGGTCAGACATCTGAGCCAAAAGCAAGATTTATTCTCCATTTTGTAAATTTGTGTCGTTCCCTCAAAAGCCTGGAAATTCGTACTGTTTCTGCAATGAACATAAAAATTTGCTAATTAGATGTCATATTGCTGCAATAGTTGCAGAGAGTGTGCATTTAGTTTAAATACTGGAAAAAGGTCAGATGGGTTTTCTAGATAAATTCTCTCCCATATCTTTCCATTTCTTTCTAAATTACAAAGTAGTTGCTGAAATCTAAATTTCCTCATGTGTTTCAGCTCCAAAAATGACCTGTTTGGAGTAGTTCATCAGATAATTTAAACTCAATTGCTGGTATTAGCTTTAAAATAATCATATATACCGGTGCATTCTACTTCAAATGCATGCACCATTAAATAAATGTTGGCAAAATAAGTTCAGGTGAAGAACTGCTGCACAGTCAGACCAGTGATCTGTAGGAGGAGACTCAAGAAAATAACCCATGCTCAGCATCAATTTAGAACACCACGTCTTATAGGCTAAGGCAATCAGGTATGATGAGATTGACTTTTGTGTCATTCCGCAGACCTTCTTGCACTCCCAGCTGCTACTGACTCATGGATTAACACTGAAAGTTATCTCTGCATTTGTTTTTCTTTCCTGATATGAAACACGATACAAAAACAGGAACTACTCTTAAAAACAAATTGTCCTCAGCATGAAGGCCCCAGTATTATACAATTCTATTTAGCTGAAATCCCCACTTGCGAGATACACTGTTACAAAACTCAAGCTAGTGTGACAGGAAACAGGTTTTCACACTACCAGGAAGTCAGCACTAAAGTGCTATCACAGTAACATCTCAGCTAGGGTTTGAAAATCGTGGGTGGTGAATGACAGACCAGGAGAGGACTGTTTATAGTTATGCTCAATACTGACATTTGCCAAGTGTTGGAAAGAATGCTGATATGATGCTTTACTTACTAAGAGGGATCAAAACATGTTTGACATCCTCCAAGCTTTGTGTGTTGTTTTTTTTGGTTCGGACCAATTTCTGCAATCGTTTTAATGTTCCCATGGACTCTGCTTTATCATCTGCTTCTGTAGCCTGGCGAAAAAACAAATATGTTAATAGTATTAAAACCTCAACAAACAAACAAACAAACAAAACCAACAACAAAATCTACAGGTAACCTGGTGCTTATTTTGAGAACAAGAAAATCTCATCTTCAAAGAATTAATTATCTTCACAATGGTTTAAAACTTAGGCATTTTCTTACCTGTGACAAATAGATACAAAAAAAGGAAAAGGCAAGTCACAAGAGACAAAAAATTTTGATCTGTGTTTGTATTGCTATTTACATATTACTTTAATACACAATAAATTACTTAATACTTAATTCCAAAAAGAATTTTAATACTTATGTCTCCTATGTTATCCAGAATCATGTTAAGCATGCTCAGAAATCCCAGAAATGTCAAACTACTGCATTTAAATTTGTATGGTAGTGTATTCTGAAATACTGATCAGTATAATTCCTTAAATCAAGGGTTTGCTTTCTTTCCTAGACTAAATAGCAATAACATAAATGACAATTCAGATCTATTATTGTTCAATTCAATAATGCCTGATTGATGTAACTCAAGGTTTGGGTTTTACAGACTGTTAGAGAGGAACTTAGTGAATACGTGGCCATCTCCCATGCTTTCAAGTTGTATTAAACCAGCAGCTGTTGCAAATCAGTCCAGAAACTGTTGAGTTCTCTTTCAGTCTGACTTAAAATCCTCTCTGCCTTCTTAAGGAGTCTGTAAATAAAGACTAAGCAGATCCACCTTAAAGCTCTAGTAAGCTTAGGGTCCTTTTACAGCTTGTATCTGAATATTCATCAACTGTGGGTCAAATCCAAACACTGTTAGATTAGTCATGTTCTGATTTATTTCAAGCCCTTGTCTCCTCGTCCAAATTCAGGATAGCAGGACTGTGGTTTTAGCTTATTTAAGGATAGAAATTGAAGTGTAATTTTTCAGTCCCCCATTGTGTAATGTCTTTGCAAAATGAATCACAAGGGACTTAAAATGCTAATATTGCTCTGTTAGATGAGAACTCTCGTAGCAATAATCATTTTTTCACTTATAAGTAATAATACAAAAGCAACATGATGACTGAGGTATGATCTGGGATTTCCATCATGGAGACATCAAGATAAACAGAAGATAATCTATTCAGATAATTTTTTAATGGCAAACTCTAATCCTCTTTGCTTTTCATTGGAGAGAGTCTACTGTTAGTGAAATGCCATCTGTACTTAATAAATGCAGGAACCCTCTTGTACAGAGAAACAAACTCATGCAGTATCAGTCAGTGATGGGACAGCTTTTAAATTTACAGTATTTTATTTTGGTTTACCTAAGCATTAAAACCCAGAAGTTTAGTTCCCTATCCAAATGAAATAAAATGTTCCTTTCTGTAGAAACCAAATAGACCAACAGATTAACTGATCCTTGTGTCTCACACAATTTAGGTGTTGTCCTGGCAAGCTTTAGCCAGAGATTTTTGAAACTGTTAAATGTTACGCTTTGGTTTCAAGCAACTTTCTTCTTGCTGCTTTTGTTATATGGAAAGTGGCATCTCTGGTTGCTACTGTCCACAGTATAGCGGAAGGAAGTATAGTGCTACTGGTTGGACTAGTAATGATGGATACTAATTTGGAGTATGCTACTTTCCAGTACATTCTTCCTCTGTGCAAGTGGAATGATATTCAGCAAGGAATGCTGGGGGGATATTGGAAGCCAATACACAAAGCAATAAGACTCCCCTCACAAAAATTGTTAATTTCAGACACATTTAAAGACCTTTGACTTTGGTGATTTTTTGTTTGTTTTTTCATTTGTTTGTTTGTTTGTATGTTTGTTTTCCTTTGTGTTTTAGGGTCAGAGCATTTGCTTATCTGAATATTAAGCTATGCTTGTACAATCAGTGACCAAAGCTATCTATAATTATAGAATCATAGAACTGTTTGGGTTGGAAGGGACCTTAGAGACCCTTTAGTTACACCCCTCCTGCCATGGGCAGGGACACCTTCCATTAGACCAGGTTGTTCAAACCCACCTCCAGGGAAGTTCCAGTGCCTCACCACCCTCTGAGTGAAGAATTTCCTCATAAAATCTAATCTAAATCTCTCCTTTTTTAGTTTCAAACCATTCACACAGAATCACAGAATCACAGAATTTTCTAGGTTGGAAGAGACCTCAAGATCATCGAGTCCAACCTCTGACCTAACGCTAAATTCCCCCATGTCCTTTCATTGTCTGACTGAGTAAAAAGTTACTCTCTGCCTTTTATATAAGCCCCTGTAAGTACTGAAAAGCTGCAATAAGGTCACCCCTGAGCCTTCTCCAGGCTGCACAGCCCCAGCTCTCTCAGCCTTTCTTCATAGAAGAAAGCTCCTGAAGCTATCTATAAGCTAAGGATTCCCTCAAGAATAAGAATATTCTTTATTTCACTGCTTGAGAGATATCAATCATGCAAAATGTTGTCACATCACAAATAAAATAAAATAAATAAATAAATAAAAACCAAGAAAAATCACAAGCTGTGTTTTAGTTGCAAATAATTGCATGAAGTGTACATGAATAATTATGGCCAAAAGTATACATTTAAAAATGTACTTATCAACATGTATTACAGACAAAAAGAGTTAAATTGTGCCTGGTAAACAGTTCTCAGTGTATCTTAATATATTCCAAATACCTTAGAAATCCCTGCTCACTGAGATGCTCTAAGGATTAACCTGGTGACAGAAGTACAGCAATTTGAAAGCTAAATGTAAAACACTGTTGGCCTGAATCCAGCTATCTCTGTCCTGTTGAGCACTCCCTTTCCTGGGTGTAACTGCATTAATTTCAATAAAAGTACTTGCACAGCATGTCACTTTTCAGCATAAAGAATTTAGTCATGGCAGAGTCTAGTCTTCATGATTTTCCCTGAACTCATTTGCCTTTCCCAAAGAGCTGCAATGATTTAATCATAATTAGTATTGCACTTACATTCACAGTACAATATAATAGTAAGAAGACAAAAATTATTGCATCCTTATTGTGTCTATGGTGCTACTATTATTGTAATGTAGAAATTTTTGAAAGTTTCGGTAATATTCCTGCTGCACATAATGACTATTAAAGTAGTACATGATATAGAGTGTTCTACTAGATTTGTACACAGAGTTCTGTAAAATTTGAATAAATTTTATGTTAAAAAAAATCAGTAAAGACACTATCAACCAATATACAAACAAGTACTAAAACTTCTTTTGTACGCTCCTGCCTGTATATACCAGTCTAACCTTTAAATATTCACACTACTTTAGTCTGATTCTCTAGCTACTCAGCAATAACTTCAGAGACAAACTTAGCAGGCTAGGATTATAGGTAGATTTTATCTCATGGAATCACAGAGCAATAAGAAGATATTCTATAAAACATAAAGAAATATGATTAATAGCATGGATTTGGATAAAGATCTTTCAACTTTTAAGGAAGCCACATGCAGTAAAGGAAACCCTATTAAAACATCATGTTCTTTCTATGCTATCCACTGATGAAAAAAAGTGAACAATTTTCATGGCAACTCACCATTTCACCATTACCAGCTGCTCTTGGATTGTGAACTCGTGGTGGAATCCACTGCTCATAATTTATCACCTAGATGGTAAGAAAAGTAAAAAAGAAAAAAAAAAATCCGACATAAATGATTACTATCACGTCATTGAATACAGCAGTTTTTCAATGAAGTACCGTGTGCATACAAAAGCAATGGCTGACAGACACAAGCTTCTGGCACCCAGTGAAATCAGTTTGATATCAAGCTGTGTTAATATCCTCAGCTATCTGGGACATCTTGGAAGCATCAGTGTGTGCATTAAATCATGGGATGCTTGGATCTCATCCTAGATCTTGGCTCTCCTTTCTGTGTGAGCAGGAAAGTCCCAAGTCTTTCCTCAGCATATCCCTGGTTGAGGAACAAGTGTCACTGGTGCATTTCTGCAAAGAGCCTCATTCATTTTGCTTCTTTTTGCCTGTAATGTTGAGCCCCAGGGGTGTGAGTATGAATTGGATTAATAATGCAGAGAAAATGGGATGGTCCTCAGAACTAAGCAAAGACAAGTCTATATATACTTTCATCATCAATTTCTTGGGCGCAACGTCCTCTTGAGAGGAACATCATGAGAATACACTTTCCCTGGGGCACTGATGAAGTCCCCGGTGGGCAAGCCTGACAGTGCTTATAGCTTATCAGTGAAAGTAATGAACGCTAGCCTTTTTTCTTCATGAATATGAATGACACTTTGAAGGCTAAATGCAACCTAAGAATTTACGTGAGAAATGAGGCATGAAACATTTTTGAAAATGTATTAGCCCAAAACTGTATTACTTCATATTTTATTTCTTTTCCAAATGTACTACAAAGAGCTTGGGCTATCAAAGGAGCCCTGCTAGACATGAACAAACAAGAACAAAGAAAAGAAAAATAAATGCAGATGGTAAAGCTATTTTTTATGGTAAAGTTCAATTATTACAGTGTTTCTCATGCTGTGTCCCTCAGCCTGTACTTTTGTTCCAATCTCCTGTTTTCCATTGCTTACAGACTGAAAGGAATGGAATGAAATGAGCTTCTAGTTAGGAACTGTAGAGGAACTAAAGTTTTCCTGAAGCACTCAGAGAAGTTTATTTGCTTTAAGAGAGAGAGATAAAATATTCATTTATTTTAGTTGTTCTTTTTTGCACATTTGACTCTTCCATGTCTCATAGAATCACAGACTCATGTCGCCTCTGTGGAACATCTAGTAAGAGCAGGTTTGCTACAGAAGGTTGCCCATGTCTGTGTCCTGGCAGATTTTAACCATCTCCAAAATTCCATGCTCAGATTCCATGGCCAATCTGAGCATCCTCTTTCAGCCACCCTCACAGTTAAAAAAAAAAAAAAAAGAGCTTTCTTTATGTTAAATGGAATTTTCAGTATTTCAGTTTGTGCCCGTTGCCTGTTGTCCTGTCACTAGGCACCCGTGACAAGAGCTGAATCTCTTTTCTTTACTCTCCCATCAGGTATTTATACACATGGGTTGGATAGAATCATAGAATAGCTCAGGTTGGAAGGGATTTTATAGATCCTTTAGTTCCAATCCCTCTTCCATAGGCAGAGATGCCACCCATTAGACGAGATTGCCTAGGGCCCCGTCCAAGCTGGCCTTGACCACCTCCAGGGATGGGGCATCCACAGCCTCTCTGGGCAACCAGTTCCAGTGCTTCACCATCCTCTGAGTGAAGTAATACCCCTGAGCCTTTTCTGCTTTAGGCAGAACAAGTCCAGCTCTCTCAACTTCTTGTATAACAGGTGTTCCAGTACCTTAACCATCTTTGTGGCCTTTCACTGGATTTACTCCAGTATTTCCTTGTTTATTTTGTATCCAGGAGCCAATAGCTGGATGCAGCGCCCATATGGAGTGGGTCAGCTCACCAGTGCTAAGCAAAGGAGAAGGATCACCCTCCTCAATTTGCTGGCAATGCTCTGCCTAATGCAGCCCAGAAGGCTGTTGATCTTTGCTCCAATGACACATTGCTGGCTCATGGTCAGCTTGGTGTCAACCAGGACTCATTGGTCCTTTTCTGCTAAGCTGCTTTCCAGCCAGTTGGACCCCAGCCTGTACCAAGGGAAGGGGTTATTCATCCCCAGGTTCAGGACTTTGCACTTCCCTTTATTGAACATTATGAGGTTTATGTTGGCCTATTTTTCCATCCGGTTGAAGTCCCTCTGAAGGGCACAACCCTCTGGTGTATCACTTTCTCTGCTGCTCACTGCTCATCAGCTGATGAGTTGTTAACTACATTTATGTTACTATTATTATGCAAACCCAGGGGTCAGAATTCCTTATTTGCTCATACTAGTGGGCTGATTAATGTAGTATTATGAAGAGGAGACATGATATATATTTATATAAATTCGAAAAGCATTAGAATACATGTACCAAAAAGACTGATATAAATATTTGGTACAGGTCTTGCTTTTTACAATTCTAGCACATCAATTTAAAAGAAATGTGTTTGTTCAGGAAAATGAAAAGTTTTCTGAGTAATAAAACCCATATGTTCATCACAATGCTCAGATAGTTATTAGTCTTTCGAGCCTGGCTTTTAAAATACACAGGTATATTGACCATGAAGTTGGCAAATTCATACTGAATGGAAGGAAGAAATATGCTTGATGTTTGAATGACATTTTAGAATCTGAAGAGTAGTTCTTTTACCTGGCATGTTGTTTCTTCTATCTTCTTTCCTTTCAGTAAATGCATCCCATCACCAATAATACTATCTTCTGAGAATTGTGAATTGCGACCAAGAAAAAAAAAAAAAAAAGGAAAGAAAATGTGCTTTCAAATATCCTGTTTTAAGTTTTTTCAAGGAGTATCATTTGAATTGCACTTGATATTTTGAGCTGACATTTTGACTCTGAAGTTAATCTTGTATCATTTAAGCATGCATTTTATCTCAAAACTACTTTGAAGTTAGACTACAGAACAAACTGACAAACTGACACACACAAATAAAACTCATTCATGCTTATTTCTTTGTCTGAATTTAGTCCTCAGTCTACTAATCCAAACTCCCACCAAGTGCTCCCTCCTGCTCAGCTATTTAGCACAGAAATGTTTGAAATATTCATATAAAAAAATGAAGCCCCTGGGCAAAAATGGTCTTTGCAATTGAGATCTTTGTGACTTGATCTTTTGAAATTACTTTCAGAGGATGAACTTCCACCTATTCCTTCCAAGACATTAATGCTTTACTTGGGAAGAATATTTACCTTCATTACAACAATGAACAATAATAGGTCAAATGACTCTGAAAAGCCTACATTTTAATAAGTCTTTAAGAAGAAAAAGATCTACACTCACTTTGAAAGCTCTTCTCTCACTTCCAAAATTAAGTAAAGGCAAAGCATCTACAACTACACTATTATAGAAATACCCTAGCAATTGCATTCCATCAACACAGACATCAGAGGCACCCAGCTATTTTGCAAGAAAAAACAAAAGAAACATCACTTGCAAATCACAGCATTAAGTGCTACTCTAGCTTTCCAAAGTTATTAGGAAAGAGTAGGAATATTTGTTTTGTTTTGTTTTGTTTTCCTCATGAATCCTAACTTGGTTTCCTTATTGCTGCTGAGGAATACCTTACAATATAAGTAATTCTCCTTCTTGAAAAAGGACAGCTAACTTAAAATATAGATTCAGAAATGCTAATTATAGGCAGACAAAAATGATTGCCTTGTGTTTTTTTTTTTCCCTCTCTGATCAACAGAAAAAGAAAGGTTCATTCAACTTCAACTGACTGAGATTCTTCATCTATCATATGGAAAAAAAAAGTACTTTGATATAAGCATGCAAACTTATATTCAAAAAGGTAAGTAAGATCCCAGTCCTCAAAAAACCTAGACTTACATTAGAATTAAATGAGACCACAGTGTGTGTAAAGCTCGTGAAACACCCCTAATTTCATGTCAGTCGAACAGTTAAAGGGCAAGTTACAGGCAAGTTAGCCCCTATATTTTAATACTATTTTTAAAGAAAATTTTGAATCAAGAGACATACTTAGGGTTGTTAATATTCTTAAAGGACAACCCTCTTCAAACAAAAAATTGAAACAAAATAACACACAATCTTCCTCGTAATTACTTGGATATTGTAAGATTGAGTTAAAACCCAAAAATTACAATCTGAGCATGAGATGAAAAAGAGATACACTCCTTTCACACCTTAGTTCTGCCTTTAAAATATAGGTCAGTTGCACAGGAAACCCCCATCAAGCAATTTCCTTTATTTGGCATGTACGTCAACAGAAAGAGGGAAAATGGATCACAGAAATTATTTTGCCTTTAGTTTGCCTTTAGAGGTTTCCATAAGAGCTTATATATGCTTAGAAGACACTGTCTTTCTCCTACAGACCTGATTATTCCAGTAACACCCACATTTTCCAAAAAGTATGTTAGAGTCCAAAATCTAACATGACTGACCAGACATCTCAAGCACCTACAAATTTCCTTGAAGTCGCTGAGAGCCAGGTGTCTGATAATCCATCCATTTATTTAAATATAGAGCTAGCTGGACTTCTGTTGCCATCAAAACTCATGTCAATAAATTTTTATGCAAAGCCAGATTAACATAACTGGGCTCTTTCTGGTCACTTTTCTGTGAAGTGAGTTAGGAGCAACAGAGAATTACTCTGACTTACACTGCAAGGTATCAGTCCTTTTCTGCTTGTCTCAGAAATGCTCTTTAATGGAACTGGAATGACTGTGACTCACGTAATCAACTTTTTCAGTAATGGCACTTTCAGGCTGGCAAGTCTGGTGCTGATGATTTGGGTTTGGGCTTGTGACCAAAGATGGGTATTCCCACTGTTCTGTTTGTAAAATATGTATGTTTTACTGCCCAATAAGTTTGAAAAACTGATATATATTTATATATATTTTGTGTTTTTTTTTTTTTTTTTTTTTTTTTTTTTTTCTAGAGGTTGTACACACAGACACATTAAAGACCCAATGCAAAGGCTACAGGAGTCAAAGGATGTCTTTTCATTGACTTCAGTGAGATTTGGATCAGGTCTAACAGAAATTCATATTACGCAATAGACTTACAGACCTTGAAGGATTATCTCTGTTAAGGGAAAGGTTTGATCAATACTGACAAATTAGCTTGATCAATAGCAATGAACAGTAAATCTTCTGAAAAGTGGTTTTCACCACTGTGCAAAGGGGACTTCCCTTTTAATAATTTTACTGCAGTGTGGGAAAGGGAGATTTTTATTTAGCTGCCAGCTTTGCTTCCTGTTCCCTCTGGGCCCCTGCCCTTCAATTACAACACTTGTCAGCTTTTAAAATGTGCACTGCTTCTTTTGCATGCTTTGGATATTTAAAAGGGTGAAAAAAAAGAAAAAAAAAAAGTCTTGAGTCTGGAGGAAGGTCAAAAAGTTCTGTTCTCTGATTCAGCTTTTTTCCACCTCCAAACTGACAACCTGTGCAGTACACTGAAGAATCATTCTGAAATGTTTTTGGTTAAAAGTAAGACTTGTCAGGAAATAAATGTCTAATTTTTCTTTCTCCTATCATTTTCTATCTCCTATCATAACCTTTCTTCTTATAAAACAGTAAGACTCCTTTTCCCCTCATCAGTTCATCACAAGGGCAGAGTTCCTCTGAATTTTATTGTCATATCTTCATTCTTGTTCTGGTTCCTAGAAAGCCTATTCACACACATATGAGCAAATGCATTAGACATTACAATTTCAGATCTATTTTCACTTCACCACTTTATCTTCAAGTGATGAAGTGAATGAAACCCAGAGGGAAACCTGGCACTCTGTCCTCTACTATCTTTGGCATATCGAGTTAACAGTGGAATCTCTGAACAGTGGATGATACCTAAACCATTTGTACAGGAGATATTAAAAGTAAATACACTTCTCATCTTGTCACATTGCTAGCTTAAGCAGAGAATACAAGATACATCCACTTTAATCTTACATGTCAAGGTTTCTGTTTCTGTTAATACAGGTGCTGAACTTTTACTGTTTTGGTCTGATTAGACAACTGTAATGGCAAACTGACTTAAAAAAAATACAAATACAAACTTAATTCCTGGAAGCAATGTTAAGCAGATTGTCAAATAATTTTGATTTTTAAAAGTCTAATTTATGTTTAAGGTTTATCTTTAAGACAAGGTGACTGCTCAGTTGTTATTTCTTATGGTTAATTTAATGGATTTATACTGGTCAACTCTTAAACAGTGCACTAGCAAATTCCCATACATTAGCTGTAAAGTTGTTTCAATTAAAGTTCATTGAAACAGGCTTTAGAAAGATAATTGGATAAAAGATTTACCTACAAAAATCACACCTACACAAGAGGTTGGATATTTGGAGTACTGTAAAGGATACAGGGAACATGGATTCCTACTTTAGGCTCATATTATAATTGTCAAGCCCTGTGCAACATAACTATTGCGATTTACTGTAGAAGTCTTCTTTGGCCCATGGACCACAGAGTGACTTGTTCACAGTGTGTTCTTATCTTCCTAGTTTTAACGTAAGCTTTATTTAAACTACATTTTCCTTCCTTGAGGACAAAGTAGATCTCAAAAGGACTTGACAAATTATTTAGCTCAATTATTGGTGAAAAATGAAAAATTTTCTTATGTGCCCTTTAAAATACTTTGTGGAAAATGCAAAATCAGCTGAAAAACATTTAGCAATTACCTTCAAGCTGACAGTGCCTTCTGATGTACGAATCATTTTCTGGCTTCCTGGAACCCTGCCAAAGTGTGCCATTCACATTTTTCCTGTCTAAAGTAAAAGCACAGAGAGCAGTCACCTGAATTCATAGCAAATCTGTGAAATAACAGGAAAGTCTATAAAAATAGCATCAGAATATAAATCAAACAAGATTGTGGAATGCTATAGAAACTAGTCAAACATGGAAATGAATAGATGATTTTGCAATATATGAAATTTGATGGACAGAGGCTATTTATTATGGGCCGACTTCAAGTTTTATCATCTTTTCTCACTGTCTAATACCTCATTTAATACTGTTAAAACATGATCAGAATGATTTTTATCTTAACACAGTTTTTAAGACCTAGCAGCCCACAGAACACATGTACCTTTATTTTGCTTCCAGGAATTGCATTATTTTTTTGTTTTGTTTTGTTTGTTTTTAATTTTACAGCTAATCAGATAGTGTGTTAGCACCAGCAAGAAATAGCATCAAAGATGCCCACAACCATGTCACACACATCTAAGACTGATACTGCCTCAGCTTGAATGTGAGAAGCTATATCATCTCCCAAAACTAGGTGGTGATTCTCCTGTTCCCTCGGTAAACAACATAGCGGTCATGCTTCACAGTGTGTTGATAACTATGAAGTTTTTGTACCTTTTTTTCTTTTTTTCTTTCTTTAAACTCAGCTAGGACTAGATACAGCATCTAAATTCCAAACTTCAGAACATAACTAATACAATGTTAACAGGAAGTGCTCACACACGCACACAAAAAAAAAAAAAAAAAAAAGTGTTATTTCCTACAGACGATATACAAAATAGAACTGATTGAATCGAAGTGTGCATGATAATATATATGATAACACAGAGTGTCAGAAACATTTGAAAAAAACCTTGAATTTCTTCTTTGGAAAACTTGTTTGTGAAAGCTGAAGCAAATGAGATAAACATGGGAGAAGGCAGAAAACTGAATTTGATTATATCAGAGAGATTTCGATTTTTTATTGAAATGATTAAAATAAACACTGAACATGCGGGGTATTTCTTGTGCTGTTCCATAATAGATTCTTAAAAATAGAAATCTAACTGGGATTTAAAATGGTTTGGTTTCAGTATCTAATTACAGATATGAATGTAGAAAGGAGAGGGGGGAATACATTGATAGTTTAAGTGTATTTTTTTCCTTCCCTTTCCTTTGCATTTTCTCCAACAGCTGTAAAACAAAACAGAACTTTAATTAAAGTAGGCACTGTGAGATTAGCAAGTTTATAGTAAATGATTGAAAGATTTACTAACCAAATGCTTCATTTTCAGACAGAGACTTCTGGATGGATCTAAAAGAATTAAAAGAATTAACCATTAGCTGAAAGTCAGAATGAAAAAAAGAAAGCACATTTAATCAAATATGGATATTTTCAACCTAATTCTTCAAAGCAGGGCACAGGGATTTAGCTGTGTAATTCCCACTGGCTTTAATTGGGGTTACTTGGCTTTTCTCATTTACTCAATCATCTACTTTCACATGCCACACAAAGCTCTGAAAGCTTCTGAACTTTGACTCTGTAAAAGTATTTCATTCAACTTTCTTTTTGTAATTAAGAATTCATGACTGAATCAGAGAGCCCATCAGAAATAGAATAAGAGATGCTTTTATTTAAACGTGATCTGAAATGTCCTACAACTTACAGAAATTACTGTCTGAAGTTTGGTGACATAATAATGAATTGAACCAAACAGCTACATATGAACACAACATTGCCACAACCTAGAGTGACTTTTTATTGCCCAAATAAACCTTGAGATTTTTGCATGTTTACATCAAGAAATAATGCTAACTCAAGCTTCTATCTGCAGCGAGTAGTTTATAGATCATGAGTTAAATAATACATGAAGTTAACAGAAGAAAAAATAAATCTCTGAATGAAGATTTATTCTGTGAATGAATTTGTTATATTTTACCTATAAAAAATGATAGTAATTCATAAGCTAGAGGATGAAGCCAGAAGATTGTACTAGGCAAAACCAGAGAGTCTTTAATCTGTGATGATAAGCAGAAAGGAAAAAGGACAAAAATTGAAATCCCTCTCTCACATTCAGGTAGGTAGGAGGTGGAAGGTTTCTTGAGTGACAGGATGTAACTGAACTATTGTTTAGTCTGTAAGTCTGTAAGTGCTAATTCCTTTTGAAACTAGTTTGATTTATTCATTTATTTCCAGAGTTCCACTGTTAAGGCATACTTCTGTTTGTTTTGTTTCTACTACTCTTTTGCATTAGTTCCCTCTATGTTTCACAGTGTAAGTGAAAGAGAATGATCATTCCTTATTTACTTTCTGTCATCATCAGTGTGAGTATCATGCCCGGATAAGTGAAGGCTGGACATTCACAGTGAAATATTTGCTATTAAATCTTTTCACATTGAGTGAAATTATTGTAACCAATCTTATTCATTATTCATATTGATTAGTCAAAGGATCAAGATAACCTTTCTAAATTCTGGTTAATAAGTTGGAATAGAGTTAGTTTTAGAATAGAATAGTTTTGTTTGCATTGTAAGATTTGAGAGTGGAACTATAAATTACTAATCCAGTCTCTGGGGAAGACTTGGTTCTGATCTAAGCAAGAGACCTGTGCAGGTAGGTGACTGCATCATATTTGGTAGAGCTATTTTAAATGATTTATCTTTGGGTAAACCCATGCCAGCCCACACAGTAGTTTGGTTTCCTTAAAAGTATTAAAGGATGATGAGAAAAATAAGAATAACAAAGTTATATCCATACTTAGATTAATGGAAGTCTGGAAAGGGAGAATGTTTTTACAAAGTCCTATCTGGTCACAGATAACAGATTTCACGGCACTGAGCACATACATCTCTGTGTTTGCAGCTGATAATTTACTAGTAGTTTTATCAGATGACAAAAATAGAGGAAATCTCTTTATTAAGACAAATGAGGCTTTCACTGAAATCATTACCTATTTTGAAATTTCTCAGCAATAGACATAGATAACATTGCTTTTCTAAGTTTACTGGGGCCCCACCTAAAAAATGAAAAAATAATATGATATCCAGGGATTTTCATGTCTGTCACAGCCAGACAGATAAGATCTTTGTGTATCATTCCATTAGGCAGGATTTCATTTGAAGGGAACATCTTCAGTAATGCAATAACCTTCCATTTCAAGACAAAAAAAATTTCTCAAAATAAATTCCTGTTTACTAATATTTATTAATCATTAACCCAAACCAATGTACTGTGTCTTAACAAATTGAAGTGAAATATGCTGCTGTCTCAAATGTACTTGATAAAATACAGTCTGACCCACTTAATCTGAATCATTTTGCAAACTAATTTTTTATTTGGATTAAATACACAAAGAACTCTTCAGAAGATTATCAGGTCAATGGTACAAACATGCTAAAAAATAGGTTACCACTTCAATCTTTCAGAAAAGCAGGCATATGGTTAAACCAAGCTCAGATTAACTGCATTTGATTTTAGCTGTCCTGGTCCCATTATTTTGGAAGAAAGCTTTATGTATATGAAAAAAAAATCACGGCAAAAGAGCTTTACCAATGCATTACAAGCTTGCTACTTGCTTCCCAACTGCAACATTAATACATGTACTCTCTGAAAATTAATGCAACATTGGCAAACACATTCATAAAACAACAAAGGTGAAAAGAACAGACAAATATAGTGACACTGTGTAGATCTTGAACTGGTCTCAACTTACTTTCTTTTTTTGGTCACTGTGTTCTCAAAGTCAGGAAATTCCTTTTAAAAAGATAGAGAAAAAAAAAAAAGACTATGAAAATCAGAAATCCAAATATAATATTTTCCTCACTGGAAGGACACTGAAAGATGCTTTTATGTACTTTTGAGGCATGTTTATATAATAATATCCACTATTATTCCCTGTCTTTTTCTAACAGCTGAAGCTGTGGAGGACAGTGCAGCAGAGAATATATGTAGTTAGGTGTCCTGATTTTAAGTGTTTTCAATATCAATGACTCCCAAGAAGTTGACATTGACAACTGGAAAACCCCTGAAAAATCAGAGCACAACACTCTTACCCCAAGAAAGCACATTACATTTCTAACATAATGTGATTATTTAAAATATTGCCTCCAAAATATAAAGTTCTCTGAGGATAAAATGCCCACAAATTACAATGGGACATAGCGTTCTAAGGAACACAGAAAGATGCAAACCGTGAAACCCCAATGCATTCAGAGGAAGTCTGTACGTGGAAGAGACCAGGAAACAATGCAAGTAAAACAAAGTCATTTAAGTCAACCTGATAAAGCTCTAAGAGGCACAAAATCAGAATCAAATGCTGGGCTGGAGGCAAGACCACTGAGCTGCATGGCCCCAGCTGATGGCCACCTGCCCGCACTTGATGAGCAAGTTTTGGTTGAACATCTGCTTAAACCTTTCATCACCTGCTTCCTGTTCTCTCCTTGTGCTGCACGGAAATTCTCAGTACCTAGTTGTCTGGATCATAGAAGATTACGTTGTTGTCCTTCTTTGGAGACCAAGCAGTGGCTGGCAACTACAGAGTCTGGGACTTTCTTTAAATAAAGTACATAGAAAAAGAAAAAACATGGCAAAAAGGAAGAGAACGGTTATGCGTGTGTTGAAAGACTGAAGAAAAGGGTGCCTTGCTCTGTAAGGAATGCCATAACATCTTCCTGCATCTTTGCTGTCACAGTCACCCTGGAACTTGAGCTTAATTTTAACTTTAAGTAAACCTGAGGATGTCATTCTAGGACAGAAGAGATCTCCGATCTGAATACTATTTTGATATCTCCCAAGATAGAATATAAAAGCACTATATCACTTTCATATTTATGTCTTCCATTCTGGAAAGCAGAAACCAGGGTAAAAACATTCATGATGAATGCCATTTCAATCTGTTGGGCAACAAGACACGTTCAAAACCAAACCAAACCAAAGCAAAACTTTTTTTTAATTGTTATTTATTTATTTTTATTTTCCTTCATCTACTTCTGCAGATCTCTGGCTACAGTAATTTTAAAATGACATTCAGGTTGCATGGTGAAAAGCCAAAACACGTTCTACATAAAATTGTACAAGTGCATAACCAAGCATTTTATATTTTTCTCCTCTCTCAGTAAAACCCAGCATAGATTTATTTATTTATTTGTTTAATTTTCTTCAGAGACTGTGTTATGAAAAGCTTGCTTTACTGAACTGAGGTTATTTCAGCTGAGTGTAGGATGTGCTACAGAAGAATACTTCTGAAGTATCTGGACATTTGAGAACGCTAATAATTGCATGCATTTTCTACTTTTTTTTTTTTTTCAAGTATATATTCATTCACAGATGCTGCATGCAGATCAAAAGAGCATACCCTTTACCTTGAAATATTGCAAGCAACATGAATAAAACTTCTTGCAGAAAACAAATCAAAACAAAACAAAATAGCATGTTTGTCTTGGGACAAATCTTTTCATAGCTCTAAAGAAGTGTTTAAAAGATGTTGAAAAAGAGATTTTAAGGCTCTTAAAAAGGGTAACACCAGCAATCTCATGATGATTTAAAACCATCAACATTTCGACTTAAAAGATGCTCATTAAAGTAAGCATTATGCATAGAGGTCAGCGACCACAGGTAAGTCAGAATCTATATATGAACCAGGGCAAAAACTGGAGACTTGGCACTATCTAAGATTCAGTGTGGTCATATACCTGGAAATATTAATTCACATCTTCACATGCCAAACATCTGATATGGAACATGAAACAGACTTTAAGTTTAATCTTTTGCTCTACAATTTGAAACCAACATATCAGCATCAGTTTCTTAAATTGCAGTGAAAAAATCATGTATGGCATATGCTGAGGCGATACTGTGGTGAGTTCACTAGATATCATGGGATGCAGAGTTGCAATAGAATAGGACAGTGGATTTCATTGGCCATTGAAAAATGGCTCCTTTCATTGAATGCTCCTCTTCCTTCTATGTTTGAATCAGCTGGCTAGTTTGGGGAACAAGAATAAATCATTCTTGTTTGTACTTCTTTCTCTTTAAGACTCTTCAGTACTTATACTATATATAGTATATATATACTATATATACTATATATATATATATATAGTATATATATATATACTATATAAACTATATATACTATTATACTATAAAGCCCTACAACTTTAATGTCTAACTAAGAATTAAGCACTTTTATGAGCATGTTTTAGCTTAGAATTAAATTAAATTTCGTCTAGAATCTACTCTCTACATTCTCCGAAGTGCATCATTATCTTTTCAATGGGAACAATTCCCTATTCCATATATGAATAGCCTGCTTCCTAATAGCAAACTCATGTATGTAGAAACTCAGTATTATGAATTTTTTAATAAAGTCCTTTCCTCTCTGCTTTTGTCAAGTAACTCTGAATTAAATAATCAATCCATCTGGTATTTACAAGCTGGCTGAGAAAACTAGAGCTCCTGAGTCTGTTAGATTTCCAAACAGAGAAAAGATGATTTCAGTTAACTGAAATCTTTCCTTCAATGGCATCAATGGAATGCCAATTACAACACTGCATACTGAAGTATGTATCATGACTGATTGTGATTTTGCTGGCAATAACTTAGACTGATAAATTATTTGGCACTTTTCTGATATATAGGGTAGTCAATCATATCACAGTTAGCAGTTGAAAAATATTTGGATCTTATGATATTTGTGATTGCAATCTGATGGGAAATATATGAAAATAGTTTTAATATGGAAGTGTTTTTTTTTTTCCTAAGAAGCTGAAGACGGGTCATGGGGTAGAATACTGCAACACCAAGCTACAAGAGGTGCAGGATGAAGAAATTCATTTTCCATGTTAATAACACTGTTGGAAGCAAAGGGTTCATGATTCACTATGTACTCTTGGCTACCAGCTGCTTCCAAGGAAAGCCTGATTCAACCTTCCTATAAGGTTCAGAAACAGCTCAGTAAACCTAGTTTTTGCTTTCTGTCTGAGAATATGATTGAAGCTGAGCAACATGCAAAGTATCCAGGAAGTTAACAGGCCAGTTCCCTGTGAGGATTAAAATCAAAAGACAAGTGTGTATAACTGGCACAAGCCATTACCACAGGAACACAGATTGGGAACATTCCAGGCAAAACATTTCATATACTAAACAGGTCATCTAAGTTATGTGAAAAAACAGTGTACACAAAAGATTATTCTTCATCCAGAATGCGTCATTTGGGCACATATTTTGCCAGGAGCAAAAATAATCAAAAAGGTGTCCAAAGAGTGTGTTGTCTGAATTATATCATGCATGGCTCCAGACACCTCAGGACCCTGTATTTTCCATGTCTCTGGTGAAACATCACTGCCCAACTGTGATTAGGACAAATCACAACAGAAAAGATAAATGCAAGACAATAATTACTTTGCTCCAATAGGAGAAAAATTTCCTCTTGTACTAGCCTCGCTCTTGTGTTGAGGGTGGCATACCTGAAATGTCTGCCCTATTGATTTATAAAGAAAAAAGGAAGGGTGCAAAGTGTCCCAGGAAGATGTGCAGTGCCAGGCTGCTCCATCCTGAGATGTAACAGCACTGTGGAATCTGCATGGCCATGGCTCAGCCAACCATTTAAACATACACTCAAGCTCATACCTACTTAGCAATGCACTTAAGTATGTGCATTACTGAATAATGATAGATGGCTGAATCAGGGCCTGAGGGAGCCAATAATGTTCTGAATTTATCATGCTATGGGGGCCTTCCTGTAGCATGAAACCAAGTGACGGAATTAAAAATGGGAGAGAAGTACAAATGGGCTCAGTTAATAAGCTTAACGGCTTCATCCAAGGTGTAGGTCTAATAACTCACATGCTATAAATAGTAGATAAGATTACACAGTCCTTTGGCCTTAGCAGCATTTTTCCATAGGTCTTACTGTCGACACGTCATCACTAATCTTGTTTTCCATTTCTAGTGAGTATTTTATAAATAACCGTTTTGATTCTACAGCCAGCACAGTGACACAGCATCAAGCGTTATTTTTAGTTAAGTGCTGAGCTGAATATTCTCTAAAAACAGAGCACAATAAAGCCGACAGCCAGTCTTATGAGGCTTCTTGTTAATATCTAGTGAGCCAACAGCTTGCTTTCCCACTTTCCCTAGCTTTTATTGATGATGAAATTTAAATTTATGATGAATAAATGTGCCATCGGTAAAACATCCCTTTAGGAAACAGAAATGTATCATAAGAGTTAGAAGAAAACAAAACAAAAAAAAAAGGTTTCTAATATTCACTGTTATACATGCATCTTCATGGACTTGGCAGTGTCATCCCCCCACCCCCCAAAAAAAAACAAAAAAAAAAAAAAAAAAAACACAAACAAACAGTACTGAGCAATATAAGAATGAATTGCTACAATTTGTTCAGATTAATATATATGATTTTATAATCCTACACTAACATTTTAGCTGCTTTTCTATGCTTTTCTAGGCTGGCTGAACAAAAATAAAGTTCTGTATTGGGCAGGTTGATTACTTTTATTTAGCTGAAAAATGTATCAAACCTGACTCAAAATAATGAGGACTCTGAAGAAATGCTGCTGTATCAGAAAACAGAACAAAATAAGAAAAAGCAAAAATTAAAAAGCCTGAGGTCACTGCATCCTTAATTCTTACCATTCCACATTGTAACAAGCTGGTACTGAACACAGTTTTACAGATCTGTCTCTATCATACCTTGACAAGACAAAGGACAGTTTCTAACAGTTATCTTTAGCAAAGTATATGAGGAGGTCATTTGTCACATGTTGGACACAAACAAAAAAGCAAATCTGCTCTTAATTTTTGTTTCACTTTGGCTAAATCCAGTTCCTAGCAGATAGGCATTGTACAAAGAAATATTAGTGTAGTTGTCTTTAACTGGTAAGCTGACTTGCAGTCATACAAAAAGGGAAAGGCTGAATGCATGTAGAAGCTGATCTACAGTGTCTCACCTTCATTCAAAGAATAGCATGTTTCAGTATGGTTGTGTACCACAGCCCTAGCCAAATAGATAGAGCTCTGCATATCTGACATACTGCAAGCATGCTAAGATCAAGTTACAGCCATATTTCACAACCATGCTTAAAAACACTTAGCTGGAACAGTGTAGAGGGGGCTTGTTTTTATAGCAATGATGTCACAACCAGATAATGGGGAGAATCCTGTCACACAGGAAAGCGTCTCCCACTTGCTGCAGTAAAACTGTAATGCAGGCACATCTCAGAGTCCAGGCTCATACATCTGTGCTGATCTGATGGGGCCTCTGGAGATTTCTGCACTGCTATGCTCTCAAGACCAGAACTATTACACAGAGCATCAAGGTGATTACCTGGCAGAGAGCATGCACAGAGCAAGATGGTTGCAGCAGAAGGGTCTGAGAAGAACAAGTTATTCATTTCCCTTCCTTCAAGATTCAACAAGTGCATGCAGCAATTCCCCGGCCATTCTCCTATCCCATCAGCTGACCTGCTCCACACAAGTACTGCATGCAAACCTGCCTTCTGATTCTGCAATACCATAGCCCCAATATAGGACCTACCTATATGACATATAGCACCTAAGTCACAGGACATATGGGTAAAACCTGGTGTAATTTGTGAAGGTAAGGCAGTCTCTCTTCCTTGAATAATGAACAGCGTGGTTTCTTTTTATTTCTTCATCAGACTGCATCATATGTCACTATTTGGCAAAGATATAGTAACTATAAGTGAGGCATTGTTAAGCAGAGAAAAGAGATTATAAAATGAAAGAGACTATAAAATTTAATATACTATATTAAACTATTTTTCAAAGCCTCATACCAATAACATACCAATAATAAAGAATTAAGTAGGGTAATATTTATGAAGAAGAAAAAACAGAAAACAACTTCCTTCACTTGTTCACCTAACAATGTCTTACGAGGTGTAAAGGCTATTCCACTGAGGCCATCAGTTACAAAATTCATACAACCCACACTTTCAAAAAGACAAGTAAAGACATTGATAGTAGATCCTGTAAACACATGCTCTACTAATATATGTGCCCAGTATTTCCACACATTATTACTTGCAAAGAGAAATTTCCTTGTATTGTGAAGCAGTACTAATCTCAGTTTCTTGCTAGCTGTATAGAAACTCATGACCTCTTTCTAAAGTGTGCTTGTTAAGACTGGACAGAAATCAGGTCATTGGGTACAGGGATGAGATATGAACAATGGCTCTAAAGAGTCTAAATACTTCAAACTGGCAGCTGAGCCAGCTGAATACACGTGAGTCTGCACACACTCTAATATTATTTATTCCAAGACACATTGCATACTTTGCAATTAAACTTTACTTACCAAAGACATAGACCTATCAGGCAGTCCACAGTTTACATGCATGCTCACAGGAGTGCTTGCCCAGCTGCCAATACTAGTTGTATCCTTGGGTTCTTGATGTTCTGGGACAGGCTCATACAAGCTGTCCATGGAACCCTCCTAAAACAAATTGAAACAGATTTTCAAAGTTGAACACTTATAAACCCACTTAAAAAAAACAAAAACAAAAACAAAAAAACAAACATCAATTCTGTATGATTTACAAAATAAAAAGACTGTTTTTCATCCATTATCTCTTGAAATCCTTAATTTCTTCTCTCTTTAAAAAGCACATGACAATTGATTATAGTAAGCGCCAGAATGCGGCAGTTCATGGTATCACAACATAGATTCCACAGATTGGCAGGAGTAAAGCTGAGGGTACAATAAAAACAAGCATTATCAGTTCAGGAGGAGTTAAATCAGATGTATATCTTCTCCTGAATACTACAAGAAATTTCTGTGAAAACAGTACATTATGAAAATATTTACAAAAACTATAAAAATGTTAATACTTGTTATTCATAGGAAATGTTAATTTGATGCAAAAAGCTAACCCTATTCCTATAGCAGTTAACAAAAACAATGCTGCCAACTCCCAGAATTTTGAGCCATGACTTCAGCCCCCAAAGTCATGTCAATGGCTAGAAATGAATTAAAAATAGATTCCATTTGCATTCAAATGTTTGAACTTTATGTTATAATATACATGTTGGCTTTTTCTCCAGCCAACAAGAACACATTTTAATAGAAAACAAGATTTTCACATTTAACCCACAACTCCAGGATCAAATACTTCATATACATGCCACCATTCCACAATTCAAGACCCTAACTGAAAGCAAATGGCAAGACTGAAAACACTCTAACTAATAATCCTAGATTTTAGATGTTGCCACTTTGATCTGCATTGAATATTTTCCCAATGAATTTTGATCACTGATTTTAACTGCATTAATTAAGGAATAAATAATTTTTTAGCAGCATGACTTATAGCAGAACACCAGTATTGAAATCAATGTGTCATTTTATAAAAACATTTATTCCTTTAGTACAGAAGATAAACACAGATGCATATTTGAAGCTATTTTGCTAATATGTAATTTTTACAGTCAATATGACTGACTGGTGAACAGCAGTTCAAACAAATGATTTATTTTTGCAACCACAATGTTCATCTATGGAACTTTATTTGCTTCAGTCTACTAGAGTCTTGATAAGCCAAGATAAATGTTGTGGGAGATATATTACAGATTGAACCTCTTGAAAACGTTTATTACACACCAGAATTCATTCTCATTATTAATGAGTTAATGCTTCCTGGTAATGTGGGAGATGGGTTATGAAGCAGACTACTCATGGCTGGTGCACCTTACAAGCTGAGCCTGGGTCTTGAAAGCAACTACATTTATTTCTGCTTGGACCTGGCTCAATATTACAATGGTTTTGTCTGTCCCACACTTGCATTTTCTAAATAAGAATGCCCACTAAAATCCATCATTTGAGCACTGGTTAGCAAGGTTTTAAATACCCCCATTAGAAGGAAAAATGAACATTTGGGTTAAGAAAGTGGGATAATAGCACAGACAGCAATCAGCGATGCTCAGATCAAATACCCTTAAGACCTTCTCATATTGAGAAGACACATTTTTCCATTGTAAACCAAAGGAAATTCAGTAGAGTCTGAACAGATTAAAGTGTCTGGTATGCTGCCAGATCTACAGGCTTTCCAGGACTATAATGAAGAAAAGTCTGTGTGTATCCATATGCCATAACCTTTCTTATCTTAGTCCTTCTAATAAGCATTCATACAGTACCTTCCAAAGAGGTGTGTGTATATATATTTTTTAATCTTCAGGAAGAGGACAGGCAGGAGAAACTATGCAAAGACTCCTTCAAAAGAGTGATATTTTTTACTTTAACTGTGTTACCATGTAACAATGATGGTTTGGGCTCCAGGTCTGAAGTTCTGGAGTGAACATTTCTGGATAAAAATGATGAGTTTAAAACCTTGTTACACACTTCCAGGATTCACGTTGTAAAATGCAACCATATACTTCTCCCTCAATGGGACATAACACTGGACCTTGCTGAAAAGAGTATTAGATTAAGAGTTGAAAGCATAAAAAAGCATAAAAGAGTGCCTGTGTGAAAGGTATGGGGTGAGGGCTGGGAAGAAGGTGAGGGTTGGGGGCAAGGCAAACGGGGGGCCATGAAAGAGGAAAGGAAGGTGATGAGAGAGTGAAATGGGTAGGAGAGGAGGGGGCATAAAGAGGGGCTCTGAGAAAGTGCTCAATGAGGAGGGAGAACATGCAAGGAAGCCCAAACAGGAAAGAAATGTTGTGAAATAAAGATGGAGTGTGGGGGCATCAGAAAGGGCAGGTGCACACAGAAAAGTAGATTGCAGAAAAGAGCAAGTGCATGTGAGAAAATGAGGGCTTGAGAAATGTGAAGGTCATGACAAAAAGAGGGTGAAGAAAAGCATGTGAGGAGTGCAGAGTGAGAAAGTATAAGTGTACATAGGGAATGATGTAAAGGAAAGCGAGTGCTTGAGCATGTGCGAAAGGGAGCATGTGCATGCAAGGGAAAGTGCACACCAGAAAGTGTTTATGGAAGAGCAAGGTGGCACAGGAAAGAGAATATTGAGAAGAGAGATGACATGAGAAAGAAAGCAAGTACAAGGGCATGAGAGAGAACAAGCACATGGTTGCAGGTAAGAAAGTGAGAGTGTGACAAAGACTGGTCATAAGAAAGAGAACAAGGGCATGAGAAAAGGAGTGGGCTTTGTGAAGAGCATGCCATCATCCAGAAAAAGTGAGTGGGGAAGAAAGGAAGAGAATAAGGGAGAAAGAACAAGAGAGAAACTGTGAGAGAGCAGCACGGGAAAAACAGCATGTAAGGACATAAGAGGTAGAAAAGATGGAAAGGTGCAAGCTGCCAAGAAAGGGGGTGAGGTCTCAAAAACTGGGGTTGTCAGAAAGGGTGTGAGGGTGTGAGGAGAGGTTTAAGAGCACAAGAAAGGGAGGGAGGTTGTGAGAAAGGGAATGAGCACACAAAGTGCATTGTTGTGTGTGGGAGAGCACAGATGCACATGGGAGAAAAAGCAAGAGCTGGGAGTTAGGGGACCAGCAGAGATGGAAAGGGCCTCCAAGAGAGCTCTCAAGAAAGAATAAGAGAAAACTCCCCCAAGAAAAAGCAGGCAAAAGAAAGGATGGGCATGAGGGCACAAGGCAGAGTGCAAGTATGCAAAGGGCATGATCATGTGTGATGAGGAGTGAGTGCACACATGAGAGAAAGGAAGAGGGGGTGAGAGAGATGAGGGTGGAGAAACAATGAAAGGGACAGAGCAAAGAGAATGCAAGAGAGAATTGTTGAGACAGAGAGGAAGAAAGACAAGGGGATAGGAAACAAGGGGGAAATGATGAAAGTAAAAGTGTGAGAGGAGAGAAAAAAGGGAAGAGAGGAGAGAGTAAGAGGGTGGAGAGGGAGAGGGAGGGAAGTGGGTTGTGTGCAGAAATGAGCAGGGAGGGAAAGAGAATATGCACATGAGGAAGCAGGTGCAAGGACATGAGAGGATGAGATTGAGGTTGTGAGGAAAGGCATGGCAGTGCAAGATAGGGTGCAAGAGTGCAAGAAAGAAAGGAAGGGTGTGAGAAGGGGAGGAGGTGCAAGAGAGGGGAGTATTAAGTTCAAGAAAAAGTGAATGCATGCAAAAGAGAGTGCACATTCCATGCATGTGGAAAAGCTAGTGTAAAGTTGCAAGAAGGTGTGTGAAATTGCAAGAAACAGTGGAGTTAAGAGAAAGGGCATTAGGGCATAAGAAAATGAGCATGCATGAGAAAAAGCAAGCACACTCAATAAAGTGCACATGATTAAGGGAAAGAGGGGAGAGGAGAGGCAGTAAGAGGAGAGCTAGAGGGAAGAAAAACAGTGAGAAGGAGAGATAGTGAGAAAGCAGTGGAAAGAACTAGCATGTGAGAAATTAAGAGCATGAGAGAAAGAGAATGCTTAAGAAAGGGAACACAAGAATGCGTGAGCATGTGCAAGAAAAGAAGCACAAGAGATGAGGGAGCATGAGCATGCAAGAAAGGGAAAGGAGTGAACAAGGAACAGAGCATGAATGCACAAGAATTAACAAGGTGTTGAGAGAGAAAGATGGTGAGAGAAAAAGTGTGCATGAAAGCAAACATATGGTTGTGAGACAGACTGAACATGAGATTGCAAGAAAAGGGCATGAGGTTGTAAGAAAGAGCACAAGGTTGCAAGAAAGTGTGTAATGTCATGAGAAAAGTCTGTGAAAAAGGGTGTGCTAGACTGCATGAGAGAAAGAAGAGGAAAGGGAAGGGGAAGGTGGGACAAAGAGATTGGCAGAGGAAGAGAAGAGAACGTGAGAAGAATGTGAAGCAAAGAGATGTGGTGGGAAAAAGTGAAAGCACATGCAGTAAAGTAAGGGTGTGACAGTGAGAATAAGGTGGCAAGAAAGCGTGCATGGTTGTGAGATAGGGTAAGGGCATGAAAGAGGTGCAAGGAGGGACATGAGACAGAGAGCAATGGTGTGAGGAAGGGAGCAGGCTTGAGAAAAGTTGTGACTTTGTGAGAAAGAGCCAGCATGGGAGAAAGAACAAATTCATGGAAGAGAGAATGAAGCAGAGGGTGTCAGGGAGAGAGAACGAGCACAGGGACATGCAAGGAAGAGACTGAGCATGTGGGGAAAGCCTGTGTGAGGGCATGAGAAATGAGAAATACTGGGTGTGGAAAAGGTGTGGGCACAAGAAAACATGAGCACGTGCAAGAGAGTAAGTGTGTACCAAAAAAGTGTATAAGAAAGACAACGCTATGCCAATAAACTTCTATTACACAAACATTAAGTCTCATTTAAAAGCTATCAATATGAAAAATCTCCAGAAAATCCACCCCTTTTAACCTCTAATTCATGCAGCACTTCCATATCCACTTCCTAAAACCTGCTATTTTTACTACTGTTCCATTTGTAAGACACACACACAACAGAATCTGTTAGGCCATATCGGGAATTCTTCGGATACATGGGTATATGGAGACACAAATTTCTTTCTCTGGCAAAATAAGGTCAATATTTACTTATTCTGAAAAGGGGAAATGTAATATTGTTACACAAAAAATGTTGGTATTTTGCTGTTGTTGGGGTTTGCTAGGACAAAAAGATCATTCACAAAGTAGTGTCTAGGTCTGCCCTTTGCAACCAACATCAATCAATGAGAGAAAATTCTTTGCAGATATGAGCTGGTGTAGACTTTGTATTTATTCAGCTCCTTTAGTAGTTCTGAGCACATTAAACGGCACAGGACAATACAAGAGAGAGCAGAAAAAAACAATAACTTAATTCTGTAGTACCTAGTACTTCTTTCTCCTACAAAGTATAAGGAAGCATTTTAAAGCCCTTTGCTTTGGGAATTTTATGGGAGAAAAGATTCTAATTCAGAGCTAGAAGAAAATAATTGTCTGCAGTTCTTTACTTTTCATGTTATTATTATCATGGTGTGCAGTGACTACATGAATCATAAAGCAGAGAGAAGCACATTTTGCAATGCAGTCGGATCATTCTCCAACACAGAATTTAACTGTGAACTCTTGTGTATTATGGGGTGACAACTAGCCAACTAAACAGAACAAGAAGATGTTCTACATGGAAAGCATGGCAGCTTGAATGCTCAGATGTCTTCTACTCACACTACACTTCAGAAGATGTTCCTTCCACATTCAGTTATTTTTTTTTTTGTTAAAACACATTTTAAAATCAAATCTGTTTCTGAGTAGCATCATGTCCTAATGCCCATAGCAGCATTAGAATCTTTCTATTTATACTATGGTTTCTTTAACATAAGGGGGTTCCGTGTAGTTATTAATATATCACACAATTTTTTTAATATGAATTTTCTCTGTATTCTTTACAGTAGAAACATTAGTTTAGTAACAATGGCTGTTTTAGTGAATAACATTAGATGTAATGCATATGTTGCAGTCAGAACATCTTTAAACCAACTATTAAAAACAAACAAACAAACAAACAAAAAAAAAAACAAAAAAAAACATAACTAGTTCTATTCTACTTAAAATCACTGAGATGATGAGGCTTTTGCTCAGTACTTTACTTTTTATGCAAAACTGATAGTAAGAAAGATACCATATGGAAGAGAAATAGACAAATGCAAGGGATCTTATTTGGCTTAAACCCAAAGATTAGTGCTCAACTTGAAGAACTAATTTGAGCATCCATGTGATTATGAGTGTTGTGTCCTTTCCCTATCTCCCTTCTTTCACAGGTTTCTGATATATATGTGTTGGCACCCCTGAAACATCTGAAATTCTCCCATCTTCATCAGTTCCATTGCTAACACTACTGTTCAGTGCTAAAGGGTTGGAAATAGACTTTAAATACTGCCTTTGTAAGGATCTTTTCCACACCCCTCATATCCAGTTTCTTATGGAAACTACTGAAATTCAATTTTTCTTTGAACCAGAAATACATCTGGCTTTACATCTCTGTTAGTAAGTGAAATTATGGACAAGAACAATCTATGACACTGTAACATGATCATCTGCAGTCCCTGACTCACACTTGTCTTACAGTAACTAAAAGACATCCAAATGACTCAGCACAGTTCTTAAACCCCCATCAAGATGATCCTCAACAGGCAGGTTGCATGCAGCCACCTTGTTTTGGAAGGTTTGCTAGAAAAGGCCTAAGTTATTGCAACCTTAGGAGCCTCAATGTCTCGGTATGTTCCTGGATGTGTGTGTTGCAGTAGAGTTGCAGACTCTGTCTTTCTTGTGGGTCCAAGAGTATAGAAATAAGTAAAAGCTTGTAATTTTGGTTAACTGCACACCCTTGTTCAAAGATGTCCCCATCAAAGGTGAGCATTATGCTGCTTCCAGGAAGAATGCTCCCAAATCAGTAATATAAGCACACTGTCTCAGAAAACAAACAAACAAACAAACAAAAACACCCAGAAGAGGATTAATTGGAGGTGTTCCAGGTGAATTGTACTAACCACAGTGTATATAGTCTGCAGATTTGAGACTTAAGTCAGGAAAATAATATAGGGAAAAAATCTACCTCAGTTAAAGGACTAGATGTCTTAACAACATTTTCTTTCTTTGATTTGTAGGATGCTTCCATTTAGTAGGTAGGCTACCAAAATAGATGGTTTGAAGACTGCAATTGACACAGAAGCAGTGCTTGATTTGGTTACCTCTCCATATTGCTCTAAAACCAAACAGTATTGTTCTGATTTAAGCACCTGAAGTACAGTTAAGCACTGTAAAACAGAAAAGACACTGCAAATTTTGAGTGTAAGGCTGACATTTTAACATGTTATGTTTACAAAAGCAGAGACATTTATGCCTTAGGCCATTTTGTAAATGGAAAAATGGCACAAGGTTATGAAGGAAAGTCTGCAAATTTCCTGAGACCAAGGCAAAATTAATCTCATTTGAGAAAACAAATCATTATGAAGTTAACTGAGAACACAAAACACTGCTGGGGAAACACCCCATGCTGGAGCACTCATAGCAGGAGACAACAAGCCTCCAAAGCAGCAACAGGAATTATTCCAGTGTCAGCTATCTGCTTCCCAGGAAAGGGCAGAGCCCTGTCCAGGCTTCCAGAGACCTTACAACCTTCTTGTAACTTGACTGTCTTCAGCCTCCTTGTCACCAGTTGCTGGACTGTCTGTAACACTTGGTGGTTTCTCATGCTAAAGCCCATCTTAGTGATAAGGACAGTTCCAAAAGCAAACTCACAGAAACTCAAATCTGACAACAGAAACTGATGCTCCTTGAAGTACCACTTGTTCCACTGCTTTAAATCAGCCAGAAGTCTAGTTCCACCCTGTTTTCAAACACAATATTCTTGGCATTCCCTAAGATTATATCTCACTTTGTCCACTATGTTCAGTAAGGAAGAAAAGTATTTTTTGACCTATAAAACAGTGTATTTTAAAATATATGTTCATGCATATGCGCATGCACACACAAGCTCATTGCAGTGAATCTTCTTGGTCTATGTGAGGAAAATACTTCCATGAAAATACTATTTTTGGAAAGCTCTTTTAGTCTGCCAGTAGTCTAAGATTCTTCTATGGCTGCAGGTTCAATATTTACACCAGATGTTCACCTGGTATAAATTATTTCAATTCATCAGTGGTCATTTTACATCTGCAAATGAACTGGCTCCTCTGGTGCTTTTTAAAGAGCTTTTTACAGTCTAATTACTTCATATTATTTTTGACTTGCCTTTCTTGAAGAGAAAAACACACTCATATCTTTTTTACTAGTTCAACCACTGTGTTGCCGGCCTTTTCACAGCCACAGACTGAAAAGTAGCTAGTGTACATATCACTAGCTCATTTCCAAGCTAGACAATCTGATTACAGAAAGAAATTGCACTCTGTTGCATGCACATGGAGGAGTACACATGTCTCCGAGTTTAAGAAATACAGACCCATGCTAGTGACTTATGAATTATCTTTAGATCTCGATAACTTGTGAGAAGTTTTGCCAGCTGCTCAAAAGATTACCACAGTAGACAGAATGGCTGCTATGGAAAGCTTGTAATGAATGAAGGTTATCTTCTTAGCAGCAATCTTTAAACTGGACTAATTTCATTACAGAAACTGTCATGGCACTAGCTTTCACTTGCCTAAACCATCTATAATTACTGTAGTCATTATGTTTGTCACAGAAACTCTAGTTGATGCACACCCAGCATAACATAAAACTGCAACTTGACCTGCACTTGCCCACATGATCTATCCCCCATTCTGTCTAAAAGCTGATTTCTCAACTGTTACAATGCTCGACACCTTAAAAAGTGAACTACACAGAAAACAAGAAGCTGCCCCAATGAAACAATAAAAAATTGATAGAACAGTTATGTCCCCAAAGCCTGCAGAAACCAGTATTTTCAAGCTGTTACAGATTGTACCACAAAGCCATTGGTAACTTTGAACAAATTCACAGGTGTTCACAATAAACTGTGATCAAAAGTGTCACTGAATTCCCATTATATCATTTTTATGAGGGGACTCTTGTCACAAAATTCTGGTATATCATTGCATTTAACTTTAAGAACTCCAAAACTGCTTTTAATCCTCATGGTCTGGAAAGCACCAATACTCTGTGCTGAGATTAGCAACTAGCAACAATGGTTTACACAAAGCAGGTTCCCTATTTGAATTTGTATAAGTGCGGCTTGAATATTAATTTTTATTTTCTTTCTAAACATATGGGGAAAAGATACAAAACATCTGCACAAAAGATGAAAAAAATGAGCAAACAGATCTCCTTTGCTGTGTAAATACTGCAAATATACTCATCTAATTACTACTGCTAATACTGATCATTGGTATTGGCAGATGGTTAAGCTTTTAAAACAGAAATGGTTTCTATGGATTTCCTACCCTGATTTACCTGTTCATTCTGACCAGTAGTCTTAGGGCAAGGGAAAAGTAAAAAAAAAAAAAAAAAAAAAAGGAGAGAAAACAAACAAACACACAAATCAAACAACAAAAGAAAGAAAACCTGGAAAGGGTCTTAGATCAACTCTTCTGTCCTTCAGTAAATACAGTAAATATTGCCATATGATTGGGTTCACCCAGAGGACTATGTATTCATGCTTAGCTAATAGAAAATGCTGTAAAAGTTCTAGTAGATTTCCCAGACTCCTATAAAAGGAAATCAGACACTACTATCTCAAACAAAATAACTTTAAGCAAATTATAGCATACATATACTTAGTAATTTTAAGACACATATAAGATGTTTACTGTGCTGGCATCAAGTATCTAATGTTTAAATATACAGATTTTTGGAATAATCACAGAACATATACAGCACATTTGTAATATGCTTTTCACTTATTTTTACTGAATCAGGTTTTGTTAGGTATAATTTCTCATACATAAATTCTTTCCTCTATGCTAGAGAGAATCATTGTCATAACACAATCCTTGTACACTTGATGATACAACACCTTGAATATTTTCATTCCAAATACACCCACTGGTTCAGTTTATCAGCTCAGCAACCCAGTAAAGAAAAATGTGTATGCACACTTACCAGAGAAAAACAGAAAAGATTCATGTTGCTATTGAGATCCACTCCTGCACCCAAAAATTATGCTCCAAAGAACTCCCACTGCACAATGCAGCTCCTCCTTGCTCTCCCAGCTGTTTGTACATTTCTCCCTGCAGATTACTGCAAGATAAAATCCCTGCAATAATCCACTGGATTCAAAGCCCATTATCAAATGAGACAGGCTTTCTCAGGACAGTACAAACTGTTTTCTGAATTAATGAACAGTGTTTATAAACAAAACAAAAGCATGGTTTGAATGATTATGATGGGTTCAGGATATGCTCTCTTGTTGTTTCCATTTCATTTGTCATCTAATATAAATAAAATTATTTATGCTGAAGGCCACCAGAACATACAGCTTACCCCAAAGCAACTCTTCATATTTTGCTTGTATTTTCCAAAGAAGTAGATATTTTTGGAAAATACTTAATTTCTATACAGTTTAATTAGTTTACAAAATACAGTAGCTATTGTTGACTATATTTTGAATGGAAGCATCTTACTTAAGCACCTTGAAAAAGAAACCCATGTGCCGTAATCAAATTATAAAGAAAAATATATCACATTCTCTTTGGGGCTGTATACTAGTGAATAATTACCAAACCAGTACCTTACATGTTGACTGCTTGATGATGCAGATTAAGATTAAACCAAATTTGCTATCTGAAAATATGGCAAATTTGGAAATTAAAAAAATGTGAATACTCAAAGCTGATTCATGGGTTATAATGAAACTTTTCTGTATATACTTGCAGGCATGTGAGGGAAAATTAGTTAGAAATAAAACCAGTAGCCTATGTGACTAACTGGTATAAATCAACAAAATTCCATCAGCCCAAGGAATTCCCATGTATTTATTTGTTATGGAGTAGAACTAGAAGTTCTATTAGTCTGAAGAAGAAATAATGACATAGAGACTGTGAGTCTCAAATTGTTTCAGATTATAGTACACGTAAACTTAATCTGTTTTTGGAATAATGTTCCCTTGCAACCCACCTGTTAATTTCCCACAGCTGTAATGTGAACACTATGATATTTGGATATTTGAATGAGTAGTTGCTCAGAGACACAGTAGTTGCAAAGAGACACAAGCTGAAATTCCACCAAAATGGAGAGGTACTCTCATCTTGTGACCAAGAGCTCAATTTCCCTTTTCTGGGCATAGGGATTTATATTAGTAAATATCAAGTATCTCTTTTATTGCTTATACTTGTGACTACTTCAGTTTGTGGAAGTCATTTTGCAGTCTGATTCTGCACCCCCGGTGAATTGAAAACCTCTGATTTTGGCAGGATAATTTCATTTTAATATAACTTATTTTGTACTCTGAACAAAACACAAGCAAGCCTCACAAAAAGACACTCAGACAAACTCCAGAGGACAGATAAGATTCGTAACATGAAAAAGAGAAGAACTGCAGTTTGTGATTTCCCTATTTTCGTTGATGTATATTAAAGTCTATAAAAGACTTGAAGGCTTTTCCCAGGCCTCCTTTTTAGCTATAATTTCATGTTGGTATCACATGTTAGAGAAAAAAAATGGTTTGGCTATGAAGAACTTCATGAAAATAGTTATAGATAAACCAATTACACTGGGGGCTTCTCATTTACTCTTACTACAAACTTGAGGAACACTAGCAGATTTTGTCAACTACCACCTAGTGACAATTTCCTAACAAGATTATGCACAAATAGACATATGAGAGACCTCACTTACCACAGATGGGCTTGCATTTGGTTTGTGGCTCACTCAGTAGTTTCCTCTTCAGGGACAAATTTTGATCCTTTCTGTGCCTTAGGTTCTCCAGCTGGAAAAAATGAAATAAACACAAACCTCATAGTACTATGAAAGTAATGATGAAAAGTACCCTAGCCCAACTATGACTTTTTTTTTTCTTTTTTTAATGCATATAGCAATAGCTATCTATAAAACTCTAAGAAAACTAAAAAACTGGTAACATGACAAGATATACAAAGGAATCGAAACCTAAGTAATTCAGGGGGATGCATTTTGTATTCAGACTGGTTTAATTTCTGGATTTTTTTTTTTTCTAAACATATTTACTCTCAAACCCCTGGGAGGAAGTTTACTCATTTTATACCACAAATCTGTAAGGTAGGTGTAGCTAAGGAAGCATGGATCTTATACTGAGCTATTCAGTTTACATTTTGCTTATATGTTCAGACACACAGAAAAGAGGATAGTTGAAGACCAAAAACCAATTTAAAACATAAAAAAAACACCTGTAAACCGCCTGCTTACAGGCATACGCATATGTGGAAAGTGACTATATAGCAAGGCAAAAATGCAGAGCTGTACAATATAACCTTTTATGAAGAGAGATAAATGCTCATCTGCTAACTTTCTAAGGCATTGTGCCAACTCCTGTTTTAGTTGTTCTTGCTTCACCATTTGGACAGGTGCAATTCATCACATTGAGGTTGAAATCTTGTGAGTTAAGCACTACTAGTCCACCAAAGCAAAATGTGAAAAACAGAGGCATGCTTTTCTCAAATACAGAGCTGAAGATTGAAACTGGGAGTGATACGGGTTTAAACCTTGTGAACATGCCTCCTGAATGCATGTCCCAGGTGGCTTGTCTTCTTTCATTCTCCAAAAGGCAGACCTCCAGCATTCAATTGCTCTCATTTCATATCCTGGTGCATTAGTCCTTCAGTTTCCAGCTGTATCAGTTATTTCTGTATATCTATACTGAAGACACTGCAGCATTTGTGAAAGTTCTTCCAGTAAGGTATAAAATATCCACTTCAGATATCCTGATTGAGAAGCAAAGTTAACCCACTCTGATTTCCATTCTGCTTTACACATAGTAGCTTTCAATAAGGACTTCAAGCAGGATCCCAAAGGACAGCTACAGATAGTCTAGATATGAGCTACTAAGACTCTAAGACTAAAGACTGCAGACTTGCTATTAAACATTTTTTAATACGCAGAATATTAAGACTCCTCTTATGAAAAGTTAGCATTGTGGACCTCTACTAATTCAATGTTATAGCCATCTGTACAGGTCAAATTGATACTTCTAAACCACAGATGACCTTACCCATCAGGTTCCAGTCCTAGACTAATGGATAAATTATCAACTGTGAGGAAGCCCCTAATATAATAATTAATATAAGATGCAATAGCTTATAATTGGTTGGTCAGGATGAATCATATAAACAAAAACTCAGCAAGAGTTCTTAATGACACTTTATATCACAGCTCTTTGTGTAAAGAATTTGAGCTATAAAAAGAAAAAATATATAGTAAATAAAAAGAACAACATTGAAGGTAAATTCAGTGTTGTGACATCTATGCACATTTTATCTGACGTAAACAGAGCAATTTCCTGCAACAGCATCACAGCAGAGAATCAAAAGCATGTTGTGAGAAGGGTAGGCAAATAAGTTTTACCAAACATGAAGCAGTTGAAACCTTGATTTTCTAACTCTAATCTTGCACTACTGTTAGCATTTAATCTCTGTGTTCATTGCTACATGGTTTCTACATACCTGGGTTCTATATCTGTGCAAATTGTTCAGACACCATTAAAAAGAAAAAAACGCCCACAAATTGAGGCTTTCATATATTGAGGTTTCTATTCCTAAACAATGAAAAGACTGCATAGCTGAGATCTCTAGGCATTCTTGGGCTCTTCAGAAGGCTGGATTTCAGGCTATTCACAGTAAGTGGCAATGTATAATCTAGCTTGGTTTACTGCAGCCAAGTTCAAGCCATGATTCAGGTACTTGTAATTCAGTCTTTGCTGCAGGCTCACAGACCTATGCTAGTCATTCTACTGGTGCAGCTTCATCTGTCACAGTGAAAACTCACCAGCAGAACAGTGTGACTCATAGATGAGTGACTCTGAGTTCTCTGGCTAACTGGACAAACAAATATATACTCAACAATTTTAAACACAGTAGTTAATTACTACTTACATTTGAGTAAAGCTGGAATGAATACTTACCCTCTTTTCTTCCCCCCTTTTTTTCCCTCCTATAGCACAACTATCCTTAATGAAAATGTGTCTGCTTCTCTGATCATCTGTCATATGAGCATGTCCATAAAGATTTAAAACTAACAGCAACAATGCTATTGTCTGATAAGGTATGAATGTTAAATATGTAAATAATCATATGGTGAGCAGTCACTTTTCTCTATTATCTCCACATAAGAAGCTGAATTATTACTTCATCATGAGCTTAAAGTAAGTGTAGTGCATTACTACAGTGCTCTAGAGGCTATGCTGGTAGAAACTGGGAGATTCAGAAATTATGAGTCAGTTAAAGGCTTTCTCTTGGCTCTCCCATTTCTTTGGAAAGGGATTGTGTGTCTACTTTCAGGAAGTGCCTACTCAATATGTTCCATATTCTCTAACATATGAGGGCAACCTTGTGTTGGCACAATGGATAAACCCCCTGTCTTATTTCACCTCCTGTTCACTTTCAATAAGCAGATGACAAAGCAGTTCTGTGCAGAATGTTTTTCTCGTTGACCCACTACCCATGGTGAGTGCTCTTTGACAGGCCACTATTTGATCTTAGGAAAGTGCTATGATTAAAAAAGTTTAACAATTGCTGTCATGAACATCTCCTGAAGATACCACAGATGGTAGAAAGCTCCAGCTCCATTTCAGACCACAAACATATCAGAAGCTGTAAGAGCTACTAACAGTTGATGTTCCAGAATCAAATGTTCCAATCACTGGTTCTAAATTACATAGTTTGGAAAGGAACCATGAAGTACTAACTAAAAATCTGATTCTTTAAACGTTATTGATTATTTTTTTTTTTTACAATCTCCTTCAAGTTAGAGACAGTTTCTTCATTTCCACCTTTTACATTCAGCAAGTAATTAAATTTGGTAAGGAAAAAGCTTCACAATTATCCCTACCTCTGCCAAATTGCAGTACTCCCCTTCTCCTTTGAAGAGACAATTTTACAGATGCAATGATTGATCCAATACAGTAGCTTTTACATATTTGCAATGAAGATCGGCAACACTGTTTAGCTTCGTTAAAGACTGTTTTAAACCCACTCAGCACAAATAGCCATAACATTTACTTCAGCTCAGAAAATCAAGAAAATAAAGACACAAAGAGCCAATATCCTATAACTCATAATCAAAAAGGCAAGTTAAACACTTTCACAATTTCCAGAATCCCACTACAGGTCTGTGTCTATTAAAGTCACTGGAAAAATTCCCATTAAATTCAGTGCAATCAGAATTTCATGCACCTTCTCCTGCTAACAGATCACATTATCACATTTAGTCACATCATAAAAGCACATGGTATTTCCCATGCAATTCGTAACATTCAGTCATGCTTTGAAGCCAACATTGCTTTCTGGATAAACAATCAGATTGTTCTTTCCCTTGTCCCAGAAGACTTACTTTTTTTTTTTTTTTTTTTTTTCAGAGCAGATATATTTTAATCAAAGGAAAAAAGGTATTACTGTTCTAGAAAGGAAACATCTATTTCCTAAATGGGAGGGCCAAATTCTATGCTCCATAATTTTACTGAAACTCCATGAAACAGGTCCACACATTCTATATTGCTACCTAGAAATATATTGCAGTTTAGAGGGAAAACTTCTAACTTCTCTCATCAGGCCAATTTATATATTGCCAGACAAAACTGATGTCTACTGTGAATTATGGGTATAGGAGTCATTATCTTTCAGGAGCACCTTGAAAACGAGATGTCTAATCTCAATAATGTAAGTTTCCTGGTTAAATAAATCCCCTGTGCTTAGTAATTCTATGCATTTATAGAAGAGATGTCAACCCTCTACCTCCTTAGACCTTAAAAAACATTTTAAAGCCTCAAGGGGATTTGAATCCTCACTAAACAGAATTGATTTCTGTACTTACTACTTAGTATTCTTAATCACACAGTTCATGCATTTTGTTATGTAATGGGCTGGGAAACTCAAAGAACCAGACTGTTTTGCAAACATTTGTCTTCCCATCACCCTGTATTCCATTTATTTTTGATGTTTTTGTTGTTGCTGGTGCTGTTTTATTTTTTCTTTAATAACAAGATGACAGTCACATTAAGCACACCCTGCCTGCAATGGCTCCAAAAAATTAACATTTCCCTCTGAGTCTGTAGCCACCCAGGCCCTGTGTGAGCATTTAAGAACACAACTTTGAAAGGCCAGTAGAGGTTTTTCCCATCCACTCTGCAAGAAAGATTGCCTTGCCACTTTTGCCTATGAGAATTTAGGTTAAGGACTTTAGTCATTCCTTGAGGGACTGATCCAAAGCTTAATGAAGCCAAAAGGAATACATCTATTGATCTGAGCACTTCTGGTAACTTTACTCAGAGCTCCTCTACTAATTATGAGGTACATGCTAAGGTGGGTACAGCCTGAGGACAGTCATTCTAACCTAACTTGCACCCACGCCCTGCAGCCATAGCCACACGCTTCTGCTCCCATGAACTTCCTTAAATCCAGGTGATACCCACAGGTAGCTGTTGACAGCCCCAAGCTCCAAGTGAAATAGAAAAGAGCCAGCTGGCTCACACAGCCAACTGCACCTAGATAAGTAGCCTCTGAAGAGAACATAATATTTTGTCTGTACCACCATTTCATCTGCAGTTTTCAGGCCTGGAGCTGGTTCGTAGCCAGCCAATTCCGACTTGCATCTGCCTATACCTGTAGACACAACATCAGATGTAAAATCTTCTGTCCTTCAGGAGTCTACACTGAGACTCTTCGGTCTTGTCTCTCTACACACATTCAGACAAATCAGGAGGAATTCACTGGAACCCAATGAAACCACTGTAGCATCTACAGAGAAAAACTAAAGACTAATTTTGTTGATGAGCTCCTACCATGTGTTTTAATTTTCATGTTTGCATGAGTCTAACCTTGTTGAAAATCATAATTAGAGACTCAGAAATTTCCCATTCAGTTTACAGATATCTCGTGGCTCCTTAGCTGATTGAGATACGTATCTGCTGCCAGTAGCCCATTCTCTTGCACATCATTCCAAAAAAAAAAAAAAACAAAACCAACCAAACAAACAAAAAAAACCTGCTGTACAAGCAGCACATTTTGATCACACTGGCTCTAAGTTTGGTTCAATATTTATTTATTCAATATATATTTATTTATTCTTCTTTTACGCAGACATGACCAGCAATCCAAACAAGTTATATTTTAAAGGCTATGCAGTTGTTAGTGTTAAACAAAGCTTTTCTCTTAGACTCTGCAACTTAGGTTTCGATCTGTACTTAGTAAAATATAGTGATAAAACCTAATGCTCTAAACCAGTTATGAAGTGTGAGTACAAATGCATTCAGGAAATACAAAATTTGCTTAAATCAAAATGGTCCAAACACTTCAGGACTGTAAATACAGCCATGAGCTGGAATCAACCACATGAAATTGCTCATGTTGCAGCAAGGAATAAATGCTGCTACACAGAGCATTTCTCCCCACTTTATCCTTTTGCATTGCATTAACAGCTACCCAGTTTGGACAGACCATTTGTATTCTTTGGAAGTTAATCTGAACAGATCCTTAGTTGACAGACATTAGTAGAGCTTCATATTTTTCAAGTGAGTTATGTCAACTCATCCAATGTCACCAAACAGTTACAACTGTGCAGCTAATTTTTACAACAGTGCTGTTTTTTTACAGACAAGGATACATCAACTGATGCAATGGCAATTTGAGCTGTTTACATCCTTGTGCATGTGATTTGCTGAGCCTCCAGCTTGCAGCATCCTTGGTTTTGACTGTCCATGACCCTGTTATACTGTCTTATTTCCTCTCCATGTGTTATAGCACTTTCTTTCATTTCTACAAACATATTGTGCCATGCGAGAGACGAACTCTATTTGCCACTTAGGGCCCCTTTAAAAACAAGTGGCAGCCTTCATGCCTTGTGGCAATTCACACCTTCATGTTCCTGCAAAATATGCCCTGTCTGTACCCAGTATTGGATAAATTACTGCCATTTATTAAAGTAATTGAATATGCAGAAGAGGCTGATGTTAAGGGGAAGAAGTCTGTACACTGCCATCAGGATATGTTGCAGGAACAACACATAGGATATCAGTGTGTTCTAAAATATTTGGGGAAAACAAAATTTAAATTTGATTATCACATGCCAGTAAAAAAATTGTATCTGCTACACACTGTCCTCACTAGTCACATTAAAACCAGACTTATCCAGTAGGAACTGTAGATGCCATCTGCATCCCTAGAATAACCTTGGCAGCATATCAGCATATATTCACTTCTGTGGAGAACAGCCTTCCTTGCTGTAGCTGAGCCCTCATGGTACCTCAGACTGCCAAATTGTCTCAGAACTAGTAACTGGATATTATTACTCACTTAAATCCATTCTAGTTAAACAATATACTTGGAGTTGGCAAGGTTGAGTAGGTAACCTTCCACCCCCCCCATCCCTCCATGACAATTCAGTAGAATATGATTACCTCAGGCAACCCACCAAGAACCTAAGATGGATAACATGAAAAAAGGAACATACGTGAAAAAACAGTCTAGAAAGACTTGTTTAGGTATTTCACTGTTGTTCTGCTTTAGGTAGAGCATGGTCTTCCAGCAGGAGAATGAGTTATCATCTTAACAAATTACAGGTGGATTGAGAGGGGAAAGAGCAGTGCACAGCAATGTTTCTGTATTTGCATAGGAACTTCCACCTTGCTATACTAACTTTTTAAACTGATGAGAGAAAAAAACAATCAAGACATTTCTTGAATAAGACTGGCATCTAGAGATCTGCAAAAAAGGGTACATGCAACAGATACAGTTATAGATCAAAGTCTTGTACATCAAAGAGTGACCCAGCCCCCTGTGACTCTCCCTGCTATTTTATCATTCAAATTCTTCAAAGCAGGAGTCAATGGAATAGATGACATTTTGATCCTGGATAACCATGGAACAGCCAAAATTTTCCCCTAACTCTATTCAATCCAGATGTGGTTCAACAACCTGTTACTCTAACAATGCACACACAAAAAAAAACCACCACTGCTATATGCAGAAATAATCACAGAATCACAGAATCACAGAATTTTCTAGGTTGGAAGAGACCTCAAGGTCATCGAGTCCAACCTCCAACCTAACGCTAACAGCCCTCCACTAAACCATATCCCTAAGCTCTACATCTAAACATCTTTTAAAGACTTCCAGGGATGGTGACTCCACCACTTCCCTGGGCAGCCTGTTCCAGTGCCTCACAACCCTTTCAGTGAAGAAGTTCTTCCTAACATCTAACCTAAAACTCCCCTGGCTCAACTTAAGCCCATTCCCCCTCGTCCTGTCACCAGGCACGTGGGAGAACAGGCCAACCCCCACCTCGCTACAGCCTCCCTTGAGGTACCTGTAGAGAGCGATAAGGTCGCCCCTGAGCCTCCTCTTCTCCAGGCTGAACAAGCCCAGCTCCCTCAGCCGCTCCTCGTAGGACTTGTTCTCCAGGCCCCTCACCAGCTTTGTCGCCCTTCTCTGCACCCGCTCAAGCACCTCGATGTCCTTCTTGTAGCGAGGGGCCCAAAACTGATGTTCGCAAATAAGCTACAGATGTCCACCAGGAATGGATTAGTGAATCACACACACTGTTTAGTGCTACAGAAGCATTTTTACCCAGTATACTCATAGTATATAGCTAGGACTTCAAAGCTGGCTCTGCTAGATGTACATTCCTACCTTCATCATAGGCACTTGCATGGTACCTTTATTCCCACATTCAAAACATAACAACATTTAACATAGTTATCCTTTGAACATCCCTATGACAAGAAAAGTGGTGTTATTCCCATGTTATCACACAGTTGGGCGTATTGTCTGTATCAGTAAAAGAAATAATCAGCTATATGTAATCTATTGCTCACTGATGGTGAGATGTCTGAATCCAAAATACTGATTTTTAAATCTGCAGTTTAAAGTGCTTCCTCATTCTTCAGGTGCTTAAAGATACTTAGAAAATTAATATTTCTCTGTGAAGAAGTCCAGACACTGTATAAGTCTTAACATTATTGAGCAGCTAGACAGCTATTCTACATTTTGATTAAATCAGGACCTGTAATTTGCATCTTGTTCGTATGTTAACTCAGTGATTAATCTGATTGTTGTCCTCAGAGCAAACAAACCAAACAAGCTTTGTAAAGAATAAGACAAATGGACTGGATGGGACTTTCCCCTCCTGCTGCTTCTTACCTGTCAGCCCACTGGCTGCAGCCCAGAAATGGCAGCACCCTTTCTCACTAGGGGCATTAGGGTTCAAATTTACTTCATAGTTTCTGTTCTTCTCTTCTGTGTGATTTCTCCAGCCACTAGGTGAGAGACTTGTCTGAACTGGGTTTCTCCTACTTCAGACTCTTAAATTATCTGTTCTACTTTATAACTACTAATTAGACCTGTTCAACTAAAGGGTGTGTGTGTGAGTGCATATGTGTGCATATGTTTGCGTAGGTCTCTGGCCTGGTTGTTAGACCAGTTACTTGACAAGGGATACAATTGAATTCTCCAGGTCCAGCTCCAATAATCATTGAATATTAATCTAGTGGGACTGGTTGTAGGTGTTCAGGCAAGAAGTTTGCAGGAGACTGTCAGGATGAGGAAGGAGACATTTTGTAAAGACAGTGGGAGGGCCAAATGCAATGAGCTGATTACTAGTAACTTGCTGCTGTGCATAGTTGTGTGCAGCATTATCCACAGGCAAGCCAGAACATTTTGTCAACAGCATCTCGCTGTAAAAAAAAAAAAAAAAAAAAAAAAAAAAAAAAAAAAGTAAAAAAGTCACATGGATATGGGGAATCTTATTTAAGAGCAAATGATAATATGTGAAAATTGAGTAGGAGAGGATAAATGTGCATGCATATGTCCCAGCCCAGAGCTGTAAAATGCTACGGCTACTAAAAGTGGTGTTATCCACAGCCACAGCTCTGCTGGGTGTCAGTTTACACTTACTTAAAGAAGGCATATTATTTATCCCACAAACAGCAACTGAGGCATAATATGCTATTAAGGGATTAGATAGTCAAAAAGAAAAAGCACAATACGAGGGCTGGAATTATTTTTCTGAATATGACTAATAACAACTTCAGTCACTGTTGGAGACTGGATACTTATGCGTTCTTGTTCAAATGTCTTGGTATACCTTGGCACTATGTTTGCTCATGTGCTTTTACATATTCAAGAGATGCTTTCCCATCATCAGAAGGTATCCTACACTTGCATATTATCTACTGATTTTATATTAATACTAGCAGTGGAAGATAATCTAGAGTCCAGCCTATAAAAAGCCAGTAGGAGCAAGGATGAATATGACAAAAATTAAGAGGTGAGAAACAGCTGTGGTAGCAAACATTTGCAGTGGAAACTGGCAAAAAGCACTTGTAATAGAGAGATTCAGTACAACTGTGTGAGACTTCCAGGCTTTTACATAGAGGTTCTAATGAAATTTGATATAGAGGTCTTGTGGAAAAATTTTAAATCAATTTACCTTTTTCGGGATGAAGTGTATACTCTTGACACAGAGAAGCATGTGTGTTTATATATATATACATACACACACTGAATTATATACTCTGAATTCCATAAATTGGTTTAAAAGAACATTTAACAAACCCTGCAAGTATAGATCTTCTATACTCTCTTCTTACAATCCATTCTATATTAACGGTTTTATTGACAAACTGAACAACAACTTTGTGGTGTCATCCACTTCATACAAAATCACAGTGAACTTGACACTTGAATAATATTACTTTAGATTTGTAGAAATTCAGAATCATTGAAAAACTATGCAGTTGTAAAACTCTGCTAAGTCTAAATCTAAATCTTTAACAGAAGTATCTAGAAAAGATACCAAAGCATGCAAGTGAAAACAAACATGAGGGAGATATAATTACAAGGGATAATGAGACTTTGGTTGTAATCTCTTGCATGTATCTGTATTATCAGCTGAATCTTTGGATAGGCCTGATCCAAAGTCTGATAAATGTTAATGAGGGTATTTCTTTTTCATTTTAATAAGTTCTGAACTTAATCCTAAACAAAATAATTTAGTTCAGTAATTCATGGTTTTGTAACGTGAAGAATGGTGTATGAACAGAAACCTACTGTGACATGAAGTATCAGAAATAGTGCCTCATTATTCTTTATTTATAAATAGCCTTTTTAGAAATATAGGCTCACAGAATCACAAAATTTCTATGTTGGAAGAGACCTCAAGATCATCGAGTCAGAAAAATAAATTTCTCAGCAGCCTATTTCTTGGGTCCATGCACTCAAATACACTGTGATCAATATTTTCAGGTGAAGCAATTCGCTTCCTCTGTTTGGCATGTGCATAAAACTTGCAATGTAACTTTGACTTTCATTTTGGTTGCAGTCTGTTATCGCTAATGGAACAAACAAACAAACAACCTTCCTAGCTTTTCCAATGTATCAGCTAGATAAATAGTCAACACTTAAGAACTCCCCAGTCAGTAATGAATGACACAGTTTTCTGTGTTATCCCTGATAAAGTTTAGGATATGGAAAGCAGTTTAATCCTCTTTCTATACTCTCCCATCTGTGCTTTAGAGCTACCATAGTAAATTACCACATACTACTACTTTAGATGCAATTTCATATTTTCATAGCTGAGTTAATTTTATTCTACACTCAATTTTTTAATCTTTGTGGAGAAAAAAAAAATGTTTAGGGAAGCCAGGTCAGATAAAACTGTTGAATTAAAGAGATGGATGGTAGTTTTCCGTAAAACAGACCTTTAATAAAGCTTGCTCAGAACACAGCATTAAGCCAAACTAATAACTTTGTTTACAGAAAATCTACAATGCAAAATGTTAAGATTTAACTCAATTGTAATCTTCTGTTAATTGTGGGACATTTTTTTTATGCAGGAATAGTTGCTGACAAACATGGCTTGAGGCATTCTTTTATTTGTACCTTAAATATGCTATTGCCTATGCCTGATGTCTTTGATTCTTGGTGCAATTTTGCTGTTAACCTGTTCAGTCACAGTTAGGGCTCATTTTTTTTTTCTCTGTGAGGGAAGCTTAAGATTTGTGTTAGATTTCTCCACATTTTATCAGATGCACACTTTGCCAGTTCTGTAATTATTATGGGTATAGGACCTGATTTAGTATCCATTGCAGTAAATTCACTACTCACTTTGAGGGTGAGCATAAACAGCTGCTCCAGGAGCAGAAGTGAATGCAGAGAAAGAGATTGATTTAATAAACTGTTTATCTTGTATTTTTCTGCATCCATAATAGGAACCTACATTCAATAACACCACAGAAATCCCGTCAATCCAGTATCTTGCTTAGGTCACCATATGGTTGTGGAACAGCTAGTTAATGTTAAACCCTCACAAAATTGAGATTACACTTGCAGGAAACAGCAGATACTTTGAAGAATCTGTAGCCACAGTGTGGCATCTACACATCTAAAACACATAGCCGTAAATCATCAAAACACTACCAGGGAAAGAATTCGTCTGTGACCCTTTGTTATTCTGAATTCCAAAATGACATCTTAACCTGTCTTGTGTCATGGGGCTAGCATGCAGAATGTAGCCCATCCTACCTGATGCCCTAAACCCAGCTAAACAAATACTTGTCACCTCACAATGAGATTATGGCAATCCTGCACTTTCTCTGAGACTTTGTAATTACTTCTAAGACTTCCACAGTCTTAGAAGTCTTCCTTCCTATGTCCTTTTTCAGCCAGCTTTGGGAACTCCTCATTACCTGCATGCAGATGAATTGCTTACTGGGAGCTAAAGCAGCTGCAGAAGTGCAGTCAGGCTGCAAAGCTGTGACTCCATGCTTTCTCTCCCAGTTGTAATATATATGCATGCCTCTGGAAAGTACTCTGCTCTACTACATGGAGAAATGGTGCAAATTCCCAGGGGAACTTGCATAAGGAAGCAAAAGAAGGAGCTCTATAATGGGTCTATGGATTTTCCTCTAGGAAAAGATAACATTGCTCCACAAAGGGTAGCCTGCTGATGCCAAAACAGAGCTGCTTTACCCTGTGTCTGCCAGTAAGAAACTTCTCCTGCTCATTTGAATTTCTCTAGGTCTTCATTGGTGCTGCTGGAATTGCAATGGAACAGGCTCCTATCTTTAATGCCCTACCCACTTGCACCTGCTCCTCCAGAGCAGGGTGTGATGGGTGATGAGCAGAGGAAGCCTCAGTGGGAGAACAGGGATTTGTGCTCACTAGCAGGAGAAGTTACACATGGAATAGAAGATAGCTTGGTAGCAGTAGAAAACTAGGCAGTGTGGCTAAATTATAATATTGTTGAAAGCATTGTAAAGTGACAAAAAATTGTAAAATGACTCTTATAAAGATGGAAGTTTTAGAAAGTACTTGAAAAGAGAAAAATATCTAAATATAGATCATTTATGCGGCCTTAAATTTGCCTCTTGTGTACCTAGTGTCAATATTGACAGTGGTCCAAGGGATCACTTAGGAGATGTGGGTGGGGTGAGGTAGGGGGAGTAGTCCAAACCCTGCCTCTGGCAGGGAAGTAAAGCCCTCTTCAAAGCTGATGCCTCAAGAAGCAAGAGAATGAATAACTGAGCCCAGGAAGGGGGGCGGAAAAGGATAATTGCTGGCAACAACCTAGCTCTCTCCTTACCCCCTGGTGTGAATGCTTTCCCTCAGAACCATGATCAGAGCCTGCAGGGCTCATACCCTCCCTCCCTTCTCTCTTCCCCCCCCCCCGCCCCCCCCCCCCGGCCCCCAGCTTCCCAGAGACAGTTGCTCAGCTCCCTGTGCGTCCAGCTGCCTCTGGAGAGCAGAACAGCAGAAGGGGAAACAAAGGAGGAGGAGGACCTGGCTACACTTCTGCAGTTTAATGTGAATGTAGCTTCATAATGTTAAGCAACAGATGCTCCTACAGTACTTGCCACGTTGTAGAGTGTGGGGAACTGTCAAAGTTTTCCAGCTAAGGTTGCCAGATCTTCTGATGACAGAAAATGAAGGAATCTTAAAAATATAACTTCTAGCTACCACTACAATCAGGCACAGGTAGATTATAGAATGTTTAATAAGTGCCTAAGTAAGCTGTCCTGACATTACTAGTCCTTTCTTTAAGGCACTGATAGAAGAAGAGCTAATTATTCATGAATATTCCAAGTGCTACTAGGACAAACAAAGCATGTAAAGAGACAGGTATGAACATTCTTAAAAATGTGATCCAAGTAAAAATAATTCATGTTTCCCAGTACTGACTTTTGAATTTTTGTGGCTGTGATACTATTTTTTTGTGGTGCTGCTTTGTGCAATAACAATATAGAAACAGAAAACCAAGCAGGCTTTTGGAAAGGTGAGCTAAAAATTAGTCAGTTTTTATAGTTTGCTGATAAAAGAATTGGTATAATAGAAATTAAGTTTAGGCCGTGGATAAAAATATAGAGCAAGACACATGGCTTTCTTAATGAAACAAAATTACTTAGCCTTTTAGTTAATTTGTATGTTACATTGGAAATCTCTGTTAACAGGGTAACTAGGTGTATGGAACTGAGTATTCACATAAACTACTAAGGAAATAATTCTGGGATTTCTGAGAGATTCAAAGTTACTGTTTGAATAACAGTATGACTCCGAAGACATCATGATATAGGAAGGATGTAAATAAAATACTAAGCATATTTAAAATATTAAATATTCAAACTGTATTCAAACTATATTCAAAGTACATTGTGGAGCACAGAGCCAATGGATGGAGCACAAGTAAACTGTGTGATTTAGGTATAAACACTGGGAATTTAGGAGTCTTCTTGATAGGAAACAATGTTTATTATTGATGTTCTTTAACTTCTATGTTACTATGTCTACCACGCAAATGTGCCATATTTCCAAATGTACAATTTTTTTAATAGCATTCATAGAACTGTTTAGAGGGAAAAGATGCATTCAATAACCATCAGAGATTTACCTGGCCTCCATTACCTGACAATCAACACCTCTTCACTGGAGCTTGGAATACAGACAACCAAAGATTCATTGTAAAACCAGAATGTATGACTTGAAAAGCTGGAAGGAAGAATGCTTAAATGCTTAACAATAGATTGAAATGATAGGTAAAAAGGTTTTGATAAAACTATGAAAATAATTTTTGCTGTTGTTCTTGTTTTTTGTTTTGTTTTAAAAAGAAAAATTCATGCTTTCTCTCAAAATGATTTCCAGAAAACACTTCTTTTCTAATCAACTCTAATCATCAGTTATTAAGAGCACTATTTTTTTTCTCCCTCTGACAAGAAAAAACAGCAATTAAATGACACAGATGTCATTTGTTCTCAGAAGTATGTCCAACTGTGTCAAAATAGTATTATCTCTAAAAGACAGTAAGCAGAATTTGAAAATATTAGTGTAACCATCCAGGGGCAGATTACATTCAGGCTTATGCAGACATGAGAGTGATAAGGAGGGGATGTGCATGTGTTTGGGCAGTGGGGAGTAGGTTGTAAAGGGCAGAGGAGGATACAAGAGAGCTCCATCTTTCCCAGCCTTGAGTTCACTTGCAGTCAAAAGAGACAATCTGTTTTTCTCAGCTTTGTAGAAACGTCAAAAGCATTGAGAACAGGATCCATCATTTCACCAAAGAGGACAGGGATTTGACCCTATACACCCATGCACTGACCCACAGAGCTTGTTGCGTACATGCACTGCATATGTATATTATACTTAAGAAGACTCTGACAGAGGCTGCTAGAAGCCTTTCGGGTCCTTATACAGTGTAATGTTCTCTGAGTGACTAACTCTGCTCTTTGGAGATGACGTGTCAAAGAGGTAGCTAACCCAGAAAGATCCAAGAAGTCTTTAGCATCTTCATGTTGGCTAATTGTGCTTTCCATATCTGAGGTATAGACAGTCTATAAACTAAGTTGAATAACCGTTGTTAATCTGTGGCAACCTTAATTAAACTTTTACAGAGAAAATTTAGTTAACCATTCAAAGCATATTTGTGATTCTCCAACATGAACAGCTTACCCTCTACCTTTATGAAATTACTGTTAATCATTCAGGAATGTCTGCATCATCCTATTTAAACCTTCCCCTGTGGTTTTAGAATTCTTTCTGCTTACTAATCAACCACAGGGGAGTGATATGTAAACAAGTAAATATATTTTTATAGGCTTTTCCTGTTTGTGATGGTAGGTTCTATCAAGCCATATTTATAGCCTCACCAAGAATTATTTATAATTCATTTGCCTCACATTCAATTGAATTAATTTAAAGGTATAATTCAATTTAACAAACATGCAGCTTGGTGTATTGAGCAATGAGATGTAGTGCAGCTGTTTCAGGCACCCTGCACTTCATCCCATCTTTCAGTTTTCAGCCAGCTTCCTGGCTTGGTAGTCTTTCTGTATATCAAACCAGATACCACGCTAGAACAACAACATATCATAACAAGACAACAACAGCTTTTAACCTCCAAACTATGTAAGTTATCTACATGTATATAACCAAAATTTATCTGAATTCTCCTTATCCATGAAGAGTACGTCCTTTACTGTGCAGATCTCTATTACAAAATCCTGTTGATGTGAACTATTGCACTCTTGCTGCTAACTCTGCTGAAGTCCATTATAGACAACTCTTTCCTGTGATTTATGCCTCATTATAAAAATCAAATTTCTTGGTTGTCAAAAGTAAATTGACTGCAGCAAGCTGAAGGAACAAACTCTCTGACATACAGAGTCATCACACCACCCTAAGGGTGTAACTTCAAAAGTGATAGGATATGCTATAAATACAGAGCTTCAGAAAAGAGAGAGAAACTGATCAGATGGAGTAAAGAAAGTGCTGTCTTTCTCCTAACCTTAACCCTAACCACCAGCATGGGCTGAGATGGCCCACACCCACAAACCATAACCCAGATTTAAAAAAAAAAAAAAAAAAAAAACTGTTGGAAGAAATTATTTTGCAGGATACTGCTCTTGCCAGCCCTTTTGCAGCCCCATTGCAGCTGAATATCTAGATATGGTCACTTTCCCAACACTAAATCTAATCTTACCCACAGTTTTAATCATAAGCCTAAAATGTATTATACATTAAGATATAACCTGGGACCCCAAGCCATGGTTGAGATGAAAAAGTAATTTCAGGAGATATCTTTCTGTAGGCTGCCTCTTCCCTTGGCAGCCCACATGCAGCATCAGTCCAGCCAGAGCCAGAATTTGTCTCTCTCCTGACCCTTCACCAAATTATAATGCTAACTCTAATGGCCAACAGAGACTCAGCTTCAGCCAAGAACATGTAGTCATGTCCCAGAAGAAAAAGTTTTCTGGGGAGAAATACTTTGGCAATTTACCCCTTCCCTTAGCAACCTCTTTGCAGCCCTATTCCACTGGGGATATAGGCTTTGTCTCTCTCCTAACTTTAATCCTAATTCTATCACAAAGGATGAGCCTTACCAAGGACGTCAGCCATGACCCAGATGAGCACAGTGTCAAGAGAAATATTTATCGGACTAATCCTTCCCTCAGCACTCTCTTTGCATACACACTCCAAAAAAATCTCTGCACTTTGTCAGTCTTCTAACCCTAACTCAAAACCCAGATATCATTGTTGGCATACCCACCACTTCCCTTTCCAGCCATTTTGAAACAGAATGGCAAGAATCTGCCTCTCTTAAACTAAAACTAACCCCAACTTTTTAGCTTGGTATTGGCTCAGCACTAGCCCAGGACATCCAAATATGGTACAGATTAAAGAGTAGTCAGGGTAGAAACCTTTTGACAGCCAGTCCCATCCCCTTGCAGATCCACTCAAATGAATGCTCTAGGTTTTGACTCTAAACCTATATCTTAACCTTAAAGGTTACTATAACTACAAGCTTATTGCTTGTCCTTTGTTGAATCCCCCATACATGGCTAGATAAAAAAGTTGTCAGGAGATGAATACTCTTTCAGTCTACCTCTTTTGGTAGGCCCTTTGCAATCTGACTACAGCAGGAGCCTTAGGCTTTTTCTCTCTCCTAACTCTAAATCTATCCCCAATTCAAAGGGTGGTCTGAAACCACCCTTTGCTCTCAGTAAAGGTCTGAAACCCTTGCTCTCAGGAGTAGACCTAATGAAAAAAAAAAAATACAAGGGAGAAATCTTTCTGTAGCCTAACACTTTTCTTGGCAAACTCTTGCCATTCTCAGTACTACAGGAGATTTAGCCTTTTTCCCTCTCCTAATCCTCATCCCATCTATTCTCAGCCCTATGCCTTGACCTTGGCTGAGCCTCAGGTGAGGATCCTCAGGTATGGCCTAGATAAAAAGGTGGATGAATCTTTTTGTAGCCTGCTACTTGTTTGGCAGCTGCTTTGCAGCCCCACTTCAAAAGTAGGTCTAGCCTTTGACTCTTCCCTTACCCTAATGCTCCCTGTTGTAGAGGGTTCAGCTCTAGATCAGGACAAGACAAACATAATTTTATTTGAAAATTTTCCAGTGAAACTACTAATTGAATTGAGACATAGTCTTTTTTACACACATTCGTAAATATTACAGACTCCACCTCCAGCATTTTTTCTCAGATTTTCTTTATTTTTCCTCAGCTATTTGCATTATTTTTTGGCTTATTTTACATGTATTGCTAGTTTTAAAACATATTTTCTTCTTCTGTTCACTTTTAAGGCATGCAATTTAACTGTCTGAGTGCACCAATACTGTAGGCTACCTGTCTATCCCTGACCCCTTGTTTGGTTACACTGGCTTCTGCAGCTGAAGTTATTATATAACCAGTTGCATTTCTTACTACCCTTGACTCCTCCATGCACATAGCAAGAAGCTATTTGCAGCAAGGTTAGCAACAGATAGCTTTGGGGCTGAATCAGGAACAAGGTATGAATTCACACCTCCAGCTTTGTAGTGAAACACCTTAATGATCTTGTCAAAAAGCCACAGTTGCATCAACTTTGTTAATTGTTTTTGAAAGTATGTCCTTATTCTGCTTATATTAAAGAGTAGCATATGATATATAAAAATTTACAAAAGAACTTTTTCTACGTTCTTGCTCTATCTAGGAAGTCTGAGTGTATTTGATTTAACCACATCATGCTCCCTTTTCTCCATACCTCCTTTCTCTGTACACACACACACAAAACCACTTGCTAGATTCATTTTTTTGTTTTTATTTTTTTTCTGTTACTCTTTGCCATTTACAATCCACCTTAAAACTTGGGGAAAAAAAATCATGCATTATAGTTGCTGTTCTATGTATTCTATACCAACAGAGCAACTAACATCATCAAAAAAGAAGAGTTGAATATGTATATGCATAACATCAACAAACTGAAGGAGTTTCAAATTAGCAATTATACAAAGCTTTCAACCAAAATGGTTTATTAGTGGTCTATACCCCATCCCCATCATATCCGAAGAATGCCATAGCCTTACAATAGCATACTTTCTGAACCCTTTCCAATTTCAGATATTTCCTATCTCTTTTAATACCTCATTGCTTTTGCATCAATTACAGCCTGACCTAAAGCCACACTGGCAGTGAAAGTGATATATAGTGGAATCCATTTAAATGAATTTCTGATGAAAGAATAAAACTGTTAAAAGGATAAATTTACTGCACAGATTTATACAAATCCTGTATATGCACTGAAATCCTCTTAAAGGAAAAACTGATGGAAGATTAAAATGTTAAATTAATTAAAACCCAGCAGCCTAGTGAAATATAATGATTATTTGACCTACTAAATGAATAGTTCCAATAATCATATAATGGTAAGTATTCAAATATATGTCAATTTTACATATGTAGTGAAAAAATGTAAGGCAAACAATGATCAATGGGAGTATCTGTTAAGACAGTAAACTTACAAAACAGTAGTGAAATGTTCTTGAAAAGTCTTTCTTTGTTCACCCAGGCATGGAGCTAGCCAGTCCTTCATTTCTGTTGAGAAAGATAATTTTAATGATTATTAAAAGCTTTTAATCACATAGCATAAATGTAATTTTTGCTTTGCTCAATTTCAACATATTCAAATGTCTAAGAAAGCTATTCTCTTCCCTTTCAGCTGAGCTCTCCACTTGTGGCAAATTGTTAGGGATCTGTTTTACAAAAGATATTGACCAGTGTCTGCCCATTAGGGCTGGCTGTATTCCATTTCATGGAAAGTATCTTTTAAAACTGTGCCAGTGAAACTGACAAAAAAAGTGTTGTAAGCACTGTAGCATTATTTAACATTTGTAATTTTAATGCACATTCAAAGACATAGCAAATAGACACATTTCTGATATTACATCTAAGTATTAGTATTGCAATGCTAAAACAAAACAAAACAAAACTGTTTTGTCTTTCCCCATAAAATGTGTTATTTTAAATAATAAAAATGATCCCATTTTGATATATATATATATATATATATATATATATATACACATATGTATATGCTTTACCTGTACAACTTGAATTTGGCTAGCTCTTCAAGTAACTGGTTTAAGGTTTAAATCCCAGATTAAACCACTAAAAATGTGAACTCTAAATCCCCTGAAATGAGTTTAAAAAAATATTATATATCAGCTTCCTACCTGAGAAGAGTTCATAATCAGTTTAGGTCATAGGTGAAATGAGTTTGTCAGTTGCAATCTAGTCTGTAATGAATTTATATCTTGATCACAAAAATTACTGTACTACCCAATTAAATATTGCCTGAAGCCACTGTTCATTAAGGACTGAGACCCAGTGATGGATATTGGAGTCTGAAGTGCATTTTTGGTGTAAGAAGATCTATACAATCCCTAGACAGTCCTGTCTTGGTAGCAAGATGCTATGTTTGGAAATGGTATCCTTGCCTCTGTCAAGTCTTTATATTTTCACCATATCATGTTTATATGGCCTTAATAGTTTCAAAAATATCGTACCAAGATATATTAAAAACCTTGAGTCACAGCCTTCTTTACAGAATATGCTTTGTAGAAATTCAAGATTTCTTTTATTGGCTAATTATGCAGCTGTGATTACTTTTGTGCCATTTAACTCAAAGCCTATATTGTTGAAAATAGAGTGTCTGTATAAGGCAAATCCTTTATTAAAGGGTTCTGGCTAGCAGCAAAGCATGCTGAAAACTAGAACTTACCTATACAGAGGGAAAAGAGAATGTATGTGAACTGAAGGCCACCAGAAGAATGCATATATAAGGATGCAAATGCAAAAGCCCCTAAGGGAAGATTAACTGCGAGTCCTTTGACTTTTCCCCTGACTCTTCTGTGAGATTCAGGAAAATATGGTGAAGGGAAACTTTTGACCGCCTGAATGACAAAATCCAAAGAAAATGTCTTAGGTGATTTGATAGTGGAAAAGTTTAAATGTAGAATTTCTTCTTGATTACATGGAAAATATCTCCCTTGTGTTCCACTCACACTGAAATGTGAGACTACAGAGAAATTTTTAATTTATCAAAACTCCATCTAGTGTTATGCTCTAGTAATTGATACACAGTCACAACCATAAACAAGAAAGATGTAAATAACAATGCAAGCACTCCACACATTCCTAAAACTGTGTTCTACTGTACCTTAGACAACACAAATGTACATTGAAAATACAAGTGGGTGATAATAGGGAAACACAGAAGATTAACTCCACAGAGACAAACAGAGCACACATGAAATACAGAGGTACTCATCCTGGCTATTAACACGTTAAAAGGCACAAAGACTAAAGATTTCTAAGTTTCCATGGAGACATCTGGTACAGCCAGGTGTTCAAATCTTACCCCACGACATCCCAATGCGTTGGAAAGAGAGGGTCAGCCCATTGACAGATCCTGGAAGTCAGAAGGGTATCTTTCATGATGGTATCTTCCCTAACATCCCCTTTCTCTTAAGCCAATTTACATTATCCACTGATCTATTCTGTTTAGTGACCAGTGACAGGACTTGCAGGAATGGTGTCAAGCTGAGGCAGGAGAGGTTCAGGCTAGACATCAGGAAGAGGTTCTTCACTGAGAGGGTTGTCGCACACTGGAACAGTCTCCCCAGGGAAGTAGTCACTGCACCAAACTTGCCGGAGTTTAAGAAGTGTTTGGACTGTGCGCTTAGTCACATGGTCTGAATTTTTAGGTAGACCTGTGTGGTGCCAGGAGTTGGACTTGACGATCCTTGTGGGTCCCTTCCAACTCAGGATATTCGATGATTATATATTGTGTCAGGGGTTTTAAATTAGAGATCTGATGATGAGATTATCAGGTTTGAAATTCAGTTCTCATATTAAAATGCGAGTCTGCCAGCCTATCTTATTGAGAAAGGTACACTTCTCGATAGCTGGCTGAAAACCAGCTCTTGTTGACAAGCTGTTGTAGATATCAACTACTGAAAAGAACAGGATATAGCTGGATAAGGAACAGGAAGTCTCCAAAACCAATTAGAATCATAACATGCCCTCAGTTGGAATGGACCCAAAGGGATCATTAAGTCTAACTCCAGGCTCCATATAGGACCACCCAAAAATCAGATAATCTGTCTGTGAGCACTGTCCAAACACTAGTTGAACTCCTTTGGGTTCGGTGCCATGACCACTTCCCTGGGCAGCCTGGTTCAGGGCCCAACCACACTCTCAGTGAAGAACCTTTTCCAAACATTCAGCCTGAAACTCGCATCTCAGTTCCATGCCATTCCCTCAGGTCTTGTCATTGGTTACAAGAGAGAAGAGATCAGTGCTTCCACCTCTGTTCGCCCTTATAAGGAGGCTGTAGGCCATCATGAAGTCTCCTCCTCAGACTCCTCTGCTCTTGGCTGAACAAACCAAGTGACCTCAGATGCTGCTCATTCGTCTTCCCCTTCCAGAAGGATTCTGTGAGAAGCAGTATGGAAAGCTTTGCTGAAATCCAAAAAGACTACGTCTACCTTCTTCACCTGGTCAACTAGGTTGGTGGCTTTGTCATGAAAAGCAATTAAGTGTGTTAAGCAGGACCTTCCCCTCATGAACTCATGTTGGCATTGACCAATGACTGCTTTGTCCTTCAGGTGTTTTTCAACAACTCTCAGAAGTATTTTCCCCTTAATTTTACCAGGCACTGAAGTGAGACTGATAGGCCTGTAATTACCAAGGTCTTCCTTCTTGCCCATCTTGAAAATTGGAGTAACATTTGCCAGCTTCCAGTCCTTCTAGCTTCCTAGCTTTCTGGATTCCATAGACCATTGAAAAATAATCGAGAAGTCTCGTGATGACATCAGCTGGCTCTCTGAGTACCTTGGGACAAATCCCATTGGGCTACATGCATCTAGCTGGAGCAGCAAATCCCGTACAAATTTGGGGTTGGCTGGGAGTTTATCATTCCTGCAGTCACAGTCCTCCAAGTCAGGGCATCTATGTTCCCAAGGCCCATTATCGGTGTTGAAGACAGAGGCAATGAAAGCCTTTAAAATCTCTGCTTTTTCTATGTCCCTGTGTGTGTTGTAATCATCTTTAATTAATATACTAATGTTATTTTTGGTCCTCTTATTTCAAAACACCCTTTTTATTGTCCTCCACAGTACTGGCCAACTTCACCTCTAATTGAACTTTGGCTGCACAAATTTTCTCCCTACAATGGCAAACTGTATCTTTGTTGTCCTCCCTTGTCACCCCAACCTTGGTTTCAGTGACCATACACTTTCTTTTTCTGCCCAAGTTCTAAAAGAATATCCCTGATTAGTCAAGCTGACCTTATACTCTGCATGCTTGACTTCTGATATTTTGGATTTTCTTGCTCCTGGGCTCTTAAAAGGTGGTACTTAAAAAGTCACCAGGACTGATGGAGCCCAATGTCTTCAAAAGCAGTTTCCTAGGGGACTTTACAAATTAGTTCTCTGAACAGCCTGAATTCTGAATTTCCCCAAATCCAGGGCTGAAGTTTTGTTGGCAGTTGTCCTCCTACCACCAAAGACTTTACACTTTGTGGTCACTATGGCCAAGATGGCCACTGATCACCACTTTACCTGGTAGACCCTCTCTGTTCACAAGAAACAGATCTAGAAGGGTGCCTTTCCTAATCAGTTCTCTTAGTACCTGCACCAAGAAGTTATCAACAAGGTGTTTTAGGAATCTCCTGAACGTGTTCATATCAGCTGTGTGTATTCCCAGTTCACATCTGGCAAGTTAAAGTCACCCATAAGGACAAGGCCAACTAATTCAGAGGCCTCTCTTAGTTTCTTAAAGAATATTTCACCAGTCTAATCATCCTGGCTGGGTGGTCTATAGGAGACTCCCACAAGAACGTCCCCTTTATTTGCTTGTCCCTTAATCCTTGCCCAGAGGCTCTCAACTGTGTCATCACCAACTGTAAACTCCATACTGTTCAGGTCCTCCATTACATACAGTTCAATCTCCCCCCACACCTACCCTGCCTATCCCTTCTGAAGAACCTATAACCATCAATCATAGCACACCAGTCACAGGATTTCTCCCACCAAGTTTCACTTACACTAATGATATCATAACTCTGGGACTAAGCCAAGGCTTCTAGCTCCTCCTGCTTGTTCCTCATGATGCATGAATTGGTGTAGAAATATTTAAAATGTGCTTCATTTTACCCAGCACCTTGTGGAGAAGAGCAAAGGACCGCACTAGCACGCAGTCCCTCAGTGTGGCATGCCATCCCATAGCTTATCACTGGCAGGTCTGTTTTTATCCCTTTCCCCCTTCAAATCTAGTGTAAAGTTCTATTGATCAGCCCTGCTAATTCTGTGCAGAAATCCTTTTCCTCCTCTGAGAAAGGTGCAATCCATCAGGTGCCAGCAGTCCTGGTGTTGTGTAGACCATCCCATGACCAAGAAACAAAATTAGGAGTCAGCAAGCCTCAGTTAAGAAATTGAAGGTTTTACAGAAGCCTGTTTTGATGATGGTTTTAATGGGCCACATAGAATGAGAAGTTTTTCTTGAATAGAATTTTTCTTCAATGACAAACTAGGTAAAGCGTGGAATACATTTGAAGAAGACATTCAAAGCAAGGATGGGAAGGATACACATGCAAGACAAACACCTTTCAAGAGGTACACAAATGTTGTTAGCTTTATGAGACATCAGTAAAACGTTAGCATGAGGTAGCTCTTGGCTGTTCAGTTGTCACATGTAAGTAACAGTTTGCATAATGCAACATTTGCAGTAAAATCTTTGGCCATGCTCCAGAGAAAACTGCATTTCCATTCTTGTCCCTTGGACTCCTTTTCTCCCCAAAGACTCCTCCTTTTTAACTGGTCAGCCCACATCTCTTTCTAATAGTATTAAGAGGAGAGTAAGCTCACCATCTCGGACTGTCCTGTTGGTATTTCAACACTCAGATCGTGTATCAGTAACCTGTCCTCTAACTTTCTCTGCCAAACTCTTCTGTTGAATGCTTTCTTGTCTCAGTCATAAAGAAGACCAAATCAACACAAGGAGGACTGAAATATCTTTTAGCTACAAGAAAAGAAATAACTGAATCAGTATCTGAAGCGATGAATAGTGCTTAGTGAGTTAATCTGTTTTAATCCAAGAAAATCAGAGTCAAACCATGCTCGTTAAGAGGACTTGAATTTTAAATTATTTTTAAAACAACCTAGGGAACATCTGACCTCCCTGCCAATAATTTCTCTGCAGTATTTATAAGCATTTTTGAAGGTGCTGATTACAGTACTGAATGTCAATAGGATTCTGTCTACTATTAACGTTATTACTATTGCTGTAGTACTCTGAAGCTGTAATTATGGAGCAAGGCCTTCCTCTTCTATGTGCTGCACAGATCCAGTGTAAACGACAGTTATCGTCACAAGAACAGTATGAGAAACATTAATACTTAACACAGATCTACATAAGGAAAACTGTAGAATAGTGCTGGTCAGCATGAAAGAGTGCAGTTAAGTCACCAGTGCCTTTATTGAAAAGGAGAATTTTAAGGAAGATTTGAAGCACGATAAAATGTTAATTTTTCAGATACATGATCAAGATCATTGCCCAAGGATGAGGACAATCTTGAGAAAGATTTGAGAATGTAATTAGTGCTCAAAGGAGGCTGGGCATTTCTGCTGCCTAGAGATAAACATGGGCATCTCAGTAATAATCAAGGTGAAGATGAGCAGCTTATATTTAATGTAATACAGACAGGAAAACCATAAGAAGACAACAAAGAGAAAGGTGACAATACTTTAGCTGTATGTTATGACAAGATTTTAGTGTCATATCAATATGATAGGCCTGAAATGGAAAGATAGCTATTAGAAACAATGATATTTGCATTTGCTTGTAAACTTGAGGGTATAGAGAGTGGAAGGAAAGACAGCATTTTCATCTCTTTTTCATTGCACCCTCCAGATAATCAGAGAATTCACAGGGTGAAGAGATGTGTAAAAACTCATACAGAATACCAGGAGTATACAGAACCAAGGAACCTTGGGCAATTTCATTAAAATAGATCATTGTCAAAAGTGGTTGATATGTCAAGAAGAATGAAAGCTGAGCAACAAGTTCTGGGCGTTGCTGAGAGAAAAGAGGAGTTGTCCTGGTTTCAGTTAGAACAGAATTAATTTTCTTCCTAGTAGCTGGTGGAATGCTGTGTTTTGGCTTAGGATGAGAAGAGTGCTGATAACACCCCGAAGTTTTAATTGTTGCAGAGCAGTGCTTATACTAAACCAAGGACATCTCAACTTCTTGCTCTGTCCTGCCAACAGGCAGGCTGGGGGTGCAGTAAGAGCTGGGAGGGGACAGACCCAGGACAGGTGACCCAAACTAGCCAAATGGGTATTCCATACCATCTGACGTCATGCTAAACAATATATAGGGGTGGCTAGCCGGGGGAGGGGGCCGGACTGCTCGGGGTTAGGCTGGGCATCGGTCAGCAGGTGGTGAGCAATTGCATTGTGCATCACTTGTTTGTACATATTATTAGTAGTAGTACTATTATCATCATTGTATTATTATTATTATTGTTATTATTATTTTCCTGTCTCATTAAACTGTCTTTATCTCAACTCAGCCATTTCTCTCCCCCGTCCCAGAGAGGGAGGGGGGAGGGTGAGCGAACGGCTGCGTGGTGTTTAGCTGCCGGCCGGGTTAAACCACGACAGGAGTAAATTTGATGGGAGAGGTCTGATAAAGCAAAAAGGGACAAAAATGATGCTGTAACTGGGAAAATGGACCTTTGACATTCTAAAGAGTACATTCAATTAAACAGGAATGAAAAGGAGAAAGAAAACTGAGAACGTACTTGTACAGGCACATGAAGAACAAGGACAGAGTAAAGAAGGGAATATACACAGAAGCAAGGCAGACTGAGGACAGAATATAATGGTATTGATGCAATGTAATTAGAGAAGGTAATTAGAGAAGGAAGACTGAAGAATTTGCAGGAAAATTAATTTTTTGAGGAAAAGATGACAATGAAAAGATAGAAAGGCAGCCAGCAGTAGGGCAAATGAACACTTCATGGGAGAAAGGCACATACAGTTTTCACTGGAAAAAATGCTGCCAGTTTGTGCAGAGGTGTCAAGAGCAGAGGTGTAGGTTTAAAACAGGGAGCCAAGGTGGGAAAAATTTTGACTGAGGTATAGGCAGTTGAGATGGAAGAGAAAAAAAAATGCTTAGTCAGGAAGACTATAGGAAGGAAATTATTTTGCAGTAGGGGAAGACAGGTGTGGAGCAGTTGCTTTCATTGAAATGCTGCAGCGTATAAGTTCAAAAAAGTGAATGTTGAAAGTGATTCAGAGTTGCAGCATAGTGGGGCAGACCCTGCAATTAGAGAAGACATTGGTAGAACTTACAGTAGAAGAATGGAAAGAAAACAACATGTAAGTGTACATGTTAAAAATAATAAAAGTAAAAAATAATTTTAAAAAGCCTGAGCATAGATGATATGTTATTAGAAATTATGGGGGAAAAGATCACATGAGAAGGCCTGCAGGTGACACTGACCTCAGTATCTTGAGAATAAATACCTTCTTACAATGTATTCTCTACTTCTGCACTTCAATTGTATTGATGAAGAAGAGGAATGCATAATGATTAAATTATTTGTGTGATGCCACACAGAAATTACAGTCAAACACTGACCCTAACACTCCTGAATCCCAGGTCAAGAAGTTCATGAGTTAGTTGCTGTGTGTTGGCTGGTATGAACAGAGGCCTCATATCCCTCTACTCTCTGCACAGCATCTCTTTCTTTTCTCAATATAGGTCTATTAAGAGAAAAATACAAAATACTTCTCCATTTTCTGTATTCCCTATGAACTTTGAAATGGTAAAAACAAAGGCATGCCCAGAAATGGCTTTTTTTTTTTTTTTTATTCTGTAGAAAGGTGGGCAGAGAGGAAAGCAAACTGCCCCATCACGTCATAGACTTTAATGCTTCCCATAGAATCACTTAGGTTAAAAACCTTAGACCTCTAAGATTGTCAAGTGAAATTATTAACCTAGCACTGCCAAGTCTAGTCCACTAAACAATGTTCCTAACCAGCACAGCTACACATCTTTGAATACTTCCAGGGATGGTAACTCAGCTACTTCCCTGGTAGTTCCAATGCTGCACAACCCTTTCAGTGAAGAATTTTTTCCTAATATCCAACCTAAGCCTCCCCTGGCATAAATGAGGCCATTTCCTTTTGTCCTATTGCTTGTTGTTTGGGAGAAGAGACCAATCTATACCTTACAAGAACTTCCTTTGAGGTTGTTGTAGAGAGCAATAAGATCTCCCCTGAGCCTCCTTTTCTCTAGGCTAAATAACCCCAGTTCCCTCAGCCACTCCTCATAAGACTTGGTCTCTAGACCCTTCAGCAGCTTTGTTACCTTTCTTTGGACACACTCCAGCACCTCAATGTCCTTCTTGTAGTGAGGGACCCCAAACTGAACACAGTATTCGACAGACACAGTATGGTGTGGCCTCACCAGAGCCAGGTACAGGGGGACAATCACTTCCTTAGCCCTGCTGGCCACACTATTTCTGATGCATGCCAGGTTGCTGTCTGCCTTCTTGGCCACCTGAGCACACAGCTGGCTCATATTCAACTGACAATCGACCAACACCCCCAAATCCCTTTCCACCAAGCAGCTTTCCAGCCACTCTTCCCCCAGCCTGTAGTAAATGTTGAATGGGGTTGTTGTGCCCCAAGTGCAGGACCCAGCATGTAGCCTTGTTGAACCTCATACAGTTAAACAGCATAAAGAAAGGGTAAGAATTCAGTACTCATTAAGTATCTACCTATGCCAACAGCTAATTTAGGCACAATATACAACACCATGCAAGAGAATAAATTATTATGACACATCAAGTCTAGAATCCAGGGCAGACTGCTAGTGATATTGAGGCATACTGATGCTATTGCTTGCATACTGATTTCTATGCCATTGCTCTTTGTTTTGAAAAAGATCTATATGCAGTTCCACTGGGAACATAGGTGTCATATCCAAATAAATAAAAAAATCTAGAAACTAGTTTGTTTACAGTTTGTTATATAACTAGGGAGAAACACCTTTTATGGTTTGGCGGTTCAAGTTCTGTTCTTAAAACATAAGTTAGGGAAAACTTTTATTTTATCTTATTTTATTTCCAGTCCCTTCAGATTTTGGAGATTTAAAATATGTCCTCATCTAATTTTAAAGATTCTGACTGTGTACCCTATGGAGCACATTTTGCATATTATTTTGATCTATTGATTATTTGCTGAACATTTAGAATCAACATAATTCACTAGTGTTTTTTTTTTTTTTTTTTTTTTTTTTATTTGAAGGATCTCTGAGACATTTTATCTGCTTTTTAGCTAAGTACTTCTTTAGTCTCTTGTGTTCAGTATTTTGAGAGTTACTTTTAATAGATCTGATCTTGCATGCAGTTCATCTGCAGAACTCCAAGAAATTTACAGCACAATAAACAAATAAAAGTACTTCACCTTAGTGAATCTCCTCAGTGGTTTTGCATGACTTTTATAGTTCACCTTTTGAACCTCTTCAACACACTGTCAAATTGACTGTACTTTCCGCTTATCTGAGATTACTTTCTCTATGTTGAAATGCAGTTCATTACTTTCTTCAATGGAATTCTAAATCTGTTCTAATCCTTAGCAAGCCCATGCATTACGAAGCAACCACTATGTTTACCATATGGTTAACCTGATTTACAGTGACCCTGCCACATAATTTTCATTAAGTATGTGATTAGGAAAATACCACACAGACAGGAATGTGATTCCCCCTTCCAGCTTTCCCTTATTCCTCTGAGTAGATTCTGAATGTCACACGCCCTCTAGTCTCTATGGAAAACTGCAAGAACTTCCCCTCTTGTATAGCTACTTTTACATGTATGTATACTGAAGAACGTAAGACATTGCTTCTCAAGATCAGGGTGATGAGTGCAGTATTTCCTGGATGTTGGTAGTTCACCTGCTGATAGAAGAAAAGGGATCAATAGACTTTGTATCTGTTCCACTATGGATGACACTATAGCATGAAATGTCTCATACTAGCATATTGTTCAAATAAAAATGTTTTGTGCTATTTTATCCTATTTCTGATCATACAAAACAGTGTGACCACTTCTGATCATCAGAAATGTTTTGCAGCTTTCCACAGCATTAGAGCATTTCATCAAAATGTCCTTTGAGAAGTCCTACTAATGTAATTGTATATCACCTAACTACATCCTTATTTCACCAGCTGTGGTGTTCTATCTCATGTCACATTCCAAGTCACCATGTGATTATACTGAATATTGCTCAATAGTAACAGCTGCTAGCTTCCAAAGTAAAGGAGTTTCTGTGTTGGAAGAAGAAAATGCATATAGGTACACATCAAATAACAGCAATGATAAAGTATCTGTTGGAATATAAATACAGTAGTGAATCTGAATAATTTGTCTGCTTAATGTTCAAAGAAAAATGTCTCTAAAAACACAAATGAAGGATGCTTAGAATGACCACACACAGCAAGTACCTTGAGATCTTTGGGTCTAAGATATACAAATGTTGAAGTTTTCATGCTTTTTCTTATGCTTTCTTTGTTTGTGGAGTTTTTGAATAAACTACTTTTATATTAATTTTAGATATATTTTCCAGTGCATCCCAGGCATCTTGGGAGTGAGTCCTGCTGAAGAAATACAGAAAGAAATTGCTGAGTATTTAAGTTTGTGAAGATACTGCTCTTTTCACAATTAAAAGATAAAGAACTTGGTTTTCAATTAATATTATGTTATCATGATGAAACAACTCACCCTTATCTTACACTTAAGTCAGAACTAACAGCCCCAGAGTAATGGTAGCAAAAACAAACAAACAAACAAAAAACAAACAAACAACAACAACAACAAAAAAACACATGGGGAATGAACAGCCAAGAAGAGGCATGGCAACTGTTCCAAAGCAATGGTACAAATGTGTCATGATTTGATAAGTGATAAGACAAGTGGAAACAGCCTTAACTTGAACCAGAGGAGATTTAGGTTGGATATTAGAAGAAATTTCTTCGCTGATAGTGTTGTGCAGTGTTGGAATAGGCTGCCCAAGTTAAGTGGTTGAGTCACCATCCCTGGAATTCTTCAAGAAACGTGTAGATTTTAAACTCGGTAGCATGCTTTAGTGGTGGACTTCAGTATTAAGTTAAAGTTGGACTAGATGATCTTAGAGAACTTTTCCAACCTGAATAATACTATGATTCTATGATACAGTGCTTGAAAAAACTTATTTCCTGGCATTTTTGCATCATCGATTATTAAACTAAACATTCTGTACGTCATGAGTACTTTAGCAGACAGCCCATTTTGTTCATTGTTATACTTATTTTGTACAAACAACATATATAAATCTCAATTTTAGAATAGCTCATTAATCTTCGCTTGGCTGAAGATTGTCAAATCTTCACTTTGACAAAGCTGGCTTGTCAAAGCACACTCAAGCTGCATCATTTGTGTTATGACCTCATCCCAAATTGTGAAGATAAAAGCAATAAGAATTCAAATAAAGGTGTTATAAATCTTATATTTATATATAAGAAATGCCCATGTTTCTGTTCCTGGTCAACATCAGAACACATTCCAGTGCCTACTCATGCAGTGTTTTCCCTGCTGACGTAATCAGTTAGACAGGAGAGAAATATAAATGCTACAATTGAATATGGTGATTTCCATGTGGCAGTATGGCCCATAAACATATTTTACAAATTAAACAGTTTTCAACTAGCCTTGTTTCACTCAAAGAAACCTCTGGTGTTTCTATTATACCCTCTTGATTTAGATGTTTTCATTGAAAGGGCAGGTTCCGACCTGTTGTGACCAGAGGCTGCAGTGCTGTTAACAAACTGCATGCATTTTTTAAAAAAAATGCTCTGATTCTGGGAACCTGTATCAAATTTATGACAGCTATGTGGTTTACCTGTCAGTTACCTCTGTGTGAAAACCAGTCCCAGACTTTTTAAGTTCTGTATGTTAAAGTAAGATTGAAAACTAGCAATGACACAATTCTTTCTGAGCCTTTGAATTGTCTATTGATCTTGGTAAATAACACTGACTGCAGTGAAGGAGGTTTTGGCACTAAAAGCTGGTTATTGAGAACCATCTCCCTTACAGAGATAAGAACATTCATCTGCCCCCCTTGGCTTTATTAATGCTTCACTGAGCCCAGCTTCCAGAGCCCTCTTTTCTTAGAAAGCTTTTGTCTATAAGGACCTGCCATTTTCCAAGTGGGACTGTATTTCTTTCTATGAAAACTCAAAGGCAGGTGTAGCTTATAACTATTAAATACTATTTTTTAATATGCATTCATGATGGTAATAAATAATAATAATAATAATCATCATCATCATCACTAATACCTGTGAAATCAATGGATGGAGGGAAATAAGACAATTCCTAATAGATCTACACACTCATTAAAAAGTCTTCCTGTAGTCTCCTTGCAGATGAGTTACAGTATGAATTATTTACAGGATCAATCTTAAAAATAATTTAAAACAAGGAACAACTGAGAAAACTGTGACCTCTTCCACACAAAATTCATGAAGAAATGAAAAGAAAAAGAAACATTAATCACTTATGTTGTTCATGAGTAATTACACTTACCGCTTTCCTCTTTGTCCGTCCTACTGCCGTAGGGAGACATCACAATCATAGCCAAGTTTTTTTTATGTAATAGTTTTATCTCTTATGTTTTTCCTTGTCAGCTATTTGTACTAGTTTGAAGTCTATGTCTGACTTCAGTGAAGGAACGTCCTTAGACAGTGTAAATCACATATCTCCAGGTCTACTTCTCTTTTCTCTCCCTCTACCTAAGTAAATAATTTGCTAACTCACATGCACAATTCACCTAAATTATGTACCAGAGTGAGCAAAGGCAGCATGATTAAACTGAGGATCAGACTTCTGGTGTGACTTTGGTTGCAAACTTTTTCTTTCAAAAAAATAAAAAGTGTAAGGAAAATGAGATACATACTGCATAAGCATATCCTAAGCAGCCATAAACATCCATTTGTTCTTCCCTTTTCTCCTTTTGCTCTTTATCCAGCTCTCCTGACTGACAGCAGCTGTATTTGTGGAAGCATTTAAGTTCACCAAGAACCTAGATGAAAAGAGATCCTTTGAGTCTTACGGATTTAGTATGAGGTTTTGAGCTCTGGCATATCTCAGTAAGCCCAAACTGTGGTATACTCTAGAGATCATGACTCATCTCACTCTCTCTATCTCTGGACAGATAAATGCATGTAAGATAGTCACTCCTAGCATCAGTACTCCTTGCAGGATATCCCTTCACTTCCTAGAGAATGGAATGCAGCACACAACATTTGCAAAATAAGTCCCCTTTCCCATCATGCATATTGTCACTGTATCTGCCAGCATATCTCATTCAGGCATTTAGCACTCTTTGCTACTGTGACCCTAAGGAGCATATAGAAGGCTAGGTTCAGAACTGTAAAATGCTTCCAGATGGAGGCAGGTGAGCTCAAGATGTATTTCACCTGCAACATTTTATTCCATCCTCCTCATTTAAGATGCAAAAAAAACCACAACCTCCTAATAAACAACACTATGAGATACAAAACTTCTATCTATTTCTTCTAGGAGGATTATACATCATTTCTAGTCTCTGAAAAGAAGTCTGTCCTATGAACCTGTAGGCACAAAGAAACTACAAGTACCAGAGGATTTGATATTCATGCTCTTAAATGACAAGGCCAGAAATAAGCCACTACACTAAGGAAGCAACACCCTACTTAGGTCTAATAACTATCTGTGGTCATTAAGCATATTAATACATTTGCTTAAAGTTTCTGAATGCCACTAAAAACATCAAGTGTCCATGAGCCCACTGTCCATAGGTCTTGCAGCAGTTACTGAAGCCTACTTCACAGTCGTGCCTTTTTTTTTTTTTTTCTCCCCGCCAGCATTACCTTTGGTGACATTGCTCAGGGAAATAAATCACTGGATTAACTGGTGAAACAACCAGAAGCTACTTGGAGAAACTGAAATACAAAGCTGAACTCAAGACCCAGAGTTGCAGGTGAAGACTTCTCTTTGAGATAGGGCAGCCTTAAGATCTCTTGAAGCTATGCTGAGTTGCTTCATGTCAGTGCATCTTACAGCTATTTTAAATTGGAGTCTGCCAAAACCTCCAAGGGGCCATTATGACAGTTAGAGATTACCACTGAATAAAGATTTCTGGTATGTCTTTGTAAGACTTGCTGCAGGGTTGCTGGATGAAAATTAAGGACACTATCTCCTTAAAGCTCTCCCACATTTTCTGAGTTTTCAGATAATCCTTCTCTTCTCCAACTCCCTTTATCATTTTATCTCATTTCCCCTGGCTCCTTCCATTGGCCTCACCCCTGGTTTGTTCTATAATCTGCATGCTTCCCTTCTCATCCTGCCCTCGGCTGCTCCTTTTCTCACTGAAAGCCCTCTCCAGGATTAAATTTCAGTTTTGCTAGGTATGCTTTAGGCCACTGTCAGCTTTATTCACACTCAAGGCTCATCTTTCTCCCTATTCCATGTCTTCCTCCCCACCCCCATCAGCCACCAGGAACTGCTACAAATTTTCACATATATTTTCTTTGTTCATGAGCTTCTTCAACACATGAGCTACAGTTTCTTTCACTTTATCCCTATTATTTTTGATAACCTGTATTCACTCTTCCCACACTGTTTGCACCAAGTAGATGTTCACTTCAACTGTCTATAATTATTTGTTGTCTGAATTATTCTCCACCTCTTTTCTTCTGTAGTGATCTTCAAAATTATCATTTGACTTGAAATACTCCTTACAGCCCAGTTGTCTCCTGCAATTCCAGTTTTCTTTAATGGATGAGTTGGAGATGAATATTCTGAAGCATGCACTGTATTTACAACTGTCTTCTAACGTAATATATCAGCTCTCTAACCAAGTATGTTTTCACATACCTTTGACATCAGAGAAACTGTCTCTCATTCCTTGTTCCACGCTCTGAAAGCACTCTTTCTACCTCACTCTAGTTTAACTTTCTGTTTCAATATAGCTATCCTGGGATAAAGTTATCCCCCCAAAAAACACTGAATCAAACACAACACACCAGAAAAAAAGAACAAAAACAAACAAACAAACAAACAAAAAATCAACAACAACAAAACAACAGACATATCCCTGCTCAATTAGATACAATACTACTACTACTACTAATAATAACAATAGAAACACAAACACACCACTAAGTGACAAAAAAATACCCAAGGAATTGTGTGCACTCAACTTGTCTTAACCCCTTCTGAAGCCCTGTCTCATTCACAGTGGCAAAATACTTGCAATACTTTCCCCAAGATTAACAGAACACTGTAATAATGTTTTCTGTCCTTCTTTCAGTGAATTTATTCTGTCAATGATTGTTCTCTCTGCTTAAGCTAAAAGCTTCTTCTCTGTTCAGCTCACATGGGGCTGAACCCTACAGTACTAGTCCCACTGAAGCTGGTGGGAGTGCTGACTCTGCAAGAACCAGATGTTGCCCATTGAACAATCAAGTTAGGCTGAATGAATCCCCAGAACTTGTGTGTTAAGATAAATATTCACATCTGAAGGTTCCTTAGTCAAAACAGGAGACCCACTAAAACAACCTTCCCCACTACCTCCCAACAATGCCCTCATCTACCTGTTCAAATAAATATGCCCACTAAAAAAACAATGAGATAGAGATAAGATTTCAACTGTTTAACGTCTTTCTCTAACACCTAGTGGGGTATCTGCAAAGGAGTTCTTTTTCTCACTCAGTGACTTTTTAAGGATGAACACTTCTATTTTAGGATAAATAGCCCCAAATCTGACTTTATTATAAATCTATAGTGCTGTCTCTTTTAAAAGGCAAGGCACTTACTTATTAAATCCTCCCTTCTTTTTCTCCTTTTAACATAAATTGCTTAATGCAAGGAAACACAAAGAGAAACATTATTTATTTTTTTTTTTTCAAATTAATCAACAAAAGATTGAAGCATTAAATCTTTCCCAACTGTATGTCAATTTGACTTTTAAGCATAGAGGTCAGCTGTTTTTTTCTGCTGTGGAAATACATGCAAAAACTTCTAGTGGAAACTCACTTTCTGAAATGTTCATAAACCAATGTATGGTAGAGATATGGGGAAGTAGAGCTCCTAGTAATATTTAGGAGACTGCAGTACACACAGCAGTGTAGCTGTTGGAGCGGTATCTCATTGCTGTCTAGTTGCTGCCTTATTGACACCTACATGTAGATTCTTACTTATCTTCACATTTTTATTTCCAGATGGTGCAGATACATTGTATGAGAAAATGATGGAGAAAAGTTGTTATCCTAGTGAAATCACAAAAGACTTAGTGTCTAATTTTATCAAGAATTTAAGATATACAATCAAATTTGATGTTAAAATCAAAGAGAGTCTTCTAATTTTAAAACGACTTTTCCAGTGAAAAATAGCTTGAAAAAAACCCAGATAGTCAGACAATGCTTCAAAAACACTTGGACTAAATCCTGGTGATAACATAACTCACTGGTAGATAAGGGTGCCATTCACATTTTTTTCCTTGTTCCCCCTTTTCAACTCCTCAATGGAGATGAAAACCATCAACGTGGAAGAACACAAGCCCAGTAACACTGGTAGGATAGGCAAGAATACAGAAAGAGAAGGCCTAAAAGACTTAAAGAGGAAGATTTGTCCAAGGAACATAATCCATTTTGCATCCTTTCTGGAGAGGTCACACTGTTTAAATAAGCATGAGGCACAAGGTGATTCATTTGAAATTGGATGCTGATCCAATGCACTTGTGCTCAGAACAGAAGAACTTTATACTTGAGAATGCCTTTTTTTTTTTTTTCTTTTTTTTCCTTTTTTTTTTTTTTTTTTTTTGAGTTAGAAAGAGAAACGGGACAAAAATACAGTATTCACTAGAGGACTCCCTCTGGGGCTGTTTCCTAGAGGAATCTGCTAGTAAATTAAAGTGATCTGCCTCTGACTTGCTACCCTGAGCTCAACTGGGATGTTCTGCTGCAAAGCAGCAATTCCTCTGACTATTGCAGTCCTAGTTCAGCTGTTGTTGGAGTAATGATATCAAAGAAAGATGGATGATACAGGATGGCAAGTCTGTGTTTTCAGAAGCTCCACATGGCAAGGGAATAAATTATTTTACTTTGCACTCCTAAATTTATTTATTTATTTATTTATTTATTTATTTATTTATTTATTTATTTTATTATTGTCTTTTCTGTTAAGTTATAAGGCCTGTGGGTCTGCAACATTCTTACTCAGCTTTGGACAGGCACATGTGACTAATTAAACCTAAATATACAGCCCTTGGAAAATCTGGGAAAGTCCAAATTTATGAACTGGTTCACTAATTGGAAGCCATCCTGCTGCAGGTGTTAGGGGCCTGAGAGTGACCCCCTATACTCTGCTAGGTCTCAGAGCCAGCTCAGAGCCAGCATGGCTCAGGGCTGCAGGGCCACCAGGGTGGTCCCACACTGACCAGCCCCAGGAAGGCGAGCTGGACCAGCCTGGTGATGGTGACCAGAGTCAGCCACAGCCTAGCCATCCCCAGGAACCACCACAGGCCCCAGACCTGGCCAGGAAGGGGCAGACAGGGGCAGGGTGGCACCCAGACCAGTGAGGCCCAGGGCTATGGCAGGGCTGGATCCCAGACTTGGCCTAAGCTCCACTGAAAGCCCTCTCAGGGCTGGGGTTGCTCCTGGCTGCATCCTACCCTAATGATTTACTATCAAACGGAAATACCATGCTAAAAGGCTTCAGTAATGCAATTGGGCAAGGCTATTTTGCAACGATTATCTCAATTAGAGGGGGAAAAAATAAAAATAAAGTGACTGCTGAGGGATTTTGATGACTACCAAAGTAGGGAGCCATTTTTTTTATGGCTATCACTCTGACTTATGAAGCATTGGTAACATAAGGACCAGGGGTAGCTCTTACCTTGGATACAGCAGTGTCTACTCCCAGCCAGGACTTCACTCAGGAAGCCTTTCTGAAGCCTGCTTCCCTCTCACACCAAGCCCATGCAGCAGCACATATGCTGGCACCAACCCAGCACCACTGCACAAGTCTTCTGCTTAGTGGCCCTCGGTAGGGACGTCCACCAGCTAAAAATCATTAGACCTGCCACCAACAAAGACAGTTTCAGAAACAGATGGAAATTTGGCACCAGCAATAATCCTGCTGCAGCTGCATCTGACCAACCAGTGACTGGCCATTTGTAATTACACTTGGAGCTTGCAGGAGCTCTTAGATTTATTTATTTATTTATTTATTTCCCCCCAAATCTCCGTAAGAACATTTAAAAGGTAAAACAAAACAAAACAAAAAATTCTGCATGGAGGTTCACATTAGCTCCACTGACGAAGCCAAGAGGTTGTGATTCCCAACACAGTCAGATGCTGCAGTGAGAGGAAGAGATGGTCTTCTCACGTCATTAAACAAGTGCAACTCATATTGGAACAGGTGAGTTAAAACTAGAGCTTGAGTTCCAAATCAGATATTATTGACCGTGCTCTGGTTTACTTGAAAACTAGGGGCTAAAATCTGCATGGCCAGGGATACGTAGGTCAACATAGAAGAAGGTGGCTTTACTGCTATCTTGGTCAAAACGACTACCCAGCCAGGGCAAACACAAAAGGGTACAGGCAAAGGGTTCAGACAAAAGGGTCAGGAGAGAGTGGTTGTGACTCAGATTCATTCTCTGATCTCTTCCTGGGGCAGTGCTGGTATAATCTAGCCCTTAATATGCAAGTTACTGGTGGAAAATACTATAAATATGGAACATCAAAATGTCATTTGCACAGTCACTTTAAACAGATATGTCCTAGCACTCTCTTCCTTCTGTGTTGGAAAGATAATAATCTGTTAAACTTTATCCTGGAACCATATTTTAGCATTTTAATTAGAGACCCAACACATGCACTAAACACACTCTCAATAAAGGGCACACCTTAATAAAGTCAGTACAGCATGCTGCTGTAACCCAGCAAGGTCACTACCTGAGAGGAATTACCAACAAGGGAACTAACTGGATTACTGCCAGGACAACTGGCAAAGTTACCAGGGCCCACTTCTGGAGGCCACTGCTGCTGTTGGCCAATGGAGATGTGCAGAGGGGCAACATGCTGCCAATTATTTACACCATTGTTCATCCGCAATAGAGCAAATTAATTTAACTGTAGTCTTTATTTCTTTCCAATGGAGGGCTGGTACTGGTCTGAACACTAGTCACTGGGTGATTACTGGTGGTGGCTGTGCTGTGAAGGCAGCCTAATCCTTTCTTCCTCTTTTGAGCACTATCTCCCTCTGCTGTCCTACCACAGCTCTGCACTTTGACTGCAAAAGGTGACTTCGAAAGCACAACCAAAAGGAGTATAAAACTTGGACAAAACCCTTGTAAAATTTTTACTTAACAGTAGTTTGTTTCATCAGAAATACTTCAATGTCAGGAAGGGTCAGTCCAAAACACTGGAAGCTTTCCAGTGGAAAATGCATAAATAAAGAACAGCTAGGAAATACATTTTCTTCTTACATACCTCCCCAATCAGGTTTCCATTACTAGTAAGAAATAATAGGCAGTAACAGCTTCTTCTCTGGCAGGTAAGTAATATGAATTTCTAAGCAGCTTAGATCCTCTGAGGAGAAGTGAACATGAAAAGTTTTCTTAGCTTTTTGATAGAAAGAAAACATGGTGCAAATGTCTGCCCAAGGCAGGGGTAATTCTTGCATGTCCTTGTATTTATACACAGAATGTGAGAAATCAGAAGGACCAATCCTGAGTATGGTCTTTGAGGTCACCTAAAATAAAGTAAAATACTTAAAATAAAGCTTGAATAAAGTTGTTACTCTGTTGCTTTTCATTGGCATGGATGTTTAAGTTCCTTGTAAGTTTGATCTTCATTGCTACTTCAGATAGCATGTTAGCGATCTCTCCAAGAGACCCTGATTTCTTTGTAGATTGGCAGAACTCCCAAGTCAATCTCAGCTCTGAAAGGTAAAGTGATGACACTGTTAGGATTTTGCTTTGATTGATATTTTTCCATCTTTTTGATGAGAAAATCCAAAAGTTCATTTCCTTCCATAAGCCCACAATGAATTTGAAGCAGCAAAGTGATCTCACACTAGGTTTGCAGTGTCAATATCTATTTTTATGTTCTCTGTACCCAGGTGGATGAACCATGACAATAAGGTCCTGAGCGATAAAAATGCGTATTAAATTACAGATTGCAGGCATGAGGCTACAGTCTTGATAGTCTGTTTTTCCAACTCAAAATAAGGTAGATTTTTATTTTTATTTTTTTTTATTACACTGCATTGAATTCTTGCAAGCATTATCCTAAGTAGTTCTACTATGATTTAATAAGGACCAAAATTTATTCTTATTTGGTTATGAATCTTTCAAAACAGCCATTGTATGCATAGGAGGGCAGATTTTTACACTTTCTATTTAATGTACATATATACTTCAAATTCTTCTCTTAAATGATCACTTAGTGCAAGACACAGTGAATGTTTTATTTACACTAGCAGTAGGTTAGGTATTGAAATTTTCATTATTCCAGTTTTTAGGATTGTTGAAAAAGTAGTGTTATGTTTTTCAGTCAGTACCATTTTTTCTTTCTTTTCTTTTCTTTTCTTTTCTTTTCTTTTCTTTTCTTTTCTTTTCTTTTCTTTTCTTTTCTTTTCTTTTCTTTTCTTTTCTTTTCTTTTCTTTTCTTTCTTTCTTTTTTTTTTTTAATTGATGTCTAAATAGAAACACTGGGAGAACACAGCTCCATAAAATTTAGGGCAGAGACTGGAGCAGAGATTCAGTATCATTCTGTAGCTCTGTAATGTATGCCATGCATCCTGCAATTAATTAATGATATCTGAAAGAGACAAAAAAAAATATTTCTCTGCATAACATTCCCAGTTTGCATCTGACCATTGTTCAGACAGTAGTGGTACTGTCCCGCTGGATTTACAATGTAAAGTAATAAACCACGGTTCAGCATCAGACTAGAGAAACCTGACCCACAGAAATTAATATGTCTTTGTGAATCCAGGAGAATAAGGAGTTTTCAAAGTCTTCTTCCTTACTAGCGATCTCAGAACAGCTTCATGAGGCTTCTTGTGCCTATATAAGATAATAATATTGTGCTCTTTCTGTCAGTGTAACAACTATATAGCTTTTAATTTGGGTACTGGTTGACTGGTTTAGCATTTTTATGTTTACTCCATTTCTATGTTTACTCCATGTACATAGTTCCAGAAAAATATAAAACAAGAAAAAAAAAAAAAAAAAAGCAAAATAAACACAATGTTTCTCCAATATGCACAGACCCAACATTTACATGCTACTAAATTAGTATGCTAATGATGTTACTGCTTTAATTAACCATGCTACTGTGCCTGTACTGGACTCTTTCCCAAGAACTGTTCAGATTACTGCATAAGGCAAGGACACTGATTTTCTTTTAATTTATTTTTTTTTCCTTTATTGACAGGCCTGCCAAGTTCACAGAAGAATCAATAACCAAGGATATTCACATAGGATAAGATTTACAATGCATATTTCACAGACAGTAACAACTGGGACCTCACAGCACTTACTGAAACCAGCAAAATGACAACTGATATGTCCTCCAGTGAATCCATGTTAAAGCATTCTGTCTTTAGTAATTAAAAACTAGGTAATCTCACCTGTGTGAAAAGCCCACCATAAAATCAGCTCCACTTAGTAGTGTAACTTGACATGCTGACTTTTTATATCAGCTCTTATGTCCTCAAAGCCAGATTCTGGACCCTGTATGCTAAATAGCACCTTGCTCAATAGTGTACTCAAATCAAGTAAAGGAGAGTAATGTGCTATTCATTGTTTGTATTCTTCTCAAGTGTTCCTTCTTGCTTTTCCTACAGTTTCTTTTATTCAGTATTGTATGTGTGGTGGTCTGGTAATCCACTAATTATACACAAACAAAATATTTTTTTCACTTAGTTATTTTTATCTTAGACATAAATTTAGTAGTTACTATATTTCTTTTTCAATTATTTGAGTGTATTTAAGCAAATATGTCTGCTGTCTGCAAAGAAGCCAAGTTTTCTGTTGTGCACTAATAACTATGCAAGGTCTAGAGATCACTGAGCACAAGGATTCCTTGGGCATTCAGACTGTAATGTACCAAATGAAATTGATTATATTTCTTACTATACTCCAAAAACATTCTTAGCCTTCTGTCAAAATCTGAACAAGCACATTGAAACAGGGAATCCTTTCCATATTTTTCATATGTGTGTTTGTACTGACTTCATGCAGCAACTTTTATGTGAAGAAATACTGAAGAAAAAAAGAAACTAACCTTATCATAGGTTACTGCATGTAGGAAGTATTATAAATATTATTAATTGCTTGGCTCTCTTCCTTCTCTGTCATATTTCCCTCAGGTCTCTGTTCTGTGCTCAAGGCCATTATTTGATGGGGGAGGTATAAAGTCATAACAGACTGATGTAAATTTCCTTTGAGATGTCTTATATATCACAGATACCACAAGGGAGATGAAACAGCAATTTTGTACCCTTTCATAAGTAAGGATGGAAGAAATGCTTCATCTAAAGAGAACAAAACTGATGCCTGTTCTCTAATTGAGGCCAGTATAGTATATTATTCTTCAGGTAAATCTTTGATAACATTTATTGCCTTTCTCAAGACCCCTTCTGGAAAGAGGGCTTGTAATTCTGAGGAGGAAATGAACAACTCCAAAACTAAAGGAGATAAAGAAGATGTCTATGTCAAGATTCTTAGACGTGCTCCATCAGTGTACTGAATTTTATATCTCTTCTAAATTAAAATCAGAAACTCATTACAGATATGGAAGCAGGAAAGCAGCTCTGGCAGTCACTTTTTAAGATCACCATCAGCCTCTGAAGAGTTCTTAAATGTTTTACCAATCTAGTGTGGATACCTGAGTTGTTGGTAAGAAAAGGTGCAGATCTAGAACTCTGACAGGGATACTTTTAGTATCTTGGCTTTCCTAAGCATGCCAAGAAAACCAATCATTGATCTTTAAAAGCTTAATTAGAAATTTACCTGGACAAGTTTACAGAAGATGATAAAAACCTGGGGAGAATTCATTTCACAAATACTATAATAAAACAACAGTGTAGGTGAACATGTTCTATACAATAAGTGAGTTCATGCCCAATATCCATTTCATCTCCACATCTTGCCTTTATAAATCACCTATTATTTAGCACAATTTAATAAACTTCTAATAAAACACCAACTAAGTACCATTCAAAAATATTTCTAACTTAACTACAGTGTCTAACTTTTGATGAGCAACATGTTTGTGCCTTTGAACTGGTAACATGATTTTTATCTAAAGAATTTCACCATCCACATTAGAAATAAATCAGATCCCATGCAGATGCAAGTCTACTACAGACAAGGGAGGTACCCAGCCTCTTAACACCAGTCAAGGTTCTAGCTCAGAAACAATTTAGGCTTTGATTCATTTATAATTGTCACAGTTGTTTTCAGTTGAGCCAATTCAATTTAATAAATTTGGAAGGGGGAATGACACTGCTATCCTACAGCTATTTTTGAAATTGGGTAATAAATATCAACTTTTCTGCACTGTTCAACCCTGTTAAAATTGTATAGCACTGATCAATAGGAAAAGAATCTGCAGAAATCTGGTTCTTGTTCAAATGTGACCAAGAATCTGCTTATGTGTAGTTTTTGCTCATGGCAATTCAATCAGTAAAACAAAAATATCTTCGCTCAGCTAACTAGTAACTTACCCTTGATGGGAGGGATTGTTTTATATTCAATATACATAGAGATAATCACAGTGTTTTGCTGTCAACATCAATGGTAGTAAATTATGAGCAGACCAAAGCTAAGGACGAGTATGAATATCAAAGTCTAAGTGGGTTAATACTGGCTGAAATGTAGAAAGGAGGAGAACTACACAGTAACTTAAAATAGAGCATCGGGAATTGATGAGGAATGAGTTGGGGAGCCAGGAAAGTGTCTCAGTAGACAAAGTTGGCATAACTGATTATTGAGCTACATAATCAAGATGATAAAATATATATGTATGGTTCCTGGAGAATGGGTTTCCCAGAATTTTGTGTGCTATTGATTTTTATTTCACTCTAAGTGACATTTGGTTTTCTAAACTGCTTTCACTGAGACACTGTAGTGGTAAAATCAGAATTGGCTGGTGGAGAAAAAGAAAAGAAAAAGGTGATGCACTTCACATGACAGAGAAATGGATCATATAAGCACTTGCACAGGCAAGAAACTGGCAATGGTGTAGATGTTCTTAAAATTTCAAGGATCAGGCTCCACCTACACATTTAATCCTATTAATTTCAATGGGAGTCTTTACTGATAAAGATACTAATCAGGAAAACTGTGGAGAACAGCAACCAACCTTTAAAGGGTGACACTACTATAAGACTTCTGGGACTATTACAGGACCATTATAACAGTTCTAATACATTTATCTTTCTTGATATATAACATTTTTTAAAATTACTTTACCTTATATTTTTGAGGTCTTAACCCTATATATTTTCAATACCAAAATTAATCTTTTGTAATAAACATTTTCACTGTCTGATGCTGAACTGTAGAGGACTATCATATCTCCATCTTCAAGACATACTTTCAAAATGCTGATAATACTGTATGATAAGACTGTCATATATAATTACCATGCTAGCAGTTATGAGGACATTGCTATCTGATTCCCTTAGGTCTCAAATATGACCATAATGTTTGGAAACAGCTGTCCATCAACAAATCTGCTTATCAACATCTATGTGGAAGAGTTTTAATGCATTCTCTCAATGTTTGCAAGCTAATATTATCTGCTGCCTTTTCTGTAGCACACAAGGGCCAGCCTAACTGCCAATCCGTGCTCTAATCCCAGTGAGACCTGAGAAGAAAAAACTTATTGCCCCGTCTAGAAAGAGTGAAAGTCAGGCTAATCAATCTAAAATAAAAATGACACTACATGAAAATGCTCACTTTGTCTGAATCCATAATCATTCGTCCCTAATAGAACACTGATCTCCTGCTTCCCCCTTCAAAAAGCAAGTCTTATCACTGTTTCTGGGAAAGAACTTGCAGCTCTGCTATAATCATTTGATGAAATATCCTCCCAGTTTATTCAGTGTCTGTACTTCATCCCATTCCATACAAAATACCACATTCCCTGCAGTATGTCATATCACCTATTTCAGTCACACTGCTAACACTTTCTCCATTTTCTGAGCTTGTCACTGTATAACAGACAGGCAGCCCCCAGGTTCTCAGGCTTTTAATAAAGTAGCTACTTAGAACACCAAGAAGATCAATTATTTTAGAAATGCATTAAATAAAGAAAAAAAAAAGTTATATTTTTACAGCTAACTCCTTAGCTGGTGTGAATTAGCAAAGATCAATTGACTTTGCATTAATTTAACCCTCACTGGCCTTAACAGGGTAATGCTAACTGGGGATCTGACCCTGACCAGCCAATCCTCTGGAAACTGCAGAACAACATTTAAAAAGGAGCAGCACTCTGAAAGATATTAAGTTCCCAAAAAATGTCGTGAAGGGAGGTAGGTGTGTGGAGAGATGACTGCCACAGTGGGACAGCTGTAGTAGAATTTACTCATTAGGCTACAGTAAGGAATTCACATGGGAGAAACTATGTATGTTTCATCCCAGAGCAAGTATTTAATTAAAGACCTTCTTAGGTCCAAATCACCAGGCTTGAAGCCTGGGAAACAAGACTTCACATGTTTTACCACCTGCAGACCTGCTTCCTGTGTTACCTTTTCATTATTTGTTTTGATCAATAAAGCTTAGCTCACACTAGCTACCATGAAAAACATCCTTCCATATGGGTTCTTCCTTGCTGTTCTCTGAAACATCATCCCTGGGGGGTCCAACACATTTTCCATCCATGCTATAGTTGCTAACAAAAGCCTTTTCTGTTTTAATCATTCTTGGTGGGTTTTGAAATATATTTCTATAACACTGAAGTCCTGGCTTGGCAACTTATGAAGAGCTTCTTTAAAATTCAGATATATTATGAACTGTCAATGTCAATCTTGAGTGCAATCTTATCAAAAAACTTGAGGTTAATTAGGAAGGATCTCATCCTTCTAAATCCACATAAGCTTAACATAATAATTCAGAGTTGAGATCAATTACTCATGTTATGTCAAGGGTATGAACTTATATGGTAATGATCGAGTGCTTGGCCTGAATGTTCAAAAGTTAAGGTCAAAAAGCATGCCAAATATGCATTTAAATTTTTTTGAAGTCACAAGTTGGAATCGGGACAGGGGGAAGGGGGAAGTTTGGTGTAGGACTAAGGGCTACAGTGCATACTGATCTGAAACTTTGAGGCCAAGTTCAACATATATTGTAACAGGAAATACAGAGAAAAGCTGGGAATTGCTGAGTCTGAAAAGAGGACTGGCAATAGTTTAGAAACATTTTCATGCGTTCAGAAGTACCATTTCACAAACAAGAACAAATGTATCTTGTTTTCCCAGTTGATTAACAACTTTAACTAGAATAAGGCCCTCTATCCTATGCAGGGCATGAGACATTTGTTGTGCCACAGACTGTCATTAACATGACATTGACCTCTCTTCCAAGTACGATCTTCATAACACTCTCCAGTCCTCTGGAAACACACTGCCACTCCTACTTTAATCATATCAAGACAAGGAGAAAAGGAGAGTCCTAAAGCAGTCTTGCTAACTCTGGGAGACAACAACAAGAAAAACAAACAAACAAAAGAAGAGACTGGAAAAGACTCATCCTGCTTCCTGTTATTATAACTTTTTAAAAAAATTTTTCACCTTTTTTTTTTTGGGGGGGGGGGGGGGGTGGAGGGGAGGAGGGTCTTTTTACTGAAGTTATTTATTCATTTTTCTTAGTTTTAAAGAAAAACCCACAGACTTTAAAAACGTATTATTGCCAATACTCTCGAAGGAGCTGCCTTCTAAGACTGGACTGGATGTGTATGAATATATTTTTCTAATTGCGTCATAAGTCAGGAATAAAATCTTCAGGAAGGGGATACAAAACTATAACATTACTTAAAGCCTTATATATGTCACCAGACTGCAGCTGGGATTTTTCACTGTCTTAAGCAGGCTCTGTAGACTTCTTCTGTAGGTAAGAAGAGATAAAGGACTTCTGGTTGGGAATTCAACCCAAACCTCTCAGTTTCCTGTGCCTAATTTCTCCCATCCTAAGAATGGGATGATCTAAAAGGGAGATTGTGGGACTTGTGACCCTGAGTGGATCTCTCCACTGATACAATGCAGTCTACAGTAAGAGATCAAAATCAGACTTGAACGAAGTAGCTCAATTACCAGGAGCAATACAAATGTGTTAGCTCAGCCTACATTCCACCATGGTAATTTGCATAGCTGTCAAATTCCTGTTTCACAGAGCACTGCATTGACAGGGCTATACTGTCCTGGTACCAGGTGAAGTATACTGTCCCTCTGAGGTAGCTCAGGACTCTCTAATGGCAATGCAGTGTTGACATAACCTTTAAAGAGTGAGGTGTTTCAGTTCTGCGGCATACAGGGACCATATGGCAAGATAAGTACATGCGAGACTTGTGGAATATTTAGAATTTTTGCAATCATATGCTAACCTTTCTGCTGAGCGTTTCCTGGAAGCTTTTCTGTCAGTATGCTCGCAAAACCCATGTAACCTGAGGCCACTACCTCAAAGAGCATTATGGCTACAGGAAGTTTGTCAACTCTATTGTTATGTGTAGGCACCTATGGCTAGAGTGATAAGCTAATGCTCATCACTCTAGCCATAGCTAATTTCCACATTGCACATTATGAATACAGGCTGCCACACAAGAAGCCAGACTTAGACTTATGACCAAATAATTGCATGCCAGCTGTGCCAATGTGGCTTTTGGTTTGTGCATTCCCAGCCATAGAACAGGTTTACCTTTGTATGCATTCCTAGTTTATGGCAAATGCACTGATGACACATCTGATACCATGTAATTCATCAATACACAGTAGCTTTATCATGTGTTTGCACTGTAGGGAGCATGGAGAATGAAAGAAATATGCTGTGGAGAAACAGTGGTAAAAGAGTGAGAACAGGAACAAGGGATAAATGAGGAAAGAGAAGAAAAGAAGCATACTGTGTCAAGAAAGAAATAGGACAAGTGATGAATATTTCCTAGTAACCCCCCTCTGAAGCAACATCTAAGGAGCTCTTGATCCTCAGAGATGTATTTTCTGTTTCTTTTTGCCCTACAGATCTAGTCATTGTATAAAATTCAAGTCTTCATTTTCCAACCTATCACTTCAAACCATATAAATGCTTAAATAATTAGAACAATAACTCAGACAAGGCAAAGTTCTGAAAAGCCTTTTTGGATATCCAGAAAATAAATTTATAAAACTGCTATGTGAAAGCCTTTTTGAACCTATGTACTGCTGGTAACATTGAAAATCCTCAGTCTATAGCTTGGCTCACTAAAGATCTCAAGCAGGTATTTATTAGAATAGAGCCACCTTACTCTGTAGATTAACTGTATTTTCTCAGCAATTGGCTACTGCATGTAAAACCATTATGCATATCCTTTGCAATTAGGCTAAATCTGTAGATTACTGGCTTCTTTGTCAAAGTTCCTCAAAATCAGATGTATGTTGTTATCTACTAACTCTGCATTTGCCAGTCTGTCGCATGATTTATTATTTAGGTCTACAAAACAGTTTTTGAGTGCCATCACATGCTAATACTTGACAGCTACTCAAGACCTATGTGAGGGCTGTGTTGGACAGCTATTGCAATGACTCTCTGCCATTTCCCCTGACCATTACTATCCCTTACTCTTACAGTTTCTGAGAGACTAGACAGAGAGGCAATTTTTCCTTCCAAAACAGGAAAACGATGCATTGTCAATCTGAGCTGACCATTGTGCCTGCTCACAAGGCTCTTTTAGGCATGATCCTGCATTAAGTGACTTTTTCCTGGTAGCAACACAATACTGTAACAAAGTCCCTGGGCCTCCTGGAAAGCCAATATGCCACCTCCCACTATTCTGACCAGGCCTTCTTGCCACATTTACTATATGGAATAAAGGTTGTGTTACTTCTCTGCAAATTTGCCATTTGCAAATTTGAAAAGTCTATACCATGATGCTTGACCTGTAAAGATACAGACAGTCTTAGAGCCTTAGGTTCAAGATGGATATTTTGATGCTAGAAGTACCATCAGAACTGTGCTCCATTCCATTGCACCTAGAGTGGGTTTTGAAACTAGCTTAATAGTGGTTGACTCACAAATCAAAGATTGTCCTTGAGAAAACTTTCTGCAGAGTTGACAGACAGCTAGCATACTCTATGGCATTTTCTTCTGTATTAATTGGCAGGAAGCCTGAGACAGTTTGAACAACACTGTTCGCAATATACCCAGCTCAGCCAAAACTCATTAAGTGTCGTCTTCTCTTACGCGTTTTGTGAAGCCCACCCTTGATGGGCAGCCGTTATGCTAAGATTAAAGATCACCAAATACCTTTAATGTACCACTCAAATTGTATCTCTCGGCTGCTTATATATTGGTGAATAATCTGCAGCTTTATCAGATGAACAATGAAGATATAATTGCTGTTCTTCAGCTTCTGAACGTTGGTAAGCACTTGCTCTGAAACACATTTCATGAGATGATAATTTCAGCAAAACGTGAGACAGTTGCCAAAAGATGCTCAAGTTCATGACTACATTGACTCTGGTTGCTATTGAAAGACTCCTCCCTGTTGAACAATTTAAGACATATACATCTTTGATCAATTTAGATTATATTTTTATAGATTTATGCTGGATTTTTTCCTGGGAGTCTCACTGATTTGCAAAGCAATCACTTAATTGAAACTTCATTCACAGTTAACTTAGGAGCACTGCTGACTTGCAGCAGTACAGATTCAAAGGTGAATGCACTATTGTATTTTTTGCGAAAATGGATGTTGCATTTTTCCTTCTCCAAGGACTTCACTTTATTTTTAAAGCTAGTGAAGTGTTCAGTTACTGTAATATTTGCTAACAAATCAAACTGGTTTAATTGCTTTAATATTGCCACTACCCTACCCACAACCACTATCCTACTTTCAGACATTTCCAGAAGTAAAGTTCCCTGCCTATGTCAGCCAGTTCATGATAGAGGGTCCTTATGCAAAAGCATCCTTCTTGGTAAAGAATCAGTGTCAGATCTTGGCCTGATAATTTTTTTTTTCCCCCTAAATTTAAAAAATAAAGTAAAAACATTTTTAGAATTGGTATTTTGTGAAATATTCCCACCCTGGGCTTACAAGCGTCTGTGACTTACAGCATTTGTATTCAAGCAGCAACTGAGTAACACTTTAAATAATAATGTGAAGAATATTGAGACTGATATTCAAAACTGTTAAAGCTGGTTGACACAGCTCAACAGATTTAGGGAGGGATAATAGTTCACAATAGGGACTTAAGATTAGGATACATTTCAGCAACAGAAATGGATGGATTGGCCTTGTATAAACTCTGTGTCTGATAATACACAGGACAACAATAGATGAACTGGGGGAGTGAAGAGGAGGGAGTACATTCTGCCAGAGGGATTTGCTCTAGCATTCTTATTTTTCCTATTTTTGCTGTCACAAATTTCCCTCTCCTCCTGCCCTCCCATCTACAGACCAGCTAGGGTAAGAAGTAACTATAGGAGACATCACATAGATAACTTTAAATTCACATTTATTTATTTATTTTTGTTAGGAAAGTAACATGAGCCTGGTCCTTCACTCAATGAGTCTACACTAATTAATACTGGTCAAGGCCGCCCCTTAAGCATCATTCACACACAGTGATCCTACTAGTGGTAAATAAGGAAAATAATTAAATGAGTACTCAAATGTTATGAAAATGACAGATGAAAGCAGGATGCTTGAGGTATCAGAGGAAGTATTTTTGCTTTGACTGGCTAAATCATGAAACAGAGATATAAAAAACAGCTACATGACATCTGAAGCAAAACTTGCCAAGAAATGGACACGATTCAAGAACAGACAAGTCAAGGAGATGTACAATATGAAAAGGATTTCAGCCAAATATGAGTAGCTCAAGAAGAGCCAGAAAGCATGACAGAGATTTTTAAAAAGAGATTTGACAAGGATCTTCAATGCACACCACCTTTTTCAGTAGCTGATATGAATCCTGTCAAAGCCAAGTAGAAATGGACCTTCTTCATCATATAGCTCAGAAGGTCCTCAATCCCAGCATCAGCAGGCTGACACAAAGTGCCCACAGAGCTTATCAAGTTTGTCAGCCAGTTCCAAAATGAGTCAGGTTGGAAGGAAAATCGGAAAGGGGAAGATGGTGTTATTAAAATTGTTTTTAAGTAACTAAACCAAGAAAAGAAGAGAGGAAGAGAAAACATAATTGTTTTAATAATACAAGCATTGTTGTTGTTTTGTTTTTAGAATTAAAGGACTTTCTAGATGTTAGAGTAATTAATTAATAACAAGAGGCAAAAAATAATTAGTTGAGGTTAGTAGCTGCATCCACCAGTCAGTTTGAGGTGTACACAAAAGCAACAACCAAGATGCAGTTTAAAAATTGTACACAAGATGGCATGAGGATGCTCCACCAGAATTAGCTTAGTATTTGGTGCACCAACCCCAATGCCCTTATATGACTCTACTGTTGGAAACACACAAGGACAGGAGCTTAAAGAATAAGCTGTTTACTCAGAGCTGTGCCATGGTTAACAAACATACATATAGTAATATCCTGAATCTACCTTGACCTTTAACCAAGAGGCTCTGTTGTGTTTGAGAGATCCAAACTTGTCATTTGCAAGCACAGCTAACCCCAAATTGTGTGTGGTCTACACGTTTAAAGAATGCTGTGCTGAAAGCAGAACCAAGGGTTATGTTAGGCAGAGTCCTGGGTGTGAAAAGCACAATACATTTTGCATTTATTAATATCCTCATGAAATAATTTTGAGAATCAAGTAAAGCAAAGAGGACATGAAAATAATTGACTCACATTAAGATTAAACTTGGAAAATAACACCCAAGAATAAATATTAATAAATAATAAATCACAGAATCACAGAAATGTAGGGGTTGGAAGGGACCTCGAAAGATCATCGGGTCCAACCCCCCTGCCAAAGCAGGTTCCTCAGAGCAGGCTGCCCAGGTAAGCATCCAGACAGGCCTTGAATATCTCCAGAGAAGGAGACTCCACAGCCTCCCTAGGCAGCCTGTTCCAGTGCTCTGTCACCCTCACCATGAAGAAGTTCTTTCGCATGTCAGTGCGGAACTTCCTGTGTTCTAACTTGCAGCCATTGCCCCTTGTCCTATCCCCACAAACCACTGAGAAGAGGTTGGCTACATCCTTCTGTCCCCCACCCCTCAGATATTTATATACATTGAGGAGATCCCCTCTCAGTCTTGTCTTCTCCAGGCTGAACAGACCCAGTTCTCTCAGTCTTTCCTCATAAGGAAGATGCTTCAGGCCCCATATCATCTTTGTGGCCCTCCGCTGGACTCTTTCCAGGAGATCGCTGTCTTTCTTGTACCGGGGAGCCCAGAACTGGACACAGTACTCCAGGTGAGGCCTGACCAGGGTAGAGTAGAGGGGAAGGATCACCTCCCTTGACCTGCTGGCCACACTCCTTTTAATGCATGCTAGGATCCCATTAGCCCTCTTGGTCACAAGGGCACACTACTGGCTCATGGTCAACCTGTCGTATTTATTAAATAATAAATAATAATGGAAGATAATAAATATTCTTAATAAAGAAGAAATATTACATACAAAAGACTCAGCTTTAACCACAGATGAAGCTTCCAAACAATGCCAGTTGTAGTGCTTCTGCTAAGCTCAGACAAGAACCACAGTTTCGCACACAACAACTGGGGCAGGAAGGCATTTCTTGAGATCGCATAAGCAAAAACTCAAAGCAGGGTCACCTACAGGAAGTTGCTCTGGGTCCTGTATATCTCCACAGACTCTCTGGGAAGCCTCTTTTAGTGTATGACCGCCTTTACAGTAGAAAAGTTCTTTCTTATGTTAAAGGCAATTTCCCAAGTTTCAGTTTCTGCCCATTGCCTCTCACCCTGTCACAAGGCACCACTGAGAAGAGTCTAACTCCCTCTTCCATCAGGTGTTTACACACATTTTCCAGATCCTCCTGAGCCTTAGGAAGCATCTGTAAGCCTTCACTACTCCAGGCTGAACAGTCCCAGCTCTCTCAACCCATCTTCATATGACAGATGCTCCAGTCTCGATCATCTTTGTTGGCACACTCCAATATGTTTCTCTCTCTCTAGTACTGGGGAGTCCATCACTGGACCCAGCACTCTGGATGTCTCATCAGGGCCAAGCAGAAGAGACAAAATCACCACCTCTAATCCTAATGAATACCAGGAGGCTGTTGGCCTTCTTTGCAACAAAGATGCATTCCTAGTTCCTCGTTGCTTTTATGTCCACCAAGACCCAAGTTCTTTTTCTGCTATGCTGCTTTCCATCTGGTTGGCCCCCAGACTGTACAAGTGCCTGTGGTTATCCTTCCCCTGGTGCAGAACTTTGTTGAACTTCATAAGTTCATTGTTGGTCCATTTCTCCAGCCAGCTGAGGTCCCTCTGGCTGCAAGCACATGTCTATCAATAACTTCTCCCAGCTATGTATCACCTATAAACTTACTGATAGTGTACTCTGCCCCATCATCCAGGTCATTAATAAAGATGTTAAACAGCACTAAACCCAGGATTGACTCCCTGGTGTACAACACTAAGGACTGTCTCCAGCTGGACTTTGCACCACTGATTACATGAAAGAAGAATGTACCAGTAAACAGTTACACTTCAGTCAGCGTTGGAAAGTCAGCATCACTGTTACTTTGGAAGCATCTTTGAAAGACACCTGTTTTCTATGGTTATTGTTTTAGGTGGGAAGACTGGAAAAAAAAAATGAAGCTAATGTCCTCAAATATCAATTATGTCGGACTGGATGTGGTAAAGATAAATGACAATGTCAGGATCTGTGAAAAATAAAAATAATAAACACAAGTGGATTGTTAATAGAATACTGAGTACAAGCATATGGGGACTGTCTTTTACCTCAGAAAGTGCTAAGCTTTCAAGAGAAACAAGTATGTCCTCTATAGTTTTAGACAGTAATAAATTTGTTGGTTATTCACCAGATAGTCGTTTTCTCCAAAAACGATTATCTCTATAGTCAGATTAAATGACAAGACTTGAAGACCTCAGGAAACATATGGATTTTATAATAAGACCAAAAACATCAAGTGACTTATTCACATTTAATTCCCAGCAAGGGTTATAAATTTTGTAGAAAAAATAAGGTTATTAACTACAGCAACATAATTTTCCATGTGCATCAGTGAACTGTGTAAAACATCTGAAGGGAAACTTGCTACAGAGGAGATTACAGGCCAGATACATTGAGAAATCTTGTGCTGTCCTTGCTTACCTATCCTTTAATCAGCTCTGCTTCACATCACTGAAACATAAAATATATGTGTTGTTATTTAATCACTTAGGAAATATTTGTAATTGGAGATGAAGGAAAGGAAAATTTGTGGAAAGGCCGGTACACAAAAAGTCAAAAAAAAAGTAGGATGAAAATGAAATAAAAATGCAAAAGCACCTTAGCCTACACTATTATTTTCATTGCACTTAACAGCGTGGGTTAAGAACACCCTAATGTCCTCAACTTGTGAGTGTGGTTTTGTGAAATTTGGACATCAGTGACAAAGCCAGTTTATGGAGTTTCCACCTCCCCATTTCCATTGCCTCATCTCCAGTTCATACCTCTTCCTTACATACTTCAGTTGTGCTGATACCTGGGTATGTTTCAAAACCCTTTCTAACCCAGAACCCAAGGCTGTTTCACTCAGTCCTGAGGAACTGCAGCAATACTCCTGGCTCTACTGAGGGGTCAGTGCTGAGGCAGAATCAGGGAAACATGGGAACTTGAGCTAAGACTATGCTCTATGCTTATAAAGCTAAAGCTTAAGTATCATCTGTATAGGCTAATGTTTGTAACAAAAATCTGGTCAACAAAAGACTTCAGATAGTGGGTGTCAGTTCAACTTTAAGAGCTCAACTAAAGTAAGAGCCAACCTACATATAAAACCTCTGAATACCAGTCTCTACCCAGCATTTGCCTCAGACAGGAAAGTCCCTTTGTAAGTCATGCATGAGGTGGCATCAGTTATTACTTAACCATTTCTACAGCTTGAGGCACAAGTAGTACTACCAACCACAAACTCCCACTTCTCAAAGATTCCCTGAATTGGGAATACCATTAAAGAATCCATTAATCTTTACTTTGATTTCATACTTCGCTGAAGATTAGATATTACTTAATGATTGGTTTGTGAAAAGTAGCAATCCAAAACTTAGAGAAATTTATGTATCATACCCTTGCCAATCAAAGCACAATGGCAAGACAGAACTGGAGCAAACCTTACTTCAGTCACCCATTATATTTGAATAAAACCATAATTTAGTGGGATATCTAAGCCGCTTGTCATACTTAACATTATAATTACTCTTTAATAAAAGCCTGGATAAAAGTGATATAACTAAGCACAGCATACTCCTATTTCTGTTGAAGGTAAAAAAAAAAAAAAAAAAAAAAAAAAAAAGCCAGTTTGACTCAATAACAGCACAAGAATACCCAAAGAACACCTGACTTCTGTCAGAGTCACCTACTCTCATATCTAGGCATATACCTGTTGCTCTTGAATTTGTTGTCTCTCCAGGGAATATCAGAAGAAAGCATGAGTGAAGGAATGAGCAGAGGTCTGCCTTCAGTTCAGAATGTGTGACTAGTATATTTGAACCAGGAAAAGGCATGATATAATTGACTAAAGATACTGGTAAGCAACAACACAGAAACAAGAAAAAAAATAAATAAATTGAAGGAATCATACCTTAGAGCAAGTTACCAGAAACCCATACTCTACAAGGCTGCTCCCAGGGGAAGATGATTTATGTAACTCAGGGCTTGAGACAAAAGTATTATTGTAGGCTGTTGTTTCTTGTGCAACATAAGGGACCCCTCCAGGCAACCTGCTCCAGTTTTCACAGAATCATAGAATAGTTTGTGTTGGAAGGGACCTTAAAAACCACTGAGTTCCAACTCCCTGCCATGGGAAGGGACATCTTCCACTAGACGAAGTTGCTCAAAGCCCCATCCAACCTGTCCTTAAACTATCAGTTAAACTAACTGTTTTCTTCTGTAACATAAGTGCTTTCTTCTAATTCTTTCAGCAATTCTCTAACTTTCAGCTGAACTTATTTAATTAGTCCTCCAACTCTAACATGAAAATCCCTTGCCTCCTCTCACACTTTCCAGTTGCTGAAATACAAACTTAGGTGTCCCCCAATCTTCCCTAACAAAGCATATTGTGTGCATCCATCATTTGCAATCTCTGTCCCAGCTCTTCCTTTCTAGCAGCTGTCAACACTCCAGAAGCCTATATAGTCTGGGCATCTGCTTTTACTCAAAAGTAAGTAATTCTAGAAAACAGCAGGTCAAAGGCAATTCTTACCTACTCCTCTTTATGGCTCATCCACCCTGGGAACTGTGGTGAAATAAGGGTATCAGCTTCCTACATTTTTGCTCTGTTTTGTCTTTCCAGTGCCATTTCCTAAATATGTACTCTTCTCTTACTGTCTGTCTCCACCAAAGTTGCTTCCTTATTTTGCTGTCCTTCTGGATAGTCTTTGAATGTCTCTCACTCATTTTTGTCTCTTTGTCTTTGGAAAGAGACATTACAATTCTCCTTTGTGACTGCGTTTTACCCTTGACGGACTTCCCCTTGAAGTCATGCCACTGTTCGTTCTTCCACCTGCTGAGCATTAGAGCCATACAACTCAATTCCCAGTGAGCTCTAGTCATCTCTTCAGTACTTTCTTTCCAAGATGCCACAACATGGACCCCATTCTTCTGACCCCAGGGGCTCTTAAGAAAATACACTGTTAAGAGACACAATAGGTGACTTAGGCAGAGTTGATTCCTTTAAATTAGTCACTCAGTTGAAATTAATGGAGTGAAAAAAGGAAAGTGGTTCCTAAGTAAGTCATTTCATCCAGAAGTAGTTGCATAAATGTGATGAGGTGATTTGCACCCTCAAAGTGCTTGCTTACTACTCAAAAAAGGCAGTGTCTGGCTTAGATGAATACCTCAACACTACAGACAGCTAGAGATGTGTGAAAAGAATAGAAGCTAAAGTAATACAGAGAACAGGCACTCTGCCTCTGTCATCAGCATTTTCTCTTTTAGATTATTAATGATCATATTTCATGCTATTTATTTGTAGAGCTTTGTATATACTGCTGGAGATGGCAGAAACATTTAGAATATTTTTATAGTTTAAGTAGAATAGGGACATATTTCAGAATTGGTTTTGGACTTCTCAGCTAGCTCTGTACACTACCGTATATGCAACACTGGTTGAATACTTCTAAACACATTCACTGCTTTATTTTATGTCCTTATAGCACTCTTTACTCACCAGATGTTATGTCATGTAAGTATACTAGATACTTACTAAAATGCAAATGTCAAAGGCTGAGTGCTCCCACAAGTATGGGTACACAAAGTTACTGCTAAGATGTACTATTGTTATTTTTTAAGCAAACACATCCAGACCTAAAAGCTGATTTCAAAGCACTCATGTAAAAATGGATATACTAAATCTCAATGCCTTGCAAATACAAGATTTTTACAATGTAGGTGTAACTCAGTTCTCAAAGTCAGTGGGAGTTTCACCACACACTTCTGGAATGATCAGAAGCCTTAAAAACATGACCTTTGAGAGAGTATAGAAAGAACTGAGCTTGTTTAGTCTAGAGAAGTGAAGACTAAGAGGTGACATGATAACAGCTTTCAAATATGTAAAAGGTTGCTACAAAAATGGAAGGAAATAAACTGTTCTCCTTATCCATTGTGGAGAGGACAAAAAATAATGGGCTTAAATTGCATGAAGGAAATTTCAGTTTGACACTGGGAAAGGCTTTTCTAACTGTAAAGCCAGATTGCCTGGGCTGGCTGTGGAGTCTTCCTGCTGGCAGTTTTTATGAACTAGTTTGACAAATATCTGTCAGGGCTGGTTTAGGTAGGGCTGATCCAGTGTCAGGGCAGGGAGAATGACCCTTCAAGACCCTTTCCATCTCCATTTCCTATTAATCTATTACTCATTGAGAAGCAGCATTAGGCAAAACTTGATTATCTTCTTGAAGAGACTTACTATGCTTTTCATTCATATATCAACATTATCACATTCCTTTAATTATCATATTTCATCAGACAAATATAAAGATGTCTGCAACACACAGTGAAAACTGTTGCCCCAGAGGAGCCACCTGTTTGATGGACATGGAGCCACCCGTGCCCATAGAGCTCAGTGTCTCTCAGCCCACTTACCTCCCTGCTGAGGATGCTCAGACAGCTTGACTAGTCTGTCAGATAAGATCTGCTGCCCCTGAGAAGACAGATAATTCTCAAATATTATTAAGAGAGCCCCGTCTATAAAATCCATGTGTGGCTCTGCATCTTTATGATCTCTAAACATCCACTGCCATTTCCATAACAAATTTTCCTAAATTTGAAGGCAGACACATGGTAGAAGACATATATGTAATATTTAAGCTTGTAAATATCAGTTTGTAGTATTCTTTGTTTTGTAGACTTCTCTGGTTTTGTAATGGTAAATCTGAAGGGTAAAATAAAAGCTATTTGTTTCAGGCACAGCAAATGCTCTGATTTTACAATAAAAGCATTCTATTGTGTATTTTCTTAAGAAATGGAGCACATGAAATTCATTGATAGAAATAATGTTTCTTAACCTAATTTAATGATGCAGTCAGACTGACCTCTCCTACACACAGTAATTGAGAAAAAAGAAGAGCCTCCAACAGACTAAACAGAAGCTACCCTAGATTTTAATCAATAGTCCTATTCCCACTGGCTACGTATTTCAGTTCAGAATGTTGTAATTAAATATAGTGTTGAGCTGCATTTCCTTATGAATGAAACCTCTTGCTCTCATGTATATATATATGAGAGAACACACACACATATACACGCTATAAAGTATTTACTACAAAAATCAAATCACAATGAGTCTAAACAAAAGTATATAAATAACCTTTGGGAGGAGTCCTTAAATTTGAATGATAAATGCTATTAATTCTATCAATAAAATACTTTACCATGGTGTTTTTTGTCTGGGGGAGGGAGGGAAAGGAAGGGGAGATTCAGAATACTGGAATGATATAAAAATAGTATTTCAAATTTAAAATAAATATATATTACATAAGTGTATTATAAAATTCCACAAAAAATATATTTAATAACCTACAGATACACAATCTTCCACAATGTTTTGTGATTACACACAAAATGGGGGAATACAGAGTGGTCTTAACCTTTTGAATCTGAAGTGGTCCCACTGATTCTCTGTAAGTGTACATACTTAAGGTGAAAGGGTTTCAGTCCTACATAGATATTTTGAAGTCATTTTCCTTTAAAATATACAGGTTTAAAATAATTCATAAGAATGTTCAAGCCTAAATAGTAATACTGGAAAATTCACATACAGCCTACTGTTTTGCCCATAGGAAATGTATGAAATCATAATTAGAAGTACTATTGTTTAGCAATCACATGCACAAAAGTACTAAAAGATTTAAGAAACGTAATTGCATTTCTAATAAAGTTTGATCATTTTGTAATAATAGACAAAACTATGGTTTCTTCTCATAAGCAAGGGAAAATAATCCTTGTCATTTTGCTATTTAAAAAAGGCTAAAAATCCATATGAAGGTGCTATAAGGACAGGGATATCCTCATTCTAATCCTCAGTGATTAGTTGCGTATCTCAAGTGATTCTGCTTTGCATAAGAATATCCTTTTGCCCTTGACTTTATCACAGGCTAAAGTTAATGGGCCAATAGCATCCGTTGACTACAATGGTCTTACCTCAAGGATAAGTTTGGCATACCGTAAAGAAACACGGTTGACAGCAGCCTAGAGAACTGTAATCATAAGGAAAAACTACATCCTAGCAGCATCTCTTAAGAATGTATTCAAGGTCAAATATGTAAATATGTAAAGGACAAAACTTATTTTCAAAATATTACTTCTCAGTTTAGAGTAAACAATATATATATATATATATTTTCCATCTCTAAGGCTCTCAGATCTACATTTTTTTACTTAGGGTTCACTTCTTTAAGAATCCCATGCATAGAGCTGTCCTATATGTACACATGCACAGAGTGCATGAGGAAAATTAAATGGATAGTTCATCCCCAAATTAGACACATTTCATAGGCTGGTTTCTGCTACACATCATGTAACTTTAATAATATTGCAAATTAAATAGCAGCTTTTACCAGGTATGTGTTTGCTGAGAGACTTTAATCAGCCAAAACTGCTTCTGTGTCCATCAATATCTCCACTGAAAAATCTTCAGTAGTCTGTCACAATGGACAGTTCAAAACAGTGAAAGTGATGCCAGCTTCAGCTGTTTTTACTTCAGAAAAGAGAAGTTTATTGAAAGTTTTTCCACCCATAACAAAGAAACCAAGAGATATTAGACTACTTATTGAAGAATAATGCAGCATTTAAGTGGATATCACACATAGGACACTGAAGCCTCTGTTACTTTTGATTCACTTGAAGATTTTTTGAAAGATAGGAAGTGTTTTCCTCTTAAAAAAAAAAAAAAGAGAGAGAGAGAGAGGAAGAGAGAGTGAGAGCGGATTCATCTAAGAGAGGCCAGTCAACAGGAACAGGGACAATAAACTCAGAAAGGAGTATGTGGCCCAAGCCAGACAATAGCATTAAAGTAAAAGGGTCTAAATATAATCAGCTCCCCTAAAAGCTAAAAATGCTCAAAAATACAAGCATTATTAAAAATAATTGGCCTGCTCCTCCACTCCCCCTTCTGAGGAGGCTATAAGGCCACCATGAAGTCTCCCCCTCAGTCTCCTCTTTATGCTGAACAGTCCAAGTAACCTCAGCCACTCCTCATATATATTCCCCTCTAGACCCTTCATCATCTTTGTAGCCCTCCTTTGTATGCTCTCTAATAGTTTTATGTCTGTCTTATATTGTGTCATCCAAAACAGCACACAGTGCTCAAGGTGAGACTGCACCAGAACAGAGTAGATTGGGACAATCACTTCCACAATCTAGCTAGCAATGCTGTGTTGGGCTGCTCTCCAGCCTTTCATCTCCCAGTCTGTATGTATAGCCAGGTTTGCTTATTCCCAAGTGCAGAATCTGGCATTTCCTCTTGTTGAATTTTACATTGTTAGTGATTACCTAGCTCTCTAATTTGTCAACAGCTCTCTGCAAGGCCTTGACAGAGTCAACAGCTCCTCCCATTTTAGTGTCATCCACAAACATACTTAGCATACCTTCAAGTCCTGTATACAAGTCATTTATGAAAACATTGAAGAGAACTAGCTCTAAAATGGAGCCCTGCAGAACCCCTACAGCGACTGACTGTCAGCCTCTTGTAATCCCATTTGCCATAACCCTTTGAGCTTGACCCATCAGCCAATGGTTCACACATCATATTAGGTATTTAGTTTTATTTAATTTTATTTATTATTGTCTAGCTGTATGCTGGACATTTTGTCCAGAAGAATTCTGTGAGAAGCAGTATGGAAAGCTTTGCTGAAATCCAAAAAGACTATGTCCACTGGCTTCACCTGGTCAACTAGGTTGGTGGCCTTGTCATATAAAGCAATTATGTGTGTTAAGCAGGATCTTCCCCTCGTGAACCCAGGTTGGTGTTGACCAATGACCACATTGTCCTTCAGGTGTTTTTCAATAACTCCCAGAAGAATTTTCCCCTTAATTTTACCAGGCACTGAAACTGACAGGCCTGTAATTACCAGGGTCTTCCTTCTTGCCCTTCAAAACTGGAACATTTGCTAGCCTTCAGTCAACTGGGAGTTCTCTGGATTCCCAAGACCCTTGAAAAATAATTGAGAGAGGTCTCATGATGACATCAGCTGACTTTCTGAATACCCTGGGATGAATCTCATTGTGCCCCATAGACCTACATGCATCCAGCTGGAGCAGCAAATCCCATACAAGTTTGGGGTTGGCTGGGAGTTTATCATTCCTGCAGTCACTGTCCTCCATTATCAGTGTAGAAGACAGGCAAAGAAGGCATTCAGCATCTCTGCTTTGTCTATTTGTCTCAAATAAAATGTGTTTTGAGTGAGAAAATGAGAGGTTTCCCAATAAAAGATTAAAAGAAGAAACAACAACAACAAAACCAACAACTCCAAACTTTTTTGCTTTAAACCAACAATTCCAGTTGTTATTGCATATTGTTACATGAGACTCCTATGGCAGATCTGCCAGCATATGAGTAGAAAAATCTGAATGATTCTCATGTTATCAGACATTTCTTGAGGAAGGAACACCATGCCTTATTATTATTTATTTTAAATCCAGAAATAAACACACAAGTATACTCTATTTCATAAGTCCTAAATGCGGGAGGAGGAGGTAGGTCATTCTAATACTGCTGTTTAAGAAGTGAATTTACAAAGATCCCTCTGTCAGTAAATAACTGTAGTGTACCCTCATTCCTCAGTGGATCTGTCACTAAATGGAAATACTATGCGCGCTTAGCATAGCATTATAATAATAATATGTAAGCTTATAAGCAACTATCTGCTCTGGAACCCCGAACTATATTTGTTCCCTTGTCTGCTCAGAGAGTGCTGCCTCTTCTGCTTACTTCTCCAACAGAAGATGGCATTTCCACTGAACCATGAACCTGCTTTGGCATAACAAATGTTCCTGGATGTTTCTCAAAATCTGTCACAAAGTGAACATCCTTTGTCTACTCCAATTATATCACCATCATTCCCTTCTTCTAGCTGTCATTTGAGTACCTTCTGTTTCAACCTTTCTTCTAAGCATTAAGGCCTTTCTTCCTCAATCATTACATTTGTGTCTGATCATAGAAAAAGCCGCCATGCTGCACAATGAAGAAAGGGCATGTTGCCATTTCCTTAGCCTTCGTTATGTCTTTTTACCTATGAGAGTATCTGATCCTGCATTACTAATAGATCAAAGGTCTTCCATTGATTTCAGTCAGCATTTCTAAGTCTAAAAATGCATATAGGCTGAAACCAAAAAACTTCCTACTCATTTTGAATCAGCCAAGAAGAGTTCAATATTTGTTAGAAGAATATTTCCCCCTGGTACTATCAAGAGTAATGGAGTAATGTAACGCTTGGAGTAATGTAACGTTTCTATATAAAAATGTAGTTTTATTTACATGTCCTGGAATATTGCAGTCTCATTTACGCTGAATTAATTCAGTTAGCTCTGTTACTAGAACAACTTATTTAATTCAAAGGGCAGGCCTGGCTGCCACAGTGCTGTTCAGGAGGAACAGTTGAGTAACCACAAGGGCGTGACTATTTCACATTACTGGGGGCTCACTTGTACTGCTGACACAGGGCTGGGAAATAGAGAGGAGATGATCTGGACATCATAAAAATAATTTGCCTATATAGGGGATATGGGAGGCTAATTGCAATTTTGATTTCCTCCCCCTCTATACACATGCTTTTGAACAAAATCTTTGAGACAATATGAGAGTATTATCGTATTTTTCACTGTAATGGTTAGTAGACACTGCTTCAGGGTACTAAGAACAGTCCTTGAAATTCCCTGCTGTGGTGATAACAACAGTCCTCCTGGCAGCAGGTCTACTGTAGCTTTCAGACTTACAGAACTATATGACGAATAAGTAGTAAAGATCAGGAATAAGTCATACATACATTCTCATAAATCTTCCATATATTCTCATAATCCATATTCCTAATACAAGGAAGTTTAAACAGCATGTAGCATTTTACAGTCACCCAACATAGCTGAGTCCAGCAGCCTAGAACATACCACCGTCACTGCTGGGAAATCTCATTTTTCCAGATCCTGAGATTTTACAGCAAGGTGGAATGCTTGTTTTTGTGCAGAGCACAGGCACCACATAGGGCTGTCTCACCATCCCCATAGACCAAGACATGGCCTATGCCTCTTTGTATACTGCAAATGAAGTTTTTTCTGCATCAGCCATGGGGAACTTCTCAAAAAAAATCTGGCAACACAAGCTTCAGAGCATCTGCTTGGACCTCCCAGGCCCCAGGGTCCCTTACTGCAGAGAGCATAGATGTTCCTAATCCTCCTCTGCACCTCCAATGCCCTGAGCCCCTCAGGCTACAGGCTCAGGCCCTCTGTTTCATTCTAGTGCACCTTGACACAAGACAGACCTGTAGCAAAACAATGGTAAGGTTTATTTAACCTGGCTTAAAGCCAGAGTTCAGAGGTATGCATTCAAGGGTTGGAAACAAAATGGCTACAGGGAAAACAAAATACAATCTCGCTTGCAGTACTTATTACTCATTAAGGATATTTACCTGAAACATAGCCCTTAGATTGCTGATAGTAATTTCTGTATGTAGACTAAGAGAGGAGACTCTCATCTCCTAGTCTAGGTGATTTCCTTCTGTGACATTTTTGATAGCTTTTCCTAGAGACTTACACTTCAGAGACTCATTCCCATTCTTCCATCCTCTGCTTTATTTCAGATTAAGTGCCCTCCTGTAGGCTCACATGACTTATATGCATCCATGAGAACTTTTGAGCTCAATAGTGTCCCATATATCACTTATTACAAACTGTACATATTATAAGTGCATTTTGTCATTTTCTTCTCAAAGCAATTCCAGGCATAAGAAAGGGAGTCTTGATGAGATGAATCTCAAAGCTGATGGCTCCCTACTGCTCCAATTTCCTGTTAGGTTTGGAGATTTCTAGAGAAACCAAGGAGGTAGTAGATATTACATGAACTCAGTTATTTCTTTTTGAAATAGAACTATCTGCTTTAGACAGCATGTATTTAATAAAAGATCAAACTTTAAATCACTTGTATTATCTCATTTGTAATTTCTATATTCAGATAGCTTCTCTGTGCAGCTATCAGTATATTATGTCCTTGTTTTTAGAACACCTGAAGTATCTGTTATATTTAATTAAAATAGAAGTAATATGTTAACAGCTCCTCTGTGTGACATATTTTTCTAACATCCTCCTTTAAAGCTAGGGAGTAATGGCACATATTCAATAAAATACCTTTTATTACTCAGTTTTGCATTTTAAACTCTAAAACAATTTAAAATAAAGCAGGAGAAAGTGAAATATCCATAATGTTAAAGGTTTCAGACTCTCTAGAAAATGAGTTATTTCTTGAAGTTGTAGGATTAGGAAAAGGCTCTTTTCACCAAAAGGCATACACATCAATACAGCCAACTCTGCATCGCATTTCCTGTACTATAAAGGTTATGATACACTAGCTAGAATCAACATAGAGTCACACTGCAAATTAGATTACAGAGCTGAAAATAATTAAGCAATAACGACAGAGGAACGGGGTATTTCCTGGGGCTTAATGACCTGCAGGGAGGAGCTGAGGTCTTTAATGCTAAACATCAGGAAGAAAACTGCTACAGTATATTTTTCCTGGCCCTTGCATGTACAAAGGGCAATGCCACTTTGCTGCTACTCCCAGAGAATTAATGCTCACAGTGCTAGTCAATCAGATTTATTTATTTGCCACCAGATCCAGTCTGGGGCACTGCAGGACCCTGGCTATGGCAAAGTAATTGGAGATGAGACAACAGAAAGACAGCTGTCCTGGCCATTTTCTGTCATGTAGGGGTGGAAGGATTAAATCAGTTGTCTACTGCAAGCTTTCCTGCTATATGGCATAGGTGATTCAAGTCATTTATTCTCCTCTCTGCACTCACCACCCCTTCCTCAGGCACCTCATCTGACCTTTCTTTAAAACCCACGCTCCAGGAAGTGTCTAATTCCCAGTATTTTTCATCACTGGCAGCTCCCTGCTCATCGTCCCACTGTGTAGGGCTCACAGGGTTTCTAGTCCCCTTTGCCTGCTGTCCCCACCCCCAGCAGGCTCCTGGTGCTTGTAACAGTGTTTTGCTCTCTCTTTGGGGTGCAGAGTACCTCCTCTGTGGGGTGCTCATGTGAGTATATCCCCACTCTATGCTACTCCCTTCCCAGTGCTGCCATCTTAGAGACGAAGCAGTAAGCCAAAGGGACCCAACTCCTTCCTTGTGTTTGCAGCAGAACTAAATCTGTGTTTTTAGCAGAATGGTATTACAGATGAAGACACAGCTAAGATGCAACTATTATTTTCTCTTTTGATTTTGGTTTTCTTTCTACACTTTTTTATCATTTACAGTCTTAGAATTATTTCTACACAATAAATAGAAAGCAGATGATATATACGCTTTTATGCAGTTTTCTTTTTTCTTCATTTTAAGTAAACAATGTTTATGCCAGCTCCTGTTAATGTCCAGGAAAAAAAAAAAATCTATTATGCCAACAAGAAAAAGACTGTGCAAATACTATTTTTTATCCCTAATCAAAATAGAGTTATTCTACAGATTTAATGAGCTACAGTCATCTCTTGTGCAACTGACTGTGCTGGAGTCAAGGGAGTCACACTGGGAAAGGATTTGGCCCATTCTGTGGAAAACAGAGCTCAGAGGTCATGGTGACCTGATTTGCAGCAAGAATGTAAATATAAGTGATAGAGTATTTTTATTTTAATCACTGAACTGCAGAATAATAATCTAATTTCTAGACCTGGGTTTTTGTTCAATGGGGCTCAGTAACATAAGCTCAAGTTTTTCTGCATAACTAACGAATAGCAAATTGCACATCAAAACATGGATCATAATCCCTTTTTACCAAATTATTATCGTAAAATCAGTATTATTAAGTACTATTTACACACCTGGATCTACAAAGTGCTTCACAAGCTGGTTGAGCAAACTGTAGAGCAGAAATCTCATTGCCTATTCCTAAACTGCATCCGCTTCTGTGACAAAAAAAACAAACAACACAACAGCTGTTAACACTACACAGCTGTACTAGACAAAAGCTTGGGCCATATAATGAAGATGATGACTCTACTTATCCTAAATTGCTAGTGAAGTGTAAGTAGGTAGAAAGCATGGTAATAATCCAAGTACTGAGAGTCATACACTTCCATTCTCTTGCTAGAAGCGAGAGATTGTACTTACGAGGACATCAGTCTTATCCAAAACCCCTGCAGATCTTTGCCCATTAATGTCATAGGCAGAGATTAGCTCTGCACTGGTGTAAAGAGAAGATCACAGTGGCTAACCTGATAACTGTATCTTATTCTTAGTGCACCTCAATGTTTTCCCAGGAGGGCCTCCTACAGCTACCCTCTTAATTTGTGAGTTCTCACAATTCAATGCTTTCACGGACCACAAAAATGCAGCCTGTGAGGAACAAAAGGTGTTTCCTATCTCTCTGTTAACCATGGACTCTTCCTTTTTTGGTTAGCTGGGATGCTCAATGGAGATCTGCTGATGGAGAAGCCTTTCTATCTTCTCCAAGCTCCCTTCCTCCAAAGGTAAACAAATTGTTCAGAAACAGTGACAGCATAAAGGGAAAAATCTGACATCTTTCTTCCCCATGAAATCAGTTATCTTAAAGTAATATGAATAGAGACTATTAAAAATGTCCATGTATGTTAGCATGTGTGTACTCTAAACACAGAGTTCTTCATCTCACAGCCAGGACTGCAGGCCCTACTTCACATATTGTTACTGTCACGTCAAAAAAGAGGATTCTCTAGTAATTTAAACACTTTTAGATTTTTTTTTGAAACAATACAAATGAAAAAAATATTTTTCAGCCTCAGTTGTAAGAGCAGCCTGCTGCTAAAGTTTTCATTCAGCATGTGCCATCTGCAGACGCAAACTGTATAACACAATATTTTACCCATCTCTCTTCATATTCTGGTTGTCATGAAGTATTTTCAGTGGGCTCACAAGATGTGAAAACACAAAAGCCCAGTAATGCTTCAAACATCACAGGCACAAGCTCCCTAGATGTCTCTGCAACATACAGTATTCCTTTAAGTTCCCTTTTCTCCCCTCCCCAGTGGCTCTGAAGCCTCCAGAGAGACCCTGTCCTCCTCCATCTCACCGACAGATATCTCCACAGTGGGGGGTACCTAGCCATTAAGCAGCCTATTAAAAAAAAAAAAAAAAAAAAGAATCTGTTTGCCACGCTAGTAAGAAGAAAGGCAAAATTTGCCTAAGAACCATGTGACAGACTAAAATGTCCTTGGGTCTGTCAGGCTGCAGAGAAGAAAGCACCTTACAGCCAAAAAGACAAAAGCAGGGAGTAAAAATGCCATGCTGGCAGGTGAGAGCAAAGCTTTTTGCTTCATGACTCCCAGGGATAGGGTGGAAAGACATGCATTTCTCTATGTTGTTGTTTTTTTTTGTTCCCCCCCCCCCCCCCCCCCCCCCTCTTGTTTATGCACCTCCAGCTGACCTGATTATGTCAATGCCTCCTGAAACTCTTTCTAACAACTTCCCTCCATCACAGTGACACTTCTGATGAAAGCAACATTGAGCTGACCCAGGGAGTGACTGCACATTCCTGGAACTGGCTGCAGCTCCTGTGCCACCATGAACTTTGCAGATAGGGATTTTGCTACCCTAAAAGGAGAAATTAGCAGTAGGATGGAGGAGAGTGCTGCACTGAGCCCATCGCCACCAGGGAGAAAGGGCAGGCTCAGCCTGGTCCTAACTGAGGTCTCACAGTGCTTTTTGCGTTCTTCATTTTTTTCATTTCTTCCTTAGGGAAGGCTGTTTACTTTAGATCTATCAGTGCTGGAAACAAAACATGAAGTTGCTTATGACATTAAAATTACCCTTCTTCAGGGAACAGGGTACTTGTAAACAAGAACATGTTAAGACATAACATAAACCCATTTTGTTAAGTGTAGTGTGCAACAGCTAATAAAGCAAGTCAAATTTACAGCTGTGACTAGCAAATGTGAGGGGATGATTTTTTTTTTCTTAGGTGGTAATGTGCTTTAAAGGGAGTGTAAATCTGCATTTTTTGGTGGGAAAAGCTGGGTCACAGGCAGAATTCAAACCAGATGAGGACTCCTGCTGTTCTTTCACTGGGTCAGATTCTCAGCTCCTTTTGTTTGTTTGTTTGTTTGTTTTTTAATTTTTATTTTGTTGACATGCTTACTACAATTTACTTCAAATTCCTTACATAGTGACAAGTTACAAAACTCACCAATCCTTTAATTTCTTTTAATTTGCTTCTTTTCTGTGTTCCTTCCTTCCATGTATTGTCCACCTTCCAATACAGGATGGTGGACAAATACTAACTCATTATAATGATATATTTCTACAGTATAACAAGAATGTTTTACAAGGGGAAGTGAAGCAAACATTTTTGAGCTAATAACGGCAGTTTTTCGGCACTGTGGAGTCCATGTTTTTTCTGTACTACCTGTGACCACTTATTTTATTCTATCTTCACCGTGGACAAACACCACAGTTTTTTACTTTGATTTGACTTTTATGACACATCCAGAAATTAAGCCTTAGGAATGAGTAACAAACATTCAAAATCCCACATGTCCAAACAGGTATTCCTTGAGTATGGTATCCAGCAGTCCTGATGACTCTGTGTCTAGTAAGGTAGGACTTGAGGCTGAGATGTTAGAACAATACAAATTCCTGAACTACTTCCAAAATACCAACCTGTACTTCTCATACCAAATAGAAACATACCCATTAAAATATGAGCAACTTATTAATGACTATGAATACTAAGGGTATGCTACCTACCATATGCAATAGTGTACAAGGGACAGTGAAAAGTCTTCAAGGATTTTTCTTAATAAAATAACTTGTAAGATTTTACTTACACATCTCAGAAAAATATTCTGTTGTCTCAGTAGACAGATTGAAATCATAGAATCATTAAAGTTGAAAAAGACCTCCAAGATCATCTGGTCCAACCATCCCCCTACCACAAGTATCACCCAATAAACCATGTCCCCAATCAGATGTACCACATCTGACCTTTCCTTAAACACCCCCAGGGACAGTGATGCCAACACCTCCCTGGGCAACTTGTTCCAGTGCTTGACTACTCTTTCTGAGAAGAAATTTCTCCTAATTTCCCCTGGTGTAACTAGAGGCCATTACATCTTGCCCCATCAATAGTTATCTGTATCAGAGGAACAACATGTTCTCAGATGAATTAAGCTATGTGCTTATACCTAAAAATAAAATAAAATAAAATAAAATAAAATAAAATAAAATAAAATAAAATAAAATAAAATAAAATAAAATAAAATAAAATAAAATAAAATAAAATAAAATAAAATAAAATAAAATAAAATAAAATAAAATAAAATAAAATAAAATAAAATAAAATAAAATAAAATAAAATAAAATATGTTTTTATATTGAAGAGACTGTGAAATAAAAGTAAATTTTATAAAAATAAAATAGAAAGCAAACAGGAGATATGTTATGTTCTCTATTATGGCACTATGAGAAGTTCAGCTTTATGGGACAAGCTTGAATTTTATTTTTTCTTTTGATTTGTATGCCACTGTCTGCTTGTGCATTTCACAAACACATTCTTCTCAATGCCTATAGCAATAAATCAGCCCCACAAACCTAAGCAAATAAATAAATTAAAAAAATACCTTTTTCCAGCTCACCTTAAACTATGAAGGCTTTGATGAGAATGCAGTCTTTTTTGCCAATAAAATGCCTGTTCGGCTTACATCTATTTATTGTGTTGTCTTGCCATCCTTCATTATCAAGTCTCAAATTTGATTGCAAATGCTTTTCATCAGACATCACATCTTTATCCCTGTAGACACTCCAACATCATCTCAGCAGAGTCAAAAGAAACAATGAAAAACAGGCACACACATCCATCAACCAATCCAGCATAAATACTAGTTTCTGCAGACGAATCTTTGCATATTATTAGACTCATGAATAATCCAATAAAACAACATATTGGGGGTATAACTGCACACCTTTAGAGGAGCCTGATTTCAGGCTGTCAAGCAATTGCTTTCTGGATCTCCAGTATGGCCCCTTTTTGTTGGCAGGGCTTCATCCTTGCACTTCTTCTTGCAACCACCCCTCCTGTCTGGCACTTTGAATCAGGGTCTTCCCATGACCGCGGTGTGAAGCAGGCAAAATGGCTCATCTGAAAAAAAAAATTTAAAAGAGCTGCAGGGGAAAGTTTTAACATGATTCAGTCCCACATACGGATTTGGCTTTTGGCACTCAATGTGTCAGTCAGATACTCATGGCTGCGCTTAGGTCAACCAGCAGCTGCCACAAGCAACACAGAGCCACGTGGTGAAAGGACAGATGTGTGTTCCCTGCCAGTTTTTACAGCTATTATGTTAAAACTACCATGGTGTGACTGGTTCAAAAGTGCACCCAGCATGGTTAAGTAGACCAGTCAATTCACAGTGGGTGAAACCTTAGCCACATGAAGTCAGCAAAATATTGCCTGTGATGGGCACAGAGTTTCACCCACTCTCTCCAGCAGTGGGAAGTACCCTGACCAACTGCATGTGTTTTGAGCAAGGTCTTTCCATTTAGCCATGGCAAGTAGAGCACACTCAATTTAATGCCCAAGCAGGGACTGTTGTTCACTTATTAATTCCTTCTGTCTTCCACCTTGACTAGAATTAAACTGCTTTGCAAGGTGGAGCAGGTTTTCTCTTTCTCTTCCTTCTGTGCAATATATTTCAGCCTTGGCCATTTGGCTTTGAAGGACTCAAGGGCAGAGTGTGTGGGATGTGACATTTACCAGGATTCCTGTTTTACTCTTTGTTCAGTGCTCAGGGCCAGGTGAGAATTTCCTTTACAATTTTGACAAACTCTGTCCATCACACACCCACACAGAATGCAGTGAAAAGAAAAACTACCTACATTTACCATGGGAGAAGGATTATGCCATACAGGTTGGGTGCAGGATTGAGAGCAAGGTTTTGACTTTCTAAGCCTTGTTCTGATGGTTTCTTCCTGAAGTGCAGGTAAGACATTTAACATTTGTATACAGGAGATAATAATTTGGGGGTTTATATTTTATCTTTTTCTATAACAGCCCAATGTTTCCTTATAACTTTATTACTGTGAGGATTAATTGAATTTCCTGATGATGCCCTATATGAGTGCTAAGTATCTCTATTGCTAGGTTTTTCCTGCTTGCATCTCCATCTCCAATAAAAGCTGAACGTGTTATCTCTGCTCAGGAGGCAAGTCTGCGAAAACAGGTGAGTTTGCTCTGTGCCCTGATGAACAGCAAATGCAGGTGAGCCAAGATGAGGGTCTCACCACAGAGAACAACCAGTATTTATCCAGCAGTGCTGAAATCTAAGGGAAAGCAGAAGTTCCACAGGAACAAAGGTGCACAAAGACAGATGAGTTTGTAGAGGTCTGATAGAAGAAGGCACTGCCAGTGTCTAAGCATGTGTCTAATTGCTGTCCCTAATCCGTGCCTAGGGTCAGACTCTGATACATTCATAGAATCATAGAATATCCCGAGTTGGAAGGGACCCATAAGGATCATCAAGTCCAACTCCTGGCACCACACAGGTCTACCCAAAAATTTTAGACCATGTGACTAAGTGAGAGAGAGCACCCTCTCTCACACAAGTAGCTCTATAGTACACAAACACATGCAGGTTGACACTTTCCATCCATCCACACACTTACATGGATACATACTCATGCTGATTTTACACAACTTATGTCTGTGCTTGAGCTATGAAATTGCAGAAGGGGCTGATAACAAGGTTTTCTAATGCTTGTTATGATAAACATGCAGCTATCAATTGCCTGTAACTTTGCCAAATTTCTCCTGTCTAGCTCCAGCTGAAATATAGTGCCAACTATATACTTTTTGGAAAACCTTTACAGTGAAGCTTTTCAGACTAGTCAGTAATCTGAATCAGGCAAAAAAATGTACTGCTGTCTATGCAAATAAATAAATAAATAAATAAAATAATAATAATAAAAAAATCTGGGTAGAGATGCTCTTACTAGAGATCTCTACTCTAGTAGAGATGCTCTTACCAGCCCCATATTTTGCAGCAGGAATTTAAGCTTGGCTGGATGATGTGGACCTTTATTTCAAGTGTGCTTTTGCTATCCCCATGAAAAACAGCCCACATTTGTCCCAGTCATGGGTCCCTGAAACATCCTGCCTTGCAGTGGAAAATCTGGAAAATCTTCAAGATTTTAGAGCTAAAAAGTTGTAAAAGGAGCAGGAGAAATCCTGCCCAGTCTCCTGTAGATGATGAGCCAGGTCAGCCTAACCATGAAACTTTGCCATGATTTTCATGCTCCCCCTCGAGGTCAGGGCGGGATGAATTGATTCATCCTGAGACAAAGGTGCAGCAGAAGGAAGCTAGCTCTCACGAACATAAAATGACTTGTCTTTACAAGTATGGACTGGGGTGGGCTTACAAGGGCCCTGTAGCACTGGTTTGATTTTGCCCAGTTGTGCTGGACTTCAGAGCCAAGAAGTGGGGACCAGGAGGAGAAGAAAAAAAATGGAGTGCAACCCTCCATCACCTTAAAGGAAATGGTCACTGCTGCCTGCAAAATTCCCCTTCCCAGCCCCAGTGTCCTGCTGGTTCTGTTGTGGGAAGTGACATGAGGATGAAGGGGGGCCTCAAGCCCATGGGGCCATATTTTTCAACCCTGGCATGGTAGGGACTCCACCAAGTCCCAGAGACCTTCCTCTTTCCCCCTCTTCCCCTCCCTGCCTGCTTGCCTCTCACTGTGGTCTCAAGAGTAGGCCATGTCCCCATCGAGGAGGAAAGAAGGAAGACACCTGTCTGGCTAGGGAATCAACAAGACCCATTGCTCAGCTGCAGGACTCACAAAAGAAAATGTATATGTATATCTGTTTAAAAAAACATAACAATTATGAATTTTCTTAAATGTAACAATTCAGGTGTTCTTTTCTCCACCATGGGTTTTGATTAACAGCAGTGTCTACTTATAATTTCACTTTCCCAGTGTATAAACAGTAGCCTAAATGCTTTTCTGAGTCAAGACTAAATAGATACAGGGCAACATTCCTTTCAGATTTATTACAGGTATATTTAATTCAGACTTGCCATGACAGTTCCACCCCTCTGTGGAAGCTTACCAGAGTGCTTCTGACCACTGAGTCCAGATGTCCTTCAACATCCCACTACCCACAGGTTTGAATCCCCCCAAAAAACAGTGTAATTCTGAAAACTTCTAAGGGGCATGTGTGATATCCACAGCTGGTGGTAGTGTAAGATTAAAATTAAATAGTGGTTTATTAATCTGTTCACACATAAACCCCTACAGACACACCTCTGGAAGCAAGGCTACAAGGCAGTTCCTTCCCAGCCATGAGACTCTACTGCAAATTTCCCAGGGATGACCACTCGTCCATTCACCGCTATAGGCACTGCCCCATCTGCACATTCCCACACCCGCACAGACATGCTTCTGCAGCTCTGGGTGTTCAGCTCATGCGGTCAGACCTGAGCTAGTCTGAAATGTACCCCCATGTGCCTACAGTGTGAATGCCAGGCCCTCCACACTAACCATTTCAGTCTACAGAGCAGCTGGAATTGCATCACACTATCTGATAACACAGCCAATGTTCTTAAGCAGTAGAAAAACAACTATAAACAATGGCTAACCAGGCTAATCTGGTGACTTTCCAAGCATATGTGCATTTTTTGCCAAAATTTTCAAGACTTGTGTTTTTCAGATTTCTTTTCATTGGGATATATAAGGCGATCCCGTAAATAACTCATTGATTTCTGTATTTGTTTTAAAAAGGTTTATTTTCTCTTTCTCTCTCTCTCTCTTTTTTTTTTTTTTTTTTAGTGCTCAGCTGGCTTCAATCAAGAGGTTTGAAAAATCTTCCAAATTCAAAACTTTCAAAATGCATGCATCCATCCTTACAGTAACATCTAGCCAGCCTCTAAATAAATAAATAAATCCTGCTAATCTTCTAATAATCCTAACACAGCAATTTAATTCTGTAGCACATCTGCTTCCAAAAAAATGTTTTGCATGTTTTTCTGATTGTGTTTCTACATCTAAACGAAATTGAAACAAATTTTACAGTTCCCATTGAACACTGTTGAGTTCCTCACAGAGTAGATAAATGATTGCTATGACTGGGAACACCATGAAATTCAAAAAGCATTTAGAGAATCAGAAGACATTAACTCACTTGTGTTCTTTCTTTTGTTGTTGTGAGAATGCCACTTATTGAAATTTTGCCCCAGAAGCTTACAGCTTTATCTTAGAGGCAATATTCTCATTCAATGTTCTCTGTATATTTTTTAGCTAAGTTATTTTATATCCAACTACATGGATTCTACATAATTCTGTTTTACACCCCATTAACACTAATGCTGGGAGGTTTAAATGAATTCTTACTGCTTCCCACATAGTTCCCCACACTAGTTCACAGTAAATAGTATCCCTGATGAACAGTTAACAGATAATTTTTGTCTTGCTGATACAAGAAGCATAGATTTTTCTTCAATTTATGTAAAGGGTATGAGAAAGTATGATTTATGTGCTCACAATAACTACTCACAATACTACTTGTTTGATTATTTCCTAGTCAATAAATCCATAATCTCCTGGGCTGCTGAGTATCACTATGTTTAAAGCTTGAGAAAGTAAAGCCCAGTTGAATAAAGAGATAAAATAACCACACTTTGCAAGGAAAATTTTGCTCAGAGGCAACACTAAAATATTGTTGCATGTCCTAGAGGTAAAGCCTAACTCAGTCTGAATTACAAACCTTACTGCAGTGTCTGACAGATTCATTGCTTCTTCTCCCTTTTGCTTGCCTACTGTACTTGCCAGTTCCTGGAAAATAGTTGTCTGTGTCACTTATTGTATCCAAACAATATCTCCCTTGAGTTTTAACTGCTACACAAATAAAAATATGACATGAAGGACAGAGGATAATTTTGGCCTGCTGGCATTTTTCGTGTCTGTGGGTTAAGGAAAGTTAATAAGAGAGTTTACTGTGTATACCACTTGCACACTAAAAATGTTCCTCAAGAGGTTAAAAGTTCAAAGTTGAGTCAAAGTCTGTACTGCCTCCGCTCTTCCCTTTTAATTATCTGAGGTCAGGAAGTTAATAATACCAGAAATCCCCAGTAGAGACCTCTTGCTCAGTGTATGAACTTTAAACTTGTTCAGTTTTTTTTCAAAGGGTAAAAAGTTCAGTGAAAACACAGTGGATTTTCCCTCTGGTCTCCACCAATTCAACCTCAAGGGTTAAAAGTTTAACTGTAAAAGAGAAACCTTTGTTCTCTGAACTACATTTAAAGAGTTCACTTATTAGAAGGTAAAGATTTCAAACAGAAGCTAAAGTCCAAAGTTATTCTTTTCCATAATGATGAAAATATCACAATAAAAAAAAGTCCTTTGATCTGTTATCACTTCTTTCAGAAGCGACTGTCAAAACTTATTTCTCTCTTTGTTTTGAACTTTGGACGAGTAATGGAGTCACATGGGTCCCTAAGGCCACGTGTATCTGTTAAACAGCAACATGCTGCATTTGTGAATTGTCCTACATTTTTCAAACAGACAGTATCTTTTTTCCTGCTGAAACATTTACAGGAGATGTTTATCCACCAAGACCTTTTACACAGTTTATTTCACACAAGCTCAGGTTGACCAGTTGTCAATGGTAAAAGTGACAAGTATAGGTGTTTTTATCATCTTCATTCTGTAAGTAAGAAGATCCTCATGCTTTCTCTAAATAATAAGATCCTCATGTTGACCTTTTAGCAACTATGCTGGTGGAAAATATACAAAACAGATGTAATTAAAATATGTTGTTTTTAATATAACACTGTTCAGGTTTGTGCTGTCAGAGGCCCCTGAGGGGCATTCAATAAGTGCGAAGAGACTGATACTAATCATCAGGGGTCAAAAGAATTCAGAAAAGAAGAAAAGCCAATGGAAATGTTACTTTTGTTTTTAGTATTTGTACCGTGTTAATGGCCAGAATAAGCTTTTATGAAACTCAAATAGGAAATGCCCTTGGCTTGAAAGATAACATGTACATGAATTTGGGACAACTGCAATCTTGCAAAACAACAGTTTCTTATCTGGACTGTCATTAGGGAATTTCTCATCATATGAGTTTCAGATTACTGTGGCATGAGTGGTCTTTTCATTAATGATCAGTTTATTAATGTACAAATACTCACATAACAGTTTGTTCCTGCTTCATTTATGAAGATGAAGCTCAGCATTTCAGTCTAGCTGTATACACAAGAAAAACCTCCCGATGTGCCTGGAAAGTGTTGCTCTGACCAATAACTGTGGCTTTGATCTTTGATATAAACCTCAGCAAAATCCAGATGAGCTCTAACTTCAGTTTTCTTTAGACCTGACCATCTCACTCTCGGAATATAGCTGGAGAATTTTTTTCCTCCTCCTGCTCTACCCAACCCACATTTTCAATTTTGAGAAATGTGACTTTAAATCTAACACAGCTCTTGAAATTCTTTCACTTGGATGAAACATACACTTTGCCTTTCTTGTAGAATAATGTCTAATGCTGTGTCTATAAGATAACAAGCACCTCACAATCTACCTGTAAATACTCCCTATTAAGAAACTTGTCCTAAACTACCCCCTTTGGTTTTAGTTCTCCTACAGACTTTGTATGACCTTTTCTTTCAGTTAATCTATCATTCATCAAGTATTTCTACTAGCATCTTTCCTTTATCACTTTGGTCACTTTTTTTTTTTTTTTTTTTTTACACTGTCAGATGAGGACTAGACCTAACAACTTTTCTTTAAATATTTTGAGACTTTTTATGTCTCTTTTATGTGATCAGTAATCGACCATGATACATAAGCCATTTCAAGTTCATTTCAGTAGGACAGGTTTGCTATTTTGTCAGAACTACTTTACTAGGTTGAGACGTCCTGAAGTTCAGCTAATGATGGTGACCTTATGAAAGGGTGTATTTGGGCCAGTTCAGCCACATTTGTTTCAGTCTCTCTAAAGGGGCTGCTGGGATTTAAGAACAGAAGTATATGTAGAAGCCATTTTGTAAATATATATATACAATATACATATGCCATGCAACTAGCTCCACATGACCTTCTCAGCAAGCTCCATTCAAAACCCAAATTTACAAATTAATAACAGATTCTGTGGGTTATAGGTCATCCAGATGGAGGAAGGGATGACTGAATCTGATTATGAAAACATTTATGAAAGTTGCAATAGGCAGTGTACCATAATTTTTTATCGGAAGATGTCTCTTTTGTACATAATTGTCATTTTACTCAACTAATTATAATTAAATTCAATATGGAAAGAAAAGCAGACTATTCGATACAGCTGACATTAACAATATTTGTGCAAAGCATGACTGTTTCACAAATACAGTCTGTGTTCAAGTGATTCCAGGACCAAATTGAATACCTGGCAATCAAACCTCTGTGAATTATCAATTTAAAAGGAGCATACTTTTTCAGCTTCACTGCAACAAGAGCCATTCCAGTTCACTTTTGCTTCTGTCTCCACATATACCCTTTTGCCTTTAACTATAGCTGTTTCATGTCTCAGCTCCACCTTACTACAAGCTAACTCAATCAAGATTTTGCTGTGTCTTAAACTGTAGACTAAAAAAATTAAGCTGATATTTTTCTTGATAGTAAAATAAACTTCATTGGCAAAGTAGCTAACTCATACTGTACTCTCTTGAAGATTTTTTTTTTTTTTTTTTTTTTGGGGGGGGAGGGGTGGTAGTGCAATTGCAACTGCAAAGTTCAGAACCAGCACTTCAGATAGTTTTATAAGTTTTTTACTCATCTCTGCAATCATCTCATTCCCTTCACAAACATGTGTCTCATACAAAACCACTTTTGAGTGCAAAATTCAGCTTCTGGCCAGCAGGATAGTAATACTTTCTAAAATAAGAACTCTGAACTCAAGGACCATCAAGCTGCACTGGGAAGAGAGCAGGATTAGACTTCCCACCTGTCCACTGAGTTGGCAATACATTCGAGTGTCTCTACTCCCCTGTTGTCTCAATCTACCTCCCTGTGTATTAAGATACGATACAGCAGTTTGAAGTAAAACAACCAGCAACAAGCTATGGTAGCTTATAAGCCACAACATACACATATCTGCAGCCTCTGCATCAGGGGTGATGACCTTCCACTGAGGAACTGGGAATGGTGGAGAGCTCTGCAATTTCACCAAAATGAGTCACCAGCACTTTTGAGAAGTGCCCTGAAAGACACAGCATACTTGGGGGTAGGAGGAAGCTTGGTTTTGGATATTTTCATTGTTTCTGTGCTTTGTCAAGACTCTACAATTTGTTCCATCTGCAATTCCTCTTTCTATTTCTCTGCTCAGCCATTATGCACTACTTGTGCCCTTCTACTGTAAACTTAACTGACAAAGCCCTGTCCCTTGCCCTGCAGGAATGTACTGCCATGATAAAAACTAGGAAAATTCAAAGTAATTTGAATGTCTTTCCTACAGAGAGCTCTTCTGGAAGAGCTGCTCCATATTCTGCATGAGAAGAGAAGAGAGAACAGATTCAATCACCATATATTACAAAAATCACCCACAGATAAAACAAGATCTGATGCTATAGCCCCTAAGCTTAGTCCTAATGGGTCCTTTGAAAAATGAATGTTTTCTCATAATGCAGCCACTGCTTATCTAAAATGGAAACAGAAAGAAAAATAGCTGGATGCCAGTTGTCCACAATACATTTCAGATAAAACTTATTAAAAAAAAAATAATCAGTCACAAGGCAGCAAACAACACAGTACAGACAGCTCTAACAAGCACTTTGGGATCTTATTATTATTTTATTGTAGTATTTTCATAGCTATTATTTTAGTAGGCTGGACTCACCTAATAAAAGTATAATGTATCTTGTGAGTGGATGATCAGATCATCTCTCTGACAGCTGTACACAAAGGTGATGTGAAAAATTAGAGCCTCCTTTGCACCTGAATCCTTCCACAGGTGATTAATTTGCAACCTTTGTAGCCAAAAACAGCTGACTTTATGGGATTCAGCTAATATTAATTCAATGATTGACAAATTTAAAGGGGAGAAACCCCTTATTCCCATATGATTTCAAACTCTAAGCTTAGAATCAGGTGTGCTGACCACCACTAGGATCATGGTTACACTTGCCAAAATTACATCTTTTGCAACCAAAAGGAAGGAAAAGAATAAAAGAAGAATAAAATGAGAGCTTTCAAGTAATCCCTGAAGACCCAGAGCCCTGAAAAGCTGAACCTTTTGTCTTTTCAAGAATAGCAACAAAGCTTCTGAAACAAGCTTTGTAAATAAAAACACATGGCAAGTCCCTTTTTCCCCACGCAGGGAACACACATGTAGGGAACAACCCTGTCCAGTTTCAAATGTGTCAGACATTGAAACACAGCTGCTTCTAGAGACATAGCTGAGTTAGAAGACCTCAATTAAAACAAAACGATGAGCACAAACAATACAATATGGCTACCTACTCTTGTCAGAACCAGCTGTGAGATGAGTAGTCCTAAAACAATGGAGTCTTTAAAAAACAAAATACACACAAATTAACTTAAGCACACAGCTTTTGCAACTAACTTGTGTGTTAGCCCTCTATTCCTTTTACAGAAAAAGAACATTGAAGGTCATTAAAGCAATGGGCAAATTTCTCAAAGAAACCCCTCATGAAGACAATTCACTTACATAAATTATTGGGTGATAACTAGTATGAACATTGAAAAGATTTGGGCAGTACCCAGTGGAAGAAAAAAATCTGCTTTGAACTATCCAAAAATATGAGCAAACCATGTAGAAATAATTAATCATATGCAGCCTATTACAATTAAAAGTGTATTCTTAAATAGCTTCTTGATTGAGAACAAATGCCTCATTAATCTGGAACATATCAATTTAGGAACACAAGAAATGTCAAGTAGAGAATGATGACCAATATGATATGGGACTTCACATGCTGCATGTGCTCCATCTCAAAGGCTCACAAAGAACAATCAACACAAAGGTCAGTGGATGTGATGAGTTGGAAAAAATCCACTGACATTTATTAAAAAAAAAAAAAAAAAAAAAAAAGTCATTATTTCATTGTAGAGCATTAAATATTACAGGAGCTCTAAAGTGGTCACGTCATCCCATTTGCTATTTTTTTTCAAACGCACCTTCTATCCTGATATTTGTCTGGGAATGTCTTTACTGTTATTGTTAAAAAAAAAAAAAAAGTCACTGTTACAACTGCATCTTACTGTATGTCCACATAATGCTTTCTGAGCAAATGTGAGCTTACTCTGTCCATGATACAAGTGACTTAAGAGGGGCACAGTCACATCAGAACAACTCTAAACCTAATTCCAGACATCTTACCTGGCTGGCTGTTCTGTCCTGGGCTTGGTATCATGTTATTCAGGAGACAAGGAAGTTGCTCAGCACAAGGCAAGTTTCTGGAAAGATCTAGAAAGATCGAAACATATGCTTTAAAATGACTTCACCTTTCAAATTATTTATATAAGTTCACTGCTGATTTTCAAAGGCCAAACTAACATAAAAATATTTTACTGTTACAAAGCCGCAGTTTAAAGAGGAAATTTCAGCAATATTTTTACACTGGAATCTCTGGTGCAGTTATAAATAGTTTAAAAGTGTTTTTCCCTGAAGACTTCATTTTGTTGGTGGATTTCATTCAACTACTCAGAACTGTCTATTGTGACACAAAAACTTGTGAGGTCTACATTGCACTACCACCAGCAGGACTCAGCAACAGCTGTATCAGCAAACCTCTTTCAGCTGCAAATTTAGCCTTAGCCTGTTAGGCCACTAGGTCTCCATAGCAGTGTTTGAGATGAAGAGGGTTTATATAGCCTCTCTCCCCTTTCCTCCCCTCCATAAGGAAAGCCCTAAAGCACTATGTGGCCTGTAACTGCCACCATGCATATGTTATTACCTCTCCATGGCAAGACATCTCCTTTGACAAAAGTGCAGATTTTTTGTCATTAATTAAGCATCTTAAGGGAAAGGGAAGTTTCTGTAAAAAACACAAGCATAGGTGGGAGAAAACTATGTTTTCCTGATAAGTTATTTCTTTGTTCAGAAATAACTCCACTGTACTGACATTATCCCTCTGACTGAACTGCAACAACAAACCACATGAGTTATTTGGTGAACTGCTTATGGGAGCTGATGGTGATCTTTCTCATATCTTTAATCTTCTGTATGTCCCAGATTGTATTTCCTATTACATAGTGTGAAGTTCAGGAGAGTTGTTGGACTAGGGTAAATCTTGCTTCTGTTTCAGTGTTTTAAAAATTGATTTGAGTATTCACTGTAAATATATGCTTACAATCAGGTTTATAATTGGTTGAAAGGGATTAAATTTGTAGGGAATAAAAAAAAAAATTACACGCATGGGACAACTGTCTTGACTGCACTAACTGTCCAATCAGAGAATAATGGCAATGCAACATAACTTTTTACACGTAACCAACAGGACTTCAAAAGCAAGTACAAACATAAAAATCTCTCAGAGTGCTTGATTGAAATGAACAATGAAGTAATACTTTGTCAAATAATTCTTAACAACAAATGCAACAAAGAACATTGCAGCTTTCACAGAGCTATTCCATGAATGGAGAGAAGCATTACATTCATCAAAGAAAGTACTAATTGCATGTAAGTCATTTTAATCTCTCTGGATATTGCAGCAGGAAGATTTTTCTTATTAAAATTTCATTTTTCAATGCAAAGTTAAAAATAAAATTGTTTACAATGATATTCTGAAAATAGTACTATAATTGGATCATACTTTTCATTTCACTGCAGCTCAGCTAGTTGTGCCTCATGCTTTTCTCGCCTATCAGTTCCCTTTGGGAAGAGGCTTGGCTCCCAGCACTCACTCACCATCTCAGAGGTTGATGTGTTTTGACTGTTGATTGAGGAAAAGGGAAGATTAGTCAAGAATACTGCATTCTGAGAATGCTGGTGCCTGCAAAAAGGTTCTCAGGAACCATTGTGCAGGTAGATACTGCCAGGTGAAATGTAAGACCAAAAGAGGGCTTAGGTAGCTATTAGTTTATTGCTAATATGTTCACATTCCTAACAGCACAGAAAGCCCCAGTGTCAAGGCAGGTTGCAAGGGAAAAGTGTCAGGTCAGGTCGAGGATCTGCTTAGGGATGTTCCTGCCTCAACTTACACGCTTTTCATTTTGTTAGCAGATTAAATACATCATGCCCACGTTATTACACATCAAACAATACAACACTACAATAATTAGAAGCTGGGGTCATTGTGACCTAATGATCACCAGTGGTGGCAGGATGTTTACTCTGTGAACTGAGGATAAACCATACACAACAAGCTATGTCCTTGACTTCTTGCCAACTTTCCAAGTCCTTCCTTTGCACTAGGTGCCACTGTAGAGGATACATCTAACTAAACTGAGTTCAAGTTTTCAAACACAGGGCAGGGAAAGTGAATGAAATTGTGACCTATTCCATATATCTTAATCTGTAACCTTCCCCTTGGTGTACTGGATCAATCTCCCTTGCATTTCTCTCCTTTCAAACAACCTCCAAACATTGTCTTTCCTCTTACAGCAGTGTATGATGTCCAGTGGATAAGTCTATTTTGGCTCTATCAGTTCTTCACCACGGACTCATCAATTACCTGCCGGATCACTCCACTGACATCTAATAACATTTGTCAGTAATTTAAATATGTGGGTATATTTTAAAAACACACTTCATTTTCACAACTTTTTCTAGCCTATCGTAAGTTGTAGTTTAAAATAAGTCCTCAAATAATCTGTTACTTCAATTAAAATTAATCCTTTAAATAAACTGCAGAAAATTAAAGACAAAGGTGAGAACACTGCTGAGGCTGGAGAAATTCTACAAGGAGATGATATGCAAATAAACTAGAGAAAAAAACTTTCTCATGTATTACTCACACATGTCACCTGTACTGTTGTTGAATCAGGGTCTGAGTGTTTTTCTGATATTTGAGATCTAAGGAAACAATATTTGACAGCCTTTAGAAATGCTTTCTGACCATACATGCTGATGCTGCCAGTGGTCCTTGGGTGGATCCAGATTTGGTCATGCTGAATACAGAGCACACACCCCCTTCAAAGCACACGGAGTGCCCCATAAGCAAGAAACATGTGTGTGCCTACCTCACCAGAAAGGATTAAACTGCGGGACTTTTAAGATAACCATCTTGGCTATTCAATTTTGGTCAGATCCTTATCATTTTACTATCATGAATTTTAAGGGGTGACACTGATACTGATTTTTTTTTCATGTAGAACTTTTTTTTTTTTTTTTTTTTTTTTTTTGTGTGTGTGTGCTGAACCATCTTCTTTTAGTTGACACTGTCCAATAATTGGTCTAATCTTTATTAATACCCATGGTGTTCATCATGGTAACATTAATCATGACAGCCTCATTTGGTATTAATCTAGATGTCATATACTTTTGTAGGAATTCCATTGTAATCCACCATTAATTAGTTTACCGTTCCTGCCAATTCTGATTGAAAATTTAAGCAGTTCAGTACAAAAATCATTCTGAGAATTGTTGAAATCTTTGGTACATTCTGTGTACTTGGTAAGAAGTTTAATGACTATTGCTGTTGCTTCTATTAAATTATTTTCTTACAATACTTCTCATAAATCAACATTTAAATGTTTACTGTTACTTGCTTCATAGTGACATAATTACAATAGTTGTCAATTACTGAGGCATTTTAGGAGGATTTGTTCCCCTTGAGGTGCCTCTGCTCTTCTCATTCAGCCTGACGGGTGGCCATGGATGGGGCAGTAGCTTTTTAAGCATGCATAGTTGTGTTTGCAGGCATTGGCTGATCATGACCTTAGTCAACTTACATATTCAACAAATATTCAACTTAATTCTAAATCAGAGACTTCAAGTAACAATTTGAGATGGCTTTCAGCAAATCAGAGACTTAAGTACTGACTGGTTGAAAACAGTACTTACAATTTCTTACCTTTTCTTCAGTTCATAGCTTGTCCCTCCAATTATTAAACCTGAACCACTTAAACCACCAACTAAAACTCTGCTTTAGCAGTCTTTGATCCACTGTTTGCTATTACCTTCTTTTTCCTTGCGTTACACAGTTGTCCATTTGATGCTCCCAATCCACTAATAACATTTCTCAATAAACCCAGGAAAAAAACATATTTTTTAAATCTTATGGTATTGGTGTCATGGTGTCTCTCACTACCTTTCATGTGATTTTCTAATGGGACTAAAAGAGATTTCTGTTTTTTAATTAGTTTTGTTTGTTTGTTTGTTTGTTTTTTAACAGCAATGTTTCAATGCAACATCCTAGAAGGCACATTATTACAACATGGAGTAAGGGAAGACATATCCATGGAACAGGAACCAGGACATAAAGATATTTGAGATAGACTTCTTATACATTATGATTCATTCAACCATACAGCCTTTTCCAGTGTAACGGATTTTGCCATCTAAAATGAATAAGAAGTTATGTTGAATTCATGGAGTTTCCGTTCTTCCGTCAAATAGAAGATCAAGCTTCTGCATGTGAGTCCATACAATTCAAGTGCAGCTCATGTGGCACCTTGAAAGAAGAATGCTCTGCTTATGTCTAATACTTCTAAGAAGTCACCCAAGCTTGAATAAGCTGTAATTTTACATATAGTCCCACCCAGGAAAATATAACTCAGCACTGCATAGAGACCACAGTCCAGCTTCCACTTTCTAACTTTGGTTGCAAAGTATACCACTTTGGTGTACTGCATGTGTTGCACTGTAGCCTAGAGACAATGGGAAACACAACAGACCTCCCTTTTTGACCTTCCACTACCCTTACAACTTACACATCTAACACAATATAGTCTCAAGCTACAGAGCAAAATTCAGGCAAAAGTTTTATGCTTCAGAAAATGCATCTAAACTAAGCTGGGCCCAGTCATTTCTGCAGCTTTGTGAATAAAATTCTGTGAATTTCCAGTTATTTATAGCTATGTAATAGAAAGGGAGTAACTGTCTCTTGGCTAGACAGTTTCTTTGTCGTAGGAAAATGAACCCCCAGGAAGAACGGATTCTAAATTCTTGACCTCTCTTACATTGCTACTTGTGATAAATTATTTCTATGACACCCAAATACTCTTACACTTTTTAAATAGACCAACTGGCTAAAAATGTACAACTCTGCAACAGAAAATACGTTCATTTCTTGTCATGTATAAAAACATATAATACTTTGGACTGACAAAAGTGTTTCTATAGCATTCAGAAAGAGTAACCAGACCATGAGGTAGACTGACAGCTGACTTAGATACTCACCAAAAAGGTATTTAGCTACACAATTAACCTAAAATGGTTGGGAAACTTTTAGAAAGCCAAGTATAAAGGAAATTAATTCCACCCTAAAACACTTCTGTGTAATTCAGATTGTATCCACTTCATATGCCTGCCAAGAAGAGGGATGCAAGAAAAAGCCATTCTCCCTCTGTCAGTTTAGCATTAGTTGAAGGTCCCCAGCCAGAAAGACAGTTATATCAGAAAAATTGTGCCATCTTGTAAATATATGACAAATCATGATTTTACAGGGAAAAGCTAATGGATGCTACAATGGCATAGCAATAAGACTCTTAGTAAGTATTGCATGAAGCCATACATTAAAAGGTACAATGCTACCCATACATTAAAAGGAAAAATTCTGTCATAGTAATAATGTATAATTATACCTTCACACTTATATCACCTCAGATTGGATACCAAGGAAGGTAAGACTAAATACCTTCACTTTACAGTTGGCATACCACAGAGCAAAATATCACTCTCAAAGTTGCATAGTGGAACACATAATGAGTTCAGGTGGCCTAAACTATTTTGGCTTCAATATATCATTCTGAATCATCACAAGCAAAATATATGAGATTTTGTGCAGAAGAAAAGTGTTTTATGGATCTCTGTCTGCATGATGCATAAAAGAGCATTATTACAGAATTCTGCAATCTAGAATACCTGTTTGCCATTCTTCAGAGTCTGGGGAAAGGAAACAGTTTTAAAAAATGACAGATGAGAAGAAACATTTCCCCAAAACACTCAAGATATTGCAATAGTAAAATTGTATTCAACAGTACCTGATTTGACCCAGTGTTTGCCCACAAATGTAACAGAGCTCATCAGTGATCCCATTCTTTCATCCCATTTTAGGATACCCAGATATAGCAACCTGCTTGCTTTATTTCCAAACATGTTGTTTAGAGATTTATATATATTGTATTTACTGAAATCTTAGTGGAGAAGAAGAGTATGACACTTACATGTCTAGAACAATAGAGAAGTAAATAAGAAGGTTAATAGTCAGCTATATCCTAAAACAGTGTAATTACAAAATGAAATCTTTTTTGCAAAGTTCTTTGCAATTTTTTGGATCTAAGTGTTGCACCAGGGCAAGGGATATTGTTCTGATATCTTAGCTGAGGGACACAATAAAGTGCACTCTCTGAGAGCTAAAGGCATATCAGATGCCATGTGTGCCACCAGCAACCTGGAGAAGGATGAATATGTAGTCAGGTCATGCTAGATAAGTGAATGTGGGTTTATAGGCCTGGGAAAGGATTTGGGCAACTTTACAACCTGCAGGGAATGGCTTGAATGACTTATAAGCAGCAAGAAAACTCTAAGACTGAAATACATTTTAAGCATGTAATCTCCCATCATGTGGTATAATGCAGGAAGCTGCTTGAGCTTGGAGGTGACAGGGCTTATTCTCTTAGCCAGAGCTGGTGCGTTAGCAGGAGATTATTGCTGTGCATGTAACAGGAAAGGAAAAGGATTGCAGTGCATGTGACGTAGGAGAGAAAGGTTATGCAGCATGAGCTAGAGAAGGAGAAAGGTCTACAGGCACAATGGAAGGAGAACGTGACAATCCCCGTGACTAGTAATGACAGGGCTGGCATCTTTTGTAACAAGAAAGATCACTTATTTAAAGTTGAAATCACAGCAACTGACTCTTAGAGGAAACAATCACTGAACATTCATTATGAAAAAAAAAATAATAATAAAGTGTTAATTTGTGAAACAGATTAGCACCTTTTAGAGTAAAATAAGCATTTCTGTGCAGCCCTGTACAGTTTACTTTAAAGTACTGGTTCATTTGGATATGCGAAAATTCCAATGCCCTCTTGATGTATTGCTTAAGTCCTCAAAAGCAAGCTGACTCCACCACTTTCACTAGCACTGAACCTTGCCATCATTTTTCAGAATCAATACCTAGAGATGTTTCCAAGGCATCACAATAAAATTTTGGCATTCTTACAAATGAGAAAGCATCCTCTTTGGATCTGCAGGTGTGTGCTGCCTTTTAGGTAGATATTAGCTTCTAAATCTTTCATACCTTTTAGAGGAATAAGAAAGAACTACGTTACTTACTATGCACTTCAGACAACCGTTGGTGATACAGAAGATATTTAGTAAGGTCCAGTGCAGTATCAACAGTCCATTTATATTTTTCCAAATGATATAAAAAGTCATAAGGCTGCAGATCTCTCCAGTAAGACTATCACATCACACCATGCATCTAAGAATGAGCAGCTGCTAATTCTGGTTTTGTTGCATTCCATGTCTAACACATCAGCTTTTGTGTGTCTTTTTTTTTTTTTTTGGAGGCTGGTAGGGAAAGGTAGGGGGACAGGGTAGCAAGACAACAAACAGTTAAACAGGAAAAAGTACAGAAAAGATATCTAATGGTTCTAACAGAATTTTAGCTAGTGTCATTATCAGAGCCTCAATTTAACTGTGCTACTCTGATTTTCACAAAACTAGCTTCTTATCTATTAAAGATGAAGCTGAAAGCCTCATTTCTTTGGCCTAGTTACTTGCTAGAGCTTTCTCTAGAGATGCAGCATTCCCAGTTACTTTAACAGCACCATTCCATCAGAGTTTCTTTAAACCTTAGATATTTCACTTCATATTACCTCTACCATCAAGTTGCTTTGTTTAGCAACTTTGAAATATTATGTAACTCCAATTTCTCTTGTCCCCTTGAACAGAAAATATTGCTATTAATTCTTTTGCAACTGTGAATCTAAGCTATATCACTTCTTCTATAGACTGTTTTCTAAAGTTGATAGAAAATGCAGCAAAGGCCTTTTCCAAATTTAAATTCAAGAATTTGTTCCAAATGTAGTTCTACTCTATTGGTCTTTAGGTAATATATCAACTAAGACACATATATTTAAAGAAAACATCGGATGTACTGAAACTGACAAGATGCTGATACAGTCTTCTGAGCATTTTCAAATCTGTAGACTGAAATCACTACAGAATTTAGACATGCATTAAAAATGTAAGGCTGAATTCAATCGTAATGAGAAACTTGTTTGTTTGTTTTGTTTGGTTGGTTTTGTCATGGTATTTTATCTATATGAATCTAACTTCAGCTTTGTATCTCTTCTCACATATTGCTCAGAAGTTACTCAGGTAGGAAAAATGTATGTTCAGCCTAATTGTCAATAACACATGAAACACATGTTAAGATTTTTTGGAACAGTGTGAGAAAGTTTATAACTATATCCTCTGTATTCACATTATGAAGCATTTTAATCTAACCAATTAAACTAGCGCTGATAAAATAAATTCTATTCTTGTTCGGGATATACATCTAAGGGCTGCTAAATGAAAAGTGACTGTCACACTGGGCAAAACTGCTAAAAAAAATTCAAGTTCTGCAGATAGTGAAAAAAAAAAAAATGAAATCTTATCTTTCTCTGTAGTTTGAATTTAATTCAGATTCCTGTTCAGTTCTGAATAAAGTCAGTGGTCATTCTTCATTTAACTTCAGTAAGCTACAGATCAAGCTCAAGAATCGTTTTACTGCCATTTTTAATAATCATTTTATTGCCATTGTCTCTGCTGATGTAAGAGACCTGCAAATGAATAACCTTTGTTTCTAAAATTTCATACACTGATAGATCAACTGTATGACTTCTAATTTAAAAAGTGAGAAGAGAGACCTTCTTAAAGTGTGAAAACAAACAGAAACTTTCAAACATTAACAGTACAAGAGTTGTAAGCATTAAGGATCCTTGATTTTGCTTCTGTAGTGAAGCTTAATCAATAATTTATTAGTTGTCCAACACAACTGACAGTCAGTGCTTGGCAGTCAGCTCTAACTGTGTTTACTTTTACCATCTGTGCATACAATGTCAAAACAAGCCAGTCTAGGATGAACAGGTATTATTTCAGACAAAACATGTAAATTTCAGGTGACCAGAACATTATTATGTCTTCTCATTAGCTTTTCCTCTGTTCTGGCCAATGGCTTGCCTGGGTGCTTCACCTAAGAAACTGAGCCCCTATTCAAAAGTTTTGACAGAGATATCTGAATCCAAAGACTTTACCTGACACACAATGATAACCTTACCTTTTGGGCTGAAGATTTTCAGGGTGTTCTTAAAAAGTTCAAGTGTCATCCTCAAGGTGATCTTTATAATCGCAGACTCTGGGAAAAGACAAGCTTGAGGATGCTACAAACTCAGGAAGGATTGTGCATTGGCAATTTTGCTACACGGGAAGTTGCTGCAACATAAACTCAGTGTTTGTTACAGAGTTATGCTAGTGAATATCCAAAATTAGCAGCACTGATAGAGCTGTTTGACTGCTGAATATGCTTACTGTATACCATCCCACTTGTGGAAAATAGCAGAAAGTAAGCATCAGATCCTTGGCAGAGCACTGGATAACTTAATTCTAAATAAGACTTAACCGATGATGAAAACAAGCTTTATTCCCCAAAGCAAAGAGATGCTTCCTCCTCCTTTACTGCTGACCTGGAAAGCATGCTGTAAAGGTAAACATGTCAATCACTTTGAACCTTGTTTCATCAAATTTGGCTGTAAAAAGCTGAATAGCTGCTTTGGGTCAGCTCATACAATGACCTCCATCTTCTGTATACTAGTAGAAAGACAACCATCTCTGGATGACAACAAGGCAACTGAGGATAGCCTAAGGTCTTCCAACAAATAGGTATGCAATCCTGCATTTATCAGTGAATGAAAACTTCTGGATAATGCCTCCTTGGGTTGGCTTCTCAGTCAGATGAGGTTAAGCTTCACTAGAGACCTTCAGTTCTCTAGTGAAGGTGCATTCCTTTGTCATGCTCTGAGAAACATTACCAAGGACAGAAAAATAAATAGGCTAGGTTCAAGTACAGAACCTTGTTTGAGTCCACTGGGAACAAGAAGCTACTCTAACATGGGGGATTATGGGCTTTTACATCATCTTGAAAAGAGCAGATGAGGTTACAGATTCTATCAGACTAGCCTGGCTTACTGAAGACTTGCAGACTGCTGAGTTTTGAACACGAAAATCAAATAGTTTAGTTCAATTAGCAGCACTTACTGGATTCTGATCTGAATGATGGATTCTGATCTGAAGAAATATGAAGATACTGATTGCTGAAGCTGAGAACATACTGGGAGAAGTAGTAACATATATTTTCTCTCTTATACTAACCCATAAACATCCACTAATAGCCACTCCAAGCCAAAACACTGGACAAAGATGGATCATTTATCTTAGAAATCACTGAACTCTTCCTAAACTCTCTGCTTTTTCTAGGTTTGCCTGTCCAGAAGTAATTATTTCAGTGTTACCACAGACAGTCCAGAAACTGCCTGCTCATGAGGCACCACTATCAGAAGGATAAGCTCACATTGCAAACAATCTGAACCAATAATTTCCAGAGTATAAATTGGAGGAGGATGCAAGATTGTTCTCACATATTGAACAAACATATTTCTTTTTTATTTCTTTTTTCTTTTTTTTTCTTTTTTTTTCCTTTTTTTCTATAGATATGCAATTAAGGCATCCTTAAAGTCTTCCACCACTCCTCCTTTTCTACATATGTGGGTGAAAGTGAAAGGACAACAGAAAATAGTTTCCTTCTTCCACACTTAAGTATGCTAGCAGCTATCCCACCATCCCTGGGGATGTATCTTCTTGTAGCACTGTTACATATAAGATTTTTATTTGATCACATCGATCGTTGCATAAAGGAGAGGAGAGGTGGCTGACTACAGGGAAAAGGCCTTATTCAACTGCCAAGATCAACTTCTTTTTCACATGCAAAGTGCTACTCCAAGATCTGTCAAAGTAGTTAAAGACGGAAATGGTAGTACCCCATACAGAGATCCTTGCAGAAATATTTTTGATGTTGTATGTACCAGTAAAGGCGTACATGTCCCCAGCTTTGTCTTTCTACCAAATTTCTTCACAAATCTTTTATTTCCCAAATAAGTGTCTTTTTTTATAATGTTCCTGCTTCTTGAGTCCAGAAGGATCATTGTGAAGTTCAACATGTGATCTGTGCTAAACAGAGTCTGTTTGAACTCTCTTGAACTAACTCTTTATAATTTGAATCAGCCTATTCTGATGTCTGCTTTCAATATAGCCAGTTGCTGTTTTGGGTAAGACAAGTGAGATATCTTTAAGATGTGCTGCCAGTTTTTCAGTACTGCTGCCTTCACAGCTGTGCTGCTTGAGATGGAATAGAAGCAGTGTTTGATGTTAGGTATGAGGGCTGCCCCCAAGGGTGAGCTCTACCACACAGAATTACGAATAACAGTTGAGGTTGGAAGGGATCTCTGGAGGTCATATTGTTCAACAATTATGCTCAAGCAGGGTCACCAATACAGGTTGCCCAGAACCATGACCAGAAAGCTTTTGAAGATCTTCAAGGAAGGAGACTCCACAACTCTCTGGGCAGCCTGTGCCAATGCTTAGTCACCCTTACAGGAAAGAAGTGCTTCCTGATGTTCAGAGGGAATCCCTCGTGTTCCAGCTGGTGCCTGTTGCCTGGCACTGGTCACCACTGAAAAGAACCTGGCTTTGTCTTCTTTGAATCCTCCCTTCAGGTATTTACATACATTGAAAAGGTACTCCCTGAGTCTCCTCTTCTCCAGGCTGAACAGTCCCAGCTCTCTCAGCCATTTGTTTTAGAGAGATGCTCCAATCTCTTCATCATCTTTGTGGTCCTCCACTGGACTTGCTCCAGGAGCTCCATGTCTCTCTTGTACTGGGTAGCCCAGAACTGGACACAGTGCTCCAGGTGTGGCCTCACCAGTGCTGAGCTGAGGAGGAAGTTCATCTCCCTCAGCCTCCTGGCAACACTCAGCCTAGTGCAGCCCAGGATACCACTAGCCCTCACCCTCCAGACTCCAACTGCTGGGGGCAGCTGCAGGGCCTACTGGCAATCCCAAATGTCGTGATGAGTTGGAATGAGGTCAGGGCCTATCTCAGAGGTCCTGCCAGGACCAGAGACTGGGCTAGGGACAGGACTGGAAACAGGTAAAGTTGCCCAAAGGTAGAATGGGGCTCCTGGGTCCATGGGGAGAGGGTGTGGGGATGATTAAGACCTATTGCTGCCCATGGAGCTCCTTCAAGAAAGGCTGGAATAATGGTTTTCTATTCATTTTCATGAGTGTAACTACAGCTTTGGATTCCCATACATGAAATAAAATACACCATGCATGTTATGCATTTCCCACTGTAGCTAGCAGTGAGATCTGAAACAAAAGATTCTCAGTAAATTAGGGTCTACCAAAGTAAGTAGCCAGACAAGAAAAATATCAACATTTTCACTCACCATAGCAAAAATTAGCTGTTGTGGCTCCATTGCCTTTTCACTCTAATGTGCCATTTAGCATAGGTAGCCACAGCGAAAAGAAAAACCCTTAAAGAGAAAGGTTCACAATTTGTTCTCTCCCTTAGTCTGACTTAGTCTTCAGAGGAAAAAAAAAAAAAAAAAGACACCACGCGTCACAAGAAAATAGCAACAACAGCCATAATATGCATTCTGTTTAACAGGAAAGCTTAACCCATAGGGTTAGAAGCACATATCAGTTTATTGACAATGCACAGCACATGGGAAATAAGCATTTGCCCCTACAACCTGTACAGTATGGCTCACTAAACCACTGCCTGGGAAGCATGAAGGGACTTCTGGTCTTTTGCTGCTGACCTTATTATGATGCTCTATTTTCCAGCTTTCACCTGTAATCCTGACAAATGGGATCTTTCTGAATGCCTCTAGTAAGATCTATGGCTGATCAGCACCAGAGTAACCTGTAAACTCTAAAAACAAAATATATATATTAAAAAAAATAAACAAATGAACTCAAATTTTCCCTGGTATTCAGGATGCTTGCTGTTACCATTAGGCTCAGGTTCATTTGATTTTTTTTCTATGATGTTGATCCTCATAGAATCTTTCAAATAGCTGCAGTTCCCTCCCCTCCCCCCCCTTTTTTAAAGATATTATTTTTTATTTTCTACCATAATTATGATCCCAGCAAACAACTGGCATGCAAATAGAAGAGAAATAGCAAATGGCAATGTTTGTGGAGATCTAGAAAAAGCACATTTTTGATTAAAGTACGAAACAGGACTTGCTATACTAGGAATGTGTGACTGCAAGTATCTAGGCTAAGACAGATATTTATCTCCTGAGAATTCAGTGTGAAACATATGGAAAGTGATATATCAGGCTAAATTTTGAAATACTTATACTGAAGATATCTACAGAATAATGTGTGACCCAACCAGCTGCTGTTTAATTTATGTAGTGCAGCAGATAATCAATGTTACCTGGCTACAAGATGGAAATAAAATGCTAATAAAAGTGACAAGACCAAGGTATTACAAGAAAGAAACTTTCACACATTCCTCTATCAATGCAAATTCCTGCCTTTCTGCTTTATTGGAGATTGCACTACTGGTTATATCAAAATACACAGCTTTGAACCAGTTCTACAAATTATTATCTTGCACAACATGAACTGAAATAAACAAAAACACAAACTGAAATAAGAAAAAACCTGATTCAACAACAGTTATAGTAACTTGCCCTCAAGCATAATGAGTTTCAAGAGACTATCATAACTTAATAACTACCTCAGTTATATGAAGATCTAACAGTTTTAAGAAATATTGTATGAATACTTGCTAGAATTCCTCACTATTGGTTGAATCAATGGGCTGCAATTAAAAGTGCGGGCTCTGGAAAATACGTATAAAACATAATCTGATATATATATATTTTACAGCAATTTGTTGCAAAAGTAATGTTTTTAAGAATCTCCAAGGAAAGCAATTTTCTGGCATGCACAACCTTCAAATATCATTTCTGTTTGCTTATGAGGATATTTTCATACTAAGCTTTCACATTTGCTGTGGCTGATTGCATCCTATTCAGCCATTCCCATTGACTTCTAATGTCTCTGGAGAAATCGATCAGTGACCTGATGTGTTCTACCTCTTCTGTTTATGTTTCTTTGAAGTCCAAAATAGTTTTTAGTGATGTGGGTACAAGGCAGAGTTTTGAGTTTTATTCTATAAGCTGTGCTTCTGTAAAAAGAGGATGATTGCTTATTTTCCACTAATGAATCTTAAATAAAGCACCATTAATTTCTAATGAACTTCGGTAAAGATCAACGAAATAGAGCACTCTCCCTTTCTACCACTAAATTGTCAACAGTGGGTTAACTCTGAGGAAAAGGTTTGAAGATCTCCATTTATATATCTACTAACTGACACTCTTAACAAAGATCGTAGTCTTATACTTACTAACTACTGAAAATTTGAACTACAGCAGACCAGCATAGCATTCAACCAGTGAATTCATATGACACATGCCAAGATGCTCTCTACATAAACTGAACTGATATGCTCTGAGGATACAATTACACTTATGATCTTAAAATAAATAACCTTGGAGAGAGTTTCTGTGAAGGAAAGACAGAAAAATGAGTAATCAACAGTTTCTCTGGGATAATTATCTCACTTTATCTTGCACCCCCCACCAAATACTCCTACAACCAGGTTTAGCAGGCATTGGAAATTCATATACAAGTCTAAAATGTACTTTTTTTTTTTTTTAATATATCATCTAAGTTCATCTTACCAGGTAACATGAAACACTAACACTATGATGTTCTGCAAAATCAGAGCACATTCATAGAACGTTGAAGCACAAGCCTCTTTCTCTGGTCCTAGGGTTTGAGATTTAACTGATTATGGTCAGTGTCAGGTTTGTATTTAGACATATGGAATTGGATAAATCATTTATTTGGTCTCTAGTGTGTAAAGACATATTTTGAACCTACCATAGTGAAAAAGAACACATTGGTGCTAAAATAAAAGCTATTGTGTTTGACCAGGAGCTTCTTTTGCTGGAGACAGGGATGAAGAGGAGACGGCACTGTAGCATCCATTCTGTAGCAGGTGACAATCAATTATTCAAAAGAGGTCAGGCAATAATTCATATCCTCTGTGGAAAGATGACAATTTTGGATGAAAAGCAGCACAGGACTCATCTTCAAATTCACTGTTATAACTGTAACTCAAAGGCCTTACTTATCCACTTTCTGTCAGATGTAGCTGAAGCCTATGGCCTGAACAGCTCTTTCTTTCCTGCCACCCACCCCAGCAAGCAGTCACCCCTTATCTGGGTAGTGACAGAAGATGTGAGATATCTCACATCTCTCTCAACATTGGTGGTTTTGGAAGAGAACTTGGCATTTCCACATGCAAGAGAAACAGCAAACGTGCTGAAGTCAGCCCAGGGGTGCATGCCTCATAACAGTAGTAGATATTTCCACTGGGGGCTCTATAGTCATGAATGAATTTACTTACCCAACATCCCAGACATATATATGCAGAACTTGTATTATGCTATACTCCATTTACTGATTCAGAGAGAATTGTGATACAGGCAAAAGTTAATGGAAGATACTCTTAAAAGCCAGTTTATGCTGCAGTACACATCAGAGTTTGGAAAGCTTCCATCTGTTTCCAGCAAATTTCTCCTTTAACATTCACACAGCAATATATTTTTTTTCTAACTCTGAATTGCCTCTCAGAAGTTTTCTGCTTGTTCTCTCTTTTCTATAGAGAAGTATACTTAAGATACTTAATCCAGTTTTGATCCTTGTCAAATTTAAATCTTATTTTCCAACTAGTGATAAATTTTAAAATACTATTTTTTTCCCTCACACTAAGACCACATAAGTTGCTCCTTCAGTATGGTTGTTCAGACCTGAAGTGTTTTTCAAAAACCTGTGAGGCAGTCTTTAGTAGGATTAAAGAACTGTAATAGGATAACTCCTCAGAAATCAATAAACAAACATCTAATAATGTAATGCACACCACTCAACTTTTCTATATCAGGTGAAACAGTTCTCAGTAATTGAATTTACCTCAGATCCTTTAGGAATGCTGATGATCCACACAGCTGCCTGGAATTAAAAATTGGAATATGATTCTAAGTAATTTTATTTAATACACAATAGAAATTTATCACTGAACGTCTTGTGTCAAAGGTTCTTCATCGTCTTATCTAAAAGGATTGTGATGAATTTTCACTTGATTCAGCAGTCACCTATGTTTTTATTACTAAAGCCTCCCAAATACCTGGTGAAAACATCACTGACGTGACGAAGTATCACTCAGTGAAAGTGGTGCTGCATACTAAGAGAAAACCAGGCTGGGTTATGTCCCCTGTGGAAAAATCTCAGGCCAATTCTCTTCTGAGATATCATTGCTTTCACCGTGTTATAACATGGGATTGAAAAGGAGAACCTTGCTTTTTAATTTCAGGCCCTACAGCTGGATTGGAGGTGAAAATAAAGTAAAGCACTATATTTTGTGTTCTGATATTTCATGATTTTTTTTTTTTTATTTTTTTTTTTCCTAAAGAGTAAATACTTGCGGATAGGAAACAAAAGAATGAACCTGGTAGGACTGTACAATTAAACACTGTCTTTGAAAGTAACCTGTGCTTTTGTTTCACAGAAAAGGCAATTTTACAAAGTCTCTCTTTTCACACAGCATCAGGTTTTGGATGGCTGCTGTATACGTTACACTTTCAGAAAACTCTGTTTTAGCTAAAAGATGTATTATTGTAATTACCCTGCTAGCTGAAAAGAGAGGTACTGGAGGTGTCAACCAGGTGATGCAAATCAGAACTGCACCAAAAGAAAGAACATACCAGTTTCTTAGCTAAGACTTTTATCGCAGTGAGTGTGTTTCATGACTATGTATACCTTTGGCATACATAGAGAGAGCCGTTTAAGGGAGTTGTTCTGTGAAATTTGAAATGATTTTTGCTCAAGGCATGAGGGATAACAAACAACTACCCTGCCACAGCCAAAAAAGGAAGGTGTGGGCGTGGCACAAGGAGCAGCAGCAAGCCTGTACGTGGGCTTCCTACTGAAGGCACATTCTCAAGTTCAGCTACTTCCATGGGATGCACGTGATCACTGTATTTTAACATGAGGGTTGAACAAAACTAACAAGGAACAAAAACAAATCTGATGTTTTTAGAAATGAAGTCATGGCCTACTTTTACTTCCTGACCTCAGGCAAATGATTGACATTGTAGCAGACTGTGACCTGTTTAGACTGGTTTAGTGTGTCAACTGCCACCTGGTTTTATGTCATTGAACATGTAACGAGGCTCACTAAATAAGGCAGACCTAACCTAGAAAACGGTATCAGTCTTCACTTATATTTTTAGGTTGATTTCTTCTCAAATAAATTTAAATACCAACCTGAGTCATTCACTGTGAAAGCCTGTACAAGCTTCCCTGTGCTATCAAGCAAGATTAACGATTCTAGCTAGCTACACGGTGTCATTTCATTTAATTCTGTGTTGTGGAGGGTTGTTTGTTTCTTTGTTGGTTGGTTGATGTTTTTTAAGCAAGTCCCCTGTTTTGGGCTGAAAACCTGCAGCCAAACAGCATGCTAAAAGCAGAAGTTTCTGTGTTTTCAAGAGGGGAGAAATACCAACTTTTCTGAAATGCAAAAAGGATGAAGTCGCCTGCCCACCCCTGTAATTGGCCAATTTTCCTGCTCCTCCCCAGTAACAAATTAGCAGTTACTCTATTTTTATCAATAGCATTGGAACCATGTGAGAAAACAGTGATCCTGCAGCTTGCTTTTCTAATGGCGACCCGTATACTTGCATCCAATAGCAATGCCCCAGTCTGCTGCAATTCTGGGTGTCCCACTGGGCTCTCAATCAAGGAGGCATTACTTATATTGGGGTGATATATTACTTAAATTTCCCAGTAGAAGCTGAATACTTGCTACCTTTTATTCCCCACCATTCTAACACCAAGAGAGTATCAACCTTGTCATGTGCAGAGAGGCTTTTGGTAGCCCTGGCTGTAGGTAGGCTCTGCTCTTGCTCAAAGCAACAAGTGTTGGGTAACACTGTGCTAGAAGAAAACGTTGTGGCACTGCACAAACCCTAGACAGGAGCATAATGTTATGACTCAAAGGACAAAACAAAATTCCATGCTTGTTTTGCTCTCACATGGATGTATTCCTACCAATGTTCCTAGTAAGTTCATATTAAAAGCAGGGTGTGTGCCAGCTGAAGTTTAACCCTTTTTCCCTGACTGAACACTTCTTAAATAAAGATAATGATTTAGTATCATTTTCTGTGTTATTGCAGCATTAGGTCTTGGATCAGACTTAATGGATGTTTAGTTGACTTCTGGATCTTCTGCAAAGCAATGGCTTTAGGCAGTGCCTATGTTTTAAAAAATATGCAGATACTTTCTGCAAGTTATTCAAATTGCAGTGCTGGGTTTAAACTCACTGACCTACTTTAACTTGTCTTTGAGTGGCTGAGTTTCAGACTTATCTTCATTTTATCTGAATGTTAAATATTGCTGGTTTTCAGAATTATTGTGCACAGTTCCACCTGTAGTCAGTCAATCTCTTCTCTAGGTAGGTGGTTTCCTGTCTTCAATTTTCATTACTAATTGTAGTCTTTCCTCATGTACACAAAAAGCACCATGCCAGGCTACAATATCATCCATGCATGCTCTCTTCCATAAGAGGCCTTCAGACATCTGGGGCTTTATACAGTTAAGTACTTCCACATCTAAATATACTATAACAAGCACATAAAAAATAATTAATAATAATAATTGCAAAGTGTTTGTCTTTTTCCTTAGAATCCTGACAACCTATCTGATAGGTTGACAACCTATCAGAGCACCCAGTCAGTTTGCAGCAATGGATCAAGTGTATGGGCAAAGGTTGGCCACCAAGAGTATTACACGTGATAGGGCTGTCAAATTGCAGAGGAGAGATGCAAGTCTTCAAGCACTCCACATCTGAAGGCAGCTGACCATACTCTGTCAGTTCATTTCATTTGTTGGAGAATGTAGCCCCAGCATTTCATTCCTGGTGGGCAGATGTTAATATTCTCATTCAGTGCTCCTGTTCACTTCCTGAGAGCTGTCTGTCAGCATCCCTGTTCTGTGAAGCATGCCAACTGTTATCACAAGTTTTTCATGCAAGGAATTTTCATGCTCCTCTGCTGACATAGTTGTGCAGACTTGAGTTTCACCAGCATGAAAAAAAGAACAGCAGTTTCAGACACCACCACACTGCCTTCCCTGGGTGTGTTTCAGTCTCTGACACTCTCTTGGTCTGTGCAGTTGCTGAGATTTCTCTCTGACTGGTGACACCATTGACTGTATTGCCATTTCCCTGCACCCCACACCCCATCCCCCCCTCGGCTCTTGAAGAGAAAGGGGCTGTGAAACCCTTGTTCAGGAAGCCGGTATAAGCCTGTGCACCGTTGCCCATGTTTTACAAGTGTCTTACTCCAAATTTGTCCATGGCAACTCTAGAAGTTGTCATGTTTCCTTAGGCCATCTCAGCTCTTGAGTAGCTCATAGACTTAGGCATGGTACAGATGCCATCCTAGTCACATTATTTGTTTTTGTCCTGTGAGACTTTGTCAAGACATTTGTGGAAAAAAGCTGCAGTCAGCAGGACCACTCCTTTGACTCCCCATCCTCACCTTTCGTGAACAACCCCAAAGACCTGTGAGATCTGGCCCCCAAAGCCCACTCCTTCAGTGCAGTATGGTGACTCCCTATTTTGCTCCCAGGACAGGAGGACATGTTGACTGAAGCACATTCCCACAGTGGGCACCTGTTTGGTTTTTTTATGGCTGCATCACGTCTGTCTGACCTGGTCAGAGAAGCAGCATGACCCAGCTGGAGACATATATTGGTACATTTGGTGCCAGGAAAGAGGGTGTGAAATGGCTTGACGTAATTCGGGTGAGCCCAAAATAATCTCAGCATGCTCTTGCCAGAGATGACAGAACTTAAATCAGGAGACACAAGACTAGTCATTACTAGTCACAAAACACAACAGACCTGCTGCAGTTAAAAAAAAAAAAAAAAGAAAAAAAGAAAAAAAAAAAGCAGCACTTGAAAGACATGTTGTTGGAAAAGTCCCTCTTCTCTCTTATTCATTTCGAGATCTTGGGTTACATGGTTTGTTTTCCCCTCTCAGGACTTACAAAAAGATGTCAGAGTATCAGGCAAGCACATCCCACCTGTATCCTAGCACTTTCAGAGACCTCGCCCCCAAGTACTCTGCTCATCCTGAACTAGGAAAAACACCACAACCATCTACTAGACAGCCATTATTTGTCATAGCTCTTGTGGCTGACCAGGCTGGGCCTCCCCATGGAGCCCCATGGCCAAGGGCCGAGGGAGGCCAACTGAGGATTGGCCAGGATGGTACTGTGGGGTGGCAGGGCCCAGTGGCTGGCAACACAGTCATCTACACCTGAGAAAGTTTATCACAGCAGCCCTGATTATAGGTGTTCTTCAATGAACTATTTCACAGAGGAAAATACTGGAAATTTAGTGACAACAATGACTCAGCTAGGCATGTAACCAAATAGTCAAGACAAATACCCTGCTGCAACAGAGCCAGCTCCTGTGCTTCCTTATACAAGTGCAGAAATTGGAATTAATGGTAACTTTAATTAAAATACTTCTCCTGGTAAAACCCCTCATAAGCTCCAGCATGTCAGCCACCCAAATCTCGTCACAGCATAGCTGTCATGTCATGCAAGATGCAAACCCTTCATGCACAGTAGCCCCATTCATTTATTTATTTTATTTTGTTTATTTATTTATGATTAGGACTGTAAGCAAAAGTTTCTTCAGCAAACTGCAAGATTTTAGAAATACGCAGGCTGTGAATACTTACCCACTTCCCCCTTGAGCACTCACTTTCTCAAAAAAAAAAAAAATGGGGGGGCAGAAGGATTATGAGGGCTCACGGGCCCAAGCTGGGAGCAGACAGACACCAGTGCTGTCCTGCTTCCCAGGCCTGCCCCAGAAATCTACTTTTGGCACTCAAGGAGTTGTTCATCTATACAAATAGGAGGAGTTCCGATTAAAACACAGGTGTTGTCAGATCTGGGGGAAAGGCAGATATACTTCCTGCATGTTAGAGTAAGTGTCTCTGGATGGTGAATTTCTCTTACTGTGCAGAGAATTGCAGAGGAGAGGACAAGAATGTTTGTGCTTGAATTAACTTATGCCACTGGGTGGAAAAAAAAAAAAAAAAAGCTTTTTAAAAACTTGTAGTAGCATTGCTAAATCACTGTGACAGGAAATGTACAAACATAAAAGAAATATTACCCTACTTTGCAACACCCACATGCTCAATACAGAAGGTCTTTCTTTAAAATGGTTTAAAATAATCTCCCAAATCGTATATGCTGCAGATCCATTGGAAAAGTACTGAATTTACACATGCAGATTCAAAAGTCTCTTTTGCAAGGAATCCTTGTGATGACACAGACCTCAGCAGAAACACGGGTGTGCAGAGGTTCCAGCATCTGCCCATGCCAAGATATATGAGAGCTCAAGGAGCTACCCATGAGCATGTCTGAGATACAAATTTCACAGCTTTCATACAGGCAGGATGGTCTTATACTTGACTTCCTTAGTTTTAAGTCAATAAGAATCAATCACAAAAGAATATATGAAATCTTTTCTTGCTTACAGAGCCATAATTTACTTAAGTATAAGAATATAATATGGAGAAGTGCTTGCGTGTTTAATGCTAAGTGTGTTTTTTTTTTCGGTTTGAGGCAGCAATAACTGGTACTAAAATCTGAAGATGCAATTCAGAGTGACATTGTACAATTAAAAAACAACTACAACAACAACTGGGAAATATAAAAGATAGGACTGGCAACACGAGTAGAGATTGAGATTCACAAGCACGGCTGAGTTTGGAGTTGTCATGGTACCAGTGCTACTATGTGTGAATCACAGTACCATCAGATCACACTCTGAAAAGCAGCAGTTTTGTCTGCATACAAAGCAAGCAAAACCTTGGAACAAACTGTTCCGTACCTTCAAGGAACTCAACATTCACTCTGATCTAGCAGTCTGGATTCAATGTTTAAAGAGCAGTGAAATTTTAGATAAATTGATAACTTTCTGCAAGCTAGGTCTCACTTCACACTGCTGTGACGTTACAGAGTTGCAATTCTGCAACCTCTGGATCCAGTCAGAAGCACCAGAAACATCACAGTTCTTTGCACAGCATTGGTCTTCATACAATGTTAAAGAAACATGTTGTTCTTAGGCAATTGCACTTTGACCCTGGCAATAAAAAGAATCAGCAGAATCCCTATCTGTAATCAATTCATTTATTACTATTATCCCTTTTGTACTCTGCAGAGAACCATGCACGTAGTAGCATGGATAATACTTCACTATCTTGTTAAACATATTTTGCAAAATTTTACTTGACTATGTAGGCTAAGCTTTGCTCCTTTTATTGCTATGCTCCTAATAATAGTGTGCAGCCAAGTGTAAAAGATCTTCTGTCTTCTCAATTAACAGACTATTAAGCTTTCCCCTAAGAGTAATAAACTCCTGTAATCTGGCAGGGGCAGCAGTCCACAGATGCAATTTTTTTTCCCAAAGTGCAACTTTGTGTTTCTAGATCTGAGCAGGTTGTTCCAAACAGATTTTGCTGAGGAGACACACAGAAGATATATTTACGTTAACTAGAATGTTAAACAGGTGAAAAGTCATCTGGCATACAATTAAATCTAAATTGTTTCAAAATATTTCCTTTCATCAAGTATTCCTACATCTTTTACTTGTAGTACATGAATAATCATTAGATACTCTCTCTACAGCAGACATTTTTCTTCTAGGACCATAGAGATTTTAAACAGCCATGGAAAATATAAGGAGCCAATGAAAGACAGCTGGAAAAAGTAAATTTTTCTGTTAGGGTAGTTAATTTCACTGACTTAATAGTGTCTGCCTGCATTGTTCTGATAAAGAAAAAACAAAACAAAACAAAACAAAATGCAGGAGGCCGTCAATTCCAGAACCCCTGCTCCAAAAGGGGGAGTTGAAGAATAACTGAAGATAATAGAAAATTCCCCCCATATGCAATGTCAAATATCTGGAGAATAACATGCAGTTTACCTAACTTTATATCTAAATTCACAGTTGTTTATTCTAAATCTCAGTCTTCTCTGTGAAAAGGCAAGGAAGGTCAGTCTGCAAAGGTGAGGTGTTACCAACACTCTTTAAGTTACATCAGAGAAGAGCCAACGATGATACCCAAAAGAAACAAACCTGTTTTGTTTTCATGGTGAAAAGCAAAGGCTAAGGGTTCATAGCTTGAGAAAAACAAGGCCAAGTTCTTAGGTCACTTAGAGGAGGACAAAGACTTTCTTTCCTGAAATGTATGGTCTGAAGATTGAAGAAATATCATCTGCCCTTTTTCTCCATCGTTTGTTCTAGTGAACAACCAGGTTCATCTGCCACCTGTAGCTGCTTGGCTCCACTCTATGTGGGCAGCTCCCATCAGCCCACAAAAATATTATGGAAGGAAAGATAGGTTGTTTTGTAGTTTATATGGAAGATAAGGTCATCATCAAGTCCTGTATAAAATCTTGGTTGGTTTGAAACCTTCCCAACAGCTATATCAGACATAATTTATTATTTGTTTGACCCTTGCAAACATATAGAAGGAAAATTCCCTACAATTTGTTAGTAGAAAGTCTCATTACATTTTTTTTTTCAGCTTGCAGTGATAAGATGATATTGTCAGCACTAACCTTTAGCTAAGCAAAGACTAGCCTTGGGTTGCAGTGTGGGGACCACCCACACACCAGACTACTCTTCTGCGCTAGTTAAAAGCAGCCAAGTATAAACAAAGGGAGCACCTAGGGACTAGGAGTCAGCTCTCTTCACATAGCCTTGCCTGTTTTTACCTCGCTACTGCTCATTTTTCAGAACCAGATGACATTCACTTCTCTGCTAAATCCTCAAGGCCAGTCTGCATAGCCTCCTACTGCTCTGCCTCTGTAGCTGTGCAGACATACCCACCCTAGCTGTAAATGAGTTGGCGTGGGCACCTGAAGCATTTCCAAGAACATCAGAGCTTTTAGCTACAGATGTAAACACCTCCATACATACTTTAGACTTTCTAATATATTAAACAAGGCTTTTTATATATTTTTTTTTTCCTCTCTTAGCAATTTATTAAGTTAACTTCTTTCTCACTCCACTTTTGATCTTCATTTTTTCTCTATACTTATTCCTTGTTTCACAGAATGTTTATTAGGGGATTACTGGGGAACTCCACAGTGAAAGGTCCCTTCTCTGATCACCGACATGGTACAGGCTGTAGATAATCATTCTTGTTTCAAGTTTAGAAACAAAACCTCTCCTCCAGAAATTAGGAATACCAATACCTACCTACCAAATTTACCATTTAAATAAATCATTCCCCTCCTCAATTCTTGTTCTATTTAACTATTTTTTCCCCCTAAATTTTAGAAGATAAATGGTTTGCTTCAACTCCTGAGAATTAGCTCAGCACTATCTGTAAACAGTGTTTCTTTACTAACTCCAAATCAAGCTCAGGTAGTTCCATAGTAGTTCAGTTTCATATATGTGCATTTTTTCCTCTTCCTTTCCTCCTGAACTCTTATTTTTTCATTGCCTTCAAAAGCCTCTTTTAAGTCCCAAAAAACCCCTCTCTTCATCAGTTCATTCTGCTTCTCTTTCCTCCTCCTCTCCCTCACAACCTCTTCAAATGAGAAGTCATCTTTCTCCACCATCAAGGATAAAATCCACCCCACACAGGAGAACTGATGCCAGATCGACTTCAGTCTTGCAAAGAATTTCACCTCGGATGACTTTCCTCCCTCCTCCTCCAAGCTTATTCTCTTCACAATACTTTTCAACAATGACCTCAGCCAGATTCCTTCACTACTGCTAACTTGTACCAGCACTTAGTGTACTTTATGTGCCTGCAGTGTTTTTTCTGAGTTTGTAATAGGCTGCAAATTCCTTGAAGCATGTCTCATTATATTTTGTATAGCTCCAATCACTCTGTCTGTACTTAATAAATAATGGCTACTCTACAAGAATGCTCATTGTATACCCCTACTGTTTTAAATATCAGCCCTTGTATTGTCAGATTTCTTAATTTTTCTTTTGTTTGCATGAGTCATTTTACCCATGTTCTGTATGTGTTTATGGACACATGCTCATTCACATTTCTCTCCACAGAAAAAAAGCATTAAAATAGTCCTGTGCACTGAAATTCCTCATTTTTGCAAATAAAACCAGGCATTTTGGATTTGCTGGAGACACAGTCAGCTTTAAAGGTATTCCCCTTTTTTATTCTTCCTAGACAAGTACCCTTTCTCTACCCAAAACATAATCAGAAAGTATGAAAGCACTGTCTGTGTTATTCAACAAAACCTATCCAGCAAAACCTATTTTAGACACAAGGCCCCATGTTTAACTTGCTGTGCTGGAGACATAATATATGGCAGATGATAAACAAACAACATGCTAAAAATACACTGAAATCGTGAACACTGGAACTAAGCCTAAGAGAAAGAGCTTTATATTGAGGAAAGCATAATGAGGTGTAGCCCAGCTGAGAAAAAAGAGTCATCGAGCTCCATAAGCACAATCATAACAAGGCTCTCACTGCTGCAAGGTCTTATTTATTTGTCCAAGCCTATTGGGGGTTAGATCTGCAATACAGTTGCAAGCCTGGGGTCAGCTTTCATGGGTTTCAGGTAAAAATCACAGCCAGTCCTCTGCTTCCACTTTGGTTACTCTCTGGCTTCAGAAGCCTTTCTTCCACTTTATTTATCATTATCTGCTTTTAAACTTGCTTATTTAATGCCTTGTAATTGAGTTACATTTCCAAAACATTTCTCTCACATGTACATTTTAACCTAATTTTACTCAAAGGTCTCATGTGAGATGATCAAAGCAGGGGCAGGGTTACAGAGTGCGGTTTCAATATCTGATGCAGAGACAGGAAGCAAAACAGACAGGGGTTGACTTTCTGCTCTGTGACCCTTCACTTGCAAAGATATTTCTGACAGACAGGTTGCCAGAGCACACCAGTTCCATCACATCCAAGGATGGGACTTCCCATCTAACCAATGGGAATCTTCACATTTAGGTGGTCTATATAATAATGCCAAATCATTTGCTAAGCATTTTAACACACCAAATACAACATAGGACAAGTGACACCTTTTTGTCTATTTTGGGTACATATACAGTTGATGCTCCACTAGCATTGAAGTCTCCCTAAAACAGGGAGTCTTTTTAGTTCTGTTTAACTTTTGACATGCAATATGACCATATCCTCTACCTGAAATTTTATGAAAACCCACAATGCAAATCTGAGGGTTCTGAGTGAGTTTCAGGACTATCCTTCCTCTCGTAAGGAGGATGGTGGTAGATAACACAATCAATCTTGACAGGGTGCAGGGTCAGCCAGGCTTGATTTACCTGACTACATATGCTGTTTATTTCCAACTACTGTGGCAAGAGCAACCCTTGATCATGGCAGGAAGGCTGTACTGATGACAGCTGAACTTGAGTAAAGAGTGATGTAGCAGCTGTAACTTCTGCTACGGAAAAAGAAAACAGTAAACAGGGACTTCTGCTTTCCTAGGAGTCACATAATTTTGGCTCTGTAACTAGACTTTGTTTGCTGAAAATCTACAACAAGGTTTTCTAGAACCACACAGCCTCTCCTGAGATCCCTTCCTGAATGCTTATCTTACCCTAGACTTTTTCAGCAAGCCCAACCAAGCCAGTCAATATTCCCTTCAGGCTCAGGTTGCTACCATCTATCTATCAGCTGGCCACTGTGGACCCTCCACCCCACGAGCAGCAAGAGCCAGCAGGGCTAAGTTACCACAGTCCCTTTCTGGTATCTTGTTTACTCCCTGCCAGATCCCAGATGAGACCTATCACAACAGGAATTTGCATACTATCTAGAAAAGACATGAGCACCATTCCTTTCACCAAGTTACTACTATGACTGTCTCCTGCCCTTGTTGGTTTTTTGTTTTTTTTTTGTTTGTTTTTTTTTTTTTGACAGAGGTCGAGACTGCGCTTAACCACCACCTGATCTGGTTCCTCACTCCAGGCACTGGATTTAGCCCCATAAATGCCACTCATTCATCCAATTTTTCTCTTCCTGGTTCCTAGTCCAGAAAAATAAAAACGTATCTAGCAGAGGAGCTGAGCAAGCTCCAAATGGCTAGCATAGCTGCTCAAAAATAAAGCTCTACCCTGCCCTATAGTTGCTGCTACTGCTATTAAGAGTTTGATCTTGTATGCTGAATCCTCTACTTTCCTGCAAAGCATGGGGCTCTGCATTACAGGCAGCCATATTCCACACCAAAACAAACAGCATCAGCTTGGCTTCAGTGTAATCATGGTTGCTTTGGACCAACTGGACACATGCTTGCAGGGTGGCACTGGCACAGCTTTGCCTCAAATGTGGGGTAACATGAATATTAGTGGATGGATGTCTGGAAGCTGCCTGCTACTTTTGCAGTCTATACTCTATGTACTGACAAAAATTCCTGTATCCCCTTGATCCAAACTGGGAGATACAAGAACTGAACTAGGCAGAAATGTATACAGTGCTCAGTATCTCATGTCACTAACGTTACCACTTCCCACTCCAGGCATCCTAGCAGCGAGGAACAACGGTTAGCCGGGGTCAGAGGAGACTTCTGGTCCGAGCAGGAGGTTCTTGGATGTGTCAGGAGACATTTTGCATGCCAAGTTGTAGCACATTACAGGCGTAGTTTGAAATCAAACAAGGGATAGCAAGCCCTTTTTTTTTTTCCTCGCATAAGCATAGCATAAATGTTTATGTAAGAATAGAAAAGGATGACAAGAAAACTGAAATAGTGTATTTTTTACCAAAGTGAACCCAGTTTTCAAGTGCTAAGCACATGTGCTAAGAACAATACTGGAACAATCCCCTGAAACCACTACAATCCCCTGAAACCACTGGATACAGATAAAAAAAAAAAAAAAAACAAAAAAAAACAAAAAAAAACGAAAAAACACCCTCATCTTTTTATGTAACTGGGTTTATCCTTAGACCTTTGATGCAAGCTTGAAAGAGGGGGATGTATTCAATACAATAACTGCTGTTTGTTTCTTGACAATCATTCCTTTTGCTTCTAAATTAATAACTGCAAACCTGAAAAATCCAGGATGATTCTTTGGTCTGCTAACATTTTTCAGCTGGGGATTTCAGTGCCTTCTCTTCTTCCATCAGCAGCTGCCACTGTTTTTTTCAGAGAGAGAGCAGCCGCCACCAGCTCTCGACTCTGTGTGTCAGAACTCATACAAACGGATGCATTTGGCCCCCTGGGAAGCAGCCACTGCCCATTCTGTTCCTGTGTGTCCCCTCAGGGAAACAGGTGGTGGCACAGAATGGGAGCAGCAACAGGCTGCAGGCTGGACCACTCTGAGGACACCAAAAAAAAAAAAAAAAAAAAAAAAAGTTACTCCATCTCTTTCTTTTTCCTTACAGCCCTTTTATTCTGTTCTTGGACTTGCACCTTTTATTCTGTGATATTTCAAAAAATCTTAACTAGCAATTTTTTGTTTTGATGTTTAAAAAGTTACTTTGTCACTTGCACTTTACTTCTTTCTGTCATAGTAAGCAGTGTTCCAAAGTTAGGGAAAGAGATACTGGGGGGTAGATGCCATTAGAGGTCATCACCTCTCATCCCAGTGTGCAGACATTATACAATGCCTTGGGTAAATACTTTCAGCAGGAGAGAGCAAGATGGTACAGTCAACATAGTCATAACGTAGTACCTTACCCAAAACAGTTTTTTTCTTTTCTTTTTTTTTTTTTTTCATCTAAAAAAAGTATGTATTTCCCCTTGCCACCTCTACCATTCATGGGTGCAGACTGGGCTACCGTATAGTTTAAAAATACATGTAAGATGAAAGGACTCAAAATAATAGGGAAGAGGAAGGGGAACAAATAGCACAAGAGTTAACAGTTGCTAGCATGAGACAGACTCATTACTACTTGCAAAGAGTAGCTTAACTAATTCCTATCAGATTTACAAATGTATTTACAGATCAACCAAACATTTATTGGTACTTATGCATAATGAAATATAAGGCTACTTTGGCTTTGAACCAGGAAGCGAAGAACATCTATACCCTCTAAGATGTATCCAATTCTTGCTTCAGATGCTACTGAAGACTTCCTCTTTGTGACCATGCTGAATAGAGGAGAATGAGTTGGGATTAGAAAATAAAAAGCACTTGGGAATAACATCACTGTAGTTTGCTACCCTAAGGTTCTCCTTTCCTCTCTTTCTTCTTCCTCCTCTCCTTCAATTAATTGTGGCCCATGAGGTGAGTAGTTGCTGGTTTGCCACAGCACACACAAAGGACAGTGATACAGACACATTCAACCACTGCGGAAGTGTGCAGCAACCGAGGGAACACAGACTTCCTATGTGACCAAAGACAAATCACATGCTGAGATATTTGTAAGGCATGCAAGAGATTCACATAGGTTTCTTAAAACAAAGTAAAACATACACAAGGGATGTGAATAAAATATTTTTTGGGAAAAAAAAAAAAAGGCAACATACTAATGGCCAATAGAAGTATTAGAGAAACTTCCTTCCTTCACAAAGTCTTAGCAAAGCTTTTCCTAAGTTATCACATACAAGAGGTTACGAGAGGTTAAGTGTCAGGGCAACCAACTCCAAACCATGCTTGAAGTTCACCTCTTATGCTGCTTCCCAGTACTGGTGATGACATTTATATGTCGGTTCTAGTCAAGCAGAACTTAGAAAATTATGATATTTTGCTTGAGTTACAAAGGTGCAGACAGGCAAAGATGAAGAAGTGACAGCAACAGATTGGATATATCTGTGTCCCAGTGCCAACCCACAACTAATTTGCAGAAGTTACCTTTGAAGTCTGTACTGAAATTTTCAATTTCTAAGCATGCAGAGTATAAGCTAGATGTTAACATCAGCTTCAACAAAGGCTGGAGTTGGAGAGCTCCAACTAACTCAGAAAATAATCTAGCTTGCCTAGCATTCAGTGAGGATATGTCCTCACCTCACCACAATAGACTGGGCAAAGACAATCAAGGTCGTCTAGTACTGAGAAGAGGGACAGGAAGGTATTTCTCCATCTCTCTCCCCAACACAATAAGATGCACTGAAAGCATATGTTGAGTTTAATTGTGAAGGCAGGCATCAAGCTTATCTACCAGGCACAGTTGCAAGCCAATAATGTTTCACTTTCAATTAAATTCTGTGTAGTTTAATCAGAATAGTAACCTGGAAACAGTGACAAATCTCTTTATTCATTAAGAGCAAGTGGTCCTTAAAAAGTCAAATCAAAGTGGGCTACTGTGAGCTCAGATCAGCATATGCTTTCATAACTACATTGATATTTACCAGCAGAGAACTTGTCTGCATACCTGCAGCTTGTGAGGTGCTGTCTCTGTCATTCTGATGATCAAAAGAAAATAAAAATACTATCAACAATTTGTTACCTGCATGTCTCAGCCACTGCTCAAGGTCCATAGCAAGTCCCTACAGACATTCCCACTGGTGTGTGACATCTCTAATGCACTGAATTGCACCACACAGAAAAAATAAATAAATAAAAAAATCATTGTATTCTTCAGTTTCAAAGATCCCATTTTTCTTGGCAATGATTAAGGTCAATCAAGAAATGTTTGCTTTACTTTTATTTGCAGATGTGTGTTTGTATGACTACTGCAACAAACTTTCCTACTCTGATACAGTCTTCCCCAATACACAGGCCTGCATATGACATATCGCCTGAGTCAGCATCCGTCCCTGATTTCCACAATGCTAGTTTCACTGGAGAGCACAAGATAGGTCTGCTAAGCCCTGTGCACATGGGTTGCTATTTATTTCCTATGTTTTGAAAACTCTGAAGCAAAACTTCAGTTTCTTTACCCAGACGCTGTTTTGTAATAAATCACCAACATCACATGCATCTCGTGTGAGGAACAAACCGAAGATCAAGAAGATTCTGCAGAACCATGGGTCTGTCTGTGAAGAGTTCACTGGCGGTTTGAGGCATTTTTGAGTGAGTTTGTGAATCACTAAGCAAATGCTGTTAAATGTTCGCTTGGAGTGAAACATCTCTTAGAATTTACACCCATTCAACATTCTCGTCACTCCAAAGGCTGTTTAGCATACCATACGCTCAGCTCCACAGGCCTATTTGTTCTGGTAGACACAAAGCAAGTTTTACGTGGTGTAACAGTATATTGTGAATAAATATGTTGAAATTAAAAGTGCCTGAACTCCCCTTGATCAACAGAACAACAAAAACAACAACAAATGGTGATATTCAGGTGCCCCTAGGAAAGTGCCCTAGGACATATTCACATGAGAAATAAAGGCATACCATTGTTTTTGTTTGGTTGGTAGAATTAAAATTAAATTAATCGAGTCAGCAAGGAAGCATGTATTTCAGAAATGATTTCCCAGCTGTATTACTATTAGAAGACTAGATTGTCTCCTTAGGCATACAGCATTTTTATGTGGCTGTATTTTGGCTTAGCCATTCATCTCTGAAATCAGGTGCATGCCTATTCTTGAAGAGAAGAGGCTAAGCAGAAGCTGGGTATAAGGGCCTTTTCCCTCCAAAGCACAGCTGAGCGTCTCTGGTGACATCATACTTTAAGACAGCCAGTATCCAGACCCTTTCTGATTTACGATAACAATCAATCAAAATGCTCAGCAATACGCCTCATGAAAACCCACCTGAAATGTATGGAGTTACTATTATCATTTTAAAATTAAATTTATGGATTATAATTTATACTTTCCAGAAAGCTTCCAAAGAACCTCACAGAAGCATGTTTATCTGTCTGAAGAAATCAGAAATTATAGGATGATCCATGCAAATCGCTGTTACTGTTACCCAAGACAGTCATGACCCAATTGCTCACTTGCAAATATACAGCTCTCAATAGTGCACCTGTATGACCTCGAACAAAAATTCTCTGGGGAAATGCCACTTGCACTAATGTTGCAACCCACCAGTGGCACTGATGTCATAAGCTAACCTAAAAAAAAACTGTAGAATATGATGCAAACACACTGTTAGATCTTTCTACAGTCTTCACAGACAAATTGTGTTCAGTTTTCCACGTTTGCTTAAGAACCTAAGCTCAACACAACTGAAAAGTCCCCTTTGTGATATGGGCAAAAGTAGATTTTAATTGGAAAGTACACATTTCTTGCCTTGCACAGGACAGGCAACTTGAATTTGTTTCAATGTTTGCTTAAAACAATTTTCAAATTAAAAAATTCCATTTAAAGGTTTCTAGTTTATGGTCACTGATTTCAAGTTAATAAGGAGCAGGATATTTGAATAAAACATAATGGAGTGCTTTGTAAAGTAAAGCTGCTAATCTGATTTAGATTGTTTCATTTCCAGCTCCTTGATTCTGTTTCCAGTCAGTAGCCTTGCTGAAGAATACATCCCCCTAAGTTCCTTGAGATATTTTTGTTGTCAGAAATTTATATTAATAGCACTGATGCATAAAGCCCACTAGCACTCTAATAACAAAACGTACCCATGAAATAAAGCAGATTTAAAAACCATCAAGACAATGCATTTTTCTCATTTATTCAAATCTTCTGCAGGAAGTAAACACTGAAAGATTTAAAAAAACTTCACACTGCAGTATGTACAGTTTTGTGACATCACATGAAGAAATTAATTTCTAATAAAAAATGAGACCAGTTAGATAAATTACTGAAAACACATCACAATAAAATTGGTTGTGGTAAAATCCCAAATTCTTATGTACGGCAATGAAAAATCAATATTCCTTTGTTTTACAGCAATGGAACAGTCCTGGTACAATATTTCAATTATGTAAAATGGAATCCTGAACTTACGTGACTGATTATAGTTGTATGAGTACTTCATGTTTTAAAAGTAGTTTTGCATTTTTTTTTCCCAGACCCTTTTGTTTTGAAGCACATTCTTTCACAAAGCTAAAATACCACAGCAGAAGTCATGTCCAGAAGTGGAATACTGTTGTGTTTTGAACTGACCTGACTTGTTAAGACATTTTTGCCAACGCACAGATGCACAGGGTCCCCCATGCACTTTTCATGCAGCAGGTTATCACAACTTTAAATAAAAGTATTTTTCTATACATTCTTCCAGACTTGCAACTGTATACATACATGCAAAAGTTTTTAAACCTATTTGATCATATTTACACTTATACATGGAATATACATAACAAAAAAAAAAAAAAAAAAAAAAAAAAAAAAAAAAAAAAGATTAAAAGGTTTTTCTTTTCCTTTGCATTAGAACAATACAAAATATGTATTTTTCATTAAGGAAACCACTATTTACATCACCTTTTAAAAACCAATTTCAACATATTATAGGTGTAACAAGTCAATATATTTACATTATATATAAATATATATAATATATACTTACCAGTTTACTCCTCTGTAAGATGTTGCAGAGAACAAACCGGTAATATCATGTCACTGATGTCAATGAGAGCTGTAATACTTTCACCAACATTTAACAGGGAAAATTTAAACCATTCATCTCTTTCTTTTAAAAAGATTTGTAAATCAAAAATTTAAAAATATTACTAAGAGAAAATGGCTAAGAAAAGTGAAAGTTATGGCTGAATTCCCTTTTGATCTGACAGTGTTTATAAACTTCTCAAACTGTGCTGACAGGTTAAGTGGTATCAGCGGAGAAGCCCTCTAGCAACACAGCTTTTATTCTGCAGTTGTGTGTCACCCCCCTATCACTGCCTCACACTGTGGCAGAGGAGATGCTAAAAATCTGGTTACCTCAGTCTCTTACACTTCCCTCTGGAAACAAAAGGCATATCTGTTTGGGAATTACAAGTCAAACCCCAGACCTATCTGGTTTGAGCACTGCAGTGACATGGCAGATGAAGCAGCACAAGCCTGGAGATCCAACCTCGAGCAAGGCATCGGGCACTTAGCATCACTGCTGCTGCAACTACTCAGAGTTAAGAAAGGTTCAAGCTAATTCCGGTACATGTTGCAAGGGGCTGCAGCTACAACTTTAGGTGTGGCATAGACACATTCCTATCTCACTTCTTCACTGTTCCATGAGGTGGAGGCAGCTTTCCTCCAGAAGTCTCCCCCGTTTACAACTGCATTGCAACCTCCTCTCCTCCCTCCCTGCTTCTAGGATGGGGAGGTCACACAACAGCACCCAACAGTCCCGCACCTCTTGCTACTGCTCCCCTTATCTGACACAGCCCTGCTCGTCTTCACATCTACAGTCTAAAGGCCTAGCTGCAACCTCAACCTAAGACAGAAGACTTATCTTTGAAGCCTCCATTCCCACAGGCTGAGGAAGCATACTGGGCACAGCTGAAACACATATCCTAGCAGTAAGTATCTACTGAACCAAGGAGACCAGATTTGATGAGAACACAGAGCATTATGCAACAAATGACCTTGGTTTGTGGCAGTGATGGGGGGAAATCAAGGATCTTTTGGGTTGCTTGGGAAAACTTGGCAAGCCCTACCAGTTCTTCTGCTGGGGCAGCAAACCCAGCTCCTGCACCTCCCTTTTCTGATGGAAGAACAGAGGGAAGATATCCCAAGGATGACAACTGTGACTCCTTTTCACTCACCCAAGCTACAAGATAAAAAATAATGAAAAAGCCTTCGGTCCTCAGGTTTGAAGGCTGTAAATGTGGATGGAGCAGATTTTGAAAAAGAACTCTCTTCCCTAGGGGGCACTAACACAGGTGATGCTGGAGAATTTCACATAGAAGACTGTTGCCCTTTTAGCAGCCAACTGAAGAGCATTGTTAGCATGCCCTTCCCTCTCAAGGGCCTCATCGTTATGCTACACACTGCTTTGAGATTGCAGTGACCACAACAGGCAAGATTCCTCTATGAACAGCATGACTTACAATTAAATTCTTGTGTATTATAGTTTAAAGATGTGTGAGAATTGTAATATCCTTTCATTAACACCACTTAAAAGAAAGCTAAATCATTAACTAGTCAAACTTAACATTTTAACTTAAATGTTTTTATAAAACTTTAAAAAAATTTAAAAACTTTAAAAATTAAATGTTCCAAAGTATATATTATAACAACAGACTACCATAGAATAAATACATAGGTAAAGCACACTCCTAGACTCCAATATTACTTTTTGTTAGGGTTAGACTCTTCCCTACTTTTCATCTGAACCTTGCTTTGATGAAATTTTCACAGATTATTTCACCTCCATTTAAGCTGCATTTTTCTGTGGAGCCCTTCAAACAAATTATAGCCCTGTATTTACTCCGGGGAGCATCTATTATTCTATATTGTATATATTTCCTAGCTATATACATGTTGTTTCAAGAAAAATAATCGATTAAGACTTTAAGAGATGTTTAATGGATGGAAAAAATGCCATCTTTTTTTTTTTTCTTTTTTTTTTTTTTTTTTAATACTTCTGTTGGATTGACTCATATAAAAAGAATTCAGTTCCACTGTCAATGCAAAATATACTTTATATCATTAATGACTATTCTATGAGACATCTGAATTGTCATTGGGCCACTTATAAATGCAAATATTAAAGACAAAATTTATTTCTATAATACTCTTCAGACAATGACATTTAAAGTGATATTAGATTTGCATGAAGGCTTTAAAATATAAATCTTCTTTGTACAGCCCATTAATATATTACGCTTCACCCAAATAACATAAAAATATATCTTTAAGTTGCTCTGTTTTTTCTCGTATAAACCAGGGGAATGTTTTATATTGGATACTGCCAAACATTTGTGTTCCCTAAAAGAAGATATCCCCAGGAGGGTTAAACATAATCGTGGTGCATTTTCCAGCTGGCAGGCAGAAGTCCTTTTCAGTAGGGACTGCACTGGAAAGAAGGGAAACTAATCTTAGGCAGCGGGCAGAGGATGAGAAGGGGACAACAGCTCACTCTGTCTAGGTGAGCCTGAAGGCTGGGAAAAGTGTCTCTGAAACAAAACCAGGAAGGAAGAGAGCAAAATGCCCCACCACTCATCTCTGCAAACTTGAGTGAAACAAGAAATAGCAGAGTTTTGTCATGTCATCAGCCCTCAATGGTGAAAATGGTCAACATTACAAGGAGTGCAGCTTTCATTATCTGTGCAAGCCAGCTATTAAGCTGTTTTCTGATAGCTCAGGGAATTATCAATGAAATTAAAAGCTACAGAGAACATTCTTTCAGAGGAGTTAAAAGTTCAGTAAAACTTTTAAAGCATATAATTTAGAGGAACCAGATTTTGTCCTCCTCCTCCCCCGGGAGAAGTAAGGGTTCCGAATGGAGTTAACACTGACAGTGTTAACAGTGCTGCTTGGCTCTTCCCCAGTCAGCAATTCTTTTAAGGTGTCTCCGCTTTGACTGCAATTTTCAGTTATTCCCATCTCAGGCTGATATTGCCAGATGTTACAAATCACAGCACAGGTGGGGACTGATGAAAAGGGCAGAGGAGAATTTCTGAGACATGTCCCTCTACCCATTACAAAACATGACAAAACTACAATTTTATCCTCAGTGCAACCTGAAAAATTATTCTGAAACCAAGTTTTCTGCAGAGAAAAGGCAGTGCATTAAACTGTGCATCAGCTGTTCGGAGAGTAGTAAATATTGGCAGAATATGGATTTTTTTCCCCTAGTTGTAGGAAGAGGCCAACACATTTTTTCATTAAAATCCTATTCTATATTTGAGTGGAAGCCTGATGTGCTGCTTTAGTGCAGTTGGTATTCTTCGTTAAAAGAAGCAAGATGATGCTAAACAAACAATTCTGATTAGCTGTTTCACAAACTTTCCACCATTTTCCTCACAAAATCTATGTGCTAAGCTTTCTGAAATGCAGTACTCCAAGAGGCATTTTGACTTTCCCCTGTTAAGGAGGGAAATGACAGGAATGCACCAACAAAAGACTCATGTAGTATTTGCACAATATATGAAAATCTGCCTTTTATATAAAAACCTAGAAAAAAAAAAAAAGCAAACAATCGTAACTAGGAACTCTTAACTATAGCTAAGGATTTGAGGAAGGCTTTTGTCAAAAGCAGGGCAAAGAAGAAAAATAGATTTTACACCGCTATTCTGGCAGGACCACAAACAAGGTTTAAAAATAAAATAAAATTTGGAAGCACTAAAAATTACATTTCAGTGCAGTTCAGTTATTAACACTGGCACAGGTTTTCCCTGTGTGACAAGCTAATACCTTGGACGGACTGCTCCATTTCTTTAAAGTTATTCTTAAAATTTCACAAAACTTATTAAACATTCAAAAAAAAGGTACACTGTCTCTATGCTCAGGCTTCCAAAAATAAGGATTATTTTACAGGAAAGGGAGGAAACGCAGCATTACCACCACTTAGGCTGTACGCTTACACTTTATCTTATACCAAAGACTTGCAGATCCAAATAAGACTCTGATCAAAGAGTACTCATAACTTATTTTGATGCATACAGAGATGTCTTGTACAAATTACAACCTAACTTCCTTGTGATGATCTATTGTAAAGCAAATTTTATCTACATGTATTTTAAATAACATCACCAGAAAAATAAAAAGTTTATCAAATGAAAACATGTTTCAATTAGGCCATGCTTTTCTAAAATCATGCTCAATTTGTACAGTAGTCAAGTTCGTATTCATTTTTATTTTTTTCTTTCTTTTTTTTTTTTTTTTTTAACAAAGATTCAAAACCACTGATTGTAAACTCATTGATGAGACTGTAGTTTATTCTGGCTCTTTTTTGATTGTTAGCACTTTTTCCAGAAGTCCATGCACTTCACCGTTCACACCATGTTGATGAGAGGTCTTATTCCCCATATGGCTGTTGTAAGGGCTTCTTAAGTTATTAAAAGGAGTTTCAAGCTCTGCATCAGATGTTAACTCCTCTTTGATTGTAACATGAGTTGAACTACCAGTAAATGAAGATTCATTCCAAATTTCTTTGTCCTGTGCTTCTTGGCTGCTAATGGAGTTGCCGCCTTTCTGTAACATGTAGTACAATATCGGATTGGTTTTGGTCAGTCTTGGAGAGTCTTTTTCATAATCATTCTTGTCCATACCTGTGATAACCCATCTGATGGGACCTTTCTCACTGGGCACAGGACACACACTAAACTGGTCAGATTCAAGCCTAGATACTGTACTCCCCAAATGTTCGGGAAAGGGGGAACTGGCAGGACTTTTTACCACTACTGGATAGTGAAATGTTCTGTGATCTACACAATTGCTCTGTTGCACAGGACTTCCCATTAATGTGTTTACTGAAGAAATGCTGAATTCAGGTTTAATTGTTGCATTGCTTTTGTTTCCTCTTTTCTTGCCTTCCATTAGTAAGTTATTCCTATGCTGTGACAGATCTCTCTCACAGTTTTCTGAGAGAAGCAGCTGTTTCAACACATTAAAGCCTTTACTATCTCTAGACCAACCCCTATTTTCACTTTCATTATTTGAACCATGACTTACAGCATATTTAAATTCAGAATCACTTCTGCTGAATTTCAGTTCTTGCTGGTTTAGCAAAGGTCCATACAGTGCCTCTGTAGGAGAAACATGATTGTTTGCAGCATCAGACACATTAGTTTTCATCTTTTTTAATGGACTTTCCAAAGGCTCAGCATGAAGCTTCCTCTTCTTCGGTACTGTGCAAAGACTCTTTGATTCCAGGTGTGTTAGCTCATTGTTTCGGTGACTTCTGTCCAGCTCATCTGCAGGGTAACTATCCTGATTTTGTCTCAGCAATCTACTTAGCAGACCATTTTTGGAAAAAGAAAAATCTTGAGGTGAAAGAGGCTCAGGTTTCATCTCCTCAGATGCTGGAGAAGCAGCTGTGTTTCTCTGCAGTGAATGAATAAATCCTTGAAATTTGTTACCCTTGCACTCTCTTATTTGTTGTGCATTTGAATTATAAGGAACATTTGATTCTTCAGATGGTTCAGTTTTTATTTTCACTGTCAATATTTGCTCATTCAAAGCCTTATCTGTCTGTTCCTGAGAACCTTCATCTCTTAAAAGCATCCTCTCTTTCTTTTCACTTTTACCTTTATTGGGAGTTCCCAGAAGCAGCTGAAGGACAGTGCGCCTTTCAAGGAGATTTTCTATTTCCGAACCTGGAAGTCCTTGTTCAGTGGGTACAGACTGACAACTGAATATTTTGTTATTTTCTTCATGCGTACTCAATTTATTTGTAAGCAGAGGGCTGTTCAATCTATCAATCAAGCCTACAGGTTTATCTGTGTTCCCTGCTAACAGATGTTTGCTAGGTCTTTGTTCTTCACTTGACATGGAAGTCTGCATACCACACTGAGCAAGATTCTGCAACAGCTTGCTGGCACTGAAAGCTGAAGAGTTTTGTGGACTATCATTTCTGCTCAGCTTGGCTCCTTGAATTTCTTTGCTTTTAGAAAGGTCTATCAAATGTTTAGATGCAGGATTCACCAGCCTGTCTGGCTGGATGCTGCAGGCATATGGTGGTGAGTTACGCTTGATGGCTAACGACTGGTGAGAGAGATTTATAGGAGAGTCTGCTTTTGTAGAAGCAAGCAAAGGTGGAGTGCTTAGTGGAGTCATTCGATTTGCACTGGGACTGTCAGTAACAGGAGTCCTTTTACCAGTCTGTACAGTGAATTTTGCCACATCAGCTGCACTGTGTGGTCCCTGAGGCTCATTACCTTTGTCAACCTTTTCTTCACTCTTATGCCCAAGTAACAATTGAAGTAGTGTTACTTTTTGATGGGGATTCAGCTTAGATGCCTTTGGAGTGTCTTTGTCTTCCTTGTTCTCTGGACAAGAAACTTTTGGGTCCCAGCTATGAAGCAAAGACTGAGTCAAGTTATCCAATGATGCAGGCGGACCTGCATCTGGTTTATCTGTCCTCTGTTTAAAGGATAAGTCTATGGGAAGACAGTTAGAATGGGAGCTTTCGTCATCACTGCTGTCATCGGTAAAGCTAGGATTGTTATCTGAATACTCATCGATAGTTGTCGGTGTGCTGCTCTCTTCATGCACTTTTAATTGTTTGGTAGTATTCTGGCTTTTCAGAAGATGTAAGAGCAAACTGTTGCTGGGAGAGGTTTTCACATTACTCCTCCTTTCCAAAGTACTTTTGAATCCCACATTTTTGGGAGGCGAATGCGTGATTCCTACTGAACTCTGAAATGGTGCTATATTGCTTTTGCTTGATACCGTTTTGGTTGATGATCCTGTTTGACCATTGAGATGGCTTGTCATTCCTTTTGCTAAATTGAATTGGCCAATATCTTTCTGAGCACTTTCTTGTAATCTGGCCATAGCTGCAAGTCTCTCACTTGCTATTTGATTTGCATTTTGTGCTTTTAAAGCATGTTCCCTGGAGTACTGCTGCAAGTGAGCTTCACTTGAAAGGAGTAAAGCTAGCTGGCTGCATGCTACACTGGGCTTTGGTGAAGCAGCAGGACTGGATCGTTTCTCTACCATACTTGCAACAGCTTGTAATCTTGCAGCACATGACAGTGGCTCATTTATCACTTTAGGTCCACTCTGCACTGCATGAGGAGATTCTATAAACCTCTCATTGGGCAGGTTCTTTGTTATATCAGGCAGGCTGTTGTCCAACTTCTGATCCTTTGCTTTGCTCTTCTTCAAAAGGGTCTTCAGGTGACTGGATGCAACACCATAGCACCTTAAATCCTTCTCCACCTGTAAAGAATCATGGCTAAGGGAATATCCTTGCTCCTTAAGGCTCTGCCTAATCTGCTGTGACAGAGCAACACTCTGCAGTCTAGAGCTGAATGACTGAAGCAAAGAGGCAAGTAATGTGCTATCTTGTTTGCCTTTAGGCACATTTTCAACCATGCCAGCTAGCAACGCTTCCTTTTTTCCATCTAAATCCACAATGGAATCAGACAACCGCCTTCTCTTTGCTGCATTCCAGTCTTCAGAAGACTGCAACAGTCTTGCTTTTTTGAGATGCAGCATGCCAGATCCCTGATACGTATTTGTGTTAAGAACTGGACCATTACTTTGACAATTGGGAAATATATTTCCAGAAATCTTAAAGTTCTGATCCTCTCCACTATGCCCTGTAGACTTTTTGTCAACTGCAGTACCTGAGCCTCCTTCTGCTTGATGCATTAGTAATCCCTCTAGGTAAGTTAGAACAACAGAATCCTGGTGCATCTCAGAGCCAAGCTCTTCTCCATGAGTCATGTTCAACAAAAGTATCCAAAAGGGCTCTGTTTCTATTCACTTCAAAGACTAGTTTGCTGCAGTTGAATTGAGATGCAGAGTTAATAAATAATAGGTAGATGTCTATAGCATTTTCTCACAAACTCTTAGAAACAATACAGTCACATTCCAAGTCGGCTTCTTCCAGTGTATACTGTTTGATGAGCCAGATTTCCAATCATGTCACTGTGTTGATATATTGAATATTTATGAAAGATGTCTAGGAAGAGTATTTAGAACACGCTTCTAAGGTAATGAAGTTCCATTAAGTATTTGCCTTCTTCACCTTTCTCCATGAATCCAGTTTGTTTTTCATCTTTTTCCATCTCCATCAAGCATGTAGAATTCCTAAGGGAAACAAAGACCAAAAAAAACAGTGGTCAAGAAAAAAAGATTAGGGTAAGATCTAAATAAATTGCATCAGATTTTTTTTTAACATACCATTTTAGAAAGATACAGGATATTTCAGTGATAACCACATGCTGGAATACATTAATAATTGAGTAAAGCAGAGAGTCCATGCCATCTAATCTGAAGAACTTTGTTTACTTTAAACTCAAATTCTACATAAAGTTTTCTGTCTCAATCATTTTCACTATTATAAGCATAGCTACTATGCTCATTGAATTTCTCTACCCTACAGTTCAAAACAGGGAATGGCAACCACGGAAATAAAATCTAAATATTGCTTAGAAAAAAATACAAAATTTTATTTCACAGTTGCATTGATCTTTCTTCTTACTATGTAAATACACAGGTATGAACACAATTGCTGTAGAAGAGAATTAATGGGAAAAGGCATGCCTGAAGTCAGCGTTTGGGTTCATGTTGAATCTGTTTCAAATACCTGTTTTCAAAATAAGTAGCAACATGTATGACCACACTTCTGTTTAGCAGGTAGATGATACTGCCAGAATTAAAAACCAAATTGCCGCTGCTGCCCAGGATTATCTAGTAATGCAAAACTTGGCATGATAGTACAGCATGGAGGAAATCTTTATTATTTAAAACTGTTATTATTAGAAGATAAAGGCAATAGAAACGGAGAAAATGATGCTTCCTGGTAGATCTTTGTTGGAAGATATTTATTTTTACATCATTTCCATGTATTAAATGTAAAATGGTGAAAAAACAGGCCTTCCTTGAAAACTATTATTTTCAAAGCAATTCTTGTAAAACATCTCTACAAAATACTTCCTTGAATAAGACATTATGCTATAAAAAGCTGTTTTGAAAAACAAAACAATGGCTTTTATGTTAGACACATCTCTTTAGGATTTAAGTTATATTACTATTACACCAGTCAACGATAGCATGAACAGTTCAACACAGTTCAATATTGAAATCATTACAGCACACATGCCTACTCCTCCTCTTTCTAAATTGGTATAAATATTCAATATGTGAACAGCTTAGTGTCTTTCAATGTATCTAGCTCTGCAATTCTCTTTCACAAACTAAAAGCATGTTTAAACTTGTAAATACAAGTTTCCAAATGGACATACACAGGTGAAACCCATGCATCTTTAACGTAAATGAATGTTTTATGATTGATTTCTTGGAGGATTTTTTTTTTTTTAATTCAAAAGCTAAAGACAACTAGAAGTCAGAAAAATATCAGACATGAAAAAAGTAAAGAATCAGAACAGCTACACAGCCATAATATTAGTTCATAAGTTCATATACCCCTCTGTACAAATACATAGCTACATTCTTATTACATTTTAAGTGGTTTAGAGAAAAACTAAGAACTCTCTGAAAAAAAAAAAAAAAAAAAAGACAAAACAAAATCACAGAATTAAAACACCAGCAATTCATTGTAGTGTAGATATGTATACCTCATGTACCTAAATATCAAATTAAAAGTTGGTAGCTGTTACTAAGGTCACAATGTTTCTCTCAGAAATACAAGTGTACATTGACCAGCACTTACATAATTACCTGCAGAAGACACTGTGTTTGTTCAAATACAACTCAAACTTGGATTTGTCTAATTAGAAATTACCTATCATCTCACTGTTCCTTCAAAAACCTGTACGTCTCTGGGTGGACTTTACAAAGTTTCAATCTAAAGTGGTTTAAACAACAAAAAAATCAAATCCTTGAACAGAAAGTCCAACAAATACATTATGCTTCTGATGTATATACATCAGGTATCCAGCAAGTGTAACGTCAATAAAACTAAGATTCTTTCCTCAAATATTTGGGAATGCACTGTATCTAGAAAATGAAGTTTTTGAGCTTCCGAAAATAAATTGTTTATCTGCAGCTACATTTTTGCATTTAAAAATGGAATTAGGTTCACAGCATGCTGTTTGTATAAAGGAGCAAATAGCACTTGATCCCTTGTATTTTGTGTTTAAGAAAATAAAATTGCATATCTTTCACTGTGTTGTGCCTTGCAGGCTACCTTTAAGTCAAAGTCACAACCAAATGCACCATTAAGACATTATTATTTGCAGCTCTGGGTAATTAAAAAAATAAAATTAAAAAAAAAAAAAAAAAAAGACAAAGCATTTATGCAAATCCCTCAGGTTCTCAAAAAGACTACTGCAGATGACACAGAGCCAGCACAGGCTCTAAGGATGTACTCTAAGTAGCATTTTGCCATTTTTATGTTTTTTGTTTGTTTGTTTGTTTGGAATTCCTAAAGGCCCAGGAAATATTCATAATTTTACAGAAGACTGATGCAAGGGAGTCTTCATTAAACAGAATTAAATCTGAAAAGCATGTTAACATAAGGAATAGGACATCACCAAACACTTTAAAGAATCTGTTCTGATCTAGTGCTGCAACGGCTATAACAGCATTATAAAACCCTGCACAGCCTAATGTGCAACACACAAATGTGATGAAGTCACCTGTCAAGAATCAGAAATTACATTTCAATGAAAACCATCTCTAAACTTACACTTTATTTGTGATGGGAAGCCTGATAGTAAATTTCAGGGTTTGAAAGCAATCTCACAACTATGCATTTCTAGTAAGTTTTGAACGTAGTATGCTTTTCATTCTCTATCTGATCTAAAGCATAGTCAAACGGAAACAGAACCAGCTCTGGAAATTAATGTTTAGCTGGACACAAAGGCAATCATTCAGCAACCCTTTTAAAACATATAGACTAAACCAAGGAATTCCCTGGACCCACTGAAACGTGCTATTAAATATTATTCCAGAAACTACCTGAAATGAAGAGGGGGGAGAGAGGGGGGAGAAATGGGGTGGAGAGAAGTGAAAAGCCCTACGGAAATACATCTCATTTCTCAGTAAGGACTTATTGCAATGAACCTCTAAAATTAGCATCTAATAACTATGAATCTCTAGACCTAAAAATTGTATGTAACTATTGAGAAAGAATTGAGGAACTATAAATTTGATATACTTTCTTCACCATGCAACTACTGTATATGAACTATTTTTGTTGTTGTTGTTGTTCCAACCCTTCACAGATTCTCATATCCTACAAATAAATAAAATGCTTGTTTTCTGAGGCTATTTTCAGAATCTACATGAACACAAACCGATCACAGCTCATTAAGTCATGTTTACCTAGACAGAACTAAAGCAGCAGCATGATTCACAGCACAAAAGCTGTAACGTGGGGAGACACTCCCAAAGTGGAGCATACCATGGGAAATCAGTCCTACATCTTTTTAAAAAATGCCTAGGGAGAAACTGTGAGAAGAGTAGGAAAATAAGAGATTAAAACATACACTGAACTATAGAAACCATGGCTGTCCAGAATATTAATTATAATTTTGCTGTTGTTGGAGCTCTTCTTTGTTTGCAAACTACAGATACACTTATCAGTTGCAAAGATTTCAATGGAACGATAACAATAAACTCTAAGATGCTTTAGTTACTATAAAGTATTAGTACTTCAAAAGATAATTAAAATTGAGAACACATCTTCCAGGTTAAAACCACAACATCTGAGCCAACGGCATTTTCCCTTGTGCGTATACACAACACACTTTTTCATTCATTTATTTTTAAAATTGATGAATGCCTCATCTATAAAAACTAAACAGAGGCACTAAAACTGTACTTCCACAGTTAACCAATAGACAATCAGTTGCTGTTATTTAAGAAATTAAAATCGGTTTACAACTTAAAGTAGCCAAATTGCATCCTTAAGTCATTTTTCTGATATTACTGACTAGCATTTCCAGATAAATCTCTGTACTTTAGCCCCCTGTTCCACTTCACAAATTAACAATGCTAGACTGGTATTATTCAGGCAGGAGAGCTGCATATTCTAACAGAGATAACTCATAAAACTCTCTACTGTAGAGGTATTTTCTGTAGTCTTAATTCAAGATATCACGGAAAAAATCTTACAGTAACTATTAAATATTTACTACATCTAGTAAATTGACAATAGCTAGCAGATCTGCCACACAAACACTCATTAAAATATTATCTAAACTTACGCACATTGTTAAAATGATCAATACAGAGTTTGAGATGTGTATATACACACAGATGAAATGCTTTTATTAACTGCATTCCAGAGTCCTTTAATGGTGATTAAATTCATGTGTTAATTTTATTTTCCAATTTTAAGTTGAGCTGAAATCAAAACATGAATTTGTAGAGCTGAAATCAAACTGGTACGCGAAACTAAAATCTTTAATTATTTAATGAATTCAGCATCTTAATGGTTAGAAAAGAAAGTCTCTCACTAGAGCTCACTGCCTGCCAATTCTCATCTTCCCAAATGTAGTGGATACAGCTCACCACATCAAGCAATGGTTTAGAAAGTTATTTTAATCATTACAGAGTTGAGGAATACAGTACAGTGATTGCAGTGGCAGCTTGGGATCCTGGGGTCCAATTACTTGCTGTACTGCAGGCAGGGTCTTTGACGTCTGGTTTTACTTTTCTGTATTGTATTTTCACAGATCGATTAATAATAGATGCAAACTTCAGAAAAATAATTGAGGATAAATATATTAAGGGCTGTGGGTTTCTCCACAGCTTCAATAATAGTTGTAAGAAAGCACCTTTTACATAGGATTTTGGATGATTCCTTATCTTTATAAACTGTCAGCAGTGAGATGATGCAGAGCACAATGAAGTTACGGTCTACAGAAAGATTCCTAGATGCACTAGGAATGGAAATTGCAAGAGAATCATTCAGTGAACTAAACGTGAGCATGGAAAGTGAGAGTGGCTGTCCCAGAATTATTTGGTATTGAGCTCGATTTGTCTTTGACTTTAGCAGGCAGGAAGGATGTATTCAGAGTGGTGGTATAAGCATTTCAGTTGACTTTTTGCTAAGGTTATAAGCAGTGAAAGAGGCCTGATTCAACAACCAACTGTACCAAACCCACAGAGCTGCACAAGCGTGCAGGTACTTCAACAGTACTTAAGCATGTGCTTTAAGAGAATCAAGTATTTAAGTGTTTTGCTAAATCCCCGCTTTATGTCAGAAATCTATTGAGATGAATGGAGCAGCTGAGACCTCTTCACAGGTTTGATTCAGGCTGTCAAGACATTTTGAAGGTTCTATTTGAAAATGTATTTTTTTATTTTATATTTTTTTAAAGGAGAAAAAAGCAAATGTAATCAGATTACTGAGAAAAAATCAGCAACAGGTGACTTCTTCCACAATTGCACACTAGAGAGCTTGGGAATCAACAAGCCTTCTTCACTACAAATTTGTAAAAATGCAACTTGTTCCCTGTGATCGTAGGATACCACTGAGAAAGCAAAAATAGGCTTCCTCCCAACAACCTGGCATGTTGTTCATCCCTACTGACTCCAAAAGACATTTTAAACATGGAAAGGATAGCCAACCACTTTTAAAAGGCCCTGTCAGGAGAGGGCAGGCTGGGGATCATGTTGCAGCAGGAGGAGGTGGTGCCAGGCTTTCCCCAGGGGCTCCCCAGGCCCTGCAGAAGCAGCTGAGCCCCTGTGCACCCGGGGCTCTTCCCTCAGTGCTACCTAGCAGTCCTGCTGCATGCCGGATCACCGCCTGCTCTTCAAAATAGCCCTTTGCGTTGTGGCGGGGTTAGCAACAGCAGTAACTTCAGGGCTTCAAAGTATTCACAAGCATATGAGGCGGGAAAGCCTTTGCCCTGCTGCTTTGCTAGGCTGTGTACTGCCAAACACAAGCGAGGCCTTGGTTTCTCTTGTTCAGAGCATTAGGCAGCAGAAGGGGGGTTGAGTTGAAGGGAAGAATGCCAAACCAGCCCCATCACGGCCTTCTGACAGTTTCAGCTGCTTAAACAGCTTTTTAAAAATTCTGCAGAGAACTGGTCCCGTAACAGTTGACTCGATAGCTTGAAGAGATGCAAAGAGATAGCATTTTATTAAAGCACACAAAACACTGAGAAGTCTTAAGTCACGTAAAACTGGTGTTAAACATGGAACCAACACCACAGCAGACAAGAAATGTTTATTTTCCTAGGGCAATAAGATATGACAGGCCATTGGACCGAAAAATAACCCAATTGTTCTGGCAAGTATGGACTAGTTAGGTTTACTTGGGCTTTTGTTTTAAAGCCTTCTGCAGTATAAATGCTAATGAGTGTAGCTGTTAACTGTGGTCCCAGTCACACAAGGAAGGGGCAACTGTTCATGCATCGTCCCTGTGGGGTGTGAAGCGGGGGATCCAGACATCTAATCTCAGTGTCACTCCGTTCTCAGACTTCACATGGGCTTCTCCACAGTCCGGGAATCTGTGACTCACCCAGACCATGCCATACCACCGCACAGCATTGTGGAGCTTTGGGATGATACATAATATGTCAAGAGGGAATATAATATTTCCACTGTCTGTTTAAATGAGGTGAGGAAATGTCAGAGAGATTTTCATGTTTATGCAGATAGCCTTTCAGGGAAGCAGCAGGGCAGATAGGGGACATCTACGCACACGGGAGGAGAGAAGCAGGAGCTGGAACACCTCAAACTCTGAGGCAAAGTATTTTTACATGAAAGACCAAAGGCCTGAGCTGTGCTGGCTAACCTGTGACTTTTACAGACCCTGGGGAAGCGCTCTTTGCGAAGGAACCCTATTTGACTTGGAGGTGTGCCTCTCCAAGAGAGGGGTCAGTAAGAGCATAAATGACAGCCATCTGAGAACAGTGGCTGTCAGAGAGAAAGATATGCCCGTGCTGCAGCCCGATGTGTACAGAAGACAGCCAAGATAGCTTGGGTGCCAGAGTACGTCTAGCCTGGTGGCAAGGAAGCCCACAGAGGTTAGCCTGGGAAGCAGGGTATAGAATTATAGAATCATTTAGGTTGGAAAAGGCCTCTAAGATCCTCAAGTTGAACCATTAACCAATGCTGCCAAGTCTACCACTAAACCATGTCCCTAAAGCACCACATCCACACATCTTTTGAGTACCTCTAGGGACAGTGACTCAGCTGCTTCCCTGGGCAGCCTGCTCCAATGCATCACTACTAACACAGTGCTGGTTCCAGCATTCAACCTCTCCCAGCAAAATCCTCCACACAGTGCGCAGGCAGTCTTAAAATCATAGCGCATGTCAGCCTACCTTAAACTAGTATTTTTTAATCTAGTAAGTAGAAGCATTGAACTTGACAGAAATGATCATGCTTATGTATGGGAAGACCCCACCTTATTCACGCAACTTTCATTTTACACTTGTAACTGAGTATTTCATGGAAATTTCAGTCAATTCCTCAGCACAGACTCGTGCACAAGAATTTCTTCTCACAAATACTACTGGAGGAACAGTTCTTTTTGCAACACTTTTACAGAACTAAAGAGTGTCTTCAAGTTAATTTCTTGATCAGGATATGCTGTCATTTAGATAAGAACTCAGAAACACGCTCTTTGCCAGTTCTACTATGAAGGCGAACAGATGTTCGGTCTACAGATACCACCTGTGAAGGAACTGAGTATTTGACATCTAAAACTGCTTCATGAAACACTGCTCAATGATCTTTTCTGCTGTTGAATGCAGGATAGGCAGAAACTAAACGTTAAGGCTGGAAAATGAAAACAGTCCTTCCTCCAAAGTAAGGGTAGAAATCCCAGGTAGCCCATATCAGTAAATCCCAACTAACTTTGGTAGCATTTGGATCAAAGCTCAGAAATATAGTGGACAGAAAGGCCTTTGTTAATTGAGTCTTCCTATTCAAGACACCAAGAGCAAATGGGCACAAAAAAATATAGCAAGATCTGACTGTAGGATAGAGGGGTAGATACGCAACAAAATACACAGGTAGGTACAGCAGAACAGACAGAGGATGCATCTTTCCATTTTTTGTAAACCACTTTCATAGCAATAAGAAATTAAAAGAAAACTGACAACCAGATTCCCATTGCCCCTTCCTCCCTACCCCCACAAATGCTTATCACTGATTATACATTTAACTGTGTCAGTTCCCCAAGAATGAAACTTGATTAATATACAGTGAAGAAATCAATGTTCTCTTCAGGACAATCATGCTTTTGAGTTATGATCAATGCAGATAATGCACTTCCACACATCTCTGACCTTCCCTCTTGTTAGAGGAATCTGAAGATACAGCCATTTCTCCACAGCACTACAATAAAATTGTGTATTCCTTGGATTTGGTGGAATAACTGTACATACATGTTCAGTAATTTGTCATGTAAGTAATTTTATGTTATTTTAACCAATAATTGGTTTCACAAAGGCCAAGCTACACCTGATTAAAAATAAGGCACACTTCTTATTGCCAGTAGTGGTTGTGTTCCACTTGGGACCATGTGTCCCATGGCTAGCTGTGAATAAGAGCCACTTTCGTGACTTTCAGCAGAATAGGTTTCAACTAACGGAAAACACACACAGCAATTCCACAGTAAGGTGGATCACACTCGTGCAGTATTCAATTATATGTTTTTTAAAAAAAGTATATATCCATGTTAAAAGTCTGGGTGATTATGTATTTATTTTTTAAGTGAAAGGGCAATATAGTTTCTATGCTAGTGAGAGACTTCAGCCTTTTATAGGTCATGTTTCTAAAGGCTAAGGACACAGAAAAAGCTCATATAACTTCTACTAAGTGGGAAAGGAAAAATCTGCTTTAACAAGAGGGTTTCTTGTAGTTCAATTACAATTAAAAAATATTTTTTCTCTAAAGCAGCAATAAAATCAAGCAGAAATGATTATACAACTTAAGAACCAATTTTAGTGAAACCTGAAGAGAAAAAGCCATCAACATCCTGTACAGAATGTCACAAATTCCTCATTTTACCAGTGGGCCAGAATTAATCTGCAAACATTCAAAACAAATCCCCAGCTAAAACACTAAAAGCCTTTTAAGTCACACAGATGTATACAGAGACGAATAGACAATTAATGATACTCTCAAACTTCAGGAACTGGGTTGCTACTCATCCTGATCCACGAGTCAAATTGACCTAAGTCATGAGTCAAATTGGAACAGTTAAAATACTGACTTCACAAAAAAAAAAAATTAATGCAAACTATGGCTCTGTATACACTGCAACAAAATCGTGGTAGGAACAGTGGAAGGCTGGCAAGGGCAAGTGTTTAACTACCCCTTAATACAAGGGCATGAACTTTGAAGTAATTTCTCAAATTTTATGTTGATAAAAATGACAAGCATTTTAAGCAGAAAGATGATATGCTGTCATGAAGTTGTGGAATACAGCTTTTACTAATATGTTTTATATCTGTCTTTTGTGAGTGCTATATGAAGGACATAATTACAAAAGAGTAATAAATAACTGTTTATCATTACTGATTGTTCCATTAATGTCAAGAAAGTTGAAATAGGTACACATTTTAAGATGATATAAAACAAAACAACATAGATGTGGAATTGATTCTAAGTGTGTGATTTTCCACATGCAAGAATGCAGCCAGCAAAATGAAAGAGCTATTAAAAATAAACCTATCATCTCTTACTTACATGTAAGCATTAGCTAATTTGGGACCATCTTTCATAGTACACGTCAAACCAACAACTTCACTAAGCCTTTATAAAGCCATATGCCTACAGTGTCAGTTACAAAACCAGCTTCACGTCCATGTTAGATATGTCTAAAATTAAGCCTGTTCTCAAGAACCCTACTGAACATGCACAGCACTGGTGAATCATTAACTGTCTGCTAGTGAGTCCCATCCCTCTGTAGAACAAAAAAGAGTCAACCTCAGTCACCATGAAGAACTCTAATAATAAAAAAACCAGACTAGTTCAGAAGCTGCACATTTAAAGGCATATAAAAACATGGTTCCACAGGAATTTGTCTGATTTAAGCATGAAGCTACTGCCAAAACATGTAGCGTTGTCTTGCTCTATGGATTTTCAGCTGCTTGCTCCTGCTGCCTTCCTTACATTTCAAGGCATATTCCTACAGAAAGCTCCTACAGGACAAGTAGGACTAAAGACCTCATTGACACCGATGTGAACCCCAAAGAAGCTGTTGACTGGTTGTTTCACAGTTCTCCGTGTGGGGATGCGTGACTGCTGCAGTGGTGTGGGGAAGGACAGAGGGCAGGACCTACGTCTATAAGTGCCAAACCACACTTTTGTCAAATGAAAGCAAAAAGGAACATTGCCACTGCTGAGATTCTCTAGACAGAAACCACCATCTCCAGACAGAATGTCTCTACTGAACACTGAAGAGTTCACTAGTCAGATGAAGATACCTTTAAGAAGCATTTCCTAAACAGAATTAAATATTTATATATATGCATATATATCTCCAATGTTCTTTTCAGTCACTGTGAAATTTGAAAAGCTCACTGAAAATAATTCAAATTACTTTTATTTTTATATTATAGTGAGGCATCCCCTGAAGCCGCAGTATAAATCCTATTAAACTGAACTTAGTTTGTCCATCCCAAAAATAGATTTGACATACAAACACATACACAAGGTCAAGGTCACAGATCAGCAAGAAGGATTACAAAGAGGACTGATGTAAGAGCTGGCATTTGATCACAGCTCCTAAATTATTTATTTATTTAGTGTGCTTACCAGAAATACCACCACATTTTCTTCACATTGGTGCATTACATGTTTTAAGTATTCCCCACCTTTAAGAGCAGCTGACCTGGGCTTATTTGTGTTAACAAGAGATATTAGGCAGGGTATCAAATAAACTAAGGAATGCCTCTTGCGTTAAATGAAAACAAAGTGGAAGACACCACTTTTTGCCATCTTTTTTTTTTCACTCTATTCAATACATATTAAATCACAAATTTGAAAGGAGAACCCCCTCAGAAGTATAGGACATAGAAGTAAGACCGCTGACACAGAATCAGAACCTCAAGTTTATAACTCTGAGTTACTTATCTTAATATAGCAATTGTGTATTTGAATGTGCACTGCCAAACACAACACTCACTCATCTAACCTAATTAGCTGTGAGCACAGCATATATTTCTCAATTAAAAAAAAAAAAAAAAAAAAAAAAAAGAACCTTGTAACATAAGGTCTGTGCAGAATACAATCAGACTAACCTCTTCTGTAATCAGGACACTTGCCTCCTAGAAAGCTGCTTTAATACTGAACACTGAGTAAGTGAGCAGATTAAAACACAGTAGCAACAGTTGAAAGACTCATTAAAACTCAGCAGCTGAAAATAGTTAGCAATGGAGGTCATTTACTGATCTTCCATCCATTCACTCACTCACTGATACGTTCTCAAGCCTTTAACCACATGCTGATGAATAATTATTGTACAGATCATGTCCACCAGACACACCTTCTGACAAACAGGAGAAAGATGAGGAGTCTTGAGCAACACAATGTCATAACGTTCAAACACCATCACAAAGTTTCTGTAACTACATTATAACTTGCAATCTGAAGAACAGGATGGCTTGTACTCTGAGTCCCCACTTTCAACACCAGCAGCTCCGATGTTAGTCTAGACATGACTGGCAGTAGTTTATAATTAGACAGAGCGCTATGTCTATAAATAGGACTGTTCGTGTTGGTATAAAGCTTTCGTTAGAACTCCATTTGGACTAACCTGCTTAACTCATATGTGGGACTCTCAGGCATCACCAGTAAAACCTTTATGTCATTACACATCCATCTTCATCTCGTTCCTGTTTCAAGATTTGTTTACTGATTTTTCTGTCTAATTTTTGTACAGATACTACATTTGCAGCACTCTACCTGTTTTATTGGGTTGGCTCAGTTACTAATGAATAGGCCTTAAACAAAAAAGATGAGAGAAATAATGCCAGCTAAGAAGACTGCTCCGTTCTTAACAATATCCTTCATGTGAGTTAGATTGTCACTCCTTTCAGCTATAGTAGTACTGCATGAGCTGCTACAGACACACACAAGTCACTCCTGAAGCCTTGCATGCGAGCTTCTCAGCACAACAGTATAGTGTTTTTAGCTCTGATACTGATTCATGCCATCTTAAAACAGTCACTGGTTTAAGATCAAACTAAGCTAGGTTTCAGACCTTGGGGCAATACAATTCTGCTAACCCTTTTCTAACCCCTTTGAACAAAATGGGAGGAAAGTATAGTTTGTTTGTTTTTTTTATTAATGGAATTTTTATCTTTCCTGTTCTGTAAAAGTTTGAGAAATCTTCTCACTGCATTAAAATGTTATAAAGAAAAATAAATCTGGTGTCCTTCTACAACAGGGTTACAGCATTAGTGGATAGGTGAAGAGCAACTGACATTATCTACCTGCACTTGTGCAAAGCATTTGACATTGTCCCACATGAAATCCTTGTCTCTAAATTGGAGAGACATAGATTTGACTGATGGACCACTTGATGGTTAAGGAATTGGCTGGATGGGTGCACTTGAAGAGTTGCAGTCAGTGGCTCAATGTCCAAATGAAGGGAAAGGATGCCATCCAGAAGGACCTGGACAGGCTTTAGAGGTGGGCCTGTGAGAACCTCATGAAGTTCAACAAGGCCAAGTGCAAGGTCCTGCACCTGGGCCGGGATAATCTGGAGCACAAATACAGACTGAACAGAGAATGGATTGAGAGCAGCCTTGAAGAGAATGACTTAGGGGTGTTTGTTGATGAGAAGCTCAACATGAGCTAGCAATGTCCACTTGCAGCCCAAAACCCAATCATATCCTGGGCTGCATCAAAAGCAGTGTGGCCAGCAGGTCAATGGAGGTGATTCTCTCCATGCTCTGCTCTTCTAAGATCCCACCTGGAGTCCTGAGTTCATCTCTGGGCCTGCCAGCACAAAAAGGACGTGGACATATTAGAACAAGTCCAGAGGAGGTCCACAAAGATGATCAAGGGGCTGAAGCAACCCTCCTATGAAGACAGGTTGGCGGAGTTGTTTAGTCTGGAGAAGAGAAGGCTGCAGAGAGAACTTATATCAATTTTCAAATACCTAAAAGGGGCCTACAGGAAAGCCTGAGGTATCTATTTCTCTATCAGGTAGTGTAGGGATAGGACAAGGGGTAATGGCTTTAAACAAAAAAAAGAGTTGATTTAGATTAGACATTAGGAAGAATTTCTTTATTCTGAGGGTGGTAAGGCCCTGGAACAGGTTTCCCAGAGAAACTGTGGATGCCCCATCCCTGGAGGTGTTCAAGGTTGCAATTCAGGTTGGATGGGGCTTTGAGCAACCTGGTTTAGTGGAAGGTGTCCCTACCCATGGCAGGAGGCTTGGAATCAAATGATCTTTAAGGTCCCTTCCAACACAAACCGTACTATGATTCTAAGAAATAAATCAGGCAATGATTATGATTCAAGATCAAAGGTACCAGAGGTTCATTCAACATCTGCAAATAGTCATCTGCTTTCTCTCATTTGTCAAGAAAGAAACACGCATGAAAATATGCAAGGCATTTCACAACCAAAAATATTTTAAGAAAAAAGAAACACAGTAGTTTGTATGTAGTATTTATCTGACACTTCAAACCAAGTCTATGTGGAGCCTAATAGCTTAAGTTTACAAACACAAAAAATCTAATGCTTTTTTTTTTTTTTTCCACACTTTCATTGAGCTATATTGCTGTGAACAGTTGTTGGTTAAGTATCACCTTAGGTCTCCTCTACCGCTTATAAAATCTTTTTCTTTAATCATTATAACCAGATCAAATAAAATCTTAACTAAAACAAGTCAGCAGCACTTTTTTGCCTCTTGTTAAATGTAAGTTCACACACTATATCCTCTGCAGGAGCAGGGGGCTTCAGCTACTTCTGAGTTTGGGATCAAAACCCATGGTTAAGTCAAAGGGATTTTGTACACTGCTATCAATGGGCAGTGACTATTTTAAGTTTTTCTTACTGTGACGACATAATGTCTGAAACACAATTTTATTTCTATACAGAGAATCCTAATAGGCAAAATCATAGCACTCAGCCGAGAGCCTAAAAATGTAAATGTAGGCCATTTTAAGTGTGCTGTCCTTCAAAAGATGGTAATGACAAACTACAATGAATGACTAGCCAATAGAACAAAAACAAATATGTCAGCTATCACGAAGAAGAAAGCGTTTTTGATCAATTCAGTAGTAAAGTAGTTCACAACAATGGATTATCTTGAAGTAATGGCTGGCTGCTCATGACTGATTTTGTAAAGGTACTACTTTATTTTTCTTTAACAAAAGAAAATATTGTATTTACATGTAAAACATACAATCAAGAAGTATTTTAAAATATTCAAAATGTCAGTTAGATGAATGCTTTAATAGTAACTCCTCTCCACTTTTTTCTACTTATTTATTTTTACTAACAAATTAGATCTTACATCTGTTTTTTTTTTTTGTTTGTTTTTTTTTGTTTTGTTTTGTTTTGTTTTTTAAAACTTTATAGGGCATCCAAATAATGGAAAGATTATGTATATATACCAATTCGTGCATCAGAGAAGCATTAAATTTTACGCAACATACATTAATGTTGCAGAACTAGGCACCTGGATAGATGGGTATCTACCATACTGAAAACCAGTAATAGACCACCAGTTTAAAAATCCCGACTAATAAAGTTGGAGCTCTAGAAGTTAACGTAAACTGTTTCACATTCAAGATTTAAATATTTTTCTTACTATAATCAGTTAAGATTTCCTTTTCCAAACTAGACTTGCAAGACTGATTATTCCACCTTGCCTGGTCCTTAAGTCGTTCAACGCACACCGATCATAACAAGTGATCTGGTAGCCCACAAGCTGGGAGTCTGATACCTGTTCATCATCTAACAAAAAAAAGCTAGTGGTAACAATGAAAGACAATGTGTGACAGGTAATAAATCCCCTTCTGTAAATCTTCTCAGTTCTGAGGGCAGGGATGGAGAACAACACGGGACTATCTCAAAATTGTAATTTTGTTTTAGTCTGTTTACTTAACGTCTATCGATAAAGTGCAGAGAGAATACAATTTTCACAAAACAAGAGAACTCTGTCACAAACCCAGTAAATAAACACAGAAAACTTCAAGTTATCATAAACTATGTGTCATGTAGTAAAGTCATTATCTAATAGTATCGAAACCCACAACTCTATCAATTCAGCCAAGCAGACTAGATATTATTTGCAGCTTAATCTGCCCTGGTCAAGATCTGAGCATGGCTGAAGGGTCACAATCCATGTCCTTTGTGTTACACAAAGCCATCTTTCCTCGACATACCTTGCAGAATCGTTTCCCAGCTCAATATACCAGCATAAATAACTCCAGTGTTTTCTGGATCAACAGATAGTAAGGCATTGTCAGTGACCTGAATATAACTGGTAAGTTTCATTGGCTGCATGTGTTCTTACTAGCCTGTATTATTATTATTACTATTAAAAAAGAGCACTTAAAATAATCCTGCCATAAAGCTAGAGGTTTTTGTTCAATCCCCATTGCTAAATTTGGCCAATAAATGATACCAAAGAACTTCATTAAAGATTACACCTATCTAGTATCTTTCAACAGCAGTTCTGGTTCTTACATACCTGCAGAACCTAACAGGACTGCAAAATGACTCACAGATACCAAATTAATGCAGAAGTGAATCATGCTGGACAGCTGAGGTGTAAGCCAAACTGTGCAACAAAGAAAGACCAGTAGGGATAGGAGGGTTGCAGCAGCCACTTGTCTCAAACAATATTTATACTCTAAAAGCATACAATTTAAAATCCATTTGTTGAGAAAAGGCGACAAGTTCTGGTGGTCAGGTGATGATGTCTTTAGCTTCCCAGGATACTTTCAGCAGATTGCTTAATAGGGTGCCAAGCTAACAATCTCACGAGAAAGAGATCGAGGACTATGTGGGCATGTGAAATAAACCATCGTCTGACTCAGAATTCTTAGGAGGGGTAAGGTCTAAAGCTTGTGTGAATTAGGTATAGTTACCAATCTATGCCTGGAATGAAAAAAATACAGTGTAAAAAACTTCTCTAGTTCATGGGCAGAAACTCATACCTTGAAAGTGTCAATGCTGGAACTTTATGAATCTGCTTTTCACTCCACCCTGCCAAAAATAAATACATTAGAATCAGAATGTGGAAAATGAAGATGGAAATCAATTTTTTTTTCCACTTTACTGTTAAAGTCATTCTGTTAGTTCACTATTAGCCCATGAAAGGGAGACTGTCTTTCTTAAGACGGCATCAACAGACAAGACTAGACTAAAATAGTTTCTCCCTAAAGCTGGTTATACTTGTGGTCAGTTTCTGACAATAACAGAGCTTGACCACGGTATAAGAGCTGAACAAGGTGTCAAAGGTAGCATGACGTTAACAGAGGATATGGGTCTCCCCACCCCATTAATATTATCCATTTTGTCCTCCCAAAAAAGTTGGCAATAGGAGATTATTATTATTCTGATATTCCTGCTATCCACTTACTGATGATGACTTAAAAAAAAAAAAAAAAAATTGACATTGCATTCTGCTTTTCTAAAATTTTACTTGTCTTTTCCTTAAGTTACCTTCATTCAGCTTTCTCTCAAATCCCTACAACTCCACATCCAGCAACCCTTCTGCACTACACGAAACATAGCCATTACTGTAATCCTTCCTCTCAACACACTGAGCATATAACCCTTCACTTCAATTGTTTTTCTCTTGCTCTAGATGAGGTTTAAAATTTATCATCCAAGTTCTACAGACATTAATAACTCTTTCATTTCTACCCACATAGCTTAACCACTTACTGCATTTCTCTTCCTTCCTCTCTTTTCCACAAACACCCATTTTAATCGAAATATTCAGGCACCTTTCACACAGGAAATTCCATTATGCTCCTGCACTGCTCCCCAGACAAAAATCAGCTACAATCTTGAGGCTCACTCTCAACAACAGTAAGTCAGCATAGCAGAAATTAATCCAAATCCACCAAAATACCTCCAGGAAAACCACATGCCAAGAACACAGATTATGTATGTTGCTTGCCTTTCTTCACATATTCACACTCTACTATTTGTCCTCTTTCCTTCATCATAGTCTATACCAAGTTTAAAATCAATACATCTTCATCCATGAGATGCTGAGTACATAAATAATTTGAGTTCAGCTGGACAATGGCTAGACGAAGCCTTAGAGCAAGCCTGGCCTCCAGAATAAGTGTTTTCCCTTCCTTAGGGTACAAGAAGTAAATGCCTGTATTGTTTTTGCAGCAGTATAACCATGCACCTTGCTGTAACAATGCAACAATGTATCAATGCACTTGATAGCTTTCTTTTACCACATATGATTGGAAGGGTAGGGAAGAGTAAGACACAAAAATATCAACACACTGAAATATTAATGATAAGGAAGAAAGGGTACAGAAGGGTTAAAATTTACCATGAAAGTGCTCCCCTTCTCTTGAGCTGCTGATCTTAAAAGGAGTTAGCAGCAAGAGCTCTTTCCCTTCCCTGGCTGGCAGAATGAAAATCCCCCTGCCCTGTTGCAAGCTGTTTTCACTTCAGAGAGCAATGGTCAAAGACAGACCAGAAAGTCCAGATGAGGAAAGGAAACACTGCTCCTAGAAAAACTTATTTTCAGAATGACAACATTTAGTTATTTATTTATTTTAATCATGACAGAAAATGGTGCCAAAAACAACACGAACAAGGAAATTTTTGAGGAGGAACTTGAAAGCAGAGAAAGTACCTGTCCCAGGGAGCGGTTAAACATAAACCCAGACCACATTCAGTGAAACAAAGGAAGCTTTCTGTCTCGGCTGCCTTAATAAAATAACATTCTGAGCCCAAACAGCAGACTTAATTCTGTGAGCTCATCTCCCGCTCCCCCCCCCACTTTTTTTTTTTTCTGAACATATTTTCTCCTTCCACTGCTTAAATCAGAAAGATTGGATTTACTGGGTCTAGCTCAGATTTCAGATTTGCTGCAAATAAAACTTAACCTGACTTCCCCCCAAAGTCCCTTTGGTGTCTCTCTACTAAATCATGTAAACCAGAGTATCGCTTGTAGCACTTCTGAAGGTGAACAGTTTGGCTTACCAAGAATAACCTACTGGGATGCAAATTTCACTTGCCTTCTTTATATTCTGCCAGGTTTATGAGAACAAGTCTGTCTGTGCTTGACATTTGCTGGGATACACTGCCTGGCATAATTACTATTGTAAAACATTTTATATTCCCATAAATTTAGACTATAACCCCAAAGTGATTATAAACTAAGACAAGATACCGGCATAACTAAGCAGAAAAGAAGGTTTGTAAGGAAAAAAAGTAGATTTAAGGAAGAAAAGCAGCAACAGTTAAGCGAAGGCATAGATGTTATCCAAGCTACCTGGGAAGCTGTCTCACAAGCACGGTGTCCTGAAGAGTAAGAAACAGAAGAGCAGGAACAAGATTATATAGAATACTGCAGACTACAGAAAGAAAGCAGCCCGTTTCATTAAAATATAAAGCCAGCGGTGAAATTCTAGGTACTGCAGTTCCTAAAATATCACATTTATTTCTTCACTGTTGTAGAATGGGTTTCCACTGAACTGCAGTAAACACTATGATGCAATGCAAACGGATGAGAATTCCAAATCTTCAGATGTTAGCATTAGTTTTATAGAATTAGTTTTATTCTGATCTTGACCAACAGAACAGGAGGAAGGATTGAAAGACCTAAAACATCTTGACTCTGTAATCTGCTGCTGAGAAAGGGAAGGCAGATGAGGGTAGAATCGGTAAGTTACTACCTGTTAAATCACCACTCAGACCAAATGAATCAACTCGGAAAAAAGTCCAAAAAGAAAATTTTAGACTAAACACTTTTTGTAATTCACTTCTGCATACTAGAAGCAAAATGTACACTGAATGCAAATTGGTTTTGTCTGCTACCTGATAAAACACAAGCCATTCAAAAGAACATGGAACAATAGTATGCACCTTTTTGTTAACACATCTGAACACAGTACTGAAAACACATCTCATTTTTTTTCCATGAGTTATTTTTATTCACCTTTGATTACCAATCTTTAAAGCAAATAGATATTGTCAAAGAACAAGCATGATCCTCACAGTTATCAATCATGAGAAATGTAAAAGTATTTACAACAGCTTTGCACATCCAAAAACCAGACTATTTCATGGAGATATTCAAGTAACATTTTTGTTGCTCCAAGTAGTGCCACTAAAACTGCTCTTGTTTAAACATTTCTCTTTGACTAGCAGATTTGATTACGAGTTTATTTTTTGCATAGTAAAGCTCATCCAGCCATTTTTAATTCCAAATTGGTTTGCACTCCATCATGACTTGCCGAACGCTACAAAAACCCTTTGACATAGTGACTTCATAAGCCTTACAGAACACAAGAAATGCTCTTAGAAGCACAGGACGGTTGATAAAAGACTTTCTTCCATTGTCTGTACTGTCAGCTTTAACTGTGCAAGAGTCCATACTTGCAAATTACACAAAACGTGCATCTGAACTACCCTTCCATGAAATGAAAAAATTCTCCAAATAATAGTCACAGGTAAAAGAGCTGAGAAGAAGAAAGTGTCTGAAGCTGAACATCCTGAGAAGCTTGTTTTTCCTTAATGAAACATACAATCACAATTTAAAAACTCCATAATAAAAATGAGTTTGGTATACTCCACCACCAAGCTGCAGATAATAAGAAGCATACTAACTGTAGAACAAATTTTCATTATCTATCCATCCACTACATAAGTCTGGAAAAGAAGAAAATTTCAAGCTATTTAAGACTTCCATGAACTAAAGAAATTCAACTGCATGTTATTTATACATGTAGTGAGATCATAAAAAAAATCAAATAATAATAATAATAATAATAATAATGAGGTATTTCACCTACCATAGTCCTATTTCAATCTGACACCTAAATATCCAATATTAGATTGCTGCTGCTCTCTCCATTGTTGTCCACCCAGACCCATGATCATGTGCACTGTATGGGTCTAAGCCATGTTGGAGGCTATTGGGCACTATTAAAATTGTGAGAAAAGTGTTACTCTGTTTTTGTAAAAAACAGAACACCTTACAAATAACACACATTTCACCATTTTTTTCAGTCTTTATAGGTGATCTGACATGCTGAAACAGTCCTAATGAGCTGGCCAGAGCCTACTGAGCTTATTGCGGCAGGAAGGACCACTGCACAGCAGAGAGTTTTGCAGCAGTGGATCTTCTCATCCACAGTCCACTTTCAGCCTCCTTCCTACCCGAGAACAATGAAGTCCACTTTGAAAGGTCCTTGCTTCTGAATAAAAAGTTATGTATAAATGTGTATAAATGTGTATAAACGTATCTAAGCACTTCCTTCCACATTAGATCCATTTTTATATCCTTGCTTCAAAAAGCTGTCACAGTCTGCTTTTTAGTGGTCTAATTCAGCTGAAATACATTCAGCTTTGGATTGCTGGGATGGATTAGACACACTTCGTGAATTCATCCACACATACACAAATGTATAAACAGAACTCCAGTAGTCCATGCTCAAAGTGGAGCTACAAAGGAAAGGCGAGTGAAGCTGAAGGAGCAAAAGTGAATTCACACAGGTGACTTTTCAGAGATCTGCTGAACTGCTCGGTGCTGCCCAGGTTCTGGAACCCTGAATTCTGCCACGTTTGACCGAGAGGATCCTGTGAATGTTGCATCAGTAACTAGAACTAAGCCTTCAGAAACGTGTTTGCCTCCCATTTAAACAGAGCCAAGAGGATAGAAAGTATATTCACCCCTTAAAAATAAACATGAACATTTTTCTTTTTGAATACTTAGAAACCTAAATTCTAGCTTTGTAGCTGGCAAGACTGGCTTCAAAGGACAAACATTTTAAATTGATCTTAGAGTTGTATTCAAATCAGAAGTTTCCAAATTGACCAAGCCTACGAAAAAACTTAGTTACTGTGGTTATTCATTTGTAGAACTTGCAGACACCTGCCATACTTAACCCTTTGCCAGAGGGTGAGAAAATACATCGTGACTGCCACCAGCTTCACAAAAAAGTTTGGGAGGTGTAGCAATATTTCAAACCCTAACTGCTAATAGGCAGTGCCACCTAAGGTTGATGTTATAGAAGCAAAGATCCATAAAAAAAAAGTTAGAAAAGAAAAAAGATGGTTGGAACTTTTAATAAGCTCCAAGGTTTCCAAATGGCTTCAACAGAATAGATTGAACAAAGAAGAGGATTATTAATCTTGCCTGCTCTAAATCATTTACCATGATAGCAATAGGGCATTCATGCTACTGCCAGAAACAGGTCTCAGTTCTTTCTGTGACTATACAATGAGAACATCTTTTAAAGAAATACACTTTTTTCTTTTTTCTTTTTTTTTTTTTTTTTTTTTTAAGTGCAGTTCTTACCACACTTGCCCCTGGAAGTAACCCTGATCATCCTTTTATTAATGGTTATACTTTAATCATTCAAACTGAATCTGCTGCTGCAGATGCTCTGTCCAGTAGTCAGGAAAAACAATGCTGGAGTTTATTTCATCAGGCCTTGTAAAAATCCTCCCCCATCACCACGACGGAGTATCAGCAACACTTAATTTTCAGGGAAAGTTAACCAACACAATAGACAAAATAATTCCCTCGGGAGGTTTAGCAGCAGTCTCCATTCAGTACACAAGGCCATTAATTACACAACTGCCTTTAGCATTAAGAGGAATCTGGTAGCTACAGCACTGATTGAGTTAAGACTGTCTTCAATATCTGCACACAAAATCTGTTTACTTAGAAAAGTTATGCAACACCTCAACTTCCTCTTCTTTACCGTGCTAAAGCACGATAACAGAAGGACAGGGGGTGGCAACGGGGAACAGGCATTTCACAGCCTCAAGGAGGGCACAGTTACCTTTCAAAAAGTGCCTAAACTAGAATTCTTCTAAAATCTGCCCAACTTGATGATGTGTTCAAGCATCAACTCCGGCTTAATACCTGATTCAATATCTCCACAGGAAGGACTGCTACACAGTTAGCCAATGGTGGAATCAACTGCCTACCTCCATTGTAAGCAAGATGGTTTTTCAAACATGATTTTATGTATTCTTTCTAATAGAGCAGTCCACTGCAGTTTTAGTCTGAAACCGTCGTGCAGATTTTAGTGTTTTCAGGCACACTGATTCAGTAAAGCTGGCAGTACAAGTTTTAATTCTGCAGACAGACTTCTACTTTCCATTTAAAAGAACAAACCCAGACAGATCACATGCTATCCATGCTGACATATTCCATGGCGCTAGCAAAAGTGAGGTACCAAAAGCATGCACCATCTTCCCTCTTAACTGTGAACTCAGGAGTCTACCTCATATCTCTTTTGATACACTAATGATGGGGGGGGGGGGGGGAGTGGGAGAGAATAAAACCACTACTTCCAAAACTGGATCTACTACTACAAAAAACAAACAAACAAACAGAGTTACAAGAAGTCTTAAAGCAGTCACAGCAATCCTGACTGTTAAAATGTTTTCAAGGACTTGGATTTAATCGTATGTCATTTTCTTTTCCTCTAATCATTTATTTAAAGTCACAGGTTGAATTATTTATGAACAAAAGTTAATTACATTGAAATGCAGTATTGCCTTGTATTTATTTAGCATCTTCTTTAGAGCTCAGAACCTTCCACTAACTAGTTAAAATCTACAAAAAGTCAATGCAGTATTTAAGATGCGATTTAACCATTTCTGTGGTAGTATTGCAATTAACTTTCAATATCTTGTTAAATATGGCCAATTCCTTTTACCTTGTGAACTGCTGTGTAAATTGTGCAATTTTTATTTAAATCAACCTTTTTTTTTTCCTCTAAATGTTACAACATCATACAGTTTTCCAAAAGAATTCCAGGGGGGAAGAACAGCTTACTAATAAAACATTTGCTTTAAGTAAGTTTTGAATAATTACTTTTAATGAAATTAGTCATCATTTGAGTACAAACAATCACAACACAGCATCTGGGGTTCTCAGAAATTTTCTTAGCTATCACAGGATCTAGATGATAAACAACTTACATGCATAAGGCTGTATTCATACCCTTCACAAGGTGTAAAATGTAAGCTCAAGCTTACACTCATAAATATACCACACATCTATGAAGTGTTAATCTTAAGTCTGCAAGGCCATATGACGGAAGTAACTATTATAGTGCATGTCTGCTCTTCAGCATACAGTGCTTCCTAAGTCCTTCATTTCCTTAAAGCAAGCCATTTACTTGTCACCTGCCCAGACAATGAGCAGAGAGAGGATTTCAGATACATCTGTGGCTCGTGTATAATGATAACACACTTGGAAAGGTGGATTTTCATTTCCTCTTCAAGTTATTAGATTCAGTTTGCATCCAGATTTAAATGTCCAGGACAAGTCTGCCACCTGTCCTAAACTTAATTAGTTGGGAATGTCTACATGACAAGAGCAGACTTTTCAGATGTTTTGGAATGACCACAAGCAAACATACAAATAATCACAAACACAACTTCAGGGATGCCAAGAATGAAGCACTAAGCACAGCTCTCTGTGAAACAGCCTGAATCTTATTAATGGAGCACTTCATACTTCACAAATGCACACCCAAGATCAGCAGAGCACCTATAAAACCAGAAAATCAACTGTGTAAAGTCTGCAACAGAGTTGAGAAAATGAAGAGCACTAGCTTTCTCTTTAAAAAATGGGTGCATATTTACATGGTTGGGGGAGGAAGGACTGAAGGCTAAAATACTGTAAAGACTTCTCAGCTTTTTCATGTTCTGTTTTATCACTAATAGCATGTCTAAGATTTCCCTACCTTTATACATCCCCTCACATACCCCTCCATGCAAGACCAGTGCAGCAGATCAAAAACTGGGGAAAAAAAACATTTTCATTTAAAGAGACAAAACACATCAATGTTCAAATATAAGTATTTCCCATTTATTATCTTACTAAAAGCTCAAAAAAAAAAATCACACTTGCAATATTGACTGGAATTTTATCTGTATAGGTATGTAGCAGCCACCGACACAGACGTGAGAAACTGTATATAATATAGAGAATTCTGTTACCTATCTCCTTATGTTGCCATTGGCATATGCAATATATTTGTCTCATTAGCAGGGGCTACTTAGTTCACTGTAGTAAACAAAGCTGCAGATATGACAGGCTCACATACTTTTCATTCATTCACATATTTTTCTTTACTTAGACTTCTAGCATGTGCCACAGAAGAGCTGAATGTTAAACATTCCTGGAGTGTCACAATATGTAATACAATAAAACAGATTACAACCATACCTTTCTTTCACAGCAGTGGTGCCAAGCACAGGTACACCGTAGCAATCAATTTGTTCTGCAGACAGTAAGGCTTTCATAGAATACTAATGCAAAATCTCTTTTCTTTCTCCTTCGACTTGACTCCCCAATGCCCGGGTCCCGACCAATACAAGGAGGAGGGCGGAATGTCTTCTGCTGAGATAACCACAACTACTAATCAAGCATACGTGTACAAGGGCACAGGATTAAACCTCCACCAAGCTTGACACGGGCACTGAGAGTAGCTAAACACATGCACGGCAAGGTCAGAATTAAACACACGCACACACGCACGCGCGTCTACTTGAGTGAACTAATTTATCACACTTTACCACTGACGGCTTTTTACCTCAGGGGAGTAAAATTACATCCTGGTGAACTGACGAGATTCAGACATAACAACATCCAACACCAAATCAGATTTCACAGAAACACGAACTGCGTGCTGGGGTGAATACTCCCCTCTGTACTTAGCAGGCTGTTTCAGAAACTCTGCGCCTGCTGCGTGTGTCTGCACATGCCTGTATTGTGCACACGTGTGGGTGCGTGTGCAACAGACTGCTGGGCAGCTGAGTGATCCCATTAGCCTTCAGAAACGGGTAGTAACTTGCTTCAAGAGAGTTTTCTTTTTGACTGTTTTTATCTTTACCTTTTCACATAATCAATCTATCAAATCTAATTACTCCAGAAGAAAGCATTTTATTATTGTCTAACATAGCAAATGTCAAACAAGCTGTTCGTTTACCTTGAAGTTTATTAGCATAGAAATGCAACATGAAGATGCTCTCAAAATATTGTCACTTGTATTCACAACATATTTTCTAAAACCCACTTAGCAGGTTTTTATTGGCTGGCATAGCTGGGTACTGTATTGCTGCTTAAAATAGGCAGGGCTATCTTCACTGTATCACCCCTGAGCTAATGGAAGACTTTTTCTTTAAACACATGATTTATATTTAACTTTTCTCTTTGGCTCTTTTTATTTAAAGAGTTTCCCCACATGAGTCAGCCATACGTATGTGGATACACGTTTTCATAAAGGTTCATACACTTGCCTTTCAAGTAGGAATGAACAGTGAAATACTGAAATTTAAAAGCAGGGATTTTCACCCTTCCTGGTATTTTTCTCATAGTCCTCGCAAATGTACATTGTGCCAAAACCATCAAGACGAAGCCTGTAAATTATTATTGACAGGGTTTTAATAACGCTGCTTTTGTATGTGATCTGTAGTTAGAAGAAAATACTGTACAAATACTCCTAAAAATAACCCTGAAAATAGCATTTGGCACTTCACCTAGAATAAATTAGCAAAATAGTTTTGAAATATCAGTGGCTTCACAGAGACACCATAAAAAAGCAGCATAATCAATACTGATGAGTTTGCCCTTGACATACTGACCGTGTCACCAGGCTATTGTCATGTGATATCATGTCATTTCCCCACCTGGCTCATGACCTTGTCCTTTAAATGACCCAAAGCTTCCCTCAAGTAGCAGGAGGCCCCTCCCCGCTGTCTCAGCAAGGTCGAACGGGTCAGCGTGTCCTCATCTATAATCCACCACCATTTGTCAGCAGGGAGGCTGGAGGAGGCAGGCTTGCTACAAGGGGAGAATGCCCAATTAGGCAGCTGTCACACAAAGCATAGGCTGCAAAATTATCCCCTGTCAAAAGAAAGAGCAGCTGCGGGTGCCAATTACAGCAACCTTTCAACCCTTTAGGTACTGGAAACTACACAGAAGTAAATGAAGTACAATTAGTGATAACAAATCGATGAATTAGGACAGTAAATTAGGAATTACTAGCAGGTGAGCTTAGGTCTCCCATAATATTAAGGGCACAGCACACCCCAGGCAAGGGCAAGAACATACAAATTTCGCGCAGCAGATCCGTTTTGTCCTATCCATTTTTCTTGTGTGGAACCTGTTTTCCTCCACTGTTTTCTCCTCACAAGCCTCATCTGAAGACAGACAGCACAGGGAAGGGAAGAAAAGCAGCCCAAAGGGGAAACAAGTTGCAGGGCCTGCTCTTCCCTCCCTGTCCTGGCAAATGCAGTTTCCTCCTTTCTCACAAGGAGGTTCTGGAAGCCAGCACAATCTGTCTGTTGTAAGCATACTCCATTTCAGCCTGACATTTGACATTTGCTGCACCTCCTGTTCCAGCTGAACAAGATTCACCCAGGAAAAAAAAAAAAAAAAAAAAGCCTAGAAACCATAAACAGAAAGAACAAGAGATATTGTCGTATGTTCCTAGTATATTCCATGTCATTTACACATGAAACACTCAGCTGGGAGATTTCAGTGCTTAACTTCTGACTGCAGAAGGAAGACTTATTCCTCCACGTTTCAATTCCCCGATGCACCATGCAGTGGCATCTCTGAGTGCACACACAGCCCGTCTTCTAAGTTGGCTAGCAGAACCCCTACCCAGTGCCTCTGCTGCTGTTGCTGTGTGCTAGCAACAAAAGCCAGGTTCTGCAGAGCAGAGCAGGGCAGGGCAGGGCAGGGCAGGTCGCGCTTCCCCTCTGAAAGCTGCCAGCACAGCAGGTGCCGTGGGGACGTGCTGCCAGCAGGAGCAGCCGTGCTACGCGGGCGAGCTGGCCGGTGGCTCACTGGGTTCCGCACACGTGAGGTGACCGCAGAGGTGTGGGCACCTGGTCGGTAACAGGGAATTCACAGCACAGGAAGGCCAAAAATCAGATCAGGGGAGGAAATGTTGGGGACAGGCTTAAAGGGGTGGACAGGTCACACACACAGCCACCCCAAACCACGTCTCAGACTGTTGAACCAATGCCTCTGCACTTTCAGTCACACAGACAAACCTGGGGAACACAATTCACATTCCGAGATCCCTCCTACAATTAGGTTTTCCAGACAGCTCACAGTACTTTAAAACTAAGTGAAGTTGCCATTTATATTGCCAATTCTCTCCTCTCAAGCTCCATTCCTTTCTCTCAAATCCACCTTTATAGTAGTCCAATTTTCTTCCAGTAGCACTTCTGAAACAATACGTGCATGCTTGCACTGTAATTCGCACACACACATTTATGCTAATAAATTCACTAAAATATGAAATATGGTAGAAATTAAGTCTCTCGTGTCTAGAAAGCAATTTCCTATGGCTATCTCTTGATCTCTAGCCAGCACGGCATATTTCACTGTAAATAAATAAATACCTGGCTTTCATAACTCAGATAAGAAAATGCATAATACAATCCCAACTATAAATAGACGTAAAAACGTTCATTTAACAGCAATTGAAATATTGCTCATCAAGTTTGACATTTTCTTTTGAATAGCATATGAAAACTGCAGCGTACTGAAAGAGTTAATGTGTTTAGAATTCAGTTTCCATCATACTTGGGTGACTATCTCTTTAAATAATTTAAATCCTCTCCATCAACTACAAAGCTGTTTTGAAGCCATTTAGCTTTGTTCTTTACATGTGTTCTAATTAAGAAATGACCTTGTCATCACACACACCAGAAATCCTGGATTATTTCCTGCAGCAAAAATCTACGAAGCCAAAAAAAAAAAAAAAAAAAAAAAGAAAAAAGAAAAAAATACACACTTCTTCCTTTAGTGAGGAGCTGAGGAAGTTGTTGGTTGGCTGAATGCTGAAGCAGTTTCACCGCATAATTTTTTTGCTGTTGTTGAATGTCACAGGGCGGGTTAGCGTGACCTTGAGCTGCATCAGCAGCACAGCAAGGGTCGAGATGCCTGCAGGCGCCCTTGTACTGGATTTGCAAGACAAAAACCTTCAAACTGGCTGAAGGACATCTTAAATCTCTTCAAAGGTTTTCCGAACTAATCTGGGCTGCTCTTAGCCGGATCTGTGCCCGTGTGAGAGGCAAAATTAAAAACAAGGTCTTTGACAGGATGTTGTCTGCTCTTAACCCTTCTCTTGCAGCAGGCAGTGTATTGCAGGCGTGCTGAAGGGACACTTTCATAAGCAGCAGAGATGAACACAGTTCAACCGGCAGCGTTCTTTCATAACAAAATTATGTAAGCAACCATCTACTGGGAAGGGTGCTGTTATTAATACAGAGCAGGCTCCCTGCATAGCAATCGCCATCCCTCTCCACCCCCAGCACAGTGCCCTTCCCCACGCGGCTGTGCAATCCGGGAGCACTGCGGTGCCGTGCCCTGGCTCAGGCTGCTCCCAGCAACACAGGTAGATAGAGGGGTGCTCAGTGTTTCGGGGCCACAGGAACCCTGTCTGTACCTGCTGGGAACTAAGGGTTTCTTCAAAGACCGGGCAGCCCCCATCTCAACAGGTTGCGAGCCTGGCGAGGCACGTAAGAGGAGGAGGGTCAAGAACATGAGGAGGACTGTTTGGCATGCATCAGACATGCTTTATGAGGAGAAATTAAGGAGCGTCCACTCCTCATCTGACCCTGTTATTTCCTTCTCACTCATCCCGAGCTGGGAAGGAAGGAGCAAAGAGGATATTAACATGCGACAGGCCTACCAGGAGTTTGAGGGCATGAGCGCACGTACTGGGGAACTGAAATAAAGACAGCCAGCCTCTCTGCTCTTGACTGCTCATCATCTGACAAGTGACACAGAAGTTTTCTAAAAACTTTAGTGAATGCACAGAGATAACCAGTAGGAAAGGCCCAAGGCACACATTGTTACTCTATGAAACCACAGATTTACCCAATGGATGTGGCAGTGTCATGCAAATGCAACTATCAACATATTTAAGATGTGGCCACTTTCTTCAAAAGCATACTTGCACACACACCCTCCAGTTTCATGAAGAAAGAATTTCCCAATGAATAACAACTTTTCGTACTCCTACTGAGGAAATAATATGGATTCCCGTGTCCAAAAGTAAAGAAAAAACATCACCACCTTATCTTCATGTCTGTTTTAGTGGTGGTATTATTCAAACTATCAAATTTCTGCAGGCAAAAAAACACAAATGGGTCAAAATAATCTCAGCGTGATCAAGAAAAGTTATCACACTTGAGAATCATCTTTTACTATTTCTAGGATATACACCATGCATGTCCTTGTGGAGAAGAGGAAAACAGAGCCATTCACACCAGCAGAGGGTGTTCTAATTCTTTTCTAGTTGAACATTAATGGCTTAAGTTAGTCTGGTTTTGTATAGCGGGTCTTTAAAGTACTATGTACTCCTAGACGAGAGCAAAACACACTTAAGTTTACTGAAGAAGGACACAGCTTTGGCAGTAATGTCACAACTGTTATGACACTATCCTCCACCTACTACTAAAATAGACTCACTTCGTCATTCCCAAGAGTCATGGCTTTTCTCACAAAATATCCTCCTTGTTAAACAACTAACCATGTTACATGCTAGATTCAAGTAACGCTAGTGAGAGCACCTTTTATATTGGTAGAGGAGGAACTTGTACAATACACAGGACTTTCCACAGACCCACCAAGGCTTCTAACACGTTTATTACGTTTGGACAGAGGGCCAAAGTGTTCCCACAGCGCCTGGATGTCAGAATAACCTCTGCCATTACTCAGAATGCTCTCAAGGTTTGCCTCGCAGGAAGGTCCCAGACCGGCTCTGGTTCGCAGCCATATGGGAATGGCACACAACCAAGCATGCCTTCTCATCCATTTTGGGACTCTGGCAAATGGAGATTGATCAGATCCACACATGTGGTTCATTAATTGTTCTGCACAAACGTTTTCTTTTTGTGCCCCTTGAATAACAAAACACCAGACAGGCAGCCAATTGTGGTTTAAAAAAAAGTTCTGTCTGTTGGCCTATTACACTTTTTTTTTTTTTTTTTTTTTTTTTTTGAAGTAATGGGTCCTACACTGTGTTTCCTAGAAAACTTTCTAGTTTATGCCAGAGTTACCAGGAAAAGGGATTAGGTGAGACCAACTTAAGTAGTTTATATTACACGTCAGTCTAGCAGAAAATACTGAGAAGTACTTTCATGGTCTGCACAACTGAACATGCAACATCAATGGTTTCTTAATTTTTTTTCCTAACACATAGGGAAACAAAAATATATTACAGGTTCTCCAAACATCAGGAATTGTGAAAACTCCCAAAACAAAACCAAAGAACTCATGTTGCAATGTTCCAGCTGAACAGGGCAATTTAAAGGTGCAATGACAGCTTTCAAGCCAGGTAGTGGTTACTGCCAAACATGGGACACATTGTGTGCCCCTGCCAAAACACCCAAATACAAATTACCAGCTTTCTTCCAGGGCTACAACAGTCCAACAAACACTTTCCAACTCAGACCACCTTAAGAACTTCACACAGAAGGCACTGGTGTTGTTACACAGTACCCAAGCCAGAAGTTACAGCAGCAAACTGTATGCCCATATGCAAAGAATACAACCATCATGGCACCATACTATCTATGAAGGTGGACAGGCATTCATTTCTAACCTTCTGATAAAAATGGTCTTTGGGACTACAATTTCTCATGGCCAGCAACTGCACCAAGGCATGTTGTTCTCCGAAGTAACACTATCCACTTGGCTCCTTATACAGACATGCTCGCACAAGCACACGCAAACCCAGTAGCGGACAAGACCAGCACTTTACAACCAGTCCAAGTACAGGTTGTCCATGGAGCTTTAATTGTACCATTTTCTAAATGCTGATTCTGATTATACTTTAAGCATAGGGCAGTTATTTTATACACACTGTAGCTCAATGCAGAAAATAAAATAAGTTAAAAAGAAAACAAAGATGGCAGAGTTTAATATAATCTGTTCTTTTCACACCTGGACCCCATTATTAAATAAAACTGTATCTGCTAATACAGAGATGCTATTGATTTAAAAAAATTCTCTTGCAAGCAAACACAGATATGCTCCACTGGTACCAGTATTAACAAGTAACAGATGTAAAATTGTCCTGTGGCCATGGCACACAACATTATGACCTGCGTTCCTAGCAGTATCAGAAGCAGCCCAAGGTCTAGCACAGCACATTGAGAGTCTTCTAGAGACAGAATTTGTAAATTATGATTCTAATTTTCTTTGTGAGCTGTGGTGTAAAAACAGTGACTTTTTTTTTTTTAAACTGCAAATTAGGTAAGTGGGGCTACTTATTTTAAGTAACCTGAATAAATAGAAATTTTGATAAATTGGTCTTCATAGTGCTAGTACTATTAAGTAGTACTAACATAGTACCATTAAGTAGTACTAACACAGTAAAAATAGGTGCGCTGTCATGAAAATGGAAACATCACCAGATACAAACTCAGTACAGAAATAACAGATAAAACTTTAATATAGACAAATCTTAGAACGGTTAAAGGAAAATGAAGTGCACGTGAAAACGCACACAAACACAATTACGAAGTGCTAGTTACATCTACTTAAGTTCTACCCATCTTAACTAAAGTCATGGAAAACATGCAAAGAAGTGAAAGCAGAGAAGCCTTATAATTAGTGCATTAGTTTCAAGTATACTTAATAGAACTAATATTCTTATTCTAGTATAAGAATATGTTAGCTATATTATTAGCTTCCTTTTGCCTACTAGTACAACTGTTATACTTAAGCAGTAGCTAAGAAGGTTAAGTACTGAATATTGTGGATTGAAGGAAATAAATGTTGCAATTCTTTCCAAATCCACAGGGGGGGGGGAAAAAAAGTCTTAACAGATTATCAGTGTTTACACTTAGAAAAGAAATAGCCTTGTGCTACCAAGGTCTCATTTAACACCCAGGCAATTTCCTTTCCAAGTCATCTTTAAGTTCTCCCTCTGCTCTGCCCCTTGTTAGCAAAACCAGTTCTTTAATTCAGTTCTCCCAATGACTTGAGCATTCATGGCAATGAATCTTCTGCAAGTGTTTTTCCCAAAGCAGTGTCTTCCAAACCTGGGTTGGGGGACACTTCTCAATAGGGTGCATCTCAAAAAAGCAAGGTTGATTACTTGCAGAGATAGCACTGTTCATTTGGGGGAGGGGGGTGTTCATTTCCTGCTTCAGACATCTCAGATACCCATCTAAGAATGTGAGCAACACTTCACATGACACACACTCATGAGTTTGGTTTATTCTAGTATTTAACTTGTGTACTGCTCAGGAATTACATGTGTATTTACAGAATAGTGACTATATCCATGTTTAAGTGCATTTTGTTAAATCAGGGCCCTGAAACTTCATGCAGCTTTTTCACATTGCTGTGCCAGTTCATTTTATTCAGTACAAAACCACCAACAACCTTTGAGTTCTTCTGCTCAAGGTCATTTTTAACATTCACAAGCACAGCTTTTTGGCTGTCTGCAGAGCAAAGATTTTTTTTTTTTTTTTTTTTTTTTAAGAGCAAAGCGATGTATAGAAACATCTTTAAATAGTGAAAAACATCTTTTAAAGTTGCGTTAATCAATTTGTCTGTTATTAATTCTACTTGGCTACCCTTATTAACCATAGGTTTTAATTTAGTCTTTAGTCTCTGCAGCCACCCATATCAAGAAGGCATAACCACGATGTAAAATCAGGCTTAACTCTTGCAATCTCAAAGTCTAAGCTACACCTCCCACCCTTAGTCTTTGAAGGCATCTGGTAGAAAATCAGGTACTCGAGTTCCTCTCCCTACTCTGCCAGATACAACCTTTCTAAATTTCCACTTTAAAGCATGGGAAGTAGAGGGGAGAAAGCTACTTCCATTCAATCATAATTTGCAATTTGCAAATATCCATTAGGTTGTCTGTATCATAAGCAGTTCAGAAAGATTCCCTGGTCCCCAGCCTTTTTCTTTTACTGTTCCAACTGATCTCCCTAGGCTTCTCTACCACTTTTCCAGTAAGTATGTGGGACTCAGAGGAGAAAAACTAGCACATATTTTTACTGTATTATGTATTAGCCATCATTAATTTTGTCAGCATCTGATAGCTAAAGTAGTATCAGAAAGATGGGGTATAAAAATGTTTAGTTTTTCAAGTAGAAACATTGGTCTCTGGACCGTTACTGGAACGTTACACTGCCAATGCTCACCTTCAAATATTCTCATTTAAACACTCTTCTATTATCTTTGGAAATCTCAGATATCATTACCAAGTAAAAAGCAGCATACTGATTACGGAAAACACAGCAAGTTACAAAAAGTGAGAACCGGATGTATCTGGCAGGCAACAATCTTTTGTATACAATACACTGTATTTCCATGTATGTGCATCTGTGGTACACATGCATACTTTTACTGGTAGTCCAGGTTATTTTAAGAAAACAGAGTAAGAAGCTGACAACCAGAAAAGCCCAACAGAAGAATGAATCATACTTGTACAGTTCCAACAATGATCACACTGTAATACTGTTGCCAGGTGTCCAGCAAAATAGCTGAAGCCAACATGAGTCAGCAGTGGTTCCTGGTTATTGAGTTTATTTGAGTATTCAGTTGCCAATTGCATTTCCTTCTCTCAAACACACTTCGTTTCTATCTTCAGTGATACAAATTCCTAGGTCAAACAGTGACTCAAACTTCTGTTCTCCTGCTAGCGAGAGCGTCAGAAATGCATCTAACAAGCATTCTCTATCTTTTTTAAAAAAAAAAAAAAAAAACAACTTTACAGAATTCTTAATTTAGATTGCCAGTGCTTTGCCTTACACTTGATCAGGGACTCCTACTTCACTGCACTAATCTAAGCCTGAAATGTTAGGGTGGTTTTTTTTGTTTGTTTGTTTTGGTTTTTGTTTCCTAATGTTCAAATGCTTATGGATCTTTTTCCTTTTTGAGGAAGGCTAGACAGATCCCTTTAGAAATGAGTCCTCTCAATTGTCTTACAGTAAAGATAATCCCTAAAGCCAAATACATTGCCTCAATAAAAATGAACAATAGCTTCAAACTTATGACAAAATTTTAAACTGCAGATCTTGTGAAACTACTAGTTTAGGAAAATATGGAACACTTCTTATGCATTTCAGAAGATGCATTTAAGCATTCAGTACATGCCACAAAATATAACTCCATTTTTTTTTGCCATGAGAAACAGCCCACTGAAGTTTCCCTAACTTTTAATATTTTGAGAACAATACAAATCTACAAATTCCTCCCTCCAGGCTGACTCAATTACATAGTCAGAACTATGATGCTTTCTAAAGTTTCTTTTTGTTTGCTTGTTTGGTTTTTTGTTTGTTGTTGTTGTTGTTTTTTTTATATACGCACCCAAGATTTTCAAAACATTTACAAGACCTTTGTCACTTCTCAATTATGTTCATTTGTGGATGACTAACAATACATCTGCATGCCAAACAGACATGAAGCACATTCTCCAGGAGGCATGGGGCTACATAAAAAAACACTAAATGAAAATACTGTGAGAATGATTATTTTCCTCAAACAAGAAACAACATTGATTTTTTTCAGCTTTCTAATCTTGCATTAACATCACAAAAGTGGCTTGAGCTACTAGAAATCTAAATGAAGTCCATAAAAATGGAAAAGTATTGTACCCTTATTTCATCTTCCCTGCTGTACACATAAGCTACTATTGAGAAATCATGGATGAGCAGATGAGGCAGTGATGCAATATCGGGAAAACAAGCTGAAAACTAATATTCACAAGGACAAAGGAGGTAGCACATTTTGGTCACTACTCTAAATGTAGCTTATCTCCTTTACAAAATAGGTGTATAAATATCGAATGTCATCTTACAGGTTGTTTAAACTTAGAGTGGTTAACAGATCAGCCACAGGATGGGTGAGAACTGAAAAAAACTCTACAGCTTTCCTCCTTGCAATGCATTGGGTATTAGTAGTAACGTGTTAAACAAAGCATGAATAAGTACTGACCACTGCAAAATAAATAAATAAATAAATAAATAAATTTCAAAGGACACAATTTATTTGCTCACAAGAGTAAAACTGAATGTTATAGTATACTACCACCAACACCCCTGCCCCCAAAACCTAAGACCACCAAAAACTATATTTGCACACAAGGCACCTGCACAGGGGGGGCTCTACATTGTGGCTGGACTCCCTGGATTCCAGGCATTACCCAAAAGATCTCCTATGCTCACGAAGCAGCCTTTCTCCTTTGATCTGTCATATTCACCATCAGAATACCCAGCAGACATGTCTGTGAGAAGAACCTCATGGAAAATTTCCTTCTCTTCATTCTTTTCCTATGAGGTTTTTCAGAGCAGGAACAACTTGGCTCTGGAATATTCATGTTCACTGCCACCTGACATCAAGGTTCATTTCTCTGTGAAAGAGCCTCCAAAGGATAATAAAGTAAAAGCCTGAACACTTGCAAGAAATATGTAATAATGCGGAGAAGCAGTAAAGCTTACTCCTCCCCTAAGCAAATGGAGTATGTAGATTATCATGGAAAAGAAATTAAGATCTTCCAAAAGCCTTTTTTCTTCTAAGGAACAGAAAAACATTCTGATCTTACAACAAGTATCAACATCTAACATGTATGTGTTTCAGAGCAAACTGGGTACAAGAAACTCATAAAACCTCAAGTTATATCTTGTAATCCATACTGGAAAGCTCCAATTGCAACTTGCAGACCACATCCAATCCACTGGAAAAATCTGCCTGGCCTGCAGACATCCCTTACCGTCTTCTTCCCATATGGCTAATTAGATATGGAAAAGAAGCAGACAAGGGTTAGAGGAATTGCTCTCACATTGCTGTGCTTCATGAGAATCCTGCAGCCTCTACTCCATAAAAAAAAAAAAAAAAAAAAAAAAAAAAAACACACAACTATAGGTTACCATGCAGTAGTGATGGTGCTCACATAGCTGTCACATGGAGCAAAGTTCACATACATTTACAGGCCTATCTATTAGCATGGTCAGTCCTATATCAGGGTGAGCACACTTCCCAAAAAACCCTTGTTACAACATACACATGCTCGGTCCTTAGGCAGTTATCCACACAGCTGTGGACATTATCATCTGTGGCCCAGACACTCCATAACAAGTTTTGCTCCCTAGAGCAGCTGGACTTTAATTCTTCAAATGAACAAGCTTCACATCGATCCAGGCAATAAATGCCTCACATGGCAGGAGTGAGGATGGTGGATGGGTTCCTCTCAAACCATGTACAGCTCACCAAGGAGGGCTCTCCGTGCTGACTGAGTACCATTTGCTTGAGAGTGACTGCTAGCTGCCACCACAACTACATCAGGGAGTGCATAGAAATGTTCTTGGACTGCTGCCATATTATCCATATATGTTTTATTATAGCTCATCTCCTTAATGTGCAAGACATTTATCTTTGATTCTTTCAAAATTAGAAAGGGGAAAAAAATGGATACTGTAGAACTGTTTTTAGCACAGTTCAGACAATTAAATTGGGCCATTGTAAGCTCTTTTAGCAGATTTTTCTTTGTCATAGACACAAGTGACAGCACTACATTATTTTTGCCCTATAAAAAACAAACACCAAAACACTATTCTGAAATATTATGGCTAAAATTTCTAATAACAGTCATGTATCTTCTAGTCATCGGGAGGCTTCAAAATTAAAAATACAGAAAAATGATTTTGTCTACAGAATTTTCTTCTCCGCTTTACTAAACCTTACAACAAGCATATAGATCAATAAGTACAAGAACCAGCAGTGACCAAACATGAGCAAAAGAAATCTATCCATAATCAACCAGCCCACTGGCTTCAACACTTGTTACTTACAAGGGGGGCGTGAAGAGATGAATAAAACTCACAAAATTTAGTCCATGAATTCAAGACATTCAAATTAATGACCTAGATCCACAAGGAAGAAAAACACCCACAAGCAAACATCACAGGAAATACAGAGATCTTCCCATTCCTTAGGTGGGTAGTGAAATTCAGGAGCACAACTGAAAAGGCACAATTTCAAGAACAATGAAGGCTCATTAATATGTGCTTTCAGAACAAAGGCCCTTAGATGGTATTCTGTTATTTAAAATGTTTGTCCAATATGTTTTCTTGAGGATGAACTGTATCAGACGTCCTGCAAAAATATAATTCATGGTAAAAACCTGAGTATCAGTGATGTGGGGAAAAAAAAAAAAAAAAAAGGATGCTCAAATTAACTTAACTAATTACTCATAAAAATTTACCAACCCATATGCAAACAGGATTTACTAGTCTTTCATAATGGTTAAGAATACATACTAAATCCTTTAATCCACCCATCAAGAAAACAACTTTCCTCTGTTGCTTCCTTGCTTGTAGATTTATTTCCTGTTTCACATTAGATGTGAGCAACTTTTAAAGTCTTACTTCCTTGCAACCACTAACATGACACAAATGTCACACAATGTCATTCACCAGCACAGTAATACTGATTAGGTTATAGGCATTATATATGCCATACTGTCAAGTCCCACAAGAAAAACTGCATAAAGTGGCCAAAAACTCTGATTAGTTTTCTTCTGTCCTTATACAATTGAGCTCTTCTATCAGAGTAGTTTGTGTTTCAGTTTGAGTAACAAACTGTATGGGTTCACTAAAAGCACAGTAGAAACCTAGACATGTATTTGAATCTGATTCCTGGGTCTATCATTACATGGTAGAAGTGGGTGAATTCTTCCCCTTTATCAATTGCACACAGCCTTTACACTCTCATATTTTGTTCTCTGTTCCTGCTCTCTCCCCCCTTAATTTGTTGCAAAAAAGGACATGTTTCCTCCCATTTCCACCCTCTTAAAAACAGAGAAGTTCTAACAAGTAAGGTTTACAGGTTTACAACCTGCTGAACTTGATACCATCCCCAAAGACAACTTTTCCCCTTCACTCAGATGTTACATACCACAGTTCTAGCCTACCTGCATATTTATGGCAGATTATCTTCCTTATAAACAAAATCAGCAACTTATGTTACTGTTGCAGGTTAAAAAATAAAGAAAGAAAGAAAATAAAGAAAAAGCAATGATTTAAGTCTTGAATGTCTGCACATCATCCCACACTGGTAACTACCATTTCAAGTTTGGAGATGAAGCAAGTTCATTGGATCATACTCCAACATACATGCATTAAGCGAAGTTCCACAGTAAATCATACCTAAATATTTGAAGCAAATGTGGTTCAATGCTTTTTGTTTACCTCCACAAAGTTTTAATTCAATGTGGCCTTCTCACTTAATAGTGACTCTTCTACTTACACTCAAAGCATTAGTCATTGCAGGAAGAAAAGAGTTATTGCCACTATGTAGCTTGATGAATATATGATGGCTTCACATGGCAAAAAGATAGAAATAAATATTTTTTCTCTCATGGGGATGCTGCTGGCCTGAATTTATTTATTTTTTTTCTGTATGATATCTGTGACAGAGAATAAGTTGTACGCTGTCGTCCCCTTGAGAAGGAAAGTTGCTCTCTGGAGAGAGAAATGACGTGGGACTAGCAGGGTGCCAGGCCAGCCTCTACAGCACCCTCTTGCCCAGCTGAGCATCCAGGTTCCTCTATTCTGGTGTGATGGTCAAAGACAAAAACAGAAACCAAACTGCAAAGGTACAGTTTTCAGTTGAGTTCTGTCTCACAAAGCAAAATTTATGCCGTGGACAAACATAGGTGCAAACCCAGATAGGTGCAAATCCAGTGAAACTCAGATTTTGTCAAGCCCATCTTCGCTTTTCATCAAACTACAACAGATTTTTTAAATGTATTTATTTTTGAGTAAGTTTCTAAAAAAATTTACTCTGGAAGAAGATTAGTTTGGATTATTTAAATTATATTCTTTCCCTTAAATTGAACAGCTGTATCCAACAGATTTCTTTTCTCTGGCAAGCCAAAGAAAAATTGTTGGTTCTCATTTTTGATCTAAGGAAGGATACAAATGGCAACAAAACCCAAAAAAGTGATACACAACCTTAGAAGTTTACAACAAAGAGGTTCAAGGATCCATGGTCTTTTTCCTTATGAGGAAAGAGGATACTCTGAGATGATTTAAGAGGTTTTCAGCATTAGATAAAGAGACTCTCTGAAAATACAAGTAAACAGATAAGTCTGGCAGAAGTATTTAATGTTAGAGGTAATAGAATAAACTATAACAGGTGGGGACTGAAACCAAAAGTTTAAATGAGTTCACTAATGACCAAAACTAGTTTCCAAATTAACAACAGAGCAGCAGCTTCAAAAACAGTAACTTTGTTTTTTTTTTCTTCATGGAAGGGAAATCTTAACCTTATGTGCCATCTTTTCAGAGCATTTTTTAGGTCTTTAATATTGTGCACCACTTGCTTTATTAATAAAGTAGGTTGTACATACATTTTATTAAAACAAAAAAACAATCTCAAACAGAAAAATCTGACTGACTCCACACCAACAAATAAACCAAATGTAGATCAGACCGGCCCTCCCAAAGATCACATCTTATAAATGGCCACTCAGCCAGCTGTCCCACCTCCTTTTCGTCCCCTCAGTTACACAAGATTACAAAATCTCCAATCAGTCCAAGGCCGTGAAACTATTTCAGCTTTAATCTGTGCCTGCACGAGAGCATGAATACAGATCTCATAGGCTATAGTGAGCTTGGGCAGTGTCAGGAGTTTGTCCTGAGCTCTCAAAACATTTGATGCTGTTCCTATTAATTTCAAAGCAGAACTCAACAGAAGACCTGCCTGACTATGCCTTGAAAGAGATAAAAAGCATATCCAGGAAAGAAAACATTCTTCATGATTACTGCTAGGTCAAGTAGCACCAACACAGGAAAAAAAAAAATGCAATAGATTTGAAGGGAAAACATGGTTTCAGAAAAAAAAAAAAAAAAAAAAAAAAACATACTCCCCCCCCCCCAAAATAAATAAATAAATAAATAAATAAATAAATAAATGAAGCACACAATCCCAAATAAGAACACAAGCAAGGGCAAAATGAAGAACAGGGAGATTAAGAAATAGAAAAAGTAAATCAGCTTTAATCCAAATGCTTTTTCAGCCATACTGCAAGACAACAGTTGCATTATTTCCTACATTTCAATCATCATGTATGCACTCACCTAAATAGCTAGATCTTAATCCATACCAGTTTGTTTTTGCTACTTGACCCTATATTACACCCTTGCCTTTCCCAGGACTGAAAGACTTCATTAGGGTTTTGTCACAGAGCATGCTTCACCACCCTGTGAGCTTTCTGGAATAACAGAGCCACAGAGCTCCCCAGGCTCCTCAGCAGCAGCATCTTCAACAAATTTCAGGTCAGTGCCTGGGTTGCTCTCAGCCCCAGTACAAAAGCAATTCTTTACTGGCTGAAGGAAGATCACAACGCAAACACGACTGTGGGGGAAGAGACATGGCAGGGGGGGAGCAATGGCAAGAGGGAGGCAGGGCAAAGAAACACAAAGAAGCAGTGTTTCCACATACGGAGTGCCAATTAGAAAATGAGAACCACCGATTTAAAATATAACTTTAGGCTTTAAAATACATTAGGTGAAGAGTCAGCTTTACTGCATATGCATCTGGCTACTAGTATTACTTGAGCTTTCCCAATCTCCGCCCTTCCCCCAGTCACAGTTTCATTGTGAAAGAATTTAATTATTATTTTCATTACCAGATGCATACATTATACAATGAGCCTACACAGACAATGAGCACTCTGTAAGAAAACAGGTGTAATAATTAAGAATGATCTGTTTATGTATGAAACTCTTCATTTTTATTGCAAACAAGGCTACCATTTAAACATACTTTAATAAAAACATTCATAACAGTCATAACACTAAAACTGATGCCCTCCTTTTTCTTAAGGGATTATCCCAGTGCTTTAAATTTTAATATAACCTGAATGAAAACAACTGCTTTGATTTTATTTCCCTGCTGAAGTTTCCTGGAAATTTTAACTTGAATGCATTTCAGAGAAACAGAACACTAAACACTTTTTGATTTTTTAAGAAGTCCCAGAGATATCCATTATATTGTGTACCCAGAAAAATAAGTTTGCAAGTAAAAGATATATGTATTTAAGTGTTCAGCAGCTTAATAATCTCAAAGCCCTGAAGTTATAAGAGTACCATTGTATGGATTCAATAGTAACAAGCAGTAGAAGGGTAACATCTGCATATTACTTATCATCCAAAACTGGAGTCAAATTACTGTTTCTAGCATCAATAAAATGTGAGTTCCTGTATTTTATGTGGTCCTATTTAACAATATAGTACAACACTCCATTTTCACCCAGAAAGCAGCTTAAACAGGTCATTTACTTCCCATGGTCCGCCAACGTGCCATGTGATTTACAGTAAATACCAAGCCTGTCACTAGCAAATACACCTTACTCTGTAGTAAGCACGTCCCTATGAAGCTTACAGTTTGACCATTTGTTGCATCTATGCACACCCACCTACAAATCAATCCTGTTAGACCAGGGGAATTCAACAGGCTGCTACTTCCAGCTCTTTGAAGACATTTCTTGCTCCGGAGCTGGGCAAACGATACATGTGCTCAGTTCTTGCCAGTGATTCTGCAGAATCCAATCTTGTAAAATCCACCACTGCTACTCCGCCTACTCAAGAGGAAGGCAGCAGAACATGCTTGCTTCCGCTGCCCCAGCTGCCCTTGCAGTGCTTCAGCATGTGTTGTTAGCCCTACCTGGACAGATCGCTGTAGGCCTCAGGATGTCAACCTCCATTTAGAAAAGGTGTCAAGTCTTTACTCAGCTAGCATTTGACACTTAACCACAAGCTGTAATAACAGAGCACCCTTGTCTTTCAATTCTTAGATGTGGAATCCAAGCCAGAATTCACTTGACCAAATGAAGATGTTTATAGTGTAGGTGTCAGTATCTGAACAGGTCATGCTAGCCTCCTTGACTGCCCAGGAAAGAGCTAGGCTCTGCTATTGAGCTCATCCTATACCATGTGCCTAAAGGAGGTCAAACAATATACACCCTCTAAGTGCCTACTTCTGCCCACTGCCTGTTTTACAGGACTCCTATTTCTCTTCACCAAATGTATACAGGGTCCTCTCCCCTACCCTCCCTCCATTCAGGGGGTAGGCATCTATCTATATGACAGGTGAGATAAATCCCATGCTATGTCGTAGGTCCATCGTAACCATCTCCATTTAAGAATCAGCAACAAAACACCCATTGTGCAAGTTCTCACAGTTTCCCACTTAATACAGTGAATGCCTGTTACTGGGTAACACCAGTCCTTCACATAACTGCTTTTATTTACATGACACGAATTACTATGCTTATTTCAAAATATTCAACAGTTTGCACTTCTTCATTTTTTCCCTCTCACACACCACAAACGTTGTCCCACTCTGGGTAGTAACTCTTTGCACAGAAGCTTCTCCTCTTCATTACCAGTCTTCAAAAAAGAACCAAAAAAAAAAAAAAAAAAAAAAAAAAAAAAAAAAAAAGCTTAGCAGAGACCTTTCTCTTTTGGTGTGACCTATATATTATCTTCTAGTCTATTTCCTTTTATTTTTCAATTTCTTAAGACTTCCCTTAAGCATTTTTTCTTTAAAAAAATATAAAAAAGGCAGAATAAAAGGAAGTATCATTAAAATCTACTAAAAGAAGTGAATTTTCAGTGGATTTTAGATTGAGCCAACTGATCAATTTGATCATGTTACCTCTTAATTTTTCTTATAGCATCTTCATTTTTATTTGAATCATCACAAACTAAAATTATGAATATTCTCAAGTGCTCTAATTTTACTTCTCTATTTCCTAATATTTCCCAGATTTGTTTGTTCCCCTGCAGTTCTAATCTTTCATTCCTTCCCTTTCTTTTCCACAACACTGTTCCAGAAATTCTGTAGAAAACAGGCTGACTAGAAAAGGGTTAATATATAACCTCTGCCCTTTCAGGCAGAGAAGGACCTGGGAGTGATGGTGGATAGTCGGCTGAATATGAGCCAGCAGCGTGCTCAGGTGGCCAAGAAGGCCAATGGCATCCTGGCTTGTATCAGGAACAGCGTGACCAGCAGGGCTAGGGAGGTGATCGTCCCCCTGTACTCAGCTCTGGTGAGGCCACACCTCGAGTACTGTGTTCAGTTTTGGGCCCCTCGCTACAAGAAGGACATCGAGGTGCTTGAGCGGGTGCAGAGAAGGGCGACGAAGCTGGTGAGGGGCCTGGAGAACAAGTCCTACGAGGAGCGGCTGAGGGAGCTGGGCTTGTTCAGCCTGGAGAAGAGGAGGCTCAGGGGTGACCTTATTGCTCTTTTTAGGTACCTCAAGGGAGGCTGTAGCGAGGTGGGGGTTGGCCTGTTCTCCCACGTGCCTGGTGACAGGACGAGGGGGAATGGGCTTAAGTTGAGCCAGGGGAGTTTTAGGTTAGATGTTAGGAAGAACTTCTTCACTGAAAGGGTTGTGAGGCACTGGAACAGGCTGCCCAGGGAAGTGGTGGAGTGACCATCCCTGGAAGTCTTCAAAAGACGTTTAGATGTAGAGCTTAGGGATATGGTTTAGTGGAGGGCTGTTAGCGTTAGGTTGGAGGTTGGACTCGATGACCTTGAGGTCTCTTCCAACCTAGAAATTCTGTGATTCTGTGATATATATATTTTTAAATGGAGGTGTTCAAAGCTTTCCTGTCAAGTCCAAAGCAGACATGCAAACTCAATTCTATCAGCTTGTAGAAATATACAATCTCTCACCTGACAAAATGGGGCATGACGTAGCTGTATGATGCAGAAGTTGGTCCCAGCTCCTTGAACTGCTCTCACAAGAGCTGAGCAGAGGGGGAGAATCACCTCCTTTGCCCTGCTGGCCATGCTGCTTTTGATGCAGCCCAGGATAAGGTTTGTTTTCTGGGCTGCAAGAGCACAGTGCCAGCTCATGTTGAACTTCTCATCAACCAAAACCCACAGGTCCTTCTCCTCAGGGCTGCTCTCAACCCATTCTCCACCCAGCCAGTATTTGTGCTTGGGACTGCCAAGCACCTGTTGTACCACACACCAGATAAAACCAGTCCTTCTCAAAATTACTTTTGTTCCTGAACATTTTTCTTCTCTAATCTGACCAACTGCTTCAGAAATTGCAAAGCTATTAAAAAACATCAAACACCTTCTCATGGAGGCAAGGTGGGACTACTACAGTCTATTCAGCTATACATCTCAGTGGGGTACTGTAAGCTTAAAGAACTTAATGATGGTTTGACAAATCTCCTTCCCTAGCAGGAAGGAAGCTTTCTGTGACTGGCACTAAACTGTAGCATCTTCCACAAAATTATGAATAGCTGTGTATCTGAATTTGACTTACCACACTTTCAAATTGCTCTCTGTGAGGAAGCATCTTTTGATTTCTTTTCCATGCAAAACATTCAATAAAATTCACCAAAAGCAGCCCTTTTATGTCCACACCCCAGTATGCTGTTGTTTTTTTTTCCTTCTAAAACATGTTTCACATGTCTTCCTACATGGCTCAAGTGGAAAAATCTTAGTTTAGCCATCATAAACCAATATGAACCTGTCTTTCTTCAGGGGCAAAGGAAAACAGGACAAGCACTGAACAATTCTCATCTCCACATGCAAAGAAATCAGATCTGCCTGGCGCCAAGCCCTCTCAGCAAACTGACTCCATCAGACCAGGTTGGGAACACATTCCACAGTCAAAAGTCCTTCTCGAAGAACTTCCTGCCAATGGCTACTTGACATTAAAAACTAGGATGATCTAGGTCAAGTATCCCAGTTGACATTAATTGCTATGTTGGATCAAAAAAAGCAGACAGCTTCTCAGCTGGAGCTCAAGTCACGTTATAGCTTAAAAGCAATCAAGGCCAAAACCTTGAATTACCCCTAGAAGCCAAAAGGAAGCCAACGCAGCTGTTGAAGAACTGCCCGAGCATGTTCTTGCCACCTATGCCCTCTCTGCAGACAGGCAGCTGCCTACTTCTTAAACTGGGGTTTCGCAGCAGCGGTCAAGTGCAGCCTCAAGACCAGGCTACCCTGTAGCCTCACATGGAGGTGACAGAGATAGAGATAATTATTCTGAGGTGAAACCCCCTGAAGTAGACTTTTTTTTTTTGTCCCGATGCAGAAGGCTGAGAGCCTGCCAGCCAAAAACGCCTCAAAACCAGCAAGTTACAAAACGGTTATATAAGATGTTGGCTGCTAGTAAACTAGCACCACTCGTCTCTATAGTGTCATACCTCCATTTGCTGATACTTCCATTTCTATGTACGCTGAAGGTAAGTCTTGTGCTATGTCCAACTGGAAAAGAAAGATGACCTGGAAAGTCATCCTTATATTGACAAGAGTACAAGACCGAGTCAAGTCACTCTTAATTATTGCCAAGAGAAAATTACTATTTCAGAACACCATTCACAAGACCATTGGCTGAGGGGAAAAAAAAAAAAAAAAAAAAAAAAGCTCCCAAAGAAAGAGAGTGCAATCTGTTTTCCTGTTTTGTAAACAGAAAACGCAATTCTATCTAACTATTACATGGAATAGAAACAACTGCATGATTTTCTGAAAGCAAAGGAGGTAACATTTCTGAGGAACAATCTGGAGAAAGATAAATGAGCAGCAAGATGGATAAGCACACCAAGAGTCAAAGAAACGGACAAGTTTGGGGAGTGGGCACCAACAGATAGTAACAAAGCAGTCAAATACCACTTTTGACCAGATCAAGACCCAAATAAATTTTAAAAATCTGAAACACTAGTCTAATAACAGATATCATCAGATTATGTTGTTGCTTTCTTTAAGGGAAAATTGATTAGGAGCAGTAGCAAATTTCAGAATGCATCTTAATGATGCAAACAAGGAAAGAATTCAAATTCACAATTTCAATCCCAGAGTTAACTGATGGGCAATGCCAAGAAAGTCTTCAACAGGAAAAGTTGTCCCAGAATCTGACCATCTCCTTCCACATATTCTTCCAATTATTTCCAAAATATTACTTAGAGAAGAGGAAGAAAACGTCAAAGTGAACCCTTGCCATTAATGTGTTTTCCAAAGCTACTATTTTAACAGAAAACCGGGGGCTCACCTTATGTACTCAAATGGCTTGAACAACGCAGCCTTTTTAAGCAAAAGAGATAAAAGGATATATATATATATATATATATATATATATATATATATATTTTAGGAAAATATGAAAATATATAGCTGTAATCTGTAACTCATAGCAGGCTTCCAAATAATAATCAATATTTTCCTTTGCATTTAAACATTGCTGAATCTTAATGCTTTTTAGTTGTTCAAGTGACAGAAAAAATTAATACTGTAGATAATTGTATTAGAGTCTGTCTGTAGTTTGTGAAGCTCCTGACAAATCCAATATGGTTGTGTCCACTTACATTGTCACAAAATTTCTGTACAGTGCAGTAATACAATAGTTCAAGCAACCGACACTGAGCTAGTCCAACAGCTGCATGTAGACCCAAAACCAGCTGGAAAACCAGAAGTCTACAGCAAATCCAACATTTGTATTATTTTATTAAAAATCTTAAGAATGTGAGTGCTAAAATGCACTTTTCAAAGCAAAAATAGTATTTGAAAGAAGTCATTATTAGTCAAGCCAACTACTTAGCAATTACAGCACATGCAGTCCTATGGACCATTGGCAGCTCACTTAGCTCACTGACAAAACAAAATGATTCTCCTCCCGCCCTGCTTAAAATACAATCTGCTTGTCCAATATATATATTTAACACTTGGTCTAAATTTTCTTAATTATTTACAGTTCCACATTCAGTTCAAAATCATTTGTTTCAAGGATCATTTTCTAAAAATCTAGCCAGCACCATTTAAAATAAACAAAACAAACAAAAACCATCCTAAAACATAATGCCTTACAATTTTTTCCCCTATTTTACATTGTGCAAACTGTTCCCAACCCAGATAAGGAATAAAATGTTCAGATATGACAAGAGTCAAAATTAACCCTAAAAGTACTTGTAATAAGAAGAAATGAACAACATTTCTTCACGTAAGCCAACAGGAATCACTATAGCCTCACTATATTATGGGGAGTAAAAGCCTGGTGAGTCTCCCCAGTGACCAAATTTTATGAACTAGAGCAGCTCCTTCCCCTTCCCAAGATATTTGCAGTCAATAAAACGTTGATAACCTATTAATGCTTCCAAAGAGGCTTTTTGATTTAGAAATACCCAGTCATTCCTCTTCTGCTCTTTCATTCATCAATACTTTGTGATGGCTCTCCTATAATCAGAGCAAAGCTCTGGAACACTGCATATTGAGCAGGTATTACATACACAAATTCTTAGTGCAGACGACAGTTTAGACAGCTGCACAGATTAAAGATTGATGACAGGAACCAAGAACACCAGCACGACCAACTTCTGTGTCAAAGGCAAAATGCCCTCAGATCTGTTTGGCCTTTGCTCAGTCCCCTGATGTGTGGCACCCAGCTAAACCCCAGCAGTTTACAGAGGGGTAGACTGAGGCTTCTTTCTGTTTTTGAACAGCCTGGTATCACCTTTCTTCATCGAGCAGAGAACCTAAACACTATTACTATCCAGGGCCTCTTATGATGGCTAAAAGGACAAAGTTGGAAAGGGCTTCTTGAATTCAGTGCACAGGCACTGAAAACTCAACACACACACACACAGCATGCACAACTCCACATCTCCCTTCACAACACACATCTTAGGAAATGCGCATTTCTGCACATAGCTTTATTTAGCATGACCTAACACCTGAACCCTTACCCCCATCTCTCTCCTGCTACTATAAGTGATGCTGCTATACCACACACACTCAGAAAGCAGCAGTATTTAAGGGATATTTATTTGATTCAGAACAAACATTATAATAAGCTGTTAATAATGTTATTAGGTTAAAAACAAAACAGTATTTCAAACTATATTTCACTAAATGTGCTATCAGAATTTGTAGATAAATTTAATACATACATTCTACACTGAGCATTTTAATAATTACTTAAAAACAGATATTGCCTGTTTTTGTCGTATCTCACTAATTCACTTTTTTTTTTTTTTTTTTTTTTTTTTTTTTTTAGCTTTGGCTAAAATAGCATGTTTCTAAGCTTTTAAATTGATACACTTAAAAATTAGAGAAAGGTACTAAAAAGCTCCAACCCTAAGAAGTGGTAAAGTACAAAACATGTTTCCATTTTTATCATCTTAATGTTTATTCAGTTTGGCTATTACCTAAGAATGTTTTTGCGTTCCTGGATCAGAAAAGTCTCATGAACCTCAAAGTTGTGAAACTAGATCTGCTTTGGGAATTTCATAAGTTTTTAACTTATATAAATTATATAAACTATATAAATTATATATATAAACTATAAATTATATATAATTTATATAAGTTTTAACTTATATAAATTATGAAAAGCCTTTAAACAACAAACAAACCAACCAAACAAAAAACCACTTGTAAATAATTTCAAGCCTGTCCTCTTTTTCTGTTTTTACAAAACTTAAGGGAAATGAGTGGTCTTTGTAAATTCATTTTTATTTAAATTAGCACAGATTGTCCAACACATTCAGAACTTACTCTGATAACCTGTGCCTTTCCATATACAGTACGAGGCTAGAGTAGTCATTTATTAACCATAGTACAGATCTGCATTCTAAACTGAAAGGATGTTACATGAGACAGACTTCTGATTTAATAAAATTTCATTTAGGAAAACTACAGTAGAATCTTATAAGCCTGATTCCAAAATACCATTTTCTAAAGTACCCAAATATTCTTTTTCTCTTTATTTTGAAGAAGTGCTAAAATAAAATATAAAATTAGAAAAGGGAGACAAAAAGAGGGGAATAATAAGAAGCTTTGAACACTGATACAGCTTCTTGCAATGAAAGACTATTCTTGCTCAGAGAATCTCCTAACATAACCAAGAACAGCAGCAAGATAGATAAAGAAAACATGAGCTTGTGTATCTGTCAATAGGTTCAGGTAGGCCTACGTGAGATAATGGGGAGGTGATTAAAAATAAATAATAATAATAATAAAATCATTCCCAGTCTCCCATTTTCCCTTACTTTTACTCTTGCAGAAACTTCTTGCTACATATCACATCCTCAAAATCCCCCCAAATCTTTAATCAATAAAAGCACTCTTTCCTGATTCTGCAATAAGCTGGCTCAGGTAATTAAGACAGCAGACATGTTTATATTTTTTTTAACAGGACAAATAATTGCATCTCCTTAAACTGCTTCCAGCAGTACCACTGTCTGTGGCTGTACTAGTGAAGTGCAAGGACTGATGGGCAGAAGAGAGGACTTCCTTTTCAGTGAAACCTGGCTGGAATATCTATCTATGTATTTGGTCTTTATAGGTAATGCTTCACTCTTACAGCTCTCCTGTATTTCCATACCTAATGAGGTGAGTGTGCCTAAGCTTTTCCCTCATATACAATGTCAACCTTCTGTACAGGAAAAAAACTCATGTTATTTGATGACAATGGTTCAAAATGAAAATTGTTTAGACAACCCTCATTGATACCTACTTTGAACCCCACCTTTTCTAGTGTACCCATTAAATAATGCCTCCATGCAGTTAGAATCTGTGTTTTGACAATTCTAGACTGAATGATCATCTGGGAATGCTGGCCTGAGACTGTGGCAGTCTGGGAAGGGGTATACCATTGCCACAGAACTCCCTAATGGATGCTCAGCCCAACTTCAGTCCCTGTGTTTTAGTCCCACACCTGTAAAGTTGTAGCAGCCCCATTCTTCCCCTTAGCATGTGCCTGTGTTTTACACTCCAGAATGCTGTGGAATTCTACTTCCAGATACAGTTTCTACATACCTGTAATACAAAACAGTCATTATCATACGAAACAAAAAAGCATAGTTAAACCTTTGGAGTGGTTAAGGATGGAGAATCACTTTTTCTTTGGATATAATCTATTCCTTCCAGCAAATAAAACTACAATAATCAAACCACCAACTCACAGGAGATGCTACAGCTTCACTGATTTTTGTGCTAAGCTCCCCTGGAATCAGCACACTTAAAGGACAGACCGTTCTTCTTGGAAAAGGCATATTTACTCTTAAAGGGAGTAACTAAAGTAACACTTTTTTTTTTTTTTTTTTTTTTTTTTTTTTTTTTAAATGTCCTAACTTAGATTTAACTGTTCGGTCACAACCTCAGTCCCTACCTCCAACTAAAGAAGACAGCTTACAGAAGGCAGTAGGGCTATTCCCCTAAAATTTGTGTGTTCCACTTTGGTCTGATGTTCTCTCAGAGTCAAGGTTTACAATAGGAACAGGAAGCAGCAAAAGCAAACAAAGACAGATTTCCCTCAGAACAGGGAATAAATATTTTAAAGCATCACAAATGCCTAATCTTACATGTTAAAAGAGATGCATACAACTCTCTCTTTAAAAAGTCTCTTTTAGGACAAAAACCTTTTACGTCATCTTTCTCACAGGTACATGTTCATATGTTGTAATCTATTTTTAGAATGTCCTTCCTAGGTTAATTTTTAAACTTAGATCTGAGTACTTTTTGCTGTCCATATTTCTTCCAGCCTCCCTCTGCCCAGATATATCCATGGAGCCTGTATATTCCACAAATATTCTACTACCAAAAGCAGCAAGGATACAGAAGTCAGGTTTGCATAGCATACTTGCACAATCAGAACAGAAAGCAAAAATGAAAAAGAAAAAAAAAAGATTGAAGAGTAAACCTTGTATATAAGAACAGGGCACAGCATTTACAAGCCAAGACCCGTAACTTCCTGCAGCATGCACGCTATTATATGTATTTTCTATCACAGTAGGTGACATATAGCCATCCAATTGAGTGTTAGGCGGCTTAAAATAAGAAAAAAAGTCAGCATTGTTCCCACACTTTTACAGAAAGAATACATAAGCATACCTGCCTTCATTCATGAGGTAGCCAGCCTGAGCTTGATAGTATGCCTGTAATGGAATAAACCCACCACAGGCTTCTTTGTATACATATGTAACTAAACCTTCTGGCAGTTTTCTCTTTACTAGCTGTATTTCAGCTCCCACAGCTTTAGATATGCTTGATACAGCTCATGAAAGGTACATTTTTAAACCATGGTCTGTTTATTTAGAAAGGTTCTGAACCAGAACGCCTGTACGTAGAACACACACACACACCTTCTGAAAGTACATAAAGACTTCAGACATCCAGAGGTGACAGTGTGAACTATCTAAGGAAGAATTAATTTCCCTTAGACTACATCAGCTCTTCCCATTTCACTTGCAAACAGTTGGAAAAACTATGGGGATGGTTGGGGGGTGGAGAAGAGGACTTAAACCAGCTATTTTATATCAGCTAACCAATGTGCACTATCTGCAGACCAGAACTGAGGCAGCCACTGATAGACATCAAAGTCCCTCTCCAGAGCTGGGAGACAAGCACAAAACTGTTCTTTTATGTAATAGTTCTAGACAGGAAAATATTTTCTGTAACACGTTACATTTTGATATTTTTCTATTTTATTCATGCCCTGGACTGACTACCAGTCTCAGAGCAGTTCCAGACATATTTATAACATTTTGTAAAAACACACTGTAAAATTATAATAAAATGATCATATCAACAGCATACCAAAAAAAAAAAAAAAAAAAAAAAAAAAAAAGGCAGCAGTGTGGAGGGTAGAATAGTCTGCAAATTCTACCTTCAATTCACATCATTGCTCTTCACCTCCACATCATTGCTTCTTCCTCTAAATTGTTTAACAATTTCTAAGATCAAAGGTTACTCAACCTAGTCCAAAGGGATTATTTAAAACTCCCGTCATCCACGCACTGTTAACCAACAGATTACTTTATGAAGAATTCCTCCCCTTCACCCAGAGACACAGAATCAAACAAGTCACATAAAAGTTAGCGTGCAAAGTTTTGGCAATATCCTTAGTTCTCCAACCAGTGGTTCCAGTGACGTAAGTATCAGAGTTCAAGTCCCAAGTATTCAGGACCAGCAAGTCTCAACACCTCCATTGCATTCCTGGGCTCTGTCTTTTGATTAGAAAAGTTCAGGTATCTTCTCCTTCCCTCTAAATAATCAATGCTCCTCACAGTATTGCTTCTAACCCATTTGCTCCATCACTATCCCCAAAAAATGATTGTTACAGAATATATTAAAGCAGATTAGCACATTTCACTCTCACTTACTCAGTGGTAGGGGTATATATAAGTGGGTATAATCCCTCAGGCACAAAAAGACTTATTTTGTTGCTGTTTTTATTGTAATTTTTAAATAACAAAAACAAAAATATTTTCTACTCTAGTTAGAGCCACTGAGAGGAGAATATTTAATTTTTATTTATTTTATTTATTTATTTATTTTTAAAGTGCAACTTAAACCCAAAGTCCTTCAATAACTCCTAAAATGCGGCCACAATTAGTTCAAACATATTACTTACGCATGTAGTCCCAACAGCAGAAAAACACTGTTTGTAATCTGCGAGAAAACAATGCCCACAAACCACAAGAAGTACCAAAATATTCAGCGCTGGTCACATCCAATGGAAGACAAGCCTCCTAGGTGTGCTGTAGTCACTGAACAACTCAACATAAATCACTCATGCATTTCAGAAGAGAATGTTTTATGTACATTACACATGAGCAAACTGAAAAGACTAAATAGCACACACAAGGTAACAAAGGAGACCTAATAAAAGCATACAAAAAATATTATACCTTTTTTCTCCTCCTCTGTGATCTCATTTGAGTAATTAACAGTTATTTCTACATCTCTTAAGTGCATTGCTTGTAAAAAAATAAATGCAAGAATATACTTTTGGAACAGAGAGAGAGAGATCAGAAGTCAGCTTATGAATTGTGTTTATATTTACATACTTCTTTCTGTGGCCTAGCAATTGAATCACAAGAGAAAAATCAGAAATATCTGCCCCTACATTAATTGATATGCAGGCTGAAAGTTAAGCACATATTTGTTTCTCCAACTCATTTTAGTTATATCTGAAGACCACTGTATTAGCCATACTCTTAAGAAAAATCACAAGAAGCATTCTAACATAAGCATTTCACATTTGATCAATCAGGTGAGGTCTGTTTTACCCAGAAAGAGCGAGGCTTTCACTCATCAGAAGTATGTAAAAGCATGCAAAATTATCATGACTTATGCCCTCAGGACTTCTATTGTTACATTTTTTCCTGAAGTTTCTACAGGTAAGCTTCACCTTTGCTTCAAATATGTCACAAGGCAGCCGTTTACCCTAATTCTTTTTAATGAGAATATATGAAGTCATTTGATAGGTCTTAAATACAGACTCTAAATTAGGATTAAAAAAACTCAAGCAACCAGAAGCCTATCCTCTTGTTACAAGCTTCATCACCAGGTGTTCACAAACTGAAAACCAAGCCCCATCCACTACTTCCCTCCCAGTTTTAAGAGTTTGCAATGCTCCTAGCATCACTAGCTCTAACATACATGCTGTCACATGCCCTTCTGATAGTCTTTCTCCTTTCCATACCTTTGATACTGAAGCACAATAACTGCAACATTCAGGCATATTTGAGTGTTTTGTGTTACTTTTATGAATTACTTAAACCACCATTCTTTCAGCAATCTGGGACATCCTAGGACATCTCACTAGAGTTCTCAGGCTGCTGCAAATGCTCTGCAAATAAGAGGGGTGAGTTACTACAGAAATACACTGTATGCTCCACAGGGACCATCTCCATTTTTAAGCTACTCTCTTTGCTCAACAAGGACTAGCAGCAGGTGAGGAGATGACAGCACACACAATTCTGCCATCCTGCTACAGGGAGGGGACTCTTCCATAAAGGAATGGAGTGAGTAACCAGGGTTAGTAATACCATCATGGATACACTTGGCAAAGTCCACCAGCCACAACATCAAGCAGTAAACTAATAAGAATTAGATCAGATGGCAGGTCTACAAGTGTTTATTGCCCATGACTCAACTTTCCCTCCTGTACAATGATCTAAGGAGGACAGAAAAAGGAGACCAGCATGCTGGTTATATACGTTAAATTCATACAATCCATTATCCAGCGTAATGGATATCTGAGGCTCTACTTAAGTAGTAGAACAGCAATGCCCTATGATATCCCAAAAGACCATAAAAAGGGGAATTTTGATTGTTCCTGTTCTCCTGTCATCTCATGAGGCACACACGCAATTTTCCTCAAAAAGTAACAAAAGAAGTCATAAGGTAAGAACCACAGAAATATTGTGATCATCTGCACAAAGAATATTTTAAAGGCAGCTTTCATGCCTAAGTTTAGTTTTGCAAAGGCAAAAATACAGGTAGTATTTGCCTAGACAAGGGTCGGAAAATATTAGTATAGGAACTATATAGGATTGTAAACCAAAATACCACAGAAATGATGTCTGAATACATGTACTGTTCATCTCCATTGCACAGTAAAACACTTGGAAAACAAAACCAGAGCTGGGTGATGCAAAAATGAAAATCATGTGTTGTTGGAAAGCCTGAAAAGCACAGTGAATACATCCTTTTTGAATTTCAAAAAATCACAGTAGAAAACAATTAATGACAAAATTTTGAGTCTAAACAATAAAGTTTGGGAAATTGACTATTTATTTGTTTCAGATCAAAAAGCAGTTCATGGTCACATGCATACTAAGATAATCATGACCATGTGAAAAATTCTACCAAAAGAAAAAGAGTTGGTGAACAAGAGCTTAAGACATATATGTTGAAGACCTATATTAAAAAAAAAAAAAAAAAAAAAAAAAAAAAAACCAAACAGACACTAAGCTTGCACGTCTGATGTTGCAATCCCAAGCCAAACCAGAGCTCAGTACACAACAAATGTGATTCTGTGCAACCTTGTTATCTCTTCAGCTCTACAGTTAAGCCTATGTCAGGGAGTGCAAAGAGGTTACAGTATGATATCAGCACAGTTTATTAACGTTCTTTCTTCATTTATTTGTAGCAGGATAAAACTTAAGGTAGCAGAGAATTAAACACCAACAAATTGAGAGGACCAGGACTGATAACTGAGAAATCACCTTAACCACCAGACAAAGGCAACCTTTTCTTCAAGACATTTTGTACTCTTACATGGTCACTGTTAAGAAGTTAGGACCAGATTTGCTCTTAGTATGTTAGCTAAGCAAAAAAAAGAGCAACAAAAGTGCATGGATTCTTCCCTTATCTTTCATAAACAGGACCTAAAGTAACAGATAAAGGACATTTTTCAGGTGTTTTTGCCTTTCTTCCCCATAACTATATACCTCTTGTCCACTGTTCAGGAAGCTCTAGAATTAAAGTGAAATATTAGCCTTACTGAAGTCAACAGCACAATACTGTCTAATTTAAAAAGGCTAAGTAATTCACACTTAGTTGTTGTGCTCCTTTTCCCCTCTCCCCATTCAGATTGTTATATTATGATTTTGAACTTTACCTTCCGTATGTGGGAAAAGGAAGATAAGGAGAGATTTTTTGCTTATTTGTGTTCTGAAAGCACTTTTAGATCTCATCAAATTATGATTGTTATTCCAAAGTGGAGGAAGAAAAAAAAAAAAAAAAAATCAAGCTATTTTCCTAGTTGCATGTTTGGGAAGCAAGGATCAGAACCTGAACCTTCATTAAAAATAGGAGGGGGGGGGGAGGGAGGACGGAGGAGGAGGGGGGAGTATAGGAAAAAAAGAAAGCTCTTGGGCAGGAGTTATAGGGCATCCCCAGAAGCCAGAAATAGTCACATAAGACATTCATTGCATTAATCAGCCTTTCAAGGATATTAATTCTCATTGCTGCATAATTTATTTAGCACATAATATTCTAGTAAGCAGAAGAAAGTTAGCTACCTCCACAGCAAGTAGCCTACTACTTTTGCCACACAAAGAAGAAATGATAAAAGCAAGTACTCTACAAAATAAGGCAAACAAGCCAGCAACCTTGCTGTCTAAATTATTCCAGAAAGAGCTGTGCAGAAAGAGGTGTTTCCAAGCTTCATGTAGCTTTGTACATCCTCACTGAAATCAGCCCAGTGCAGGTCTGGCAGAACACACCTGCTTGGACACCATCACCCACCAGGGATGTATGCTTTTCCAGCTGGGAAGTACATTTTTAGAAAAACAGCCATGAGCAGGAGATCAGAAAAGGTATGGGAAAAGAGTTTTCTAATTGACACTTGCCATGTGATTACCTTTCTGATAACTACAAATTTTCTAAAGCGAGCAGAAAAAAAACAACACTCAAGCAAATGTTATTTTCCTAAGTGATAAGCAAAGCAACTCCGTTCAAATTAAGCTGAGGAATACAGACAAGAACACAGAGGTTTAAGCTCTGTTCTCTCTACTGCCTGAGAAGTGGAAGGCAGAAAGCAGTAACAATGTTCTTCTCTGCTGTTTTATACTGCTTTTTCACCTTATTGTGGCAGCACTAGGAATAAAAACAAGATAAGTTACTGAAGAACAAAATATAAATCCCATTCTTGCAAAAAGGGGGAGGGGAAATAAAAGACTTAAGTGGAAGTGGATGGACTACTTACAGCAATTATTGTCAAATATTTTTGCAGTCCCTTCTTTAATGTAGTTCCTTTCCTACATAAGAGCTGACAAATAAGCGTGAGAGGTTCTCTTTGTAGGAGGAGGAGAAAAGAAGACTGCAATAATACTATGCAATGAAGATAAATTTTCCCAATAATGCAAGCTACAGAAGACATACGGAGGTCAGATAAAACTATTATTTGCCTTTTCAAGCACTATTTTCTTCAGCTGCTAAATAAAAACATTATGAAGCCATTTTACACAGCGAAATTTAACCTTATATTAACCTTCCATATTAAGTAAACAAACCTTTCTAGCCAATAAGCCTCTCTGTGAACTCTCCAAGATGATAAGCAATACCTTAATTACATTCATTTACATGACTTTGAAATTGTTCCAGATCAAAGTCAACGACTACAAGGTCAAAGAGTATCAAAGTCTGAAATAAGGAGAAATCTACAGTAGGCCAGTTCACATGAACATGGCACAGCATCCTTCCTAAGCAGCATGTAAAGGTCAGGGGTACAAACCAAGTGCTTGCCTTTGCCATGTCATCTATTACAGGGAGAGGAGAAAAAAAAAAAAAAAATAAAAATAAAAATAAAAAGCAAAGTCCTCTAAAATACCTAACACTGGGAACTTTTTAACTTTTTTTTTTTTTTTTCTTTTTAAGACTATTACAAGTTGAAAACAATAGACAGTTTCAAATAGCTTTTAATGTCTACTGGCCAATCAAGCAGTATGAATATTTTATGCAAATATTTTATATCCTAACTTGAAGGCACAATACAAAAGATTCCATGTTAAAAAGCAGCAGATTCACTAACAATTACAGAATATTTACTATAGTGCCCTGTTATATTCAGTAACATTAAACTGAATGGTTTTGCACAAATTTATCTAGGAATGAAAAATGGAATAGTAGAAGGGAAGCCACCATACTGGTTTCATGGCACCATACTTCACAAACTAAGCAGACTCTGAGAGAAGCCCAAGCACAATAAAAATCACTTCCACTCTCATCAACAAAACTAGACTCTAGCCTTAAGATATGGGTAAAAAGTATCCTGTGTTGTAGTCTCAAACAGATTTTTTATCATGCTACCTGAAAACCTCTCATTTGTGCTACACTTAGAGCAGGAAATGCTAATTACACAAATTGCAGCAACTATAAAGATTTTAATAACAACCACTGCAAGAAACTTGATAAAGTGCCTTCTGCCCTGAAATAGCAGACAAGCATACACAGCATCCACCCCATTCCCAAGATATTAGATAATGGCTCAGGTATGATCAATAGCAATCCAATTAGCCAAAATATAGTATGCATGCACACTGCACTAATAGGTAGTTTCAGGATTATATTTTGTGTGTTATAAAGATGAAAATATTACAAATATGCATATAGAGAAGTCTGAATTACAGCTTCTGGATTTAAGCAATCACTATCAACACACTACAGCTGACATTTTCTTAGTATTAAATTAGATAAATCTCCCTGCACCCCCACTTTACTAGCCAAGCACTTTTTACACAACTCTCAAGCCAACAACCTTCTGCAATTTAAGTATGATTTAGTGCAAGAGAAGCAATGAGTATTATAAAATTTATGCTTGTTCACCTTCTCTCCCCACAGAGAAGGGCAAGATGTTTTTTCATGTAAATATGTATTAGATCCAAATCATTTAAATAGATATTATTCCATAGAGAACATGATGCTGCATATGCCCATTCCAGCTCCATGTTGCTAAATAAACTGCAAGATAATGATGACGCCTTGCTCATCCTAAAGGACACTGAAAGTATTTCTAGGCTTTTCAAAGAGAAATAGGGGAAGATACTTTCACAAGATAAAAAATAATAATACTAAAAAAAAAAAAAAAAAAAAAAAAAAAAAAAAAAAAAAAGGTGGTTCTCACAAAGCTAGATACGGTGAAGACAAGCTTTTCATAAGTCATGAATCCGTAGTTCTCTTCATGAACAGGCCACAGCTGTTACAGTAAAAGTATAGTTTAGCTGCATGCAGCAGTCTTCAAAATATGCATATCAAATCGTTAAAAGAATTGAAGATACTAAACTGAGTGAAAGAAAATCATGTTTGCAAGTAGTAAAATATTAAAATTGACACCTGTCTTAAATTTAAAGTTAATGTTGGAACGTTAAATGTAAGGTGTCTAACATTAATTTAATGCAGCTTTATTTCTCAATTATATTTAGCAGAAAGTGTCGTTGCTTGAATGGACAGGAGATAGAGAATAGGGAAAGCTTAATAGCTTTTAAATATAAAATCTTTAGTCCTTAAAAACAAGTAAGCACATATGTGTCACTGCTTTTCACAGAATCAAAAGTTAATCAGCATGTTACCATAAAGCACAATTCTAGTTAACAATTTAATTCAAAATCACTTTTGTTTCAAGTGAGGAAAGCTTCGTGACCAATGACAGTCATCAGATATCAGTTGGGCCAAAGTCAGTATCTTACAACACAGTCTGACCTCTACTTGATTTTAAAATAGGATAATCACCTTCAACTATGTATGAACCTTGAACATTATCAAAAACAGTTTTATTGCATCAACGATTTATTAATAGTCTCATATTAATAGTAATGTAACTTTGACTTTACAAAGTCATAAAGATGACAGAAAACACAGTCAAGACTTACTGTGCTACCTATTTTATTCTGGGTTTAAGGCAACTTCATGTTACAATAAAATAAACTATCCAGAGAATAATAGCTACAAAAGAAAATCCAAGAAAAATATGCATGTATCATCCCAGTTAAGTAATGGAACAGGAAGGAAACAGATAATGTAACGAAGTCAGGTATAACCCCTGAATCCTTTTAAGTACTGAGGATTCTCTTCTATCCAACAGTGCTAAGAACTGAAAAAACTGTTAGCACTGAGGCAGGTAACTTCAGGACAAATACATTAAAAGTGATGGTTATAAAGAAAAGCTATGAACTTTTGGTAGGAGCACGTGAAGGCAGATTCCCCTTCCAAGCACAGCATCACAGAATGGCCAAGACTCATGGGACAAAATTCAAAACAGACCTGATGAGGAAGCTTTCCACCCAGACCTTTCTGGTTCAAAACACTTGCTTCAGAATCCTTGCCATGTTTTTCATATTGTACGGTCACTTTTATAGCTGTTATCCCCATTACAAAACAGTTGACAGTTTAAACAAAGAACAACTAAGAAAGTACAATATTCTATAACTGGCATTTACAGCACTGGCCTTGGACTTGTAATCTTTACCAAACGGGCACACAAATCAATCTATCAGCTCATAAAGGTGTGCTTTTTTAACCTCTAAAACAGATGGGATTGGCCAGAAATGTCTGGCATGTCAAACTGCTAATCACTGCTGCCCTTTGCACAAAATAACCCACTTAAGTTGAGGCATGGTTGCACTGTAACAGACATTAGTCTGTGGGAAACCCATTTAACTGTCACATACTCCTGCCACTCCTGCTCTCCCTTAATTAAGCCTAATGCCTCATGCTTTGACCTTTTGTTCTAGCCTATTAACCCTATCTAGTACAAGTTCAAATATGTTAAACTAAAAAGTTTGCTGTAAAATATTAAATGCCAAGCCACTGGGAGAATGAGGGACATCTCCACCCTGCAAGTTACCCATCCCTTCACCAATTTTTTAGATTGACATAACAGAAGCACCACCTACGTTAATTCCCAAAGACAAATACACCCAAATGCTTTGCAACAAAAGCACAGTTCTTTTCACTTCCATGTAGTCTTTCTTTTCCTCTTTAGAGGGGAAAGGAAAGAAAAGTGAAAGTTTTGTTTGCAACTTCATATGCTCAGGGTTTCGTTATTTTTATTTTTTTTTTTTAACCAACAAGGAAAAAGCATGCTATCAGTAAAGATCACACTACACTCATTTGCTGTTCTCTGAAACCTATCATTAAAAATAAAATGCAATCAGTTTATAGTGACCAATTCTTCTTCAATTAAGGGCCGCCTCTGCCAGCCTCACTCACACTGAGTCACCACCTTGTTCTTTTGACAGCATAGTTATAATTACTCCAAGTTTTTAATCCTCATCTGTATCTTTTTATAAGTTACATCTTTTGAAGTTTCATGTAAAAATTGTGTATCTGTATAAACTTGAACATAGCTTATAAATTTTAGCTCAATGAGGCAGACTTTTCTTTGATGTATGCTCACATTTAGACAACATCTAGGCAGTCGCCTTCCCCTCCTGAAGCTTACACAGCGTCAGCCAGACCAACCCTCCTGAAGCTTACACAGCCTCAGCCAGACCAACAGTAATGTTTGCAAAGCTGTACTTTTCTGCGGGAATCCAAGTGGCCTAGAATTATGACTTAAACAAACAAACAACAACAACAACAAAATAATCAAAAAAAACCAACAACAACAAAAAAAAACAATCTCTAATCAAGACAACCACTGTGCTCCATGTTAAAACCGTACAACACTACGCAACCCAAAGTTGTATACTAAGACAGGTATTCTTCAATATAATGCTGGTTAGAAATGGAGTAAGGAATGCCATCTCTGCCAAAAGTACCAGACACCTATGCACTGACAGACACATTTTCCTCAAATCATTAGCTTAATCACCTTACTGACAAGCTGATACACACAGTGCAAAACCCTAATTCACAGCATAGACTCTTGCAACTCTGAATAGAATGACTTTTAAACACAGGTAACAATTTGAAACAAAGCTTTCAGTTACTTAGCTATTTTTGAAGACCTGAAACATTTCAAAAGCATTGTTGCCACAAAAGCCACTGTCTATTAAGTAGTATCAGGGTTGTTTAAGAAACCATCTCTTGCTGACCACAAGAACTGTGAAGTTGTAAATAACTATTAATTTTGTTCTAATTCCAAGTGTCTATCTCACCAGTTCTGATATCAGCAAATAATGCAGTTAACTTCCCTGTAAATACAATTGCTCAGACAACTAAGCACTATAGCAGTGTTAGACTTTGAGTCAAACAGAAAGCATCACAGAAAAAGAAACGGATCCCTCATTTTGATTTACCTTTATTTCCAAAACACCTGGATTATCTGGATTTTTTGATAAATCCAGAGTTCCCCAATTTAAAAAAGTACAAACATTTTCCGATGATCTCACTATGGTTGACTATTACGGATGCTCAAACCAATTCTATACTCAAAATGAAGTCAAACAACACATTTATTACAGGAAGAGTATGCTATATATGTTGCATCATTACAGTGGGTATGCTTGAAATTTTTCAGGCTAGGATTTGATATGACTGCCTCCAGCGTTCTAGGCCTTCCTTACTAATGCTCCCAAAAGTTGCCACTGGAGGCAACACAAATGAGTCCTAAGAGAGACCAGAAACAAAACAACAACTGCTTGTCAACCATTACATGCCCAAATTATATTCTTTATGCTCATCAGCATTCTCAAGTTCTTAGGCATGCATGTAAGGCCCACTGAGTACAGTGGGGCTACTCAAGTGAATAAAATTACTCACAAACCAAAGTACATATACATAAGCAATCACTGGACAACACTTGGGGAATTATTCCCTAGCATCACAGAAAAATAGGATTTAGAAAATGGGAACCAAGGGAGCACATACAAACAAAATGACAGTGGTGTTAAATGTCTGCAAGCCATTGTAATGTAATATCTAATAATGATTTTACTGTGACAGTCCCTTGCCACAGAAGCTCAACTTGGATCTGTTTTATTTCAAAAAAAATAAAACATTGTAACGCAAGTTTTATTTAATCTTCTTTCACTCTGAAATTACAAGCAAATCTAAAGCAAAACAAGTAGGCTAAATCTTCAGGTTTTCTACCAGCAAATTCCATATAAAACATTCAAACATTACCAAAAATATTAGTGGTCTTTAATCAGCACACACTTTAAGAAAAAAGGAAGCCTGACATTAAAAGACAGGGATTATCCTGAAAATCATCTGTTTTAAAATATACTGTAGTCTTAAAAAGACTCGTACAGGACAGAAAGTTGTATGACAGATTTGGCAAGACAAAGAAGAAACCCAAAACTGAAGAAACAAGGGATACAATTGAAACAAATCATTTACCTTGAAAGTGGTCCCATCAGGAAGGTTCTTCCTTCAGGAGTCCAAGGATGCATTAATTTTCTTCCTCACCAATTCTATGCTTCACCTGAAAGAAGAAACAAAAATTGTCCTATGAAAAACTGCATACCAATTTCTCCTCTTCCAATCTATGTCTACCTTTTCATTATTAGCGTAACAATAAGGGATGTTTTATTTTTAATGTTTCTATTTCAAAATAAAAATGTAGCTCAAAACATCAGAAACCAAAGTTTTCCAAATAGAACCGCTTGTAGATCAATTACAAATAACTTGCATCACCTATACTTGTATTGTCTAGATAATTGGAGAGCATTTCTGCAAGAACAAAGTCCATGTTCAGCTTTGATTCAAAGCCACGGTCCTGTTTTTCTTCATTTTATTCAAAAAACAACCATGACATGAAAGCCCTCCTTCCTACGTAGCAAGTACCACTTAACACTTCAGACTCACACCTATAAATCTCAGTCGTATTTTTAAGAGCCCTTTAATATATACAAGCAAAAGATGAGACCATAGTATAATTGGTGAACAAAATGCCTACAAAATAATTAGAAAAAAAAAAAAAAAAAGAAAACAAACCAATAGAAATGAAAACACTTGTTTTGAGATATTCAAGAATTAAATAGTGTAGAACAGTATACTTAGAACATGTTATCCACCACAAGTACCACTTTAAAAGTTCTCAGCGCTTCTCTACTACTTCTAACTTATGGTAAAAGATGCAAACTTACAGGTAGTGCAGATCATTGCTATTTGTACTACTTAACCTTCAGTAACAGGGCTTGTCAGAATAATGCTCATGTTAACTCCTCTGTCTCCAGGTTACCACCCTAAGCAGCGTGTTTATTATGCATAAACAAATTTAATTATAATAAAACAAAAAAATAAAATAAAATAACAAAAACAGACTCTCTCCCTGGTTTTGCAGAATTTTGCCCTTCTCTCATTTGGCACAGGGAGGGTTCCCCTTCTCTTTTCCTCACTTTTAGCCTCTGTTCTCACAAAGCCTACAAACAAGAGAAGAATTAAACACAGGATTTCTCTAGTATGGAGGACTCCAAGGATGGCTACTGGGGCAGTAGAGTAGAGGGGGAAAATCGTGTGCTTTGCAGGCAGCTTATAGCATTGCCCACTTCTGCAAAGCCATTTGGGCTTTGCAGTCAGTTCAGAGAAAACATCTGACTCTGACTACTGTAACGTACTACCTGGGAAAAGAGATACAGGTGTTGAGAGAAGGCTCATCATCCAAAGCCAACCTATTCAAAGATTTAAGGTCAGTGAAACAGAAGCGCACTGGGCTACTGCCAACATCAAGATCCAACAAAAGCAGTGGATCCGCTATGTTGAAAAAAAAGTAAATACCCTGAAATACTACACGCAGAGACTATTTCAGATCCTTCCCCCAAACACATCATTAAAAAAAGTCAATTTGTCCCACAGAACAATAGAAGTCTCAACATTCAAATTTAAGTAGGGGAAAAAAAAAAAAAAGAGAGAGATTAAGTCACCATTGCAGTCAAAATAAAAGGAGAAGTGACAAAGGTACAGTGACAAATGCAGCAATAAACATCATTCAGAAGTCTTTCCAGCCCCACTTGACTGAAAGAGCAGGTCAGCTGGATGATGGAGCCTCCTGTGACCAAAGAAGAGAGGGACAAGAGCAGAACACCCTTGGAGCAGAAGGAAGCTGTGTTTTTAAATTTACATAATAAATTGAGGCAATAAATTGAGAAGATTACATATATTTGAGAAAAAATAGTTCATTTTAGTAGTTCTGTGCTATACTATAGATGTAGACAGTGTTTTCCACCACTGACAGATGTTTTTATTTAAGTATTCCTACTTCTATGAGAAGACAGATTTCTATCTAAGGGAGAAACCAAGCAAACAAGAAAGAACACCACTGTATTGCCATCAAGGTTCAACGTATAAATAAGATTTCCTTTAGGTCAGCATTAAGCAATGTTTTTGTATTGTTCCTTGTGACTACAAAAAGTTTGTAAGAGTTCTGAGAAAAGAACAAAAGAATTTACTCTTTCTAAGAAAAATAAATCCATATTTCTTCAATGATGTTCGAGAAATTCTTTGCTAGAATACTATTTTATTTGCAAAAACTTAACAGCTGGATACTTGGGTTTGTGCACCTCAGTGGCTGATTGTTGCTCTCCTCCCTATTATAAGTTACTGAAAATGTGATGTGTGATGACATTAAAAATGCAGCCAGGACAATCTCCTGGGATGGGACTGATCATTTCTTCTCACCTCTGTAGAAGGCTGAGCTCACTTCAGCACTAAAGAAGTCTTTTCCCTTTCCCTTCCAACACCATTTTCACAAAAGAGGTAAGAAGCCAGCAGCTGTGGATTACTTACAGATCACCGTAAAAAGAATCACCATCAGAGCAACAGTGTCAGCCTAAGGCCACACAGAACTAAAAGACTGTTTTTTCCGCAAGACATGCGTCTTGTACTGTTCAGCACTGAAATTCATTAAGCGCTTTCTTAGGCCACTTAAATGATCTCTTCTTTGTTTTTAAATATAAGGTGCAGTCAAGACTCACACACTTTACACCCAGCATCTGCCCGATCTGTTATGATCACCTTCTCGCAGCTTTCTTTCTCGAGAGGAGGAGAAACTGCCTGCCGAGTTATTCTCCCAATGCTCAACTTTTCTACACTAAACCTCTTAGAAACCCACAGCTAAGAGAAGACAAGCAGTTTCTGCTTTTAACCTGATTTTGTCTATAAGCAAAATTGTTCTTTGCCAGAGATGGTGATATTTAGAAGTGAAATGTGTGAAAGCAGAACTTCTCTCCAGACAGGTAATTATTAAACAGGAGTAATGAGTTCCAGGAACGATTTCAGTAAGAGACTGCATCCTATTTTGGGCCAAACTCTGCTGATGGCTAGCAACTGCTTCTTCCCCTTCCGCACCACACAGATGTTTACAGGAATATTAGTTTCTGTTCTCCTTTAACCATTTAAGTCAAGTGACATGCAACAGACAGCCAAACAAATTACCACATTAATTCTTCCAAGTGCTATATAGGTCTGGTCACATTTCTCAGTGTACTTGAAATAAATAATCCAGAAACACTAAAATGTATGCATTCATCTTTAGCAAAAGAGTTTTCCTTCCCATTTTCCTGGAGGCAAATCTTCCCATTATCAAATTCAAGCGAGTTTATGTGATCACGGATGTCCAGTTAAAATATCACTTGCAAACCTTAGCATATTAATTTTCTAATTCAGTATTTTCAAATGCAACTATCAAAACCCGAACACCATCATATCCAGAAGATAAGTCACACGCACTTGTTAAATATGTTCCTCACATGTGCTGTGGGCAGACCAATACAGCTAGTCACTGTTCTTATCATGTTGGCCTGTTCGCAGGAAGAGAGAGCAAACCACAAACGCTATTACTGTTACCCTTCTTTCTTTGGTTTAGGGCTATTTAGACAGATTGTCAAGTTTGTATTTTTAATCATTTTATCCATTTGCGCATATTCTCTTGTACATCTTCCTCCCGTTCAGACTTCACTCCCTACCTGCATTATCTTTCCACTTGCCTGTCATTAAGCTCCTGCTGAGCAGTAATGATTTACACTTCAAAATCCACACTTCTTGTCCCAAAAGAGCATTTAGCCCTTTTTCCTGTCCATGGGATGTGCATCCTGTTTGTCCCATCTACCACCTGTAACTCAGCCATGCACCCCACACATCACGGAGCCCCAAAGGCACCGGGCAGCCACCACCCCACCGCTCTTGGGGCCGGTGCCCCCACATCAGGTGCTTGGCTAGAAAGCCCACAGTCTTCCCTGTCTCCCTTCTGGAATCCCCGTACATTCACATGCAGGAATAAAAACGCAAGCCATTTTGGTTCTGAGGTTCAGGCTGGTTCATAGGAGCTATTCTAAAATTAACAAAAATATTACAGTCTTCAAGTCTTCTCCTGCAGCGAGGCATCAAGCACTACCGTTGAGCAAGACAGCTGAATGTGGGAAATGCAACTCCCCAGCTTTGCCTTGGGCAAGTTTATACATGTGCTCGGCACAATGCAAAACGGAGTTTATCTTTTAGTATACCAATGTGCTGCACTGTCACTGGTAAAATTAACAGTGCTCTCAGTGCTAACAATAATACAGGTGGCATTATAGAAACCTTATGTCAGTGTTCAAATACAGGAGGAAAAAAAAAGTTCTCTGTGAAAAGTCAAAATAAAGCTTTAAAGCAAGCCTTGGTCAATTATTTTAAACCAATCCCATGTTAAATAAAACCTACCAGCACATATGATCATCAAGTTAATCTGTGTTTGAGTCCTGTAACCTTTACTGAATCAGTTTAAGAAATATATGCATCTTGGATGTCTTTTACATAATAGGAGTCATCCTAAACACAACTGATTATCAAATGCTGGAGGTGACACAGCCAGCATTTAAAGCACATGTTTTTTAAGCTTACAGTATAAAAACATCTGTTTGCTTCTTTATCAACATAGTCTCTATGATCATAATAAGTTTTTGTTATTTTTACCCACCAGTTTTGTTTAGCATTATCTATCACTTTAGAAGAAGAAACAATTGCAGAGAGAAAAGAGGAAGAGCACATTCTCATCTGTTTATATATATATATATATATATATATTTATATATTATTATTTTTATTTTTTTACCCCAAGACTACTAGGGGAGAAAAAAAAAAAAACAAACACAACACAACAGTCAAGTTTAGATATTTAAAAAACATCCATCCTGCATGGTTTGGCATTTGACAGCATCTTATATTGTGTGCATACACAATATAGAAAAATCTTAAAGCCACTGACAGATCTCCCTCATCAGATAACTCAGAACTGCACGCCAGTCAAACAGGAGGTCAATTTTCACCCCAGCCTAAAACACGCAGTCACTACTTGTTACTTCTTCCTTCCTGCTCAACAAAACGTATACCTGTGTATGTGTACATGTATATACACACACATACATATATATACACACACACACACACACCTGCACACACACAAACAATGCATTTAACATGCATTTAACTCATAAAAAACTGACCGTCTTGCCTTATAGACTATCCCTGGCCATACAAATGCTGATAAAATAACAAGAGAGCCCTTCTCAACCACAAGTTTGGGAAGACAAATGCCCCAGACAGCAGAAGTCACAGATCTGCCCAAGCACAGCCCTGAATGAGAACTTTTGCTCTCCGAGGTGTCCGCTCTGGTCGCCCGTACAACAACAATTACTCAGATGCCATTAGATCAGATTTAAACCACAAAATACTCCCAGCTCAGAAAGCCTGTGTCATACGGCTTCTTAATGTGTCACTTTCTAGCGTGTTCAGCCAGGCCCACGAGCAACGCTTCAGGTTGGACTATTAAAGGTTTCCAGCTCTCGCTCAGGGATACCCCACCTTTCCTCCCTATGGCTCTTTGTAGGCTAGTTCTGCACGCTTTTTTAAGTAAAGCTCTGTAACATCTCTAAACATTTATTGTGCCATGACTCAGTTAAATTCTGATCAGCCAAGGAGCTCTCAGGCACCGCAGGCAGGTCCCCCTAGACGAAATGCAGAGCGGTACGGTCTCCATATTACAGAAAGACCATGCAAAAGGGGACAACTTCCACTTCAGCTCTCCTAACACCAGCACACTGCCAAAGCCATAAATTCCCCCGTTTTCTACACACTTTCAACACGCGTCAGGCATTTCAGCTTGAGTCTCCTTTCAGTTAAAACGCTGTGGATCTGGAATCCACAAGAAGACAAGCAAGGCACAAACCGGGTGCAGCAGGGGCACGGCGCTGCCCCTCATTTTGCCCACGCTCTGACCCCGCGTCTCCTCGGGCTTCCCTTTGCTCCCAGTTAATTACCGAGCGGCACTCGCACAGCACAGCCGCCTCCAGCACCTTCCGCAGGGAGACGGCGCGGGGAGGGGGAGAGGCAGAAATCACCTTTAAAGGGCTTCGGGGACAGGAAAACACGCCAGGAAAAGTAACCTTTAGTCTAGAAGGGAAACAGCGACGTCCCCACGGGGCCGGCGCGGCGGCGATGAGGCTGCATCTGCGGGGGCACCCGCGGCCGCCCCGACCGGCGGCCAGGGGAAAGGGGGCGGGGGGTGCCCGCAGGTGGGGCTGGGGCTGGGCGGGGGGCGGCGGGACCGAAAGGGAGGGAGGGAGAAAGGGAGGGAGAAAGGGAGGCAGCAGCCGGCCTCGGCGCTGCCCCGGGCGGAGCTTCGCCGACCCTGGCCTCGACCCCGGAGGTCTCCCCCCAGCCAGCGCTGGGGCTGTAAAAGCCGGGGTCCCCCCCTCGCTCACACGCCGCCCCCAAGCCCCCCAAACTTCCAGCTGACCCCGTAAAGGGGGGGGACCCCCCCGGAAGCCGTCCCCGCCGCGGCCACCCCTCGCCGGGCTCACCCCGGCATTGTTCGCTCCCCGCCGCCGCCCGGCAGCGCTGCACGGACAGACACGCGGACAGACAGACGGACGGACACCAGCACCCTCCCCCCTTGCACACGCAGCGCCGCCCGCCCCGCGGCGGCTCCTCCCGAGCGCTGCCCGCCGGCCTCCCCCCCCCCGCCTCCGCCGCACGGCCGCGGCGCCCGGCCTCCCCCAGCGCCGAGCCCGGCTCCGCGGGGACCCCGACCCGGGGACGGCACCGAGCCGAGCCCAGCCGAGCCGAGCCCAGCCGCCCCGCTCCCCCCCGACCCCCCGCACGTACGCGGCGAGCCGAGCCCGGCGCGGCGCCGCTCCCCTGCGCGGTTCGTGGCTCTGCTGCAATGCCTGCGAGGCTGACTTTCAAAGCCTAACCCGCAGCCGCGATCCTCCCCGCCTTCCACCTCGCCCGGCGCGGCGCAGCCCGGCTCCTCCTCCTCCTCCTCCTCCTCCTCCTCCCTCCCGCGCCATTCATCTCTTCAGCCAAGTTTCTTAACCCTTCTCTCACCCCGCCCGCGGGCCGGCACGGAGGGAGGCCGGCAGGGATGGAGGCTGCACCCCCGCCCTGCCCAGCCCAGTCCTGCCCAGCCCAGCCCTGCCCGGCCGGGGCTCACAGCCCCCGGCCGCCAACGTGGGAGCGGCGGCCCCGTGCTCGCGAAGCGGGAAATAACGGGGAAGGGGCTTCCCGTGGTTACCGCTTCTTGCCGGCTCAGGACTAGCATTTTCCACCTTTCCTCCCAAAAGCATCAGCTGGAAACTTTTTTTTTTTTCTTTTTTTTTTTTTCTTTTTTTTCTTTCTTCTTCCCAACAACCCCCCCTTTCCCCTCCCCTCGGAGCCTCCCGCGGCCCGCCCGGCACCTGCGGCGGCGGCTCCCGGACGAGCCGGGGGCGGAGCGGGCCCGGCCTCCCCCCCCCCGCTCCGCTCCGAGCCTCCCCCGGCCGCCCCCCCGCGGCCCTGCCCTCGCGGCCTGCGGCGCCCCGAGCGCGGCCTCCAGCCGGGGGGTGCTCGGCTGGGGGCCGGGATGTGCCACGGGGGAGGCAGCAGCTGCCCGCACCCCCCAAAAAAAAGGGCGGATTTGGGGAGCCGGGGCTGGTGGCCCCGTGTCAGTAACCACGGAACGGGCGGCACGGGACAGAGGCTCCGAGAAGAGGCGGCCTCCATCTTGGTGGGTGGCATCCACGGCGGCCTGGAGGCAGCCTCAGCGGAGGGGGCTGCACCGGGGGCTGCTCTGCCGCCAGGCTCCGTGCCCGCCGAGGAGGAGTGGGAGAGCCCCGAGACACGCAGCCGGCTTGGCTGCTGAGGCTAGACTGCCAAAAAAGTGCGTGACCCCAGCCACATCATCCATGTGCCTCTGCAGTGCCCGTGTTTAAAACAAGCCCTCGACGCTTCGCGTGTTGTTTGACATGGAGACACATCACGATACTTTGTTTCTGTTAGAAGTTGAAGACTGGAAACGGAGAAGCAAATTTGTTTACGAATCGGCTATGAACTGTGCGATAGTATCTGTGTCAACATATGCCAGTATTTTAGTTCTAAAACTAACATAAAATAATTACAAGTGGTACACTCAAACATCTTTTCAGGAAAAAATAAAAAAGAAAAAAGAAAAAAAAAAAACAGTACCGTTAAAGAACGTATGAATTTCCACTTTAAAGAAAGCAAAAGGGAGTCATGCTTGTGAAAAGCCAAGTGCTTTAGCTTACAGATATCATGACTGAAAGTAGATGTAGGAATGTGAAGCAAAACCTCTTTTGCTTTGGAATGCACGGATTGTGTACAGGCTTACAGCGGAGCGAGTAATGCACTACTTGACCTATTTTTTGTAAGCCAATGAAAGATTTAGGTTAACTTCATCATCATGTGTTTTTAACCACTTTTTTCCAGAAAAGCAGCAGCATTTTCTAAAGCTGCTGCGTGTCACATTATATATACATGACAGTCTCTTTTTCTTTGAGGGAATGTCTCACAACATAGCCTGATCGTGCTTCCAGTAAAACAATGAGTTTTGCTCTTCATTTCCATAGTAGCACCATTAGCAAATTCTCATTGCAAATAAATGATCTTTATTTATTTATTTATTTATTTTTATTTGAATTGTCTAGGAGAAAGGAAATATTCTCATTACTGCAGCAGTTTAGCTGCAATTTCAATCAAAAATGTCTGTAGTAGAGACCTCTTTCATTCTTAACCTTAGGGAACTTATTGCATAGACGAGAGACCTACAAAACGAGGAATCTTGAACAGGTAATGGAAAAAATCTTTGTGAAATACTTGTTAAAATACGTTTTGTTAGATAAAATATAGTTGGCTGAGGAAACAAGTTCTATATAATACAATCAACTGAGATTGTATCAAACAATGCTATATATTGATTTAGCAGATTATTTCCAACCCTTAAGATTCATATCACATCAAATTTTGCCCATTACAGTTACCCAAAGTATGAGAATCAAAACAAAGTTAGGAAATAAATTCTCTGTACAAGTGAAGAAAATACTGCAGCACACAATGCTTCTCTCAAGAAGTATCAAAGTGCTGATGTGTATTTGTTGGCTCTTTCTCTGCAGTCTTCAACCAAACTTTAATGCACACTCACTCTCCAAGCATAAAAGATGCACGTCTACCAATGCACCTACCTATCCACTACCTGGGGGCGGTGCCTATAAGTTCTCTTTGCTATAGACGTCACAGAAGGAGACATCCTTTCAATTCTTGAAGGGAAATTTTTCATTATAAGATCATCTATAAATTGAAGGCCAATTATGACAGGAAAACATACTGGTTTTGGATTGGTCTTGGAAGAATTTTATATTTATAGGGGTTATGTTAGAAATCAATCCTAGAATTACAGGCCTGTAGCTCTCTTACCATGTTTTTTTAGTCATAAATTCACATTTGGTAATAACAGTGAACCAATTCTTTTTATTTTTATAAATATATGTAATAATACACATACATGTGCACTTGCACACACTTTACAGTTGCTAACCATCAATCAATTTCAAGACAGAAAGCCATGCTTTTGATCTAGTAGGGATTCTGGCAAAATCAAAATGCAATTGTAATTATTACATTCTTGCAGTTCTAAAATCAATCCTTGTGACTGTTTTAAAAATTGTTAAATAAAAATGTTGACTTACCCCCAACTTTTCCTTTGATTGCCTTGGTGGCTACAATAATTCATTTAGAATGATGAACAACATTACAGTTCCAGTAATGAACCATTGTCTTTATCTTATCTTGCTAAAAATAAAGTATAGGTCTGTGCCATGCAGTAACAAGAAATATATTATTTTCAAAAAGAAAATAAATATGCTATTACATGATTCCCAAACATTTTTATGCTAATGCTAATTATATAATCTTTAAATTGCATAAAGTGTTTTTAAGAGCTTAGCTGAACTACAATTGCTTTTATTTTGATTTTCTTAGCCTCTCAAAAAACTAGCGGCTCTGAAACTACCTTTTTCAATCAAAATAATTAAGGCCTTGCTTTATGACATCTAATCATGATGTGAAAGGCTTGGAACATGGTTGAAAAGCTAGCTAGCTTTACTGAAATTCATTTACAGACAAAGTCTTACTCTAAAAATACTATGCCAGACTTACATAGACCAATAATGAAATTCCATCCTTGACTCAGCCTTGTTCAATTCACGTAATATGTCAGATTACCCACTGTTTGGAAGGTACCTTCACAGAGCATTAAATCACCTAATATTCCAGAGTTTATGTAGGCACACAAAATAATAACAATAATAAAAAAAAAAAAAAAAGGTACACAAAATCATCACTATTCGATAACTGACTTCAAAGGAAGTTTGCCTAAATAAGTGTTAGTTGTAACTTCCTCCTCTGTCTGAAGTTGTAGCTTCCTCCTCATGCGTTCAGGCATGAATCAGTAGTAGGAAAAGTCTCCTTTTTTTCAGTGGTACTATCTAGGAGAAACTGAAATGAGTGGGAACCGTATTGTGGGAACCGTATCAGAAGAAAAACTGGAACAGAGTGATGGCTTCTATAGGGCATACTATATAGCACATGTCCCATTTTGTTCACAACAGCAGCAAGTCTGCTGCCAGGGGAGGTGGAATTTAGTTACATGTAAAACAAAAAGTAATGTACTCTTCGTAAAAATGAAAGATATCAAACGTGAGTATGCTGTATCAAAAAGTTAATTTATCTATATTTAAAATGATAAGTATATCAGCATGCTTACATAATTCATATAATTTCCTCCTGGAGTTGTTTTCTGTTTTTTTGTTTTGTTTTGTTTTGTTTGTGGTTTGTTTTTTTTTTTTTTTTTTTTTTTTTTTTTTAATTACACTGTTTAGTTATGTTTTTGCAAGTACTTTGAAGCAGGTCATTTCACTTAGTTACCCTTAGCACCTCAAGTTCTTTTTGTTCTTTCTGCGTTTTTTAAAAGTAGACTTCAGATCATGACTATTTGATCTAAGAGTAATAAGCAAAGGACCAGATGCTAGAGTCTTTCCAATTACAAAACATTTAAAGACAGCTGTAACATATAAGCTCTCATGAAGGAGTCATATGCTTGCAGCATCTGGTTAGTTTCGGCCATGCCTCTAGCGTACCGTATCTGTTCTGAGGCATGAAATAGGGTTAGGCTTACTTTCCCATATGCATTTCTTGTGCATGTCTGTGTGCATTTTTCGACAGTACACAGGAACTGGCACTTTGGGGCTTATATTTTCTGGCAGGAAATAAACACTACTTTCAGCCCCTGTAACACCTTTCATGGAAGAATCAAAGTGGTGTACGTTAAGTTGATGTGACTACTTTACAGTAATTGTTAGCATTTTACCAGAATAAAAGACTTGTGTTTTTAGCCAGAAGAACACATCCTGTACTTGTGAATTTTCTGCAATTTCATCCCACTCGCACAATGAAAAACACACTTTTGAGAATGTTCCTTCGATGAGTCACTCATTACTGATAGCATGAAGGCATGTCCAGAAAATGGGTAGCCTTGCCTAGAGTTACCACTTCCAAACACACACAAGGAAGTACCAGGAGAGCAGGTGTAACAGTCAGTGTGAAAATACTCATACTACTTGTGGGTCAACAACTTTGCAAAGATAACATTTGAGAAGGATATGTGTGTAGCTGAAACCATTCTGACCATGCAGGTCCCTTCAGACTTCATGTTCCTGCTTCTCTCTCCTCCATTCTTTGACAAACATGTTCCTAATGTCAGCAATAAAGAATTGAATAATAACTGAAGCATCTTGCCTTCTCTGAGACTCAGCATTTAGAAGCTACTGTCAGTACAATATTGTTGTCACCAGCACCATTTTTCTGGCCAGCTATCACAAAATCTGGATAACCTTTTGTCGTGGTTCTCATGATGACACAAACCATGTTGTTGAAACAGTATGTTCCAAGATAAAATGAACAGTACGTACAAATTATACATATGGAGAACAGGCAGCCAGTACCATACTGCAGTGGAACAGAGTTCTAGAAATGACCATTAGGAAGCAGATAAAAAAGAGAAACTAAAGTGTCCTATGTGTTGCCTTTAAAAATAATACAGGTACTTTTTTACTTTTTTTTTTTTTTTTTTTTTTTTTTTTTTTTTTTTTACAACAGATGAACATTTTAATTACATCTTAAAATTCTTATATTCTTCAGTACGAATGATCTTAAGTGCTCTGACTCAAGTAAATTAAATTGCTGTGATAAGTTAAACAGCATATCTGGTGTATTTATATCAATATATTTACCTGCCCGTATATTAGCTTATGAACAAGAGGAGGTTTCATGGAAAAAACAACAGCATAAGATGCAAGTTATTTAATACACTGAAGCCATGGAAGCCACTAACTTGAAACACTTACTTGAGTAACAAAGTCAGAGTTTTAATTTATATTTCTTTTTCTCCTTTTAGAAGAAAAACAATACTGTTTTCTCTAATAACAAATAAAAGGAAAACCAGCAAGCCCAGATTTATTTTATCTGATTTCAGTTACAGCGGAGGAGAAGATGCTCTTCCCCTGTTCTAGTGGTATGGTGACTGCTTTCACTTTTACTCTGGAAAACAGGAGAAGGACTGTTGGCCTCTGGTGCCATCTTATATACCTTACACACAGCCTGGCCTCCAGCTGCCTCATCAAAGTGCCTGCCTCTCCCAGCTCCCAGCCCTGTATGTATATGCTGGACATTATCACCATTCTGAAATGACACAGGGGAATTAATTTAGCCTGCTCAGTCACATCCTTCATACCTCAGAAAAATGGACTTTTATTGACGAAATAATACAGAAGCAGTGCTTTAAGTGCCAAAGTAGCATCTTATCTTTTCCATTTGTCTGTAATGTTTTGTTTTGTTTTGTTTTTGTTGTTGTTGTTTGTTTGTTTGTTCTGAGTTGCTAGTTGTTTTTTTCTTTCTTTTTTTCACATGAGAGTGGGAGGGAGAAGTGAAGGAAAGAGGCCTCAGAGGATTACTGGAATTCAGGACTACAGAAGGTCTTTATCATATGCTTGTGTCATACTGAAAAGGAAAAATATTGTTTTGGAAAAACCTATGCTCAACCAGTTTCAGAAATCACATAAACATAATGGAAAGCAAAAATACATGGACTACAATGCACCATTTTATAACGTCATTCGTAAAAGACTTCTGAAAGGTAATGAGTTAAGAAATACTGAAAAAAAATCTGGTTTCTGTTATTAAGTATCTAAAAAGTGACTGTTTGGGAAAGATGGTCCCAGTTCTTAAGGATTAAACATTTTCAAGAAAATTTCTGCTTACCTACCTAATGTCACAGATTTAGTCACAAGTGATTACTGGTTCTGTTTACCTTCTGATGCCTAATGGGAAAATCTATTTAAATTGTGCATCCAAAAATTTAAGGAACTCAAATCACTGGGTCTTGTGCTCATACATAAGTTTCTTACTTTTATTGTATGTATTTTATGGGATTAGTTTATCAGAATCAAATTAGTTGTGGTTTTGTAACTGATCCAACTATATTTCTTTGCATAGTTTTATTAGCATACAAATATCTAGGTTTTATTATGAGACATTAGTTTCACTAAATGTTAGATACGTAAAAAATCCAGCTTTGATGCTGTTGATCATCATACCATTATTTCACACGTGACGTAAAGCTGGCAGATTTTAAAGAGTGATTCAACTCACCATAAAACAGATAGCAACAAATATCTTCACATAAGTTACAACCCTTTCATAGAGGTGGGAAATTTCTCTTGCTACTTTTTATATATATTTTAAAGAACTCAAGATTACTCTTGCTTTGAAAACGAGGGAGTAAGAACATGGCATACTTCCATATACAAAAAGCAGATAGTACAAACCGATGTTATATGAATAATTTTGATTTTGATATGATTGCATCTTTTATTTTTCTTGGGTAATGATGTAATTAAAAAAAAGCATACATGAAAACATCTTCTGTGGAGAAGAGAATTCATTACAAATTGTGATGACTCAGCACAGAAAATCTCTGCGTTACATTCTTCATTTGAACAACATCCATTCTGCTGCATTACAATGGCTAAGTAACTTTTTTAATGGATAAGCTTGTGTGGAAAAAAAATAATTACATTTTGTGAAAAATTTGAAAGGGTTGTTTCATGTTTATTTGGACTGAGAAGCAACATTCAAAGTCCTACAACATTATAATTATTGCCCACTGTGCAATTTCCCAGGTGGAAAGACAGGATTTTAATACTGTTCTTGATAAAATACTACAAAAAGCCTGAACATGGAAGCCTTATTACAGAGTAAGGAGGAGTCTGTACGCCTAGGAATTCCTGTTCCATGTTTCCTGCCCAGCCTAACAGATGCAGCTCTGAGGAATCAGATCATCAAGCAGCAAAAAAAAATGTTTTCAAGTTGAATTTTGTCTAACCTGATGCTGTGAATCATTTTTATTATTATTTTGTGTAAGCAAAATACCTCCATCACATAAAATATATAAATGGATTCACATTTTTCTGATGAACACTATCTAAAATTACTCCCCTCTCTAAAATCCCTTCTTTAACATATATGACATCTAAACCCTTGTTACATCAGTTCTTCAGCACTATTGCCAACTTTCTTAATAGAAGGGTAAGGACTCACATGACTCCTTACAAGTATCGTCTAAAATGTTTTGCCCTCTATATTCCTCCTAACTTTTACTGGTCAGTAGCACTGTTTACCTAGCAGAAACATAGAAAAATGTTAGTTGAAAAATATATGTGCAAAGATAAATGTCTGTGTGTGGTTTGGCAAGGGCAGATTTCAACTCCTGAAAATGCAAACACTTGACAAATACTATCATATACCTAGCAGTTAAAGTTGCTAGGTTGATATAGGAAAAATTAATTAAATCCATAAAGATTTCTTCAGTTCTCCAAAATCACTTTATATGCTAGTTATTTGTAATTTGCTACTCTTGCTATCTGATTGATGTTGCTCATATGGGTGCTTTAAGAAAGCTAGTAAATGAGCTAGTAAATGATTTTAGAATATGATGCAACAATTTAGATGAATTCTTGGTGTTTTTTTTATTGTTATTGTTTTTGATTTTTTAAACAAATAGTTCCACGTGATTTCTAGAGTTATTCCTTTGACAGCAAATAGATTTTATTTATTTCATTTCTATAGAAAAAAGGAAAAGGCAGAAACAAATTGCTGTGCTATGACCCTCAGTATTCTCTACTGAAATTCTCTTTCCCAGTTTCAGAGACTACTGTGATTACAGCAATATCCAGTACTTGGATTTATGAATAAAAAACACAGTTTAAATCATGACATGAAGACATGTAATTGTTTGCCATGACTCTCCAGCTTTTTCCCAGTTCTCACCTTCTATCCCCCAAGAGAAATGTGTTTGTTTGGTTTTTTGTTTGTTTGTTTGTTTAATTAAAATGATGGGTGGATTTTGTCTATTCCATATCACAAAAAAGACAAAGATACTCAAACTTTGCTTCTACTGTACATCTGTTCTGTTAAAGGTTCTGGTAAAGGTATACCTTCCTTCTTTCCCCTGTGTCTTCCTTGTGAGTTGAAATATCAATGAACATTTTCAGCAACATTTTCCAGTTCTGCTAGAACACTTCTGATAGAAAGAAAACCTGTAAACCAGAAGCTAAAAAATAACCTATACAAATCTTTTCTCAAATTTTTAAAAATTGATAAAAATCAAATTTGCAAAACGTCTCACCAAATTATTATGATTTTTAATAGACTTTTTTGCTGTCTCTTCAGGGCTTTAGTGAAAACTAGTAATGGTAAGCATTACTTAGTTGCTGGAATCAAAAAAAAAATGCAAGAAATGCAACACCACATACAAAGTGTGTTTTCTATATTGAAAAAAAAAAAGCTACATCAATGTACAACACAAAGCATAAAATCCTTTAGTGAATTACTGTCTCATTTTACATCCCCATAATCCAGTATCACCAATGTAAGTAAAAGATTTGCCATTGTCTTCAGTGAATTCAGAATAAAATTTCTATATTTTAGGTGTTTGTTTTTTTTACTATTTAAAATTTTCAGCAACACAGCAATGAGACATAACCTTCTCCAAAAGACAGGTTCTCATTCTACAGCTATTCTCATTTTGCTAGATCTTAATGTTCTTCTTGAATGCCTGAGGGACTTTATCTTCCTGTTTGGCACAGTTCTAAATTGGCTTAAATCATATTTATCCAACAGTTACCTGCATTATATTTTCAAGGGTAATTTGTGTCCTTCTCCTAGAGCATTTATTTCTTGTGCTCTGTAGGGCTCCATTTTAGCCCTGTTCATATTCAGCATTCCAAAGCTGCCTGTACACAGGATTATTCATTGGCTTGATGCTGGTTTTCATTTCTATGCCGACAAGACACAGACCTATTTGTCAACCAAACCAGCAATTTCAAACTACACTATTACCATATTGACAAGCTGGTGACTACAAAAGCTTCTACAAGCATCAATTTTCTTCACTTAAAATCAAACAAAACAGAGCTGTTCATGGCTGGCTCATGCCATCCACCCAAACCCACTTGAACTTCTAACCCATCTTTAAAATTCAAACTGGGTTCATTGGTTAAAAACCTTATGCTGTTTTTGATTGTGAGCTCTTCTTTCATTATTGCAGACAAAAGATTAAGGCTTCCTATTATTAGTTGAAATAAATGTGCTTTGCTTATTACTCATTTATGTTTTTACGTTCCCTAGACTAGGATTATTTTAATGCCCAGCTTGTCAATCCAATGATGAGACCGATTATCAAATTTCATTTTGCATAGAAAATTCTGTATCCAGGGCAGTCTATTGTACAGAATAACACACTATTCATACCTGCTACTCTTTCACAGTGGTTATTAATACACCACAAAGTCTATTTAAGCTGTTTTTTCTGTTGCCCTACCAAGTTTTTCCACAAACTTTGACTTATTAAGAGATACTCATCAGGGGGCTGATCCTACCAAGTTAATGGAGGCTTTGTCACTGACTCCAGAAGAAATGAGCTGTAAGCCAACATAGCCTCTACTCGTGTTCTTAAAGCTTTGACATGAATGCTGGGTGATGGCCTTCTGCTCATATCCTCTGACAAGAGAACATGATAAGTCTCTACCTTCTGTATAATTTTTGGAAAGACTTGTCAAATCTAAACTTGCAGATTCAGAAACCCTTTTCAGCCCCTGGATCCAGGTGTTTGTGCACTCTGACTATATCCTGCATATTGAAATGAAACCTAGGTGTATTCGCTGTTTCTTAGCAGGCTCTGATTTTCTTCTGAAGGAAACCCACGTGTGACACAACAGGGCCTTCTCTCAGGGTGGCCAGACTACCAGTGCCAAGAGACACAGTTCAGCTGTGTCTGGTGAGGACCTGAATATGCCACAAGCTGCATCAGGTTTTTCTTGTGTTCTGATGAGTTACGGCTTGGCTGTCAGCTACCAAGGGCTAAGAAGCCATTTAAATTTATTTATTTTTTGAATTATTTGTAGGAATCTGGAATAAACATTCTCTACTATTCACTAATAAATCAAAAGCAAGATAAAAGCAAAACTACTTACCAATGTAACCACCCCAGCAGACAAACAACAGTAGTGCTAGCAGCTTGTTTTCTCAGGTAACCTTACTCAAACAAGGATCTTACTACTTGGATGGTGCTACTGAAGTCAGTGAAAATTTTCCACAAGAAAATATACCATAATTTATGTAAGAAACATTGGCATAGCAGAGTTACTAGCCTACCCTATTGGCCTTCCTGATGGCATGCATTTCTGCTGATGAGTTGATTACTGACTCTCGTAGTTGCTCAGGTTTACGCACATTTTCTCGGATTTGAAGAGAGATCTAGCTTAAACACTAATATTTCTGGTGATTTAGTTTTACAACCAATATTTTATCTTTTTTTTTTTTTTTATTGAAAATTTGAAGATTTTTTTTCCCCACGAATTGGCTTTTAAGAAAAGACCAGAAATTAGACCCACCAAAACAGTGATTAGAACATTTCCTAAGAACGCAGAAATTACGAGGTGAGTAATGGGGAAAGGAAGGATTTATGACTATCTATCTAGCCACTGAAAATGAAGAGCATTTTCTCCTTTACATTATTAGAATCAGACTGCAAAACTTACTTGTTTATTGAATGTCTTTAAAAGGGTGAGATCTGCTGTACAAAGGAGTGCTACTTCTTAAAGACTAGCTGTAGAACCCCTAAAAGTTGTAGCTAAGAATATGGTCCTACAGGGATTATACTGAAGATTAAAATACTTTGGCTCTAGTGACTGCTGTAATGAGAATACGTATAGAGATAAACTGACATAGCTGAAAAGTATTTAATTTAGATGAGAGCCTACAAAAATTAATGTGAAAATGAGAATCGCTTAGAGGTAATAGACTGAGGGTACAGGATTCATTTTTGTAAGTGTTAACCTCATATTACAGTGTTATAATGTAATTAAAATGGCAACATTCTTTGTTTTGGGAATTTATTTTAAATTTCTAATTGCTTTTTAGTTCCTAGGCTAGAAAAATTTTCAAGCAATTTCAGAGTGACAGAAGTCAAGGATTTTTCAAAGCAATACAATGGAATAAGTGAGCTTCATTGTACTGAGCAAAAAGATTAAGCAGCAACTTGTTTTAATTGTTGTGATTAAATTAAACTATTATTGAATATTAATATTTGTTCTCATCTGCGTTGAATATGAACATAGAAATTCAATGATTTTTTTTTTTTTTTTTCCTAGTAACCCAATCCTTAAGAACTTGCCCCAAACTTTGAGCAGCTTTGATGTTCAAAGGCTTTGGCTGAGATCAGAGACAAGAAGGAAAAGAATGCAGACCCCTTCACAATGTTTTTACCTTTGAAGTCTCAGGTTAGAGGTACGATTACTATTTGCTTAAAGAAGTGAGAGAATGAAGGATAAGATCATGAATTATAATAACAGACAAATGACAAATGTTTTGTGTGAAGTGTATTTCCCTATCAGGAGAGAGAATGTTCTTCTAACAGATTTCCAAAGAGATTGGCAATTTATAGAGACTCAATGAAAAGGAAATATATATATTAATGCTTTAACTGGGACTAAAGAAGTCATTCAGAATTTTTCCCTTTATTTTCCTCTACATTTCATACTAGTGGTAGCAAATGTGCACGTTATCCAAGTGTCAACAAATCCCCTAGACTCAAGCGTTGTACTGTACATCCAACATCTCCCCCATGAAAGCCTTCCATGAAAGCTTCTCTGTCATTCAAGATCATACTATTCCCTCCTTTATTTATTTCAGTGTCACTCAGCTCCATTCCACCAGCTTGGAAAAATGTCAAGAACTTTTATCTTCAGAGTCAGTTGCCAATTCTGTTTAGTGAACAAGCCAGCAGGGACCTCTGGTGCCATCAATGCAGTTCAGTTCAGTCCCCCTCTCTTTAGGGATGGAGTATATCATTATCCCGGTGGCTGGACAGAAAAAGATGCATTTTTAGAATAGTTCTCAGGGAGCAGTTACTGGAAATCTCCTCCCTTGAGGCAGTCTATTGGCAACAAGTTTTGCTGCTATGACATGAGGTATTGCATCAAGGCCCAATCCTGTCACTAATAAAGTTAGTGGGAAACATGCCATTCTTTTCAAGAGATTTCAACAGTATTATCATAGCAAATAGGAGCTAAAAAATATACCTTGCATCTACAAACGCCAGTGTAAAGTCATGTCACAAGCAAGAACGTCACTTTATGTCTGTTTTCAGACTTTGTTTTAAAGTAAGTCTCTTCCCCCAAAGAATAAAATTCACAGTTAAAAAAAAAAATCCATTTTCTTTCTTTCTTTCATTTTACAGTATTTCCATTTTCAGATTTTGATGTTTTTAAGTTTACATCTAAAAATGTTAAGAACATACTTTTTCATTTTTTGCAGGTTCCCTCCCCCCCAAAAAAAATAATAATAAAATATATTTTTTTCTAAAACAAAGCACAGACATTGTAAAGATTTAATTATTTAATGTAACTATTTTCTGATAGAAAAGTTTACTTGAAACTTTTCCTTCATCAGCTCTACTAGGCTATTTGATTGTTAATAGACACGTTACATAGCTGTACTAGAAAACACCGATTAACTTGCCCAGGCTGAAGGGAGAATTTAAGTTTATAGCAGATGTCAGACCCACATTTTGTTGACTGCAATAACAGGTAACAGTCCCACTATCTTGGAGAATGAAATTTTCTTTTACAGAAATACCATGATCCTGGGAGCTGTGTTTTTTTTTTTTTTTTTTTTTTTTTTTTTTTTTATAGGATATTATTGTACTTGGCAATACTGGGTTTAATTCCACTTAAAATGACAGAACTGAGTTGTCATCATTTTTAACGGGTAAAATCTATGCCGTTCATCAGAGGTACTGTAAAACGTAATCAGAAATTAGACTGTAAAATTAATAGGCCTATATTCTGTATAATGCTATTTTATAAATTTGGAGCTGCAGCCATTTTTGAGATTCACATACAGTGCAATTAAGCAGTGGTGGAATCTTCAGTTTAGATTAATAACTCATGAAATAACTGGTACTCTGCACTCACTGACTGAGTGGCTGCCTTTTAATTTGAGTCACACAGGATCAAATCCATCAATTCCATGCCTGAGCTTTAATTTTAGTGTATTTACATCCTGTAGCTGTAACCCATGGCGTAACATCCCCAGAATTTGTTTTTACACAGCAAGTATTAGGGATGGCTGCAGCGCACGGTGTTCTTGTGTGCATCCTCTCCTGCCAGCCAAAACCAATCCCCTCCATTCAGAAAGAAATAAAGGGAAAAATGGAAAGGAGAGAACATGCTAAGGAAGGAGCTGGCACATACACACATGTAGACAAGTCCAGGCCAAAGTTTCCCATGCCTGGAAAACAAAAGTGGAAAATCCCAAGTGGGACTCCTCAGGGTTTTCCTCCTACTCCCAGCATGGGGGGGGGGGAGGGGAGGGCTGTGTTTGTCGCTCCCCCAGCAGAAGCAGGCAATCTGGCTCAACATATGTAATGTTATGTAATGCTGAAAGAGCCACTGCTGTTGACAGTGAAGGATGAAGAGACAGCAATAAGCAGAGAGCTAACCTGACTTCCCTATATTGAAGTGATTCACTTCTAATGGCAATTTGCACCATTTTAACTCGAAGTACCTCCCACGTAGCGATTATATAGTGTTACTATAAAACCTCAAGGTTCATCTGCAGAAACATTTCTTATGCTGGAGTTCTCCGTGGAGACATACTTACAAAAATTGGTATGAGAGGAAGATTAAAGAGATAAGAGCATAAAAACAGATTACAGAATACTTACAGTCTTGTAGATCGGCTTCAGCAGGGAGGCAGAAGCTTAAACTCCTACTACTCCTGCAGACCTCTGTAATACTGGACAAATTACTTAGTCTCTTTGCACCTCAGCTTCCTAGATTTGAAATTAAAGTAATATCTTTTTCTACTCTTTCCCTGCCTTAACTAAACACAGTTCAATACTGCAATGTTTCTTGCTTTGTTAGAGACACTGGAAAGCTGTCTAGCTATGGGATCTGGACATCAGTTCAACCTCCTAACGTGAAACAACTAATTATTAATGTATTCACAGTTTTCCTTTTGGATCTGATTTGACTTCTCTTTTCTTATAAATCCTACTGTTCATACCAGCTCTATTTCCAACCCAAGAGAAAATAAACACTATTTGCCAAGAGCAAAAGAGCAAAATCAGAATGATTTTTTTTTTTTTTTTAAACAACCTGATAGAAAATATAGCACACTGGAAAAAAATTAAAATCTACTTTGAAATAAATAAACATAGTGTTATCTGTTTATATTATTAAAGCCATTCCTTGAAGTAACCTTTCCTTATACCGTTAGTGCATGGTAATGGAAAACAAGGTGAAAACCCTTGAAAAAGTACTTAAAGCAATAAATCTGCACAAAGAATACACTTTCTCTCTATCATAATTACACAGTTAAGAGGCCTTTGCTTTACTGGCAACAATTCAGAGCAACAGGGTTTAGATTAATGCTGTCATCCTGTAGCTACTATTATAGAAATCGTAGTTATACAATTTTCAAAGTGAGCAATTTTATGAAGTTAATTATAAAATATTGTTTATAATTTAAACCACACAATTAATATTATTCACAGGCAAGCATAATGGACTCTTTGTGTTGAATGATAAGTTTAAGAAAAAACGTAACTGATTTTGGAGCTAAAATGATTGATTTATGAGGTAAAATTAAAAGTGCTAAATATGTATCACTTGGCTACTCACCAGCTAAGTGGATGGGGGTAGTATGAGAAATGTCTATATTTAACTAACTGCGGTGTGTGAGTACGAAGGAATCAGAGAAATTATTTAAAGTGAAACAAGGGAACTAACCTAGAAGTAAATGGTGTAGATTTGAGAAAGGCAATTGGTTATCAAGGGAAACTAGGCAAGAATTAGATCTTCTTGCCTGTAAAAATCTTCTCTGATGTCAGGTAATGGAAGCTTCATTCTCTGCAAATTTAAAACAGATGAATCACATACTATCAAATTGAGAGTTGACATTCCAGTAACATTCTCATTAACATCTTACCTTTTAAGTAGGTGGTGGGATTTTAAATGGTACCTGGTATGAGTAAGGGAAACTACCTGCCTCTAATGAAGGAAGGACCTCTGCTGTACCAAGGGACATGACTTCTTGATACTTACCAAGAAGTACTGGAAGTACTTTCCATTTTTAATTCATTTGAGGAAGGAAAAAAAAAAAAAGACCAAACTGATGTCATTACACATGGTGAATGTCACACCAGTTCACAGGCAGTTCCATTAAGAAGCTTTACACCAAGTAAAAATTCTCAGTCTAAATAAAAAACTATGCCCTACTGTTCTCTAGCTTTTATGGTGACAAATTTAAACTGAATAACAGATTGAAGAAGTCACTTGTTTTATTTCACCACATTGCTTTCTCTGAACTGATACTTTAACAAAAGTGTATAAAATCATATTAATGTAAATGACAGATTTGGAAGAAACACACTGAAGCAATCCACTAAACTTGTTTGTTTCCCAACCCTCAAACAGGCTCTTCACTTACATGTACACTAACCAAAGGAGAATCTCAGTGAGTCACCATTAACTGAATTCTACAAACATCCCACTACCCCCTATTTAAACTAGCCTGCTTTAGAAAAAAAAATATATACACATCCATGAAAATTACCCTAGTAAAGTACAGTTTTTCCTGTCAAAGGGCAGAAAGAGATGCATTTAGCAAGCATGTCTACATGTATATAATAAAAGTTTGATCCAAATATCTCCATATCAATAGTTCTGGATTGAAGCCCTAAAAGTAAGGAAGTACCACGTTTCTCTGAGACAGTGATGAACACTGAGCTGTAAGCTGCTTTTAGGCTAAAAAATATTTTTCCTGGATTGATAACTGTCACATATTTTGAAACAGAAGCAGCACATATGGATCATACATTACCTTGATTTCAGATACTTAACTATGTCAAAACATCACAAAGCAAAAACATTGCATCAACACAGAGCTTTTTATCCCCACAGATCTTGTAATTATTTGCTGTTGAGCATTTGCATATGTTCATATCTATACATATAAATAATATACGTAACATATATATGATATAGAAAAGCATCTGTATTTTCACTCAGATCCACGTTACTGCCTATTCCAAGTTACCTTCTAGCTGGTTAAGTAGTAACCATAAGTTCATTTTAGAACTCAGCTTTGCATTTGTGATCCATTAACTCACTTGTCAAAGGAACTTGACCCTTCTCCCACCTGAACACTGACATACATTATAGGCTTCAGTTCTTCCTCTTTTGTCTCAATTTTTTCCCTCATACCTTGTCAACTTTCTATCTCATTTTTTCCATGGATTTTCAGTCACAAGTCTCTAATGAACATTAGTTTTTGCATTTGAGTGTGTTTACACTCTTATGCCATGTGATGAAGTAACATTGTGAAATTCCAGAAGAAAAAGCAGACTAAGTGTACAGAATATCAATAATGTTTATAATATTTCATATATCAAATGAAATGAAAGTTCATAATATGCTGACACTATTGCCTTTTCTTTGGTACCTTGCACCTTATCAGATCTGTAGCCACCAATCTAAAATGTCCATACGTACCAACTGTTCTGTTCACTCACTCTATTGGCTGAGATATGATTATAATCTCCCCAGAGAAAGAACAGCCATTAAACACAATTTGATAACTAAGAGAAAGTTCCATTTAGAAGTTTAACAAAACACTAACGGAAGACCAGTTTATAAGTAAATGGCTGTAGTTTTGAAAAAATCAACAACAAACAAAATCACAAAACACGCTCCCCTAAAAAAAGGTAATGTATATACTATTTTAGATTTCATTTGTTACTGAATAGAGTACAGTCTACTACAGATGACCTGGTGGCCTTCTAAGATTACAGACTAGAGCATGGGCTATCCAGCCCAAAGGTTAGGGCCCATGTCCAGAACTGGGAAAGGAGCCGAACATTCATAGCCAAAAATCAGGATCCAGAAAGTCAAACCAAGGGTCAGCAGCCAGAGATATGAATAAGCATCGGTGCAGGAACCTTGAGCTGAAATAAGAAACCTACAAGAACTAGTACAATCACAGGGCACAATGCAGAAATGCAGAGGTGTTTTCAAAAGTGTGTGGTATGATGCACGACAGGATGTGCTCAGGTTCTGCCTCATAGACCTGCTTCTGAGTGACCAGCAGATGTGATCCAGCTAACCCCTTAAAAAGGGTCCAAACTACTGAGAACCTGATTAACTGCTGCAGAAGAAGGTCTTATCCCAGATTAGCAATACAGAGGATAATGTGAAGATAAGGCAGCCATGTATCAGTGTAAATGGTACATGCAGTATATATTTGCTTCAATCATGCAGCAAATAAGCCAGCCATCTACCAGTCCAATGCTGGTGGATAAATTGTCTGTATTAGCCAACGGCCATAGTAAGCTAGTCACATGTTCCCACTCAGTTCTCACAAACTTGACAGCTGGTTGTAGTGGATATACTCTTGCAGAGGCTGAGTCCACATAAAAATCCTTCTCTCTGCATCACAATTTTGATTAGTCTTACAACAGACTCAGGGTTAAACGAGTTATTCTTTGACCCTTATGATTTGGAGAGGAGATACTGAGGACCTAAGGGTGTGGTGGAAAAATCTTAAAAACATCTTGGAATAAAAATAAAATAAGATTAATGTATTAATATTCACATAACTTTGACACATCTACAGGAAAATCCAAATGGACAGTAAAACATGCACCATTATCTTGTTGCATCAAGATACATGCAGCTGCAGACATTTTTTCCAGGAAATATAAAACAAATGAGCTTCCGAACTGACTAGCTGTTGAGAGAGATGGAAACTCTTTTCTCTGCATTATATACCTGTTGGATAGATTGATAGAAGGCTACTATTTCTGTTACTGCTGATCCAGCAAGTTTAAGGAGCATTACATCCGCATACCACTATTAAATTAGTTACTAACATGCACCTTCAGAATCTGTTAAAAGCAGGAATGAATTAAAACAAATAGATCAATGTTGCAGTAGCATGAATCTTCTGAGTTTTGATAAGCCTTTGACCTTCCCAGGACTTAGTATTGCTGCAGAGAGCAGTGCCAAAATGTCAGACTGGACTTCCACCTGTAATTTTGTATGTGTGAAGCAGCAGTGGAGGACATTTTTTTTTTACAGGACATTTTTACATTTTTAAGAGGACCCAGTATGAAAGGTGCAGATTAGAAGATAAAGGATAAGTCCTATCCCTTTGGATTTCCCCAGTGAAAAGTTTGCTTTACCTTGGGCTAATACCTTCATCCTGCCAAATCAGAAGCCTTAATGTTACTGGGCTGCTAGCATGCAAGGAAGGACAGCTCTCCCTTCTTGTACACTTGCAGAAGAAATCCAGGCCCTGCATGCTCAGGGGTGTAGTGACTCTCTGGCTCCTTTAGAATGCATTTTTATCAAGGAAAGCAGCAACTTCTTTGCAGAACAAAGCAGGTTAGGAAACAAAAGTAGTTTGAAGGGCAAACGAGGCTTTGTCATGTTGGACTGCGTTAGATTCAGGGGAAAGAATAGCTTCTTCATCTGTTCCTAGGCAGCACATAATACTTTCTAGATTCAGGTGGAAATGAACTGTCCACAAATGAAAAAAAAAAGCTAAGGCAAGTGAAGAAGGAATCAGCTGCGGCTGGAGCTGGAGGGCCTGGTGTGCAGGAGTATAGGTTACTGTACAATAGGTTTTGTGAGGACTGGTGCAGTGACCAGTGTGAAGGACTGCTGCCTGTGGCATAAAGAGAGCCCAAGGGATGGGGCAGCCCTCATGGTCCCAAACAACCAGTCCAGCAGCAGAGCAATCCAGGACTGTCCTGAACCCTTTAGCGTGTAGCATCCTAGGCTCAAGTTCAAATTCCTTCCTGCCATGGCTCCAAAATTCAACTACCTCTGACTGAGACATCAAAACCAGCAGCTATAAAGAACATCCCACTAAGAAGAAAGGGTGGAATGGGCCATGAGCATCTCATGAGTTTTGGAGCCACTGCTCCAGAAGTTCTGCATGTCCCTGACTGGAGCATTCTCCACTGCAGCAGTGCAGCTCCTTACCATAATAGGAGCTTACCATTGAACTATTCTAAAACATTAAATTTAGAATAGGTATATAAGGTATTTTAGGCACATAAGAAATTAAATATGCAAATATTTTGCTGTGGGTCAGACCAACAGCATCTGCCTTCAAAAAAAAATCTTGTTGAGGATTTTTTTTAATGACCTCACCCTATTTTTCTACATGAAAGACAAATATTGTCTGACTTCCTTCATAGCATATTCTACATCTTATTGACAAATCACTTATGACACTAATTTATTAGCATAAAAATATTACTACACTCAAGACAGCCTGCTTTGATTTACTACACCATATGTTTTCATATGCCAAGGTCCTATCATCTCTGCTTGATCATTAAAAGTTCCATTGCTTGCCTTTCTTTATTTTTTTTTCCTCCTTCTGTCAATAGCCAGAGTTTTCCCGTTGCCTTGGCTAAAATCCTGAGTATCAGACTGGCTTTGCAACTCAGAAGCTGAACTGATGTGTAAGAAACAAAATACGGGTTTTTCAGAGCCACATTATTTACAACAGTACCTTGCCACAAGTCTGTGGCAAAGTAGGGAGAAAAAGAAGTGTGTAAATACAGAAAAGTAAAATTTAATAACAATTATAGACAAGATGCTTAAGGTGCAACGTGTTTTCTATCCTCTTTATGTACAAACTAATTCTATTACATGGGGAGGAAAGGAATGAAGTTAAATACACATATCACTGTTGCATACATATCTCAGGGGTGATTTCTGTTTAGTTTTGTGCAAATGTTAGCAGCCACTTCACATAAGCCAGACCCTCTGTACCCAGGGACACCTGCTGAATTCCATAGGAGGTGGAAACAGAGGAGTGAAAGCCTTTTTGGCTGCATGATTTTATTACAAATGAGATGGCTAGCTAATCTGAGAAATTGCTGTTCCAGGATCTTTTCTCTTTCACAGGTGTGCCTCCTCCTCTTTCATTTCACTATGCCAGTCATACACAGCTAGTGACTGACTGCTGATACTAGCCAAGGCAAGTAACCCCTGCACTGCTAATATTACAGGCTAAAAGAATCCACTCAAAAGCGTATCAAATATATAGAACCGAAACTAACATTCAAATCTAAGCTGTATCCTTCACATAAATTGATCTGATATTTTGAAAAAGAAATCAAAGTCTCATTGACCTGCAGCTTGTGGCTCAGATGAAATCCATGAAAAATCAATTGGCTTATATTTAATTCTAGGCATTGTTTGTTTTGATTTTTGAAGGAAAAAGAAAAAGATACATCTTAACACTCAGGTTAACCCATTATTTTATCCACACTCGACTTCTTCAGCCAATAATAACTGAAACCAAATAAGCCAAAACAATTTCACTATTTAAATGAGCTATATAAACGTGATATGAGTAAGGAGTTCAGAGACTTTTTAAAATCTTTCCTGTATTCTCAGATATTTTTATGCACGTTTCAGCTAATGGCTACTTTAGCCATAGCAATAAATTTGAACACCCACTGTTAGTGTAATGTATGCCTACCGGACTCTCAGCCAGATCAGATCATGCTATAGTTTATTTCCAAAGAGTATTTTCTTATTTTGTCTGAAAACTAAACAATTCATTTTCTTATGAGGAAACAAGTTTGTCTTTGAATACAGGAAATAAAAGCACAATGAAGGTATACATTCTGCATAGGAAATAGCACAAAGTTTTTGAAATATATCAAAACAGTATATAGATCTAAGCACAGTTCATGTAAATAAGCAAAAGCTAAAGAGCTAGGTTTAAGTCACATTATGAAACACACCCTATACATGCAGGCACGCACCTTAAAAGCTGTGAGGAGTACACTTTCTCATTGGTTTGGATCTTCACACTGCCCATCAGGAGGCTGATAACATACTGACATGCCCTAATGTTCTCCCTCCTGCCTCCCATCCCCAACAGATCTTAAAGCACAGTATATACCCAGCTGCTTCAACCTCTTATTCCGAGACAGAAGCTTTAATAGGAACTTTGTACACATATATATCAAAAAAGTCAGCACATCTTGCTGTCACATACTCCATGCATTAGGAAGCTTATTCTGTCCTAGGACTGCTGAGATATTTGGCAAGACAAACAGCCAGTCTCCCTGTCTCCGTGATGGCGTCTGCACTACTGCGGATTTGTCATGTAATTCATTGAGTTGAACTTAGCACATAAATTTTCAGTTATGACTAAAAAGTTAGAAAATTCTCCACTGATCAAAACTGCACATCCATACTGATAGTCAAGGAGTTTTTTCTTTGGGGAACAAAGGATCAAACCCAGAATGCAAGAGTGACAAAGAAAGGAAGAATAAGTGAAAAGAAATATTGGCAATAAATAAATAGTTTTATCTCTTAAAGATCTTCCTATTTCTGCTCATTTTCCAACAAAATATCATTAAATATTTAAGTCACTGCCACCTTAGATGGCATTTTACAGAGATTTTTGATAACTGAGATCCCAGCAAACCAAAAGCTTCCACCACAGTCTGAACTCTGAAATGAAGACTAGCATCTCCACAATAAACTACAGAGCTCTGTCCTTAAATACATCACATCAGTAACTACAGCAAACCAGAGCCCAGGTCCTGACAACAAACAAGTTAACACAGAACCTTCCACTTGACACAGGAGCAACACAAATCTGTGTTCTTGTAGTAATCTCATGTCAACCACAAATACCAAAAGCAACAAGGTGCTTTCATAATAAAGATTTGAACCTCTTGCCATAATTGACATATTGCAGGCAAAATTCATGATTTTGATTAGGATTTGTTTTTTAAAGGAAATATTTTTATCATTATTTTACATAGAATAGGCTGTGGAATAGGACTGAGAGAGGTTCTGGACAGTGTAATATTTAAACTAGATGGAAGCAAAAAGCATTACTGTTTGAACAACACTTCTGAAGAACTTTGTCAAAGTTCTTACCCAGCAAATATATGTATACCTATAAAAATCATTTCAATTCACTTTTTCCTTCTAATTTTGTAACAATGGGTTTCTCTACTCTAAGCGAAGGTGTATTAGTTTAATTATTAACAGCTTATAAAGTAGTGAACTATGCAGAGATTTTTCTTAACATTTACCCAGTGTATCTTTTAAAAATCTGAAATACATATATATCTATATATACATACATACATATATATATAAATTAAGTGGTTTTATATCTAAAAGTCTTTATGAAAAAAAAAAGCATAAATATAGCATCAAATAATAGATGTCAATTTGCTGTACAGGGTATCTTAAGTATCTGCACCAGCAATTCCTTCCTGTTACAACACAACCTGCATTAGGAAGGAGCAAGGAGAGCTTGGGAAAGGGGGGCTGGTGGGGGTGGGGAACTACACCAGCAAAATAAAGCAGTAAAACTTCAGCTGCAGACAAACCTTCTTGCTCCAACACTCCAATATGGAGCATAGTCAAGAGTGATTGCAGAAGGCGTGCAGAAAAGAAACTTTCTGAAGGTGGAGAGCAAGAACAGCAGCAGTAACAACAACAAAATCAGAAACAAATATAACACCCCACTGCAACGGCAGCTGTGCCAATCCTATTTTGCACTAATCTTGTTTGTTTTCTTCCAGTATTCCTGCCAAAGGAAATTCCTTTGTATTTTGTTAAGACATCTGAATTTGAATGAGAAGAGGGAAGCTAGACTGCAGTCTAGCTTTTCTGATAGTCATACTTGAAGGGGTGAGAAAGAGGCCGGGGAGTGTCTAGTCTGAAAATAAAGCAATTCACAGGCACACGTTCTTAGTGCAATGATAATAGGTTCAAGACAGCAAAAAATATTAATAAAAAGCAAATCATATCTGCAAGCACACACCCTTTATCTGGGATTTCTTTTTCCAAGAGAGGCAAGTGACTAAAGTACTCTTCTAAGGACCTCAGCCCCTCAAATAAAATCTGATTTCAACTTACCTGCTAGGTTGGTCTCAGTGCTAGGATCCTGGTAGACCTTCAGCCAGTCAGTACCAGAGTACTCCTACTCCAAGCTCTGGTTCCTGTTTCAGATAGGCAACAGGTGGGATGATTCTCAAACTATCTGCAGAGAAGGTAAATATATAATTTTAAATGCAGATAGACCTAGACCAAAAAAAATGATTTTTTTTTTTTTTTAATTATATTTCTAACTCAAGTCTTTCCTTCAAGCCAGTGGATACGGACAAGGTCATGAAAATTCAGGGTGGGGTGGTGGGAGGAGAAGACACAAACATTCACCCATCTACTTCTGAACAATTTCTACCTTGCAAGCCTGGTCTAAGTTCCTGTTTTGCCTGATTTGGACTATGTACCTTTACTTCAGCTTACTGGCCTTGCCAACACAACCCTTCTAACCACAGGGCTATACAAACTCTTCTTCCTCCCATTATACCTTCCCCTATGCTATTAATAAAAGATGGCCAATGCCAAGAGAAAGGAATGAAAGAATCCCACTTCACAGTAGGTAATAGCCTGACAGGGCCAAATTTTTGGAGGAGGCAAGCCAAGGCTCTAATCTGCAGTTACCATCTAGCAGAACTATGTCATCCAAAGGACTTCTACGTGTGCAGTGAGCAATATACATGTTTTATACCTGTTAATTTCATCATCTTCTCCTCACCTTACATGTGTTTTCAGTAGCCTACTGTACTGGAAAGAGTAATGACTCTAGTCAGAGTTTCTTAGGAAACAGAGATTTCAAGGCCAGATATAATAAGTCTAGAAAAGCGATGCCAAAGATGTGACAGACTAGAGTGCAACTTTGGCAGTAGAATCCACAGAAATTCTTATTTACAGGTACTGCTATGTCATGGGTTCGCATCACTGAGGACCAAACTAATTATGGATATGCACCACCAGAGTCACTACTTACTAGTAGTCTCAGTGATTTAATTTTATCATTATACTGGTTGTATGGAGACAGGAAAATAATAGGAAGGAAAAAAAAAAAAGAAAAAAAAAAAAAAAGAAAAAGAAAAAGAAAACTACTGAGTTTATCAGCCCAGGACAGGAATTTGACTGCAGAGGTTCAGCTCCTGTTATTTCTCCTTCCACACATCCTCCCAGAAAGGGCTCAGCCATCATAGTACCTCCTTTTCTCCAATTTTTGGCAGTAGTATCTCATCATCACTAAGCTCATATGCCCATATGAAACCTTACAACACACAGTCTGGAGTGTTAGCTGTATCTCCATGGGCTCCTAATCACCAGATGACATTTTGTCTCTGATTAGCCTCTCAAGTAAATTGCTCAGAGGTAGAAGGTTAGATCTGGGGTGATAATCAAAGGGTAGGGGCAACTCATCAGGGAAGGCTCCTCTGGTGTTTGATGGGCACCTGAACGAGGGAAGAAAAAAAAAAATCATTGTATCTAAGCACTTTTTGGCCCAGAAATGATGTTTTTGGCTGCTATCATCTTTCCTTGTGTCCTGCTTTAATTGTAGCTCTCAATGGTTACACTTACTGAATCCAGAGAAAGAAAAGCTATGATTGATATGAACAGGGATAGGCTTTGCTGTCTGAGAAAGCTTTCTGAGCTTCCATGTTCCTTTCTGGGCAGTGAGATGACAGCAGTCCTCTCAGACCTGTGACACTTTGCAGGTGCTGAGCACTGATGATATGGTTTACCACCCATAGTTTCCCATTCTTTGCTAGAGAAAGGATATGGCAGCAGATAGGAAACTTTTCTCCATCTGCAATACTGCTACAGCATTGCCTGATATAAATTCCTCCAAGGGTATTTGTATCAGCTTTTGCCTTCAGGCATCAGTGCTGAGGTTTCCATTCTCACTCTGGATCCCTACTTGGGTAGAGGAACCTTTGATAATACCACAACTAATCAAAAAAAGCTGCAAATGCGGGTTTTGCACACGGGCATATCCAGCCCTTCTGAATAAGAAAGTTGGGGTTAGTTTCATAAAAAGCCTTTGATGGAGGAGAAAAAAAGGAGGATTTGAAAGCAGGATATCCAGAGATATTAAGTTCTCTTCACCCTCACAGTGTGCAATACAGTTACCATGACACAAAGGAAACACATGAATTAATGTATTAATTTATTTTTTTTTAGAGTTCAGCTTTACCTCTTTGTGTACAGAAAATTAGTTCTTTTGCTTCATTTTCCTTCATTTAAATAAATTGCAGGAGGAAGGAGAATGAAAACAGGCACTATTTCCCGTGTGCATCATTTTAATAGTGCTCCTTCAGTGGGTTTTGTTTAGGGTAGACTAATACACAGCACATTATTTCTAAACAATTCAACGAACCCTTCCCCAAATGTTCCTTCTTTAATGAAATGTGACACATCTGAAAACAGAGTGGGAAGTTTTTGTTGTTTGTACTTATAATCTTAAAACAACTATTGCTCATCCAAACAGTGCCAGATAGCAGAGCAGACAGAGCCAGCAACCCTTCAGACACTGAACTTTGAACTTCGGCCAGCCCATGCCCTGGCCAGCCCTGTGACAGGAAAGCAGGCAGACTTTGAACCCAGGGTTCGGAGGCTGCGGCAGGGCTGCGAGCAGAGCAACAGCTGCTCTTTGCCACACGAACTTTGTACTCGGACACATGCACATTTAATCTCTATAACAGAGCCTTTGTTTCATTACTTATTAACATCTCCTCCTTAAGTAAAGTTCTTTGTTAGTGAGGCTTTAAAGCATGGCATGGGGTGCCTCCCACCCTTCCTGCTAAAAGCCCACCACCCAACTTGATAGGATTACATTAAATATTAAGAAGTGCAGACAACAGAGGTTAGACTTTGTGCACCTTCTGAACACCACGGATATTTGTTGTTCATGCTCTTCTGAGTGACTCAGTTGTAATAACCAGAGTTAATTAGGGAAAGTAGGCAATATTCTGGGGCTTGCCTTCACAGAGATCGCATCTTCAGATGATACCCCCAGTAATTCTGCCTGCAGCAACATCCTGCTTTATTTTAGAAATCAGATAAAAAATGAAATTATGTCACGAAAGTGTCCGCCCACTCACACTTACTAGTGTTACTTTACTAAATTATTACGAGATCTCAGAGGCCTGTTGAAACTGTTTTATATTTGTACAGCTTTTTGCTATTGCTTTTACTTTGGAGAGGTGCTGTGCTTAGCTTTTGTGTATTTCACCGTAATATACGCTAACATGCACAGCACAGCACATCCACAGAAAAGACATTCAAGGCCCAGATTCACCTGTATGCCATCTGTTTGTTAGCCTTCACTGAAATAAAACTTTGAACAGGAACAGAAACGGAAATGAGGACCAAGGGGCCAAAGAAGATGCTTAAACCACTTTTGTGCCACAAGTAAAAGCTGAAGACATACATATGAATTTCTTGAAACAACACCTAGGAACAGAAATGTACTAGAAGATACTGTCAATACAACACTGCATCTTTTTTTGTCCTAACAACACAGCAAAAAAAGATTAAGAAAGTAAAGGTTTCCTGAGCAATTCTTCAAATACAACTAGAATAAAACAAACACTAAAGTATATCACCTTTGGCTACAGCAACCACAAATATTTGTCACAGCCTGTTTGAAATAAATTGTCTATAGACAGAGAGATCACAGTTACACTACTCCTATTTTTCATCACAACCATCTTTTCAACATGATTTTTTTCTATGCCTCTGTGGTCAGTTTTTCTTCCCCTGTTCTTCTCTTCCATATAAGAGAAGAGAACTCCCCACCCCACCCAGCTATTCTTTCTTATTGTTAACAGAATTATTAAGGAAAAAAGAAAAAAAGAAGAAACTTTCAACTACTGTTTAAGACAGAAGAGAAGAGAATAAATTGGGTCAAGAGGTTTTGAACCATTCTATTTCATGAATCTGGCCTTCCAGGTCTCACAAGTGGTGCTATTGGGCTGTTCCTGAGTTTTCCTGAGAAAAGCCCATGACTGCATATTTAGGTTTCTTTGTTTACTCACAAACTTCAATTCACCACTTTGAAAGCACCTCATTCATCTAATCCTAGAGTTTGATTTGCATACTCTGCAGAGAGCAGACCGACAGAATTTCTTTTCTTGTGTTGATACTGTCCTCAGTAACAGTACTGCAGCCCTTCTATGGCTGCAAAGCAGCTGGCATAACTACAAGAATGTTATGCCTTATTATTTTGCTGTTTCAGACCAGTAAGCCGTGATCTTTTCTCTTTAAGGTGCCCCCATTCACCTCACCTCTGGAACATTGCCCTCCCATCACATGGGTCTACCATGATGATCATGAGATTTATCTGTTGCTAAGAATATTCCAAATGATATGAATATCATTTGGAATAGATCCTACTTCATTTCTGGATACAGGTTCTGAATGGTGATAAACAATTAAGCTCTTGGGTTGATTCTGGATAACATCTTTCTGCTCTTTGCATCCCTTCATCAAGGGCATTGGGCGCTTGTTTATGAGGGCAGGCACAAAGATCTGTGCCATTTGCTTGGCTGGGGACAGTCAGAGACATGAATTTGAATGAAGTCAAGCAAACCATAACAACCCTGTGAACAAAGCAGGCAGGCCTCTGGTAAACCACAATATTTATTTATTTTAATTAAAGGTAAAGAAGTAAACAAACTTGGAAAGAGTGCAGAGAAGAGCAACGAGAATGATTTCGCTCTGGAAAAAGAGAAGACTCTTTCCAATGAGGCATTGAACTAAATGCATTTTGCTTCAAAGAGAAGATTATAATCTTTAAGAGACTAGGCAAGAAGATATTTTGGAAGACTGCAAATTAGTGGGCAGACATGCAACACAATCCAATATTTGCAAGTTCAATCTAGAGATAAAAAGCAGTGTTTTAAGTATAATTAGCTACTGAGATGAATTGTCAAAAGATGCAGTAAATTCTCCATCAGTAAGAAAATACTTTATTTGCTGTATGCTTAGCTTACACTAGATCCCAGAAGTTTCAGTCAACACAAGCCCAATAATCTTTATTTAACTTGAAGCACAAGCAACCCCTCTCTCCAAAAATTGTGCCTGTTGCTAATTCCAAAGTAGATGATATTTTTCCTGAGTAATTTGAGATGGGAGAATCATGACAAATGGATAATCAGTGCATATAACACCAGGTCACGTAGACATGATTTATATTATACTAGCAGTTCTCAGCCCAGTGCTTCCATAAAAAGTAAAAAAAATCCTAACATCTTAATTAAGATTAAAATAAATAAATAGAAGAAGAAAACAAAAGAGTGTCACTTATATATAAATTTTAAAAATATACGAAGTTGTGTATAGTGTTGTAATACATTTATCAGAGCCAGAATCCACCACAGATGGGAAAGGTTTCAGTCTAGCATCCTCAAGCCCTCTACCAAATCACTCTCAGAACATTTCATTATTGTTCGACACTCTAAAATAAAAATATAGCTAGCAGAAAATTATTTTTCTTTCTGGTCCTCTAGGAGTTTGTATGGATGGCTCCTATTAACACTAATCAGAGTTAAGGGCAGAAATCCCCTGTAGACAACTATGTTGTCTGGGGATACATCCATAATTAATATGTTCTGAGATTCTAATTTTGAAATAAAGTAATCAGGCTTAAGATGAGTTATATTAAGACCAATAAATCTCTGACTGAATATTTGCCTATATATACATACTGTATCCAATGTCAGACCAATATACAGTTTACGAAACAACTTCAGATAAAATAAGTTATATCTTAGCTGTACTTGGAAGCACAAAATATGAATATAGAAGATGAAAAATAAAAACATGGTGGGGTTTATTTTATTCTTTTTGTTTCTAACTCTTCTTTGCAGCACATCATTATTGTAAGTATTAATGTTCATCATTGTTCTTTTTCACATCATAGTGCTCAGACTCAGCAAAGCTAACAGAATCCTAACATTTCTGATTTTACAAACTAAAATTACCATGCAGCACCATGGGAATATTTGTAATATGAAAGATTTGGAGCGGGGACCTTCTGACAAGTACAAGGAGGAGAGAAGAGGATGCTAGATGGCTTGAACATGAGTGGCTTCACGAATAAGTGACACTGTAATGGGATAAGGAATGCAAAATAAAATGATGCCAACTGAATTTGGTTTCAGTATTATTTAAGATTTCTGTCACTGAAAGAGACATTTTCAAGTCTGTCGCTGCTGAAGCTCCAGCACAATTGATGCCCAAGTCATACATAATGTATTATACAACGCAGCATATTAACTCAACATCAAAGTGTTAATATGTCATGAAACTTAATTCAGATATCACAGATTATGCAAAGGAGATAGAGATGTGGAAACACTCTCTTGTTTCTCAAAGGTGTCAGCCAGTCTTTGCTTTGTGTCCCAGTCCAGGACACAGAAGTAGCTCTCTCCATGCCTCTTTCACAAAGTGAGTGCTGAGTGGCTCTTTACCCCTGTATTTTTGGCAAACAGAACCTCTACTGAGGGCAAAATGATGCATTCCAAAAAAGCCTTCAAACATGAGAGAACAGCCCAGGTTTTGCCGTTCCACAGACACAGATACATTTTATGATGTGGAGGTGGAAGTTGTATAATATGAACAGTGAAGGATTCCTTGTTTTATCTCCAATAAACCAAAATCCTACCTTTAGTGCATTAACTTCTGATAAAACAGCTAAGGCTTTTAAAGAATGCAATTATAATATACTGCTAAGCAAAATATTTCATGATTTCATTCTGAAATTCTATAGGATTCCTATGGTTTGAAGCAAGAATTCAAAATATAAAACAGACTGTTAGAGGAGTGCCTTTTTCTTTGTGAGGCAAACATCCACATATTTTTAATTAAAACACAACTCACACACATTCATGCACAAAACCCCACAAAACAGACAGAACACCCCAATTCTTGAAATTTTGAGGAATCTACTTATAGTTAATGAACTAAGAGAGTTTAAGCCCTCTTTTTATTCTTCATAATAAACTGATGCTTTTGTTATTCAGACTGAGGAACACACTCACAAGAATAGATTGAATTTAGACTAGCTGGGCAGTCCAGTGGATTTAGAGGTAAAATAAAATAAACAATAGATGAAGGCCAAGATTCACTGTAAGAAAGCAGGCAATATATACTAGCTGAGGCAGGACGTATCCCTCAATGACCAGTGTGCACAGAATGGGGAGAAATTAAAGCAAAAAGATGCTGTCTGCAGAAGACAGCTCATGGTGAGAAGCCTTGTACAGGAGAGAGATCCCACATATAGTAGAAAAATCTTAATATTACTTAAGGATACTCAGAAGTAGCAAGGAAATATTTTGTATCCTTTTGTAATTCTTGTAAATTGGAAAACTTACATGATTAAAGCTTTGACAAATGGGGTATTTTAGTTACTGGGATCCCTTCCCTTAGTTCTCAAGAACTAAGGCTGCTTGACCATGAGTTCCTACACACAGAAGGACACTTGCCTGTAGGCATACTCAGAGCCAGGGCAGGGTAGGGGATTCAATAAGGAGCTCTGAATAATAAATAAATAAATAAATAAATAAGGTGAGAATTCACAGGGCCCACCGACTGATAGCGAAATTCAGCCAAAATACAAGAGGAAGATGTTTACCACATATTCTGTAGGCAGTCAAGTGCATTAAAACCCATACTGATGACTCCCTTTGAACTCCTGACATCTACTAAAAACTTTGGTTCTGCAAACTCACCTTTCAATACTACCAATCCCAAGAAATACACTTCTAAAAAAAAAAAATACAATTCATAATTTAGCAGGCTCTACCCTGTTACAAATACACACCACTGAAGATATTGTTTTCCATAACTTGGCCAGATTATTTGAAGACTCCATCTAACATACAGAAATATGGAAAACTAAATCATATTCAGTCTTTGATGGAATTAAAGAAATAAACACTAATGAAATGAGGAAACACCAAAACACATCACCAGATCATACTTAACAGTCAAGTTCTCCATCAGGTACTTCACCAGGCATCCAGCTCCAGCCTGCACTCGCCAAAGTACTTCTTTCTGGTTCCTTCCTGGCAGGAGCTCCAGGTTCTCCCCCTCTCCTCTCAGCCACACAGAGTGTCCTGATCTCCCTTACATGGTCCTCATGAAAGTTTACTTCCTACTTTCTTCTCTAATGGGAATCCCATTCTGAGCTTCTGCCAAATACGGCTGTGAAGGCTTAGTTTTCCCATCCCCTGTTTTCTGCAATTAGACTTGGGGTTTAATAGAAGACATAGGATATGTAATTAAGACTTAGGTTGTAATAAAAGGGACGCTTTTTTTTTTTTGTGCGTGTGTTTAAATTTTCTGCTCTACTGTGGCTGTTTTAAATTTGTATTTCTATCATTCTCTAATTAGCATCTCTCTTCTGTCTTTAGTCTGGCTTTTCCTGTTTATAAGACTGTGGTAAAACATCATAAATCACTTAACCTAGAAAAAATGATTGTACTAACAATTTACAAAAGTTGTAATTATCAATTTGCTCTCAATACTATATAGAGAATAAAGATGACAATAATTCTAACAGAAGATGGGTATGAGAAAGGGGTTGCTTGAACAATTTAAACGTCTTCCTACACAGAGAGTAAAATTTCAGGGGACTTCCTCACAGTAAATAAAACAATCTCAATGAGGCTAATTAGTTCAGGTGTGGCAGCAGGCTGATGAGTCTAGAAGGTGGTTCACCTGGAGTCAGTTCAGGTATTCACTCACTACCAAATAACTTGAACATATTTTCTCCATCCCTCATGCTCCTAACATAGTTTCTGCACACATCCTAGCATGCAGGAAAAGCAAAAACACAGGAACCAAGACAGTAGGCTCACCAGGACCAAGAGCAACCAATCAAAAAGGTAGAAAAGGCAAAAAAAATCATGGTGATGAGGAAGACATAGGTGTAATTCCCCTCCCCTCTAACTCATCCATTTTCTCACATCCCTTCCCTTGCTCCTCTGTGACAGTTCTTCAGGTTGTACAGTCTACATTCTGCTTTATCCTATTAAGTGCTTTGATTACAGCTGTCTTTCAAAATGTGCTGCATGTTTGAACACTAAGCACAAACCTAGAGAGAACCTATATAAGGCTGTTTCCCCAACATCAGACACTCTGAAAGGAAGCCAAGTCCCCAAACAAGTCAGCCATCAACTTAACAACAGAGCGCCACCAGACACTAATTCCTTCTTTATCGTTTGTTTCAGTCCAATAACACTACCATACTCAGTATGCTCTTCAAACAAGTAAAAAGAATCACTGTCAAACACACTGAACCCTCTTCTTCCATCTGAAGTGCGCACATCTTCAAACTTCTGTTCTCCTCTGCAACAAAGAGTATGAAGCTAACTACATGTTAAAATGGGCTTTCAGTTCAAAGACATTCAATAAATTCAAACATAGAATATATACCTTCAACTTCATGATAAGCCAGTCGATTATGCAGTAAGTACTGCTGAAGAAAACCAGTCACAGTAGAGCTCTGACAGGCATTTAAAATAGATTACACAACAAATCAAAACATCATCGTCGACTTCTGCATCATGACATGACTCAGTTCTTTGATGCTGGTCCATGAAGTAATGAATCTATTATGTATCTTTGATCCTTTACACCAGCTTCTGCCAGAAAATCCACTTCGAGGATATTCCTAACATTCCAAGTCTTGAGAAGCTTTAGTTTGTATTAATTAATTAAAAAGAAAAGAAAAAGATATGTGCATGCCTTAGGGCAATATGCAGCCTGATCCCACTGACAGCTTTCCTTAAGGCTTTTGAAATCCATTACCTTCTGCAAAAATAGGAGCTCTGCGGCTGTCTTCAAAAAGAAGCTTCTACCTTCAACGCAGGAACTGCAGTTGCTTCAGTGGCAGATCTCCATGCAGCACAGAACAGCAATTGCACAGTGAGTATAATGAATATACAAGCGAGCATGTATGAAAAAGAGTGTATGTAAAAACAGAAATCACTGATAACAGCTATTCAAAGTTTATCCCACAGACCCTTTTCTGAGTAATAATTCCTGGGAAAAGGTAGGGGAGAATCAAAACAAGTCTGGCCACACATCTTGCCATTGGTTTTTGAGTGTGAGGTCTGCAGACATTTATACCAAACACAGTAATTTACTCACAGGGGCTGGGTTCCTCACTTTGTTTTTGCAATCATTGGACATAGAAGGAACTTTTAAGACTTTCTTCTCCTGGGTCAACAAGATCTAAAGGAATTTAAGACAAATTGGCTGTCTGTTCTAAGGAAAGCCATTGGTGCAGAAGTGAGATCAAAACATAGACTTAGGGGAGTTTTGACCCTATACACAGATGTTGGTCCAGAAAATTTGACATCGACTCCTTTGTAAACCTCCTGCTAGAAGAACAGCCCCTTTAGCTAAGTACAATTTAAATCAAGTCAAAGTTAAGCATATCTTCCATTCACTCAGTAAGAACACAACTGACTTTCTCTTTCTTGGGTACACTACCAGTCGTGGGCTTTACTCCTCACAGTATTTGTCTGTGCAGTAAGGATGGATGGATCACACCCATGATAGCCTTCTCCCTGCCCATCATCCCTTCCAAAACAGAGACAAAGGCTGTAAGTTCTGTTCTGAAAGCCATCTGATAATTGCATAGACTAATTATTAGTCATTCATCTTAATAAGAAGCATTTCAAAAGCATTTTATTAACCAGTCTTGTTACAGGTAGGGACGGTTGTAAGGTGTGGGTTTTTATGGTTTTGGAGTCCTTTTCATTATTAAATCACTGTTGAGGTTTCCACAGCTGCTGTTACAGGGCTTGTAATAGCTTGACACCCCCACTGCTTTTTCAATTCCAATTCATTATCTGGGTGAGTCACTATCTAAAATTATTAGTATACTTTCCAGATATCACTATCTAGAATAATCAGTCTCCTTTTGTTAATAGATAGAGTAATAACATACTTAATTTTTAAGTTCTGTGACAGCATCCCACTGGGACAGAATAGAAGGAAGATTGATGTGTTATTAATGTTATAAATAATTAAAATGAACAAAATATGCAAAAAGTGGAAAGTGTTAACCATAGGAAAAATTATCACACAAACCTTAATGCAAACTATTGGTTCCATTTCTACACAGTTCCACCCATATACGCTCTGTACTATTTACATCATATGTAAAGCATATGTAAAATCTTACCAGATCAAAATGATATAATTTCCCACTCTTTTTCCACACGTGGAGTTATCTACAGAAGGTACAAGGCAGGGGAGAGAGTGGTCAGTCAGTCGTGTTTTAATTTCTAGCTATTTTTGCCTAAGCCCTGAATGGCCTGCCAATTACAAACAGTACCAGCTGGGCTGTAAGGAGAGTAGGCTAAGAAGGACACACAGAAGAAGAAAATATTGATGTAAAAATAAAGAGCTGGAGACAAATTCAGAGTGGGGGGACCTGTTGAGGATTCCAGCTCTGTTGTTCGCATGCCTCACTATAGCCCTATCCCCTCCCCAGTTCACCCCTCCAAAGACAGGAAGAAGAATTAAAAAAAGAAGCCTGGTTGCAGAGCAGACATAACTTTCATCTGACAGGGAAATGTTGCTGACCCACAGCTGCCCTCCTGGCCTTGTGGATGTATCCACAGAGCTACATTATGGAGGCGTGGGGGAACCTGAAGTTCATTGTAGCTCTCTGCCCTTTCCTGGTAATCCTGCCCTGGTATGTCAAGCTGGAAATAAACCTTGTCCACCTCTGGCCAAAGGATGAGAATGAGATGTCCACATCCACTTCCAGGTTCTACTCATCAGGGCACATAGTCCCTGCAGGTTCCCAGGCAGAAAAGGGCAGCGGGTGAAAGAAGCCTCCTTCACCCCTGTCCTGCCATCATCACTCCCCTTTCAGGCCTGTTTCTCCTCTGGCCCCACACCTGCCTGAGGGGAACAGCCTGCAGAACAGAGCTGCCCATGCAGGATTTGCACGCATTTCCATCAGTCCTGCCTTGCTGAACAAGATCAGCACCGAGGTTTTCCTGCACAGAAAGCTACTGACAGCTGCATGTGGAAGAGGAGGATTCTCTGCTCTGCTCTGCTCCCACAGTCCTCACCAGAAGCCTCTTCAAACAAAACATTAAGAGACAGTGCCCAAGAAATTCTGGGAGGTGGGGAGGCTTGAACTTTGCAGTGGGATCATCATCTAGACGTAGCCTTAGAGCACAGCCAGGACCATGTCCTAACCTTTCCAGAGCATAATCCAGATACCTAATAATTAAAAAAAATAAAAATGGGCTTATCTGTGTAAGAAAAAGTAAGCAGCAAAAACAGGAATTGCAGATGACGAGGAGGAAGATCAACTTCTTCTGAAGGGTCTTCTTTTTCTTCTCAGATAATTAATAAGAATATAGTTTGGTTTTCCTTTGTTTTTTAATGATCATCTCATGTGAGTTTTATTCAAAATGCTGAAACCCAAAGATTTTCAGGAACATGGCAGCCTTACTGTTTAAAAAGCTCTTTCCTTATCCCATGTCACAGGGAGAATATAGCAAATATCTCTGCTAAACAGAACTTGATGAACGCCTATCAGCAGAGTCACATCTTGAGCAGCTACTGAGAGAACAAAGTATAAACACTAACATTAGAAGACAAAGATTTTGTTCCATCACTGTTAGGATGTCAGCACTGGATTCACACTGGTGTATATATAGAAATTTCACATTTGGCAAAGCAGTTGTTTTGGAAACTGATCTGCTTTTCGTGACTACTGTTATCTATGAAAAAAAATAAGAGATTTACCCCATGCTTTACTGTAATCTGCTTATTTGTGGATGCAAACCAGTTTAAAAAGAAGTATATTTATACACATGCATTTCACTGTGTATCAGCATCATAACAAAAACCTCTTCATTTTCTTCACTGCTCTCATTTTCATGGCCTTGTAGGAGAAGCAAGGCAGAGGAAGCCAATATGAGAAGCCAGCAGGCCATAACTCCACAGCTACAGACGAGCAACAATTAATCCCATTCACCAGCTAGGCAGGTAGATCTTGCTGTCCTTTAAGGAAATATAAAGCTCCTCTCCCTGAGCACTGATTGTCCAAGTGATATCTGAGCTCTCAGAAACAGTTCCTGAGCCACTGAGATGCTTAAAAATGAAGGAAACCAAAACCCAGATATGCCAGTCTTCAGCTATTCTTTTAATCCATATTTTCAAAGAAGAATTGAAAGCACAACCCATTGCTAAAGTGGAACATTTATCACCATTTTTCCATGCTACATCATAACTTGCTCCTCCTGTGTCACAGGTCCAAGTCCCTTGGGGCTCATTTGGGCTGTGACCCCAGCAGCCCTGCTCCAAGGAGGGCCTGCCCCAGCTCATGGCTGTGGAAGTGCAGTGCTGGAGACTGAGATACTCCCCCTCCCTTGGAACAAGAAGGAAGAGAACAAGGCATAAAGCTGTCACGTATATCTACTGCAGGACTGAGGAAAAAGAACACACACACACAAACCCCACCAAACTTGTATTCATCTTTTAGTTTTGCTCTCAAGCTACTAACCTTTCTGTTTTAGCTTTCTTCATACATGCGTAACTCATTGATTCATTCTGACAATTACATAATGCTTTTGAAGTGCAAAGAGAGACCAAAAAGCATATCCAAAATCTAGGACAGCTATAGCTCATCTTTTTCTTATGGTTCCTTAGCATAGGTTTTATTTCCAAGTGAGTCAGTCACGTTTCAGTGAGTCTAATGGAGTTATTTTTGAAACCCTTCCAAAATGCTTGGACTAAGATGTGATGATGTACTGACCCCTTGGAGGGGGAAGGGGTTACAGATATCATTTCATGAGACCACACAGAAATGTTAAGATTATCTGTGGAATCTCTCTCTGAGTCACTCAGCAGAACTTAACCACACAGAAATCCACCTTTTTGAAAAAAGATATGGGTCTTATTTTAGCTGCTGAAGATGATTTAATCCAGGACTGCTCAATAAAAAATACCTCCACATTGCAATTTGATCCCTGAGTTGAGGGAGCCCCTCATTGGCTTTGTTAACTCAACTGAAAGCCCCCTGAATGAAGAAAGTTGCAACAAAGATGTATGGAATTAGAAGACTTGTTTATTAAAGCAGTGCACTGATCTCAACCTTCACACAGACTCCCGTCTCCTGTTGACCCAAAAGATGATGAAACGAGCATTTCAAGCATGTAGGCAGAATGTGTAGGCAGAGTTGGGTGATGACTAGGGTATGTCAATAATGTCACACAGCTGGAATGCTGCCTAGTCCATGGCAAACAGCTGTTCTCCAAATAACTAATCACATAGAAGGAAGTAGAACTCAAATCCTCCATTTTCAGAGAGGAGGACGATACTTCTCCTGATGCCGCCTCTTACAATTAGTTTCTCCTTTCCCTTCTAATTTTATGCAGGAATGGTCTAGCCATGATGTGTAAAGTGAGATGTGTCTCACACATATAAGTGTGAACTATAGGCATAGCAGTATTTCGCCTTCACAAATCGTTTAACGGTAGTATCACTCCAGATGCAGAAGGATTCAGCGATCAGTGAATTAACTTCTGAGATTCTTTGAAAGCAAAGTCAAGTTATAAGAGTGAAATATGCTTTTTTACTACTGTTTAGTTAAAGGCAGAATATAAAGTTGAGGTCAGTTTCTAAAAAATCCAAGACCAAAGTTAAGTGCTTAGTCTATTGAAGTTATCACTTCAGTAAAGCACAAGCACACACAAAAGCCTAGAGCTAAAGAGGCCTCAAGGTGGTAGATACATTAGAAACCAGGCCATGAGGTACATCAGTTTGGATATACCTCACCTATGCAGCCAAAAAAAAAAAAAAAAAAAAAAAAGAGAGAGAGAGAGAGAAATACAGAAAATGCTTTTTATAAAAATCTGAGTTAGTCTATCTAAATGAAACATTATCTCATAGATGCTTAGAGATAATAGCAAGCAGGATAACAACCATAAGCAAAACAGAATATAGCTTTCATCTTCTCAAAACTGTTTGAAAACCCAGCCCATGCCAGGACAAAATGGCTGGTATTTGCCTCTAACCATCCAGTCATCCTATTTTTGAGGATCACAGCGATAAACAATTCCCTGAAGTATACTGTAATTCTGAAGCACTGATGAGCCCAATATCAATTCCTGTGTTAAGGGCAAGTTCAAAGACTATTCAGTATTTGCTTGATAAGCTTCTCAGAGGTCATTAACTAGGACAGTTAGCTATCCTCCTCACTAAAGTTTTCTGTTGTTTTCTATTTTTTTTCTCTCATGCAGATCTCCATTTTTGAGAACTTTCCCTAGTTGCCTAGGCACATCCAAAGGGAAAGGTACACATACATCTGTAAGCTGATACGCACATATGCACATATGATACGCACATAGCCTGTACTAGGCTATGACATGTTTGAGGTTCAGCACACATGGGGCCAGGAAATGGGTTTAACTGGCTGAAGGATGAAGCTCTCACAGGGCTGAACAGAAGACAGGAATGCAATGGAAAACATTTGCAAGGCTTAGGTCTAGTGAGAAAGATATTCCAGGAGATGATTCAGGAAGCTTCATGTGTTACTCATCTCCATCACTCAAGCTCTGGTAATAAACAAAACCCATCAGATGAGAAGTTTCTAGGTGCCTCATCCTGCAGAGTTAGCTGATGATGATTAAAGCTCCAAACCCACCGATGGTTTGGTGCTTTCCTGCAGTGGCTCTGCAGGTGACCAGAGGTGGGGTAGTGAAGATAACCAGCCCCTAGACACAGTTATTTGTTGCACAGGGCATTCATCAGGACAGCTCCAGTTGTCCCAGTTAGCACATCTGCTCTTCAGACAGCCTACACAGTCTAAAATAACACCAAAACAGCCCCTTGCTGATGCAGGAGTACTGCTTCACCACAGCATCAGTTTTCACCTGATGGAGCAGCATGACAGAAGCAAGCCTTTCCATCATGACCTCCTCCCTCTCAGTTGCCACTGCCAGTGAGCTTTTACCAGCAAACTGCTCCAGTAAGAAGCTTCAGCTGCATCTATGCAAGGTGTCTGCCAGTCAAACACTAATTCCTACAGCCCTGAGCAAGACAGGCCTGTTCAGGTCTGTCACGTAGGCACAGCTGCATAAGTTTGAACTAATGGCAACTTTGCCATGGATTAGCTACTGCCTAATGCAGGACCCAGAGGCCCCAGTAAACATCCCCAAGCTTCCTAAACCCAGAAGCACCTGGAGTTGCCTGAGGCCATCGCAAGCTGCAGATGCAGACTATTCCTTGTGGTAGGTTTCAGAGAGCACCCAGGGAGCCTTAGCACAGTGGTTGGCTGCTCGCTGGGTCTGTGGAGTAGAGACAGGCGAATGCTCTAGAGGCACCAGGTGTCAGGACAACCAGGAGGTACAAGACAACAAGGAGGTACAGATGCCTGAAAGGAAGTTCAAATACAAAAGATGAAAATTAAAACCTGAAGGTACTCTGAGCCAGCTTTCCCATTTTAAAGCAGGAATGATTTGATAAGGAAGGAAATTCAGCTGACAAAACCAGCAGAATAATACCAAAGAGAAGAAAAAGGATGAACCCCCCAGCCCTAGATAGCTCCTTCCCCTGTGCCAGCAGCAGCAGCATAGTGCCAGCAGGGGACAAGCGGTGACCCTGCCAGGACATCAGCACCCTGCTGCAGCACCTGTGCCTCCCTCACTGGTAGACATTTTAGCCTTAGGAGTTCTGTCAGGGGACACAGACAGCATGGCTCCTGGAGAAAAGAACTAGTACAAATCTGTTTGTTTCTTTGTTTTTCAACATGCCACATACAAATGCCACTCTTTGTCTCAGAAGATCCCACTTGAGTAACATCATCAAGGCACTTAAGCGTCAGGATGAAAACTGTGCCCTTCTAGCACATATGCACAACCACTTGCAGTAGATGGGATATAAACTTTCCTGGGCTAATTACAGGCATCACCCTGCCAATGGTAGCAGTTACTCAGATAACACACATCATTTCAAGAATCACATTTTCCAGGCAAAAGGAATAGAAGAACAAGGGAAAGCTACGGCTACTTTATCTGTTGGCATGTCATTTTCTTCATGCCTAGTGTTTTTTGTTGTTGTTGTTTGTTTGTTTGTTTCTTTGCTTGTTTGGTTTGGGTTTTGTTGTTTTGTTTTGTTTTATTTCTTTAATTTTGTTTGTTTGTGTCTTGTTTGTTTTTAACTGTTTTCTGCAGTGCCAACTCTACTGTAAAAAACCTGCTCAACTATGTGCTTAAAAAAAAAAAAAAAAGGATAAAGGGTTATTTTAAACAACCCAGAGCTGCTCCAGGGAATCTATTTAGGGCATAAGTATCCTAAAACGTCAAGTTACATGTACATGCTAATTGTCAATATAAAAGATAGTGCTGTCAGTCTCATTAATTCAAATATCCCCAATTCCTAGGACCCCCAAATACTCCCTTCCAAGAAGAGAAATTAAATCAAAAAAGGGAAGGGAGGGGAAGAGAAAACCATCCAGAGCATGCAGTTTTTCTTAGATTTCCCATCAGATGCTCCTCAGAGTGCAGCCTGAATAGTGGAACAGCCAGGATTATTTTTTTTTAAATCCACACTTCCCCACCAGTCATTAGAAAAATGTGGATACCAAGGAACAAGGCTTCTTCCCAGAATGGCAGCATTGTGATCACATTCCTGGCAGTGAAATAGTTTTAAGTTCTCAAAATGCCAACACATTCCGAGGTTTCAAAATGAAACGTTATATTTCCCATTTCTGCAGTGATATTGACTACAGTGAAAGTTGAACAATTTAAAGAAATATGTAGTCAAAATTGAAACCCGGCAACTCAAATGCCTTGAGTTTTACTTGTGGGTGGAAGAGAAGAATTGAGAGAGAACATACTGTTGATTCATTAATTTGTTGTTTCCAACCTTTTAGTTAATGCTATCAAAAAAACATTTTTGGAGTTCTTCAGGACTGTTACACAACAGGGAAGAAAAAAAAACAAATAAATCCCCCAACCAAATCAATCACCATCCAGCTCATACTATTCCAGACTAAAATTCATTCTAAGATCTCCTGGAAATAGAGCAATCATTCTGAGTTGCATCAAAAGAGATTTGTCAATGATGGGGGGATGGGGAAGGGGTCTTGCTTCTTCCCCCCATGACAAAGAGAGGCACAGGGTACCTAGTACAGCATACAGTTGAAGGAACTTGAACATCAGTTTTTATTATCAGCCTATCCTATATTCCTAAGGAAGCCAGTGTTTGCAGCTGCCTGTATAAGTATTTCTATGCATTTGTCTATACTGCAAAATAACTTTCAGATTTCCAGGGCAATTTCAATGAAGTTTTGACAGAATGGTAGCAGCTAAAAAAGTATTGTGTCTGATCAAGTTTTGTACATTTATATATGCTAAATTGTACATTTATATATGTTTTATATATACAGCTATATGCTGTATAAATATACATATTCAGCACAAACCTATGGGAAATCAGCTTTTACTGTTTATTGCACTACGTTTTTCCTATTCTTATGAGATACACAAAAATTCAGCTGAACGGAAAGATATATTTTGCAACGTACCATCATTATCTTCTTACATAAAATAGCAATTGTAGAATATAGAATTAACCAGGCTGATGCAATAATTTAACACATCTGCAATGAAAGCACATATGTACAATGAAATTAGAGAAGGGTCCAACAAAATCTCCCTCTTTTTATGGTCTCCAGTGACTCTATGAATGTTTTTACTCAAGGATTTGGCTTAGAACAGTTGTCGGCATACATGTAGGATATTACAGAGAATGATAAAGTAATGTATGTCAAGATGATGATATGATGATAGTAGTCACATCTCTGGTGGGTGTCACTTTTAAATTACCAACATGTTCAGGGAAGTCTGTTCAAATTTTATTTTATTCTTTTTTTTTTTTTAATTTTAGTGAGTAAAAGAGAAGCCAAGCATTTTATTAGGCCTGTATCCTCCAAAATAAGATTATTGTAGGTTATAAGGTTATATAAGGTTACTGTCTCCAAATACACTGTAAGTAGGGAAAAACAAGCAGAAGTAAATGAATTTTTAGTTTCCATTTCCAAAGAATCAGAATTCTCAATAAGCTTGTGAATATTATGCTACAAATTATTATTGAAGGTCAGATTTTATTTCCTATGCAGGTTACTGGTTAAAGAAAAATATTTGATTTTTGTATTCCATCAATAAGTGTATTTTGTCTGCTGAAAAAAACACCAAGCTATTTTAGCTAAAGGCAAGGTTATCTAGCCATCTTTGATTTGGGGCAATCAGCCATCACAAAACAATTCCTGAGAGTAAACACTGTAGTTAGAGACATGCAAACAAATACTAGAATTATAAACGATAGTACCACACATGAAAGAAAAAGAAATCAAAGGGATTACTACATGAAGCAAATCTGTATCATGCCTCCTACTGAGTTGTTATTTTTTCCATGTGCCCCATTTTAGGGGGTTGGTTTTGTTTTTTGTGTTTGTGGGTTTTAAGTGAAATCACATGTTCCAACAGGGTAAATAAGGTAAAAACAACTATTTTTGTTTCTAATTTTTGGAAATTAGAGAAGTTAGTTGAGAAGTTAGTAGTACAGGGACAGATCCTAAATCCTCTGAGCTACCATTAGCAACCAGGTATCAAAAATCCTAGGTATCAAAGACTAGACTCAATACATAAAACAGCATAAATATCATTAAAACTTAGAGCAATTTCAGGTACCAGTAAAAACTGAGATTTATTAGAATGTTCCCCAGGAAATGTATATGTATTTGCTTTTTGAAAGACTAGTACAAATCTACAATATAATCCGTCAGTTCAGTTGCTCCAACTGCACTGTCAGAAGTGTAAGAGTAGGTTTACTACAGAAAAACACCAAGAAAAAAAAAATGACAATAATGTATACACACATCAAAAGCTCTTTTCCCCACACGCAGTCTACATAAATTGAAACTGTAATTCCTGAACAACATCAATAACAAATTAACACTCCTTAAAATTTTGCAGTAAATTGGGACACAAAGTGGATGCTGTAAAAAGAAATGCGGCAGAGTAAAGAGTCCCTTTGCAGTCAGGCACAACAGCCCCATAAAAACTACAAAGCACCAGAGGCTGCACTGCTGTAATTTACTTGTCCCTCACTTTCTTTTTATGCTACCAAGCAAAAGTGACACTGTACATTACAGAACAGACAGAGGAGAGCCACACAGACTCTTAGGTGTGGTAGCAGTTTCTGTGCAAAAGTAACGCTGCTTTGCCTGATTTAACATTTCAGGGCATCACAGAGGGGACCAGCTTCTGAGGCATACGTGTGTAAAAACAAATATACATGTATCAATATGTATATAAAACTAAAGACAATGAGATCAGATCATCCCTAAGTGTACTTAAACTTAATTCTATCTACTCAAAATATTAAGAGCTATAATCTAAATTGGTGTCAGCTACATATCAAGCAGCCAAAGGCAGTTGCAAGAAACGTATGTTTCTGAGTATGGGGTAATCCATTTTATGATATGTTCTCCAGTTTATTTTCTTCTCATGTCTTTTTTCTGGCTCTACATACTCAACAGCTGGATATTTAGGGAGACTGATTCAAACAATGGAAAAGTATTCCTTTTTTTCCTAATAAGTCACTCTTTAGATGGTATATAAGTCCTGAAATTCACATAATTGGCCAAAATATCAGTATGTTTTTCAGAAAAAAAAAAAAAAAAAGAAAAAAAGAAAAAAATACTATTTCCTTAGCAATCCCCCCTCTACCTAGCAAATCAAGTAGGCATGTGCCTGTAGAAATCCATTTGTTTATATCTCTTTCTGTCCCCAAAACCAGTGTCCAGCCTTTTATTCATACCATTCATACGCATTTGTCATAACATGTCATTACACCTTTGTGGACTGGAAAGCAGCTGAACCAGTGATGGGAATTACAGTCTTCAAAGAAAAGGAAAGGAAATATGCTGTGGTCCATAGAGGAGGTTGCGGGATCCAGGTTCCTTCCCTGAAAAAGGATAAAGATATCAACCCCAGAGCAATTTCATCCACTGTGAGACTGATGATCAAAAGGCTATTCTCAGGCAGGAATAGTGACCATGACAGGAACACATCACCATCTACACTGAAGAGTTGACAGAACATCAGCTTCTCTGAATTCCAAGCCTGGGTATTCCTCATTGCTAAACACTGGGGTCCTCATTCCAGCTACATTATCACTCAGTTTAAAAGGAATTACCATTTGGGAGATATATAGCAAGGATTTAAAGATCAAGCATAATATGAAATCGTTATATCTGCCATAACTGTAATAATTCTGTAATAGAAACCGAATAATGTACATGTTTACATTTTCTTGCATAACCATTTCATATTAAAAGAAGTGAAGATACTGAGAGTGTTACACCAGGGGAAGCTTCTCCTGTCCATTATGTGCATACGCTCTTTACAAAACTAACCAGCAGTGTGAAGTTAAAATCAATAAAATCTCTGCCAAATATTATGGATTACATAAGTTTAACACCCTTTTCATAATCTGTCTTTCACAAAAATCATAGTGCAGCTTCACACCTAATTCATTAATTGCCCCTCTTTAGCTAAACACCAGGAAGCCTTCAGGTGTTTTGGTTGTTGTTTGTTTGTTTGTTTTAAATCAAAGGCTGGCTAGGACATTTAAGGTGTTTTAATAACAGCCCTGTGCAGAGTCTAATTTTTCTAGTCTATACAGCTTGACTGTTTTGATTTTTGAAGGGACGGTATTCTTTGTGTTCATATGTAATAAAAAATGGGCAGGCAAGCAGAGCAGAGTGTTTGTTTTAAACAGACTGTACTAACCAAAGCCTATTGTCTGCATAACGTGACTCTTGCGTATGGTAGCAGCACACCAGCAGTACAATGTAGCTGTACATGTCTGACATGCAGATTTACATACTGCATGTATCAATTAGCTGTGCACAGTGGGTGTTATAAGTTAGACCACACAATTTACTGGTCTATTGAAATTATTTTATTAATCAAGTAAGCAGACACAAGCAAAACAGCGCTGGGCGGCTGGGGAGTCTCCGCTCCACCATGGCACACAACTTCCCCTTTCCAGTGTTGCTGTTTTATAGCATTGAAGTTCCGGCTTGTCGAGACTTGTCGAGACCTGTCGATTTGTCGACTTGTCGAGACCTGTCCTGAGACTGCGCAGTCTGTTGTTGGGGGTCGTTATTCTTCCTCCAGTGATCATGCGTTGTGCTTGTGTTCAGGTGGGGGCAAAACAGGATGTCTTGCTTTGTCCCCATGTTACAATGCCGTGAGTTGTGAAACCTTATCTCCTCAGTAGATTCTTTAAATTCTCAAGGACAATGAACAAACCCCTACTAATTTATCACAGTGGGCATCCGGTGAAACCTCACAACCTGTCTGGAGAACACAGTTTTAGGCAGCCCCTGTTCCATAACATGTATGCAGCCTAATGCTTGTCTAACCCTGCCACAGCTTTGAGAAGAGCATATTTCACCACAGAAACCCATGATGCAATGTCACTTCTCTGCACCTCTTACTTCCCAAAATTATAAAAACTGTTTGAAATCAGGTCTGTTGGTTCCATTAAAAAGGAAAAAACAACAAACCCAAACACAAGTAAAGATTCTGTCACCCTCAGTATAAACTCATAGAAGGTCTTGCCTCATGCCAAATACCAGTGGCCTTTGTATGGCACAAATACCCAAAGGCAACCACAAAAGCAACTCAATCTCATGAAAAAAAAAAAAAAAAAAATAATAATAATAATAAAATAAAATAAAAGGGGGAGGGGGGGAGAGGGGGGAAGGGGGGAGGGAGAAGAAGGGGGGAAAAAAAAAAAAAAAAAAAGAAGCCAAAACCCAAACTTTCTTGACAATGATGCTGCAGATGGGCTGGAAAGGGGAGAGGTTTGTGCTCTCTTGTTTGCCTAATCCTCATTCCCACTTGCCAGACTATGTCTGTACCTTTCAGTATGCCTAGTACAACATTTTGCAGCTGCTCAAAGAGAAATTTCCCTCCCCAAATAGTGCTCAACAACAGTAGCTGGGAAATTCTGAGAACCAGCAGCTGGGGAGATCAGTGTTGGCCAGGCTGAGCTGAAATGCTAAAGCATCTCTCATCACAACTGCACAGAGCCAGATTCCAGAGTTGTTAATCAAGCATAACTCAATGGGAGCTTTGCCCAATTAAGTAACAGAGAATTTGGCTCATTCAAGCAAAGGATTACAGTGCAACAGCAGAAGCCCTTCAGTGCTCAAGACTGAGGTTAGCACCCTCTTTTAGCAGGCTGGGAAACTCCCTTCCCCTATCTTCACCTCCACCAGTCCCTCTGAACAGGAGGCCTTAAAGGCAAAGTGCAGGTGAATAAAGTGATGCTGAAAAAAAAAAACCAGTGATGCCGTCAAAAAGCAACATCGGGCATTTGCTTTTTCATTCTCCTTATTACAGTTTTACTACTTGTCCCTGTACCATGAAAATCCCTCCTCCCTCAGTAACTATAAAGCAACAGCATTTAGATCCACTCTGAATCATAACCCTAGTACACTTAGGTATACCCTGTGTAGCCTCCTACTCACATGCAACTTTGACCAATTTGCATTTCCACTGCTGAGATATTTCTCCTCCCCTCTAAAGAGGCTCTAAGGTCAGCGACTAACCTGATGAAGCTTGGTGTGTCCACTTCTGCAAAACTTCAGCATTCAGCACTTTACAGGATGCAGAAACTTAGTAGGGGGAAATCACTTACTTATCGAAGAAATCATTTTGTTTTTTTTTAAAGAGAGAGAGAGAAGAAAAAATATATATATTAATTTATCCTAGTGAGTAGATGAGGTATTCAGAAAGCATCCCAGGGTGGAGAGGATATCACAAGAAGGTATCCCAGGCAGTAAAGCACATACTGCACAAATAAATATTAGCCATCCCACAGTGTGCATGGTTGCATAACCAGCTATCCATTTAAATGTATTTTATCTTTACACTAATTTTCACAAGCAAAGTCTGCAATGACTTACATTTACACATTGCTTGTGGTCCCACTGAAGCCAGTGAGATTATTCCCAGCATACAGAATTAAGCATGTACATAAATCTTTGCAGGATCTCAGACAAAGAAACTGTTTTATTAGGAAACAATAAAGACACATAGGCTTGCGGTAACTCTGTGAGCCAAATCCTGTCCTCAGAGACACAAGTTCACTTCTTTTTGGGGATGGGCAGTTGCAAGACCTGCCAGGAGCACACTCAGCCATGGGAAAAAGACCAGAGGCACACAAGACTCCTGTGCCCCTCCACTTCCAGAGGGGAGTTGTATTTCAAGAAGGAGTTACCAGTGTGAAGACATGGAGGCACTTTGGTATAATTTGGATACTTTTTAGATTAACATTCCAGCCAAACATCATCCTCTTTAGTCTCTCCTTCTGCCATACAACATTGTCTTCCATAGTGCTCATTGCAATGAGGATCACATAAAAGGAATGTATCTAGATAGGTTTGGAAAGCACGTGCAACTTTTTATAAAGAATAATGGATAGCCTACATTATTCATAACATAACTGATTTCATTTGCATTATGCTTTACTTTCCAGATTTTTAAGCAAGGACATCCTAATAGGACTGTATAGGTATATTTCTTCTGAGATTCATGTTCTACACTAGAAATAGACGTCTTCCACAGAAAACATTATTAAAATTATCAGTACACATTGTTAGATTGTGGCTTAAAATGATATGGTTAAAATATTGTCTACAACATTTGCATCTTCTAATTCTCTAATAGAGAATAGATATAGGATTTCAAAATAATGGCAAGGACAGAAAATAAAAGGAAGTAATACAGATCTAAAAGCTCTTGTAGTGTAATGTTTGATGACTGCTAAAAAAAAAAAAATATGCCTCTGAGTCACCCCAAACCATCTGTGAAACCTAAGGAAAAAGCTCTAAACAAATCCAACAACATAATAGCTAAGGCAATGGGGAGCAGCTTGGAGCATACAGGAGTTGATCCTCTTTCTTAAAATTCATAACCATGCATTTCTTCCCCAGAGATATTCTTCATGTGCAGTAGCTTCACAACATTTCCTTTAGGAAAAGAAAATCTTGCAAGTTAACACACTGGCATTTGTCACTGTCTATATTAGGACTCAACTAATTCAGGTGAGTAAATCTGTTTTAGAGACCAACATCGATAATCCACTGAGAAGAAATCACTGATCGTCATCTTGAACCTGAAACTCATGTGATCTTTTGCCTCTTCCACTGGAGGAAAAAATAAACAAAACAAAACAAAACACAAGGAAATTACTGTCCCCCATACAAAGAGGATTCTTTATTCTGGATACCTGTAAATCTAGTCTCTTCCCTGTATTCATGTAAGATTTTCTCAGAAGAGAAAGCAGAAGAAGGGAGTTCTCTTATTAGGCATTCTCCTTCTCTCCTGTCTTCCTTCAAGTACTACATTGGTGTTTTAATAGACTGGCAAGCATTATTTTTTTTCTTGCATTCACAATATAATATTAGATGTTGTTTAAACCCAATTCAATTGATTGCAAATGGCCCATCAACATCACCACCACAGGATCAAGACCTGAGACTCTATTCTGAAGTGCTGGAGAAGAAAAAGAGGCTCCTTTAAAATCAACTGAGCAAAAAATGGGCAAAAACAGGCATTCAAGAAATGTTATTGTCCAAGATAGAACAGCAGAGGCTGAGGAGAACAAACAATATAAATAGAGAACATGTTTTTCCTTGCCTGCTTCACAATGGCTAAGATACTTTAAAAAAAAAAAAAAAAAAAGAATAGGTAGAAAGATAAGACATGCATGCCTGATGTTGAAGAAAAGACTGTTTGTACCAGCCTTGCTGGATAAATTGTTCAAGAACAGTTCAGCCATGTCATAAAAAGGACCCTCTTGTGCTGCCAAGGTCAGTTAGACCTGTAGTCCATGTTAGTCAGAAAGGTCATCACCACTGGCATATTTAAAACGTATTCACCTGTTTTCTCCTAGGACTTCACAAACTTAGTGCAGACCAGTTGGGTGCAGGATTTTAGTTATTGTATGCTATAGTGTGCAGGTGTTTTATTGATGGATCAGGAACTGCAGACAATATTCAGCCTCATGCTGAAGACTACCAGAAAGCCTACATGCTGCTGGAAACCTCAGTTACAGCCCTAACTGGAACTGTGATAGATATGTGCTGGGCATATGCACAAGATTTCCTTGCTCACCCACACATATACAAATCAGTGCGTGACACTAACAATACACTCCTGAGCTGTCACCGCATGGCCAACAGGCTAACTTTCATGCACCATCTGAACCATTTACAACCAAGTTAAAATCTCCCTGTATTTTTTAACACCAAGAAAAGGGAGGTCCCTGGTTAAAGTCCCACTGCAGTCCTAGATTTCAAGACATTTGATTTAATCTCATCCTGAACTCTGGAAGATCCTCTAATGTTTCCACACCAAGGAAGAAAATCTCAGAAGTCTATTTCCATGGAAATTCTTTATACAGGTGCATACCGAGACATACTTTATTGAACAGGATAAACAACAGATTAAGATGTAAATTAAATGCATGATGGTAGTCCTTTATTAAAGTAATTCCCATTGTTATTTTGACTTACTGATCATCAGAGGAATGCTGGAAAGCAGCAGCTTTCCAACATCTGCTAATCAATTCTAGTATTTCTCTAATCCTATGCTTTTATTTAAGAATACTGATTTCAGGAGCAATTTTATAGTCATTTTATAGCTAAAGTAGCCTGATCCATGCATTGAAAAGCTGATGGAGCTACTTTGTGGCAAAAAAAAATCAGATCAATTGCTTGTTATTCCTTATCTATGCATGTAGAGTTAACAAATAAGTAAATAATAATGATAATAAAGAGCAGTTGGATTTTCCAATGGTAGTTTTTTGTTTTGTTTTTTTTTTTTTTTTTTGTATGGTGTCTCTTCCTCCCAAATTTGTAAGCTGTTTTCTGAGAAAGACTACTCACAGAAAGTGCAAGAAAGAGAATGCTGAGCTGGAGCACATGAAAGGAACAGAGTTCAGCCACGGCATGATCAACAGCATGATCCCTTGGCAATTCTGGGAAAGACTCTCTCAGTTCTTATGGAACTCTTGCCTGTGGACAGTAAGGCCCTGGCTTCTGTTTCTGTGGTTGTCTTATTTTTCTAAACAAGAGCTATGTATAATTATACCCACATGTCCATTGTACACACTAACAAGGCGTTATCCCTATCTAGTGCAGAGAAAAACTGAGGGCAGGCAGTGGAATTAAGCTATTTTAGACTAGCTGTAGCTTTGTCCCATGATGTCTAGTCAACAGATATGCATCATTGCTAATTGGCTGTCTGGTCTCATCTTTCCACGGTTGAAAGATAAAAGTGTGAAACAGACTCCTCTAGGTTTTAGGGCCAGAAAAGACTAAAGTTCAAATCCTTTCCATGTGTTTTCTTCCCAGTGTTTTTAGAACCTGGATACTAAATAAAGCCACCAATGCTCCTTTTAAGAAAATCACATGGGAAGATTTTTTTACTTTTCCCCTCAAATGAACTCACTCCCCCCAGCCTTTTTTCTAGGAAAAAATAAAAAATAGAGTGCCCTGGAAATAGTAGATCAAAATTTTCTATCTTGTATTCCACAGTATGTCAGCACTTAATGACATTACAGTGGCTTATGAGAGGGTAACATCACATCATATCTAGCACTCCATACAGAAAAAAAAGAGAATAGACAGGGAGGGAGAAGACCTTTTTCTCCAGTGAATAGCAATGACAAAAATAAAATCAAAATGAAATCAAATCAAAATGCTCTGTGAACCTCCAACTTTTTTTAACTGCTACAGAACCCAAGTACTCCTCTGCTGAAGCCAAGAGTTTTTATTTTCCAGATTTTGTTATCTGTACCTGTCCACAATTAGACACCAAATTTTTGTATTTATACCAGAACTAAAGTGATAGTACATTGCATTTACTGTCCTGCCTCGAGAGTGGTTTAGCAGAGTTCAAGAGATGAATAAGTGGTACTGGGACTCACTCTACCTTTCATTGGCTTTTCCTTCTAATACATGCTGAAAGCACCATCCTGTGCTATCAGAGCACAGTGATGCAGAGGGTGCTCAACATCCCGCACTTGTATTCCTATGCTGTGTGCACACAGTTCTTGTTTGCTTTGAACAATGATTTCTAACTTCCATCTTCAGAGCCAGCATGTGCCACTTTCTGCACCCAAGCTAGGACACCCAGTTCTCTGCACGGCTCAGCTGCAGAAGCCATCTCTGATAGCACAGGTATTTTACCATTTCAGAAGCCCTTTTGTTTTGCTACCCTTCTGACCTCCTCCCCTCCCAACATGTGTGGGCACACAGCTATCAGCAACCCCCACTAGACACGTTCCAGGGCAGGGAAGGCAAAAGAGACATCTTTTAGCTAAGGTATGGCAGAAGGGACTTTCCTGGCTGGGATGGGGCCCTGAGGGGAGGAGAGGTTCAGACAGGATGTTAGGAGCATTTTTACCAATGAGGACATGTTGGCACTGCAGGAGGCTGCCAAGAAAGGCTGTACAGGCTCTGTCCCTGGAGGCTTTCAAAAGCTGCCTGGATGAAGTCTTGAGCAGCCTGGTCTGATCTCATAGCTGACCCTCCTTTGAGTTGGAGGTTGGACTGGAGACCTCTCGACATCCTTTCCAACCTAAATTCTTCTATGATCCTTTAAAAGGAGTAAGTTCAGCAGTTTGGTTTATGTGAGCATCTGTTTCCATTGTTACATCAGAACTATGATCTCAGGACAAAGAAGGCATTTGCTTCTTCCAAGTACTCCCACTCATGTGTTTTGTAAAGGCGGAGGCTTGGGTGCCCCCAGCACCTCTGCACAACAAAGAGAACCCTGGGGTCTTTCAGGAGAGCGGGTTTTGAAACATGGGGAAGCTCAGACTTCTATCAGATATACACTGACCTCTCTGTATCTCAGTGCAGGATCTTCTTCCAGTAATTGGCAGGTGGTTATGCCATTTGTTGCTGACAAAACAGAACCTATACTGGTTACAGGCAAAAGCCTTAAAGGCTTAATTGTTTAATGGAGAGATTCTCAACACTTACGTTACAATGCAATAAAAATACATTTTTAAGACACCTTTGCAATATCAATATTTAATAATAACTTTCATAAGAAAGATGCTTGCAGATGTGTACATACTGTTTCAATTAAAGTATAAACAGATATAAAACTATTTAAGCAGAAAATACAATGTATTTTTGAGCAGCTCATAATTCGAGATCATAAAACTGAGTGTGACTATAGGGTTCACAGTCTGTCATTGGTTTAATTTCAAGCAAATGTTAATAAAGTTTACAGTCTCAATTCGGTAAGTGAGTCTCATGCCATTCTCCATCTACATTACAAAGACCATCACCACATGTCATATTTTTGCCATGACTCTCCACAGAACAGCTAGAATCCAAAAAGCTGGAGTCTCAAAAAGGCAAAGTGGTTTCAGGACCAGATCAAGGCTGAGACAAAACCAAAGGAGTGTCAGGGGAGACTTAAATTCATTTTCCGGCCATTTTATTCGGTGGATAAATAACAGACTTAATTTTCTACAGAGACGGATTCTGGACACAAACATGTTGTTTGGTAAACCTCAAAATAAGTGAAGGGGCTTTCCATAACTCAGACCAGAGAAACATAATATTTTATACTCTTAAGCCTCAGATCAATGTCATTAGTGGTAATAAAAACTACTATAGTTTGAGAGATGTCATTCTTACATGCATATATCAAATGTGTTTTTAAGAGGAGGAGGGGAAAGTGATCCAAGTACATACCATAATCACCAGTTATCCTCAGGGGATGTATTAATCATTTCTTAAACAATAACAACAACAACAAATAAAATAAACCAACCACCAAAATAAACCCAAGCAAACACACGCCATACCCCTGTAACCATTACATCCACTGTATTAAGGATAGGTGCAGGCAGAAGTTACCTATCTACACGCTGTGGGTGGCCAAAAGCGTTGTCATCTGACTGTCCTCTGGAGGTAAAGAGGGGCTCTGGGGAGGTTTTTGCCTTGAGCCTTCCCAGTTAGAGGTGGCCCATGCTGGAGGCTGGTTCAGGCTGCCTATCTGATACCAGCGCGCTGGCTGCTGGGGCTTGGGTCAGTTCCATTAAATTAAATCAGATAAAACAAAGCTTTTTAGATATACACCTGGGGATCACATGGAGCAGCAAAACTACGTAAATGAGTTAGGTATAACATGTAGGGGAGCCTAATACCTTTGAGGATGAGAAAATTGCCACTCATTATGCTAAGTAATGCCTTATATCAGCATGTAAATAACTTTTCTTTGAAAGCAATCACCAAAGCATTCTCAACAGAAAATTAATATATATGACTTGTTTATGTGTTCACCTAATATGTCACTAAAATTTTCCTGACTTACATGTTCAGATCCATATATTTTTATACTTGTACAGACATACACACACAGCATTACATACTTTGTCTCAATGATGGGCTGGATCAGATAAGATGTTTAATATACAGTTCTCTGCTGAATGTTGCAAGAGATTTCACTCATCTCCCTGTTTCTGACAGCCATAGTTTTGGTAGGAAATTAAAAGTTAATTTTGCTTTTGTCCTTTTGTCTTTCTCCTTATCAGTAGTGCCTCCCAGGCATGCTAAAGTATGCTGAAAGTGACCTTCAGTTTACTTATATCATCCTGACACAAGTGATTTAGCCTCCATACTTGTAGGAGTAAACATAAGAAACCTCCACTGACTGACAAATATTTCATCTGAATTCACATACAGCCATACACTCTCTCCCTGGCATAGCAGGGAAGGCGTGTTGGAGGGTGACCTCATTTAGGAAGGCATCGTCATCTTTTAAGTTCACCACCATTGTCTACACACTACTAGTACTTCTTGCACTCCCAATCTCTATCTTCTTGTCTTCCATTTGAAGGTTGCTGGCCTATTTTCTGGCCTATTCCATGCACCCAATTGCTAAAGTTGCTGTGATTTTGAACATGGAGACGGATCTTTAACTAAACCTGATTATATCAAGAGTTTTCCTATTTCTTGCTCTCCCAGAGCAAGCAGATGAGCACATTTTGAGTGCTTAAAAATACAGAAGTTTGAAAAGTGCTGTAGGAAAGATGACAACTTCACAAATTATACCCAGCAGAGGCTGTGCAGATGCACAATACAAGACCTTTGAGTCATCTGTTTCCCAGAGCAGTAGTGATTGCACTGGCTTTAATGGTCAGAAACACTGGGCCATTCAGACCAGTGGCATGATCTGTGTACTCATGGCTAGTCCAACATGGACATCCATTGCTGGACTGGAACTTGAAGGGCAGCTGAAGTAATTTTAAATGTGTTTTAATATGTTAAGTAGCTTATCACTCACAACTTTCAAAGCCTGTTTAGTAAGGCAATGGTGGTAGCTTAGTAGATAGGATGCAGATGTGAGTAAGGCAATGGTGGTAGCTTAGTAGATAGGATGCAGATGTGAAGAGCAGCAGAGATGAAAAAAAAATGATGGAGATAAAGGTTTTAGTCACTGACTGGGCATAGAAAAACAAGGGATGTAACAATAAACTGACTCAAATAGGCTGTTGAAGATACAGGACACCTTTCTTTGAAAGAGTCTAACACTCAGCATCAGAGAGTATATTCTGTCTTTTACAAGACAGAAGTCACAGCATTATTAGGAAAGGTGATTTCAGCAATTTCACATTACCCAGACTAGGGTCAGAAAAACATGTTAAAAAACAAAGAATATTGTAGAAAACACAGCAAAGGTCATGAAAGTACAGATACAGAAGGAAGAACAGGTGGACTGAATAGGATTTATGAGCACTTTAGTGTAGCCTAGGAAAAGAAAAAAAAAAAAAAATGAAGTGTACATAAAAAATAATAGACAACTTCAGAGCCACCACAAGCTCAGGAACAGCTCTGCAACAGCAACTGAACAAAAATTCAACTTTGACTGCAGATAACACCAATACAAATCTTTACCTGTCAACTGCCATTTTTATGTAGGTGCATGCCCCTACGTGTTCTCCTGTGCATAGTACTGCTGCAGTATTCATCTGGATGGCACCAAAATGGCTTTATCACATTCACAGGAGAGAAGGAAATAGTTAATTCTCCTTTTTGGTTTGGTAATTTAGTGTCTAGAGTATACTGCTTAGAGTTGTCTCAGGAGTTTCAGTGTTGTGCCTTATTTACCTGTGTTGCCTCTCCTGCTGACTCCCCAGCAGATGAGGAACAAACCTGGCTAGACGTGTCTGCTTGCTCCTAGCCTAGCAAGAGTGCCCGAGACAGCTCTCTGGATACATTAGCAAAGCAAGAAGCTAACAGATCTGACCCACTGTCCTTTTAGGCCTAGGTCATCTTTGCTAAGAGTATCTCCCATCTTATAATGAAAGTATTGTCAGAAGATACACAGTTTGTGTCTTTAGAAAAATACCTTGCTGTGCAGTGCCTTTCATCACATACAATGAAAAAGAAAAATCTCCTAAGTCGATATGAACCTCTCCTTCTGGCTCACATTTACCTACTCCCAAGAACTTACATGCTGTTGCAAATCTTGACAAGCTATTTTCATTTTTATGTCAGATCTGCGTTTTAAGTCAATACCAACAGAATAAAAGGTTACACAAACGTGTCCTGGCTACTCAAACTTTTAAAAGAGATTTCCCATCACATGTTAGGGTGGAAAAAAAAGAAAAAAAGAAAAAAAAAATATATAGGGTCAGGTATCAATGATAAATAAAATAAAATAAATCCTCAAAAAACAAACAAACAAACAAACAAACAAACAAACAAAAACCAACAACAACACACAGCCATTGGTGACCAGACACAATACAACTGATATACAAAGAACCAGATGACTTTGATGTGCACTGTTTAGCACATTGTGAATAAAGATCTGCCATGTGGGCGAGGACTTTCCATTGCAAAATATCTTGGCAATTTCATCATTCATCACTGTTGTATGTTTCCTTCCTTATTACCAAGGAAAAATACAAGCTTGTGGATTTTGTGGTGTTTTTGTTTTTTTTAGAACCCAACATTTGGATTGGTTCTACCTATCAGAGCCACCTCATCTAACAATGGGGTTCAAGGCTGTGTATATGTAGCAATTCAGAATACAAGGCAACTTCACAAACTTAAAGATCCTACTTCCGTGAGATTGCACAACTTGTTCAAGTGTTTGAAGGTCCCATGGCTAAATCAGCTGATTCTCTAGAAAACCTGAACTCTTTAGTCTCAAAGCTTCTCTGTTACTATTTTGCTATTAATATTTTGAAAGAAAGAAAGTCCTAGTAGCAAAATCAATAGGTATGCAATCAGTGTAAACACATATGTCAATTCTGCTGTGTTTCGGGCCCACCAATGTATCAGAGAGTGAGAAGATCACCAGCTGCTAAAGGTACATTCCTGAAACAGGGCATAGACCATGCATACAAAGAGACACTTCATGTTTCAGTACAGAGTTGCTCTAGAAACACTTCTCTCATTGCACGTGTTCCTTACTGCAGAAAGGTCTTCTTCAGTAACAGGACCATTTAGGAAAATCTTCTTTAGTAACAGGACCATTTTGTTTTTAAAAACAGAACCTAGTCTAAACTTATTCATTTGAAACAGCATCCTTTTTCTATTAATGAAGTCAGGGATCAAAAATATAGCCTGTAACTAATCTGTGTAATTGGACTTGTAGCTTTAGTTTTGAATATTACTCTCCTACAACAAATAACTGTTTGTAGAAACTATTTAGCAAATTGTGCTATGTAACTAACAAGCAAACAGAAGTAGAAGCAAAGCTAACAAAGAAATCACAGCCAGCAAATTAGTCTCTTAGTCCTAGATGGTGACTTGTCTTCAGCCGAAGAAAGTGCACACATGAATAATGGTGATTTTTTTTTTTTTTTTACTTTTAAGGGAGATGATTTTATATATCATCAGCTCATTACTAAAACTAACTTTAATTACATTTTACATATATTTTATGCATACCCATATGTAAAACAGAAGCACATCTTGGAATATTTTGACAAATAGACAGCAGTCAAATCCAACTTAATAACATAAAAAAATAAAACCTTATCTACTCCCTTAAGAAAACTTACTTACAAAATTTAGATTTAAATGTGGGAGATCAGTATACATGACATATAACACCTCATCTGCTAGATAAAAAAATCCAACCATCCATATTAACTCTTTTATTCCATGCACCTACCTTTTTCTTATTTATTGCACTTGCTTTACTGATTGTCTCTGCTTCTTTTCTCCTTGCTGGCCTACCCCACATATTCCCATACAATAAGATTTTCCCTCCTTAAAAGCCTCCTCTTTCTTTTAACCTGTTTTCAAATAATTTTCCCAATAATTTTCTCTTATCTCTGTTACCCAACACTTCCTTTCCTTCCTTCTCCCTCTTCTTGCAGTCTTCCAGCTGCAAAGGATGTCTCCCTGCAGTCACAGCCATCTTAGTTTCTAAAACCACCTGTGACCTGACAGATTAAACATCCGTTAAAGAAAATGGACAAGGAGCATAAATGCAGTCAAAGAACTATCTTAGCCCTGTATATCTATTACTTCATAAAATATTTTTCCAAAGTTCACCACGGTGAACATTCAGTTTCAGCCCATTAGTTCCTGTTTGCCATTTAACACCTCTGTGCAATAGTCTATGTTATCTTATTTTCTTCAGGCAAGAAGAGGCAACTTTTAAATTCTGTATAAAGAATTGAAACAGCATTGCATAGCACATTTCCACAGCACTATCTGGGATTCCAACTGCCACTGAAGAAATTATTTGTTCCCATTCAAGCTCAAAGAAACAATGGTTCAATATCCTCTCAACCTCCTAATACTTCTGGAAAAGAAAAAAAAAATCTCAAGAAAAATTCTCAACATATAGTTTTCTTCATTCACAGTGAGATGCATTCCAGTAAAAGTAAAGCTATTTCGGAGACCGTTCAAAGTATGTCACCCCCTTCTTCATCTCCACCAGCATCATCTTGGCCACGCACACAGCTGAGGGACTATCCTGCATGAGACAGGCTTCAGACCCCTCTACTGTCCATGTGGCACCACAGGGCATGTGGTCCCTGCAAGGTGCCTTGGCCATCCTCCTGTCAGCACACCACTTTGGTTTTGTGGTCAGGAACACCACCCACACACATTGGTTTCCTTCCTGCAAGGGCAGGAAAGGACTACTTCTACTTGACATTAAAAGGCAGAGAAGTGCTTCTGGGGTCATGCTGTGGGCTACCCTGGCCTTAAATACACAAGAGGTGGGTCTCAGGCTTCAATTGCAAAGGCTTATTCTTCTAGTTCTTGCCCTATCCTAGTTCTGATTTAACTTTGTGTCACGTATCTAGAAATCTGCTATGAGGTTTCAGCAGGTTGTTAACAGGGCACACTCAGAAGGGGAGTCTGTGCAGTGCTGTCTGTGCCCATGCTCTGGGACCAGAGACACCACTGACAGCGAGGGGCCATCCCTGCTTTGCAGGCACGGAGCCACCACAGCTGGCACCCACCTACTGAGCTGAATTCTTGTGGAGCCTTGCTAGTCTGCAAAAGGTTGCCTGGGACACCTGGCAGTGAGAGTAAACCACTCTGTTGTAGGTTTAGCAGAACAAAGAAACCTGGTTCGTACACCCAGTCCCCTCCCAGTAAAAGCTCGTGTACATTTGTGAATGCAAGCACAATGCAATTTGTTCCATTGGCTCTCTATGCAACACCTTCAGGTGGCAGTTTTTACAGACCTGTGCCCAAATTCGAGCTCACTAAGCCAGAAGAGCGTCCTCATGATCAGATTAAGCGACAGTGCTGCTAGTTTGTCTATTTCTGGTATGTCCAACTAACCTAGCGCCACGGCAGCTAAGCAGAGAGGAGAAAATACCATGCAGCAAAGCAGATCAGACAGCATTGCTTGTAAGACAACCACAAGGCTGTATGTCACATCCTCTCCGGGTTGCTGCCATGACCCATTTATGATTTCTACCCAAAAACTTTACAATATGAAATAGTTTTATTAACGTACCCAAGATACAGTCTACAGAGATTTTACACTTGCAATAACAGAACAAGAACATAAGAGCTGGCCAGAAAATGGCAAAGAATGATTAAACAAGAACAGAAAAAGAAATCTTATTGAAATTACCATTGTAAAATACATTGCAGTGATCCAGTAGAAGAGGAATGCACTCAATACAAAGAGCGCCTCAAGCAACTTCAGAGAGGAAAAAATAATACATTTAAAGTATTTAAAGTATATACAGAAGCAGCCCAAGGTTTGTCATCAGCACAGAAAACTGAGTAGTGGAAAAACACAGGCTGGACTGCAGCAGAGGTGAGCCTGCCCTGGGCAGGTGTAGGTCACTGCTGCCCTTTGCTAGCTGGGGCTGTGGCCCTTGGCCTTCTCATTCCCTGTGGTGCCTTGCTACACCTTGTAAATCCACCCTGCCTCCCCACAGCAAGCATGTACCGTCACCCTGCTGCCTGCATGCTGCATTTTAAAGCAGGCAGCACTGCTGCGGGGGGCTTTCTAGGGGTGTTTTTGCCACTGCAACAGCCTGCAGCTTTAAGCAGGGTGCGGCAATTCTCATGTTTTAATCCAGATTAATAGATCCCCCAACTGCCCGCACCTGACATGCAGGAGTTAGTTCAGTCTGCTGGAGCCAGTCCAAAGCAAAAGACTTCACAACATATGCTGGGGATTGCTGGCTCCTCAGCACTACTTTTTTTTTTTTTTTTACTTTTTTTTTTTCTACTTTTTTTTTTTTTTTTTTTTTTTTTCCCTCCACAGATCCACTCCTATTGCACAGCACTGCTCACCTGAACCCAAAGTTTGGGCCCCCCAGCACATATATCACAAGAGAGATTGTATCATGGACTCTGCTTGTGCTTCACCCCTGAGGCAGTCAGAGTCCACTGTCTTCTCACGTACAGCAGAGCCATTACGATGAGAATTTGGTCCAAAATCAAAGCCAAAGGGCAGAGGGCAGGTGCATCTCAGGAAGGAAAGAAATACCCTAGAGCTTTCAGGTCCTCTCCTGCTTATTGACTTAAAGTCACACTTCTTCCTCCTTTTGTATGCATAGACAGTCTCATCAACTATTAAACATGTTACTGCTATTTAATACATTCTTTGGCCATTTTTCTCAAGGGAAACATGTGACCTGACAACTAAATGCTGTGGTAAATTATAGAACTGTAGTGAGCTGTCTGTAGGAGACAGCACCACTGACCAAAGAGATCAGCGCTGGCATTTTCAAACAAATGAGTCAGAAAATTCTCCAGTTTTCCCTCTCAGATTTCCTGGAAACATCCAAAGCCTAAGATTACAGTGGGGTTTTCTTTTTCCCAGGTCTGATTTTTTCCCCTAGAAGAAGATAAAGAACCTGATCTGTGTTGCCCACACATTCATATAAAATTTGAGAAAGGCAAGGCATGTGGGTCCTGAGATGCCGAAGATCCCCCAGCCTATGGTGCTCCAGCTTCCTGAGCAGATCTGTTGGATGGGCCCTCTCCACCCAAAGTAGCTACAGGCCTTTGGACACGAACAGGAGATCTCCTAACCCCAATCAACCCTCGTTTTTGCCTCCTTTACTAGGAAAAGGGATTAACTGGTAGGATAATCAGACATTGTTTACTCTGCTTTAGCTCATGCAGAAAAAAGATTAAGGCCAAGATGTTAGTAAGTAAGAACCTAAAGTTAGTAAGCCCGTGCTGAGGCACTTAAATAAACATCCTGGTTTATTTATTTATTTGTTTGTTTAAATCACTGACCTCCTCAGTGCTCCCAGAGGCTTGGCTGTTGCTCTCTGAATGCACACACTCTGATAATCTGACCTGCATGTCTTGAGCCAAGATTAGGAGAGTATTATTGGAATAAGAATACTCTTCTTATCCTAAGGAAGAATTAAAAGTTTTGAAAGAGTTAAGAATAGATGATAACACTCCTCTAATGCCAACCAAGTCAAAACTCCAAGCAAAGTGAAAGAACAAGGAGAGGGAACAGTGAAATATTAAGTGCAGATGCTTCTTTTATTTGCAGTTTAATAATTCAAGAGCTATATTTATTTATTCATACTAATTGACCGAAGAAGTTATGCTGTGGAATAGCTGAAGAGAAACTAATTGCTGTCTCATTTTATTTTAATAGTATATTAAAACTCAGGCTAGACTGGAGACCTCTTCTCGACTTGTCCTGATGTTATCTGCCCTGAGACACTGGCAACTGTCCAGGGACTCGCCTACACTGATATTTAGGACTAACTTTAGGAGTCAGATTAGGTGATTGTGCCTTTGGCTGTAATGGACCACAAATGTGAAGCTCATTTCTTTTTGAAATCAATTTTTCCTCTTTTCCATTTATTTTTTTTCCCACTTATGTTCTGTTATCATTTGCTCAGACTGTGCAAAGGGGCCTTAAAGCAGATGTAAATGAATTTTGCAAAACCCACACAGGACCCTTTAATACCATTGGAGTAATTGGGGCTTAACTGCAGTGAATCCTGAAGCACGCTATATAATACAGGCATTCCCAAGCATTTCTACAGCTTCATAATTAATACTCCCACAAGCAAACTAAGACTAAAAAAAAAAAAAAAAAAAAGTGGAATACACATCCTGCTGTACAGACTCCTCCATCAACTCCTGATCCTTCAGCACTTCAGCATTTTCCCTGTGCAGTTCCCATGCCCTCCTGATGGCTATGCTGGTAGCTCTCAGCACAGAGATCCCTTTTTCCTCTCTTTCCTGGCCCTGGGGAGCTCAGGACCACAGGGAAGCCCCCCACTCACCCCTCCCTCTTTCTCCTCCACCCCAGCTCAATTTCCACATGCCCCTGGGCTCCTTCATTAGCCAGTGGGCCACCACTATGGCTAGCAATGGAGAGGCTCTCGCCCTTGCTGCCACAGTAGAGGGGGAGTGAGGTGGTGGGCAGTAGGGCAGCAGCACCGCGCTGTGGTCCTCAGCAGGGCAACAAGACAGCCATGAAAAATCTGTCAACGTCCCAGTATCTTGCCTCATGTGTGCTTGCAGACGCTGCGTTACAGATATACCATGCCATGACAGCGAGGATATTCACACCCATTGCCAGCACAGCAGGCAGACGGCACCATTAGCAGCATGCGGTAGGATATACGAATCCCCATGTACGCTGGGCACAGCATACAGCCTGACTCATCCTATATAGTCAGGCAACAAGCCAGTGAACAAGAGCCCTGGCAACGTGCATGCCCTTTGCATAGATACAAATAAGCTCAGCAGGTGAAAGGCAACAGGAAAGCAGGTCCTTTGAGTGCAGAGCCTTTCATCTTCCAGTTTGCTAAGGACAGACATAAAGGCAGCCTGCCATCCAAGTTGCTCACATTCCTCCTTTGAAGCTCTACTTTTCTCCCAGACCAAACTTTGCCATTTCATAGCCTTATTACCTATAAAAATCTACTCCTCCCTTCAGCATTTAGTTCCTCTACCCAGTGGCAAGCAGTTTCCCTCCCCTCCCAGGAATCTTAATGATTTTTATATATATATTTATAAATATATATATATAATATATAATATATAATATATATATTAAAAATATAATATATATATATTAAATATATAAAAATATATATATATTAAATATATATATTTAAAAATATATATATCTCTGACATACCAATATTTTCAGTTACATTTGTTTCAATGACTTCAATGTTCTCTTTAATAACAGCTTTATTTTGTATAGGCCACTAGATGATCTTACACAAAATATAGTGCATCCTCATTGTGCACACAGCATAACATGAAGAGCTAAACAGGTACTCTTTTTTTTTTTTTTTTTTTTTCTTTTGAGAAAAATGGCACCCACTATTTTCAACTGTGTCAAATCTATATTTAAAAACACTGTCAATGACTTTCAACCCTCTATACATACTTGCATGATGCTGAAGTGTCTTCCTATCATCCTTCCAGCCCTAATATTTAACAGCAGGGCCAAAGAGGCTTCCCCCAGTTCTTTATTACTGTTTGATTTCCCTGAGGCCAACTGCTTCACATCAGTCAAAAGGCCACTTCACTAAGGACTATGGCTCATAATTTAAAGATCTGCAGACCTCTTCTATTCTGAGGTCTAAACAGGAGTTGCAAATATTTGGGGAAGGATGGATGTGCAGGGACTTGGCACAGTCCATGGCTCAAAATTTGAGTTTGCTCATGCAGCAACAGCTCAGAATGGGCAGAACCAGTGTAGGACAGCCTGTACTCTGTGTAACCTAGCTTTACACATATCTTATCACTTCTATGTTTTTACATGCTCCTTCTTGCTTTTCTCCCTTGACCTCAGGGAACCTTAGCAACCTTCCTCAGGACAAGCTTTGCTGGGCAAGGAGAGCGGCCCCCTCTGCCTCGGGCCCACAATTTCATGATTTTTCTGGTACCAATAGTGAAGAGCCTGGAAACTCACCCAGAAGGTGACAAAATCAATTGTGACCCAAACCCTTCTGTGGTGAAAAGACCACACAAACACTAGGGCATGTTTAGGGATCAATAACTTCAGCAACCACTTTATTGAGGACAGGCTCCCTTCTTCTTATATCATTAGCTCTACCAGTGGTATTTTTCCACAAACTATTCATTGGTCAACAACTTTGCCCATCAATAGCAAACTCTTAGCAACTTCCACATCTTAAAGGTTGGAGAACAAGCAGTTTGAGACAGCAAGGCTCTCATGGATCATGACTTCTTTGTTCCTTCTAACTTGTTTACATTCCTCATGGCTTCATTGTCACCAGTCCGATGGTATCACCAACCATGGTGTTTGTCGACCCCCATGGCGATACTCCCACACCCTCCTCCTTGCACATTCAGCTAGAAGTCTCCCTTCTAATTTACCTCTTTCTTCCTAGGATGCCAGTGGGATTGGGGGCTGCAGACCACTCTGCACCCACCCCATGGGCAAACAAGACTTCAGTTCCCAAGCCCACATAAATGTAGTAATTAGGGGTGTATTTGTTCACAGAAAACAGATTACAAATTACCCACATTCAGTACTTGGAAATGAGATTTCCTGGGACATAGCAGATGTGTCGCCATTGTAATTCAGAGCCTGCAGACACTGGTTTGTTGCCCACAGGCAAGCACGAAACTCTGCCGGTGCTGCTTTTCCTAGGTAGAGGTGGCCAAGAATTACCAAATGCTAACATCTGAACCCAGTCTACACCACTAATACTGTATCCTGAACACTTTCCCTGCTGACCTTAATCTGAATGTTGCCTTCACTTTCAACAGCAACAGGACCTGGTCTTTGGGAATTCCTTTACAAAGGAATAGGGTTTATAATAGCAAGACGGAACTTTAAGGGCAGAAAATAATTCCAGAATGAAATGAAGTAGCAAAAATGACTAACTTGGTTTTATTTCCAGGAAACGGTTGCCTGTATTATTAAGAGATTAAAACACAAAAACAAATAAATAAATAAAAATAAAAAATCGACATTTCATGATTTGTTGACATCAGGCTTCTTCCAACAGCTCTTCCAGCATCTCATTCCCAAGTCAGGAAATTTCAAAGGCTGACTGACTCCAGGGTGGCATCTAAGGTTTGTAATGAACTGCAAAATTGCTCATCAAGAGTAAATCTCTACAGAGCACCTGACTTTTCAGGTCATCGTGTAAAGCTGAATATAAACCCAGAAGTCCCACGGGTGAAGCCTTGATGCGGTGACACTGTGCCACCTGGATGTAAGCAACAGCTTCACTGTGACTGTTTTGGCTTGGCAGCTGTGCAAACATAGACATTTCCCCTTCAAGATGAATGGCGAAAGCCAAGGTAACATAGCATTCTGTGAGGCAGTATGACAAAAACATGAAGGGGCTAACCGTATTTGTTCAGGAAAATAGATATCACTAGTTTATGAAAACAATGAGGTATAAATCAAATGCCGAAGGCATTTTCCAGCAGTGCCACCATGCCCTCACCCATGCACTGGCAGCCTCTCGAGAGCAGAAGATTCCAATTTTGCTGCCAACAGGCTGATAAATGAAGAACCCGTTCCTGCTCATTTTACAGCAAGGAAAGATTTGCCCTGTGTCTCCTACGTTACCACACCTGGGCCCACCACTTGAAGTCTGGGAATGGTAGTGCTTGCTTACATCTTTGTTATTTTGGATTCGTAGAAAATTTCCCACAACACCAAGAGGATTTAGGAACATGAGAATTATGTTTTAAACCATGATTTAATCACACTGCAATACTCACGTGGCACATGCATTTGCAGAAGTAATGGTCCATGAGAAGACATTTCCTGTGCAAATCTCTGAAAGGCTAGGTAAATTCTCTCAGTGTTAGAGGCTCTGACACAGAGCTCTCTGCAAAAATGATGTGAGCAGGGCAGTGGGCTGGAGAGATATAGACCAGTACCTCCTGAACAAGTGTAAAGATCATGTTCTGCTGTTAACAACTGCTACCTAGCACAACAGTATGTTTGCCCTCTGAAAATAAATTGCTCATTTACTTCCTTGACACAAGTTTTAACACATCTGTAAGCCTGAAGAAGCTGAATAAACCGGTACTAAGGAGCATTAAAATAATTCCATTGCTTGCAAGATTTATGCATAATGCACATATACTTACTTCAGTGAGTATTTCAGGTCTTTTATCAACATTGGCTCAAGAGCAGTTCAAAAGTGACCAGTGGGTATTTCTTACTTACACAGAGCATGCAAACATAGCCGATCCCACCTGCAAGTGCATACGTTCAGTGCATCCCAGCAAGGAAGGCACTAGAGCTACCTGAAGGTTTTCCCACTCTTTCCTGGCCCCGTCCTCAGCATGGCATATGCCAGGACCCCCAAGGGATGCTGTGGTGTGCGAGGGGTGCCAGGCCATGCAGTACCTGTTGGAGCTGAACCCGGACAGCACCCTTGGGCTGCCCAAGGGTTCCTTCCCCTGTACAGGACGAGAGGTTTCTCCCAGGGCCAGGGAAGCTGGCAGAAGCAGGAAACAACCCCAGCAGGCTGTGAAACCAGGGCTGTAATACTTTGGTGTGAAGACTTTTTCCAAGTAATCTTTACCATCTGTTGTCTCACGCTGATGTTAGTATTAATAATTTATGGGCCTTCTCTTAAGGCTGAGGTGGAAGCAGAATGCTAAGTTCTAACAGAGAGACGGCATCAACTTTTTTTAATGAGATTGATGTTGCTCTATTCTGTAGCCGCACACAGGGAATATATGGCGCTCTTCAGCTTTCTGTTGCTGCTGCTTTTGTAAATCTTTTCCTGAAAATTGCAGTGCAAAATGCTTATTTTAGTCTGGTTCCTCCGTTGCTCCTTTCCAACTAAAACAAGGTATGCAGCCTGTCTGGTACATCAGCAAAGTGCATGCAGAGGTCACAGGCAAGGTATAAGCAAACAATATAAGAAGCATTATAGGGTGCAGTCACTGCCAGGCAAGAAAAGGCAGGGTTTCTGCCTCTGCTACCTAAGTGACTGTTAGGCTGAGGCGGCACGGTTGTGCTACCAGTTTAAGCCAGCAGAATCTCCTTGCTATTTTTAACCTTGATTTCCTCAGAGACCAAATATGCAAATCATGAAATGCGATTCACAGCAAACACTGCTTGCACAAGGGAGAGCTAAAGTTATAGTTCCAAACAATCAAATCAGCCTTTCCTACTCACAGGGCTTTGCTTTAATCCCTTATTAATGGGATTAATAGCAGGTTTATGGTTTGTGCCATCTTACTCCCCTTTTACACAAACCAATCTAGCTGCTCTCACAGAGGGACAGGTGGATTAATAGTCTTAGTCAAAAACTATGGCGATAATGCACAAAATCAGCTGAAGGGAGGGATTCCTTGGTGAAAAGGGACAGCTGGAAGATTGCTATCACAACAATGCAGTGCCCTAACCCACAGACAGAAATGCAAAATGTGTGGGAGACCCTTCCACTTCTAAATTGAAAAACAAAACAAAACCCCCGAAAGATAAACAAGTACAGCAAAGGAATAAGTCTCTCCATTAATAAATACTTACCAGAGGATAAACAAGTAAAGGCATAAAGAACCTGTGAAGCTCAGAAATGCGGAGGCATTTGATGAAACACAACCCCGCTAAGAAATGCAGGGCTCTCACAGGCTGTTACACAACCTTTGATTTCTTTTAATAACACTTGAAGGTCAGATGCCAAAGCTCTTCCTGGAAATCCTAAAAAGACCGGGCGGCTCCCCGCGTGAGGCGGGCAGCGCCGTGTGGCAGCGCATGTCGCGACAGGGAGCTGTCGGCCGGCGGGTGTTAGCTTACCCCCAGCACCTGGCCGGTGCAGCTGCCACTGGAGGCCCCCGTGGGAAGCCGATGGTGGGGGGCAGGAAGCCAGAAGGGAGGCCGGAGCAGGGGGGGGGGGGCCAGCCCCAGCGCCTCCGCTCACCCTGCTGGGTCAGCCAAGTTGATGACTGGCCATCGGTGCTCAGCAGAGGTGCTTGCTCATCCCCTCTGAAAGTTGGCAGGGGTGGGGGTGCACCTGTGAAGAAGGTGCCTATCAGCAGAGCCCCTCTGCCCCGGGGTGTCCCAGGTTCAGCTGCCTGCATGTGAGGCAGGGGCCAGTGCCCCCTCTCTGTTTTGCAGATGTTTTGTGGAATTGTTGCCAATCCCATAATGGCACCTCTTCCCCCATAATGAGTCTGACCCCGATAATCTGAAAATTTCAGCATCTTTTTAAGATAACCTCTGGTGCTCCTTTCAGAGCCCGTAATCTGAAGTATGAAAAGACTCCAAAAGGGGCTGGGGGTGGGGCAAGGATTATTCTTGGTGCCTTGTGCTCCTCTTACGTCAGTTCTGTGTTTTCATAGAAATAGCACGCTAGTTTATGGATTCCAACATTAGCAATCCTCCTATGCATCATCACAGAACACTAAAATATACTAAGTTTATTCATTTTATCTGGATCTTAAAAATAAAATCTTAAATATTTCTACAGTACATAATAAAATTAAAAAGAATGATTTTCCCTTTTCTGTCAAGTCAAAGGCCCCTCTGTAAAGAGAGTCTGTATCATTCTGTCACTGAGAAGAACAGATGGTGAATAGCAGGTATGCGACATGTCCATACTACTCTTCTTTATTTCACCTTCTATTGTAATGATATTGCATGCCAGGCTCCAAATGAAGCACTGAATTCAGGTACCACCATTTGGTGGAGACAAGTTTTGCAAAGCTTTAAATGTTAGTTCAATTTCATGACATTTTGAGTGTAATTTATATACATCTCAAAACAAGCCAGGTGCTTAGAAAGCACATCAGAAGAGACAAAGGTCTTACCAAGGTTTATAATCACAAACAAAATTTTCATATAAACAATGAAATATAAGTAAACAAGCATGAGCGTTTGCTTGCATCTGGCTAATGCTTCCATTTGTCTTTATTAGTAATTTCTAATATTGAGAGCAGGGAGGGTAAGATTTATAGCTCTTCTCAGAGAGAAGCCAATGAAAATTAGATGGATTGGGCCAATGGATCGTTTCCAAGAATAGGGAAGGAAAAGACAGGACAGAATCTTTGAAAGTGGGGAATAAAGTGTTTCTGCAGATAACATCTATTAGAAGAAGATACAGAAATGCACTAAATTGTGCACTAAATTGTGCAAGTCTGTGAAGGTGAGAGGGAAAGAACCTAAATTTAATAGGAAGGCCTGTGAAAGAACTTGAAGAAGAACAGGATATGATCCAAGTGAAAGGTAAGATACAAATGGGCTTAAGTAAAATATCAGGAGCCAAAAAAAGAACATATCGCTTATCTATAACCTAAGTGCTTGCACATTTGTTTGTTGTAGATGGTAGGGGAAGTATTACTGTGTGGATCTGAAGACTGAGTGACAGTGAAGAAATTGGATGAGAAGCAGTGAGTCAAAAATAGATGATAATTTTGCACGCTTAACAAGCATTAAGAAGAGCAGGAACTTAATGAAAATGCTTGAGATTTAGTTTTGGCTTTCTTTTTGCAAAGATTCAGGACATTCAGCTGACAAGGTAAAGCAAGCAGTTAGCAAAGCAAAGTGGAAATGAGGAAGTTAAGTTGCTGAGTTTGAAAGAGGTAGTTGAAGATGTGGAAGTGTGTCATGGCATGGGAATGGAGGAAAACAAGAAACATGAGGTGTTTCTGAAAGCTGGAGAACAGGTGGTTTTCAGGAAGGGAGGGTGTGCAGTCACCCTAAAACGGAAGGGAGGAAGAACTCACTGGTGACTTTGCTGGTAGTGCCAGAAGGCACTTCTATGGACTAGAGAGAACAGAATGCAGATTTTACAGGGGGAGAAATTAGCTGAATCGGGCAAGAAGAAGTGGATTTTTATTTTTTTTTACATGTTTAAGACATATGGAGGCAAAGAAAGGAAGCATATGGAGTGGCACTTGAAAATGGGGCTGGGGTCGAAAGAGATGGTAGGGGAAACAATAACATGTTGCAGAAGCAGATAAGAGTGGTTGAAGATGTCTCATTGTCTCTTCATGCTTCTCCATCTGTCAATATCCATCTGTTGTTTTTTTGTTGTATGCTCAAATGTCAACTCCAGTAACTGTTTAATGTGAAATGGATAATTGTGTCTCCCTTCCTCACCCATTTTTGGAAGGCTATGGGGGGTGGAATATATCTTCCACACAGCACTGGAAGGGTGGGGAGAACCCATTTGTTCTCTGTAGCCTAGAGCTTGGTGATTAAAGGATGCTGTTCTGGGAAGCAAGAAAGGTCAGATGTGAATCCATGAACCTGAGAAGGGCCCTGAACTTGTGTTTCCTGAAGCCCATCAAAGTGCGTAACTACTGTCCCGTTCTATAAAAGGCACTGATATCATCACCAAATCCCAAAGGAAAGGTGTAACAGGAGAATGAGCACCAGGCAAAGTATTCGCTACCTCCCTGCAGCCAAGGACACCCAAGATGAGGTGCTGAAGACACCTGCACTTGGTGTCTGACTCTCTGCAGTTTCCTCTCTCTTTGGTGCCCTGACTGCTTTGAACCAAACCTTGAGGCATGAAAGCCTGGTACATGGAGGCTGATGAATTGGCCTGCAGAAACAGTATTGTCACTGGCTGCCTATTCCATGCCTTTGCTGTAGGTCTCCTTTTGCATGGCAGAGGGGGCTGCTGAACATGTGTGCTGACGGTACAGTCACTATGGGTCTCCTGCCAGCTGAGGGGATGGCACTCCTTACCTGTCCTGACAGAGCATTAGAAGAGGAGATGCTGTGGGAGGATGGTGATGTGTAGCATAACTCCAGCAAGACCCTCTGGAGCTGCTCGCCTGTCCTGCATGTGTTGGGGGAGCAATGCCGGTACCCCACTGTTACTGCACTTGATGTTGCTCTGCCAGGCAGGTGTTTGTGTACTGTCAGTGATCCCCCCACCAGGGCACAGCAAAAAATGTGCCCCTGTTTCACCACCAACTGCCAAAGACCCAGGAGGCATATCCACCCCACCACTCATTTTTAGTCCTGGCCAAACACAGTGACTGTAGCCTGGCTGCTTTGTCGAGCTGCAGTGCAGAGCTGAGTCAGTCCCTCCCAGGTCACCAGCAATTGGTCTGTGCCTGTTACATCCCAGATCCTCAGCTACTTATCTGTAATTATGATTTTCACTGTTATGTTTATGATATTAGAATTTGTCTCACTCTAGCCAAGACTCCTACTCTTAGTTCATGCACGAGCCTGTCATACTATACAATTACAGTGCAGTCAGGGCCTGATCTGTACTATAATTATAACTGAGTCAGTTACAACAGACTTGTCTCCTGACCTGGTTCCAAAATAGCACTACATTTTTTAAAGCAAAAGGGATTTTAGGTGTATTCTTCAACCATGCTAACGCTTTTCATACGTCTTGCATTTAAACCAGGTTAATTTCTGATAAAGCAACCCTCTTATTAGCATAAGCAGGAAATGGTCCAAACTCAATGTTCATTAAAATTCACTAAGCCAGCATCAAGCACCATCTTTGAATGTCAGATATTTCCCGCTTGCATTCCCTCCCCACTTTGTATGTTTGCTGCTTCCTGGCATCCTTATCATATAATAATGAATCACTCTGGAGTTACGATGTCGCATTTAGATACTGAGTGGGACTAGTTTGGCCAGTCCAGGGTAATCAGGCCTCTTAACAGTGAAATGCATTTAAATAGGTCAATGAATCTTACAAGCCTGTGCATCAGGAATTAACAGCACTGCGGAACTTGCAGTCTGGGGATAAATTCTCTTTCAAGCAAAAGTTCATTGACGCCATTAGAGCAGCGAATAACATTTCATTTACATTTAAACCATGATGCTTTACCTTCATGGGTGGTTGGGGGTCTTTTCAACTGGAATAAAGACATCTTTATTTTTGATTTTTTTTTCTTCATATACAAAATACTGTCTTTGAAATTAGCTGGACAAGCCTGTTAGAGCTAAAAGGATGCTTATCTAATCTCAGTTCTCCCAAATGGCAGCCATAATTCTCAGTCCTTACTTTTGCCTCCTGCTTTTTTTGGTGATTGAAGTACTGGGAAACATTGTATAACATGGCTAATGACATTGAAAACAGAAAGCTTTTCCTTTGCTCTAAGCTCTTGTAGGTTTACTGTAGATTATCTCTGTTAAGGCAATTTTTGGAAGCTCCCAGAGAAGCTAGAAACTTCTAGGAGGAGGATCTCAAGCCCCAAGGTTAATGGCCTGGGTCTGTAGTTTTGTTGTATACCTGGGAGTGAAGGGAAAGGACAGCTCAGGGGGCAGCAGGATGCAATGAAATGTGAACAGAACCTGGTGGTGGAGATACATCCTATGCCAGTGAATGGAGACCTCCCGGTAGCACAGCCAAGCCATCTCCCACAGTTGGCGTTAGCCAAGTGTACAAGAGCACCCTTCTGTCGCCATGGGGTCATGAGTACAGCTTGGGCGACGGGTTTCTTTTCCTTGTTGTGCTCAGCTGGCCTGACCACACTGACAGAACTGCACAGCCAATGCCTGAGATGGCTCTGAAGTTCAGAAAATGGATCTCTTGTAGCTACATGAGTGTATTCCTGACTTTCAGGCCAGTTGTTAGTGCAAGTTGCCATTATATGAGAGTAATTAAAATGCTGTCATCTATTCCTGATTTCTAGGCACCTAAGCTTCCAGTCCTGCATTCAAATTCTGATGGTAGAGTTTGCCGTAAAACATGCCACTTAAATGTACCTTTCTTGGATAACGTCTGTTTGAGGCTATGTATAAATAATAATAATGATGATGATGATGATTTCCTGAAGTAAGTTTTTTATAAACTGGACTATAATAGGACTACTTCTGTGAGTTCTCCAATATAAGCAGAAGACCTGTCATCTGTCTTTGAAATTAGGTAGATGTATGTTCAAATGTATATAATATATAAATTACTGAACTTAGATTATTATCCATAGTGCTACATCCTGTTCTTTACCACATATAAAAGTATGAAACAGTAGTTTTTAAATTGTGCACCATTAACTGCTCTTAAATGGTCTGTGAAAATTAACTCAAAAAGCAAGCCTGCTGTCCTTAGGCTCAAATATGCTATGTGTTGTTTGCATCTCTCTCAGGAAATATTTAAAGAGTTTGAAAAAGAAAAGGCTGAAAATAATTGGTTCAGAATGGTACTTCTGTTGAACTGATTTTCAGTTCAACAGAAGTGACAGACTCTGATCTTGGAAAGATTATTGCCGTCTGTTGGCCACTTGTAGCATCCCTCATTTACAGGTTGCTCAACTTCCAAACAACCATGTAAAGCTTTGCACCCTGGGGCCTCTCACACCCAATGCACCAGTGTGCAGCTGCAGTCCTCTCCTCAAACACCTCTTAACAGCTCTCAGGGAAAACTGGGTAGGCCGGGGTGCCTGCTCATCCTTTCAACCTGGATTGAAATTTTCCTCTAGTCCCACCTCTGCTGGCCCAGACTTCTCTTGTCTCTGCTGGATAATTGGATAGTATTCTCCTGTATGTTCTGTTCTCTGCCTAAACAACATTATGCATAATGGCATCCTGATCCATAAAAGTGACTGCAGGAAATCAAATATCACAAATAAATAAATAAATAAATAAATAAATAAATAAGAACCTTTAAAGGTAAACAGACTTGTTGAAGGCAACATATAAGAGCAAATCATATGTTAGTCTCTGTTACAGAATGCCTTGGCATAGAGTGGAGCTGCATGGTGCTGGGTAACACCATCATGCTCCTGGCTAACACCAGGAGCTTGTCATCTCCACAGGGGTGATCTCTTCCTTCCTTAGCTTCCATCTTATGTATTCCAATACACGAGCCCCGGTTCCAGGCAATGTTTTCACCCCCCAGGTATTGTGGTTCATGTGAGGCACTTCCTAAGACAGCCCCATGGAAACATCATTGCTGCTGATGCAGTTCCTCCACAGGCCAGCTCTGGTAGTACCACAGCCATGTTCCTTAGGCTCACCCGGGGTACCTACTTAAATTATAGATCTTGAATACCGCTGGCTCTCTTCCAAATCTCTGATCTAGTAGCTGTTTTTAATGATAAATTACATATGTTTAATAGCTCAGCTATTTTGTTTAGCTCCTTCAGAACTTTGAGATGAATAGGCTCCAGTCTTGGTGATTTATTGCAATTTAATTTGTCAAGTTGTTTCAGCACTTTTTCTTGCACTCCTCTGACAGCAGTTCACCTTCACAAACCAAAGATAGGTATTTCCTCATTCTCATCATAGTGAGGACCCCCACAAAATCTATTTTGCGAGGTCTTTCTCCTCTCCCGACCTCATTTTCTCCTTCTCCACAGATTAAATTTGGGGATTTTCCTATGGGTGTCCTATGCTCAAATCCTTTACCTCCACAATTATGTCATACAATCCTTTTCATAAGCTGATTGATCACCAGTTTAATAGAAGGTACAATTTTGGCCTGGATTTTTCTAGAATCTCTCTGCTCTACATTCAAATATCTTCTTTTGATTTCCAGCCTACTCGTGACTGTTCTCTTTCCCTGATCATTGTCTGCATCTGTTTCATCTGTAGTAATCTTTCCTGAACACGGATGATCAGATGCCCAAAATGCCGAGTGATGTTTTCACGTTCCTTTCTTTCTGGCTGCCCAGCCCAGCCTTCATTTGTGTTTCTGCCTTTCATGGCTGAGTTATATAAGGGCTTAGTATTTATGCAGAAAGAATAACTGTACCAGAGTCTGTAGGGTACTCGGCTGGTTTCCACTTGAAAGTTCCCAATTTATGAGATTTCTGCTACTTGTCCCTGAGCATGTGCCCTTGCAATTGGTATAATTGAATTTAATCCAATTTCAATTACTCCATTTGTCATTTATTTCTTTCCATGCGATATCCTAATAGTCCTCTATATTAACACTACCTCGACGTTAACATTGAGATCAGCACATTTCATTTGTACATTCCTATCATTGTGCCAAGACCCTTAAAGAAAGATTGTTTGGTTTCAAGACTGTTCCTTGCACCATTTTCCAGCATCCTCACACCTCCCAAATGCTATTTAGGAAGATCCTTAACTATATACAAAATATTTCTCCTAACACTAGCTTTATTTAGTTTAATTTATTGTATGGCAACATATGAAATTAATCGTTAAAATCTACATAGATTAGTTTTATTGTATTTTACTTGTCTAAAGTATCTACTCAATTCATCAGGGAGATGTCAGAGTTGCTTCACATGACCTGCATTTGGGACATCAATTTTCCTCCCCTACTTGTAATTACTTTCATGTCCCTCTACTTCTAAGACAAAAACAAACAAACAAACAAAACATCAAACCTGGCAAATTGTTGAGGTAATAATAATGCATCTAATTCTGTAGTACTGTCAACAACTCATTAGATTTATTTTTAAGAAGTCTTACTAGATGAGTTCTTCCCTGTGCTTGATTTTTCTTCAGCATCTGGCATTTTTCACAACTCTATGTGGTTTTAAAGTAGCTTTTGGTCTCTGCAGAGCTGTTCTGACCAAAGAAACTCTGTGAAAGTTTTTTACCACTTTGCAAAGAACAAATGTGTATCATGTTAACATAGGCTGCATCTGTTTTCCTCTCAATTTCCTAATTCTTCTGTTTTATTGGTCTAGGATATATTGGCTTTAGTGTGACAGTACTATTCATGTAGATTTCCTAAGCGTTGTCCAGGGTTAATTACCCTGTATGTGAATTCCTGCATTTTTCTGAAGAAAACATTCCTGGTTTAAATGCCTCCAAGTGTACTGTCATTTTGGGGAACACTTTCCCCAGCAGGACATTCAGTTTGCAGATGACCATCACCAGAAAGTCTTGGGCCTGATGGAAAAATTACACTGAGCATCTAAGTCAACAAAAGGCACTCCCAACCCCCTGCAAGGTCAACAGAGTTTTAATTACAAAATGGAAGAGGTGAATCAGTTGGGTGTCACTTGACCGGGGAATATTCTGAGTGACTGAATCTATGTCACACGAGGTGACAACAGGTAATAGGTGTGAAGTGCCCTGGCAGCTGGGAGACATTTTCTACAGGAGCAGATTAGTGACCAAACAGCTAAATGGGTCACGGAATGAAGGGTGATGGACTGGAGGGCAAATGGAGAGCAAGGATAATCTGCGGGTCTTTTCCTAGGAATAGGATATGAACCATGCCAATTGCATCACCAGTGCATTGAAGTGTGATACTCACTTCCTGAATAAACTTCCTGAAGTTGTTTGCTTTTAAATGGAAATTGTTGAGATTTCTTAAACTAATACACTTTGAAAAAGCTTCTTAGGATGTCTCCCCCCTATTTTTCCTACGTTAAAGATTGTATTCTTGGCATCTTTTGGGGAAATACATCTTTAGATCATACTGCACATTCAGAAGTTGTGGAATTTTTGTTTTTATTGAATGTAACCACTATTTAGGTAATAGAAATCGGGGAACTTAAGAGAAATGCAAAAGTGGATCTTTTTGTTAAAAAGCATCCATTAAAGCAATATAAAAAACTACCAGTTAGGTCAGCTTTGAATGCTGTGTTGTGCAAATAACTCTCTGAGGTCAAAGTATTTTTGCAAAATACACACACACACAGTGATCTTGGTCACAATGCAAATGCCTGTCTTAGGTTTAAAAAATGATCATTCTTTTAGACAAGCATCACTGCGTGTCCCAGCTGTATGACGTGGGACTGAATGCATGTTTTAATTTTCACACGACTGAAGCCTTCATGAGGTACCTTTGGAACAGCAGAGGTGTCCATTGAGTTTTTCCTGTCTATCAGGAAGCATGAGGCATTGTATAAGATCTAGCCTGAGATCCATTGCAAGGCAGAAACTCCTCATTCTTCCTTTTCCAATTGCCACCTACTAGTGACATCTCAGAGCAGTGCTAGTGTCTAGACTTCCTCCCTATTCCTTTGCCAGGTGAGCATATATACCCTATCCTGGCCTGAGAGGTGCAGTTTTCCTACTACCATGCTGGCTTCTGAACTGAACCTACAATAAGCGAGCAACAGATGAGAAAACATTTTATTTACTTACCCATAAGGGGTAGGTATGCCGTGATATATCAGAGAGATGTCACAAAATGTCATATTCCTGGTCATTCCACTGTGCCATAACCTCTGCCTGCTCCCTGATTGCATCAGGCACATGGATATAACTAGTCAGAAACACCAAAAGTCTGAAGCCTCTGGACCATGAGATTCTATAGAGGTGCTGTAGTGCTATGCCAGGGAAACACATTAGATGCTCACAGAAAGCTGGAGCTAGCTGTGTGAGCCCTGCTTAAAGCCCAGGATGGGGCAGAAGTTCATCTGCTCCAGGTGTGCTGATGGCTCAAGTGGCTGAAATGGCTACCCTTAGGTTGGCAAGGGGTTGCTGCCTGTCCTTTCTCCCCTTGGAGCACCAGGACTGCCAGGAAGGGGAGATGCACAGTCTGGTGAGTGCTCTGCAGTGCAGAATCCACTTTCCTGGCTCCTGTTGGTATGTGCCCTTATTTAGTGTGTAATTGTAAGCGTGCTCTCACCAACCTCCACACAGGGGATGGTTTACTTCAAACAGAGTGTTGCTCTCCCTTGCATCCAGGCAGATTTTGGAAAGGAAGTCTCTGTTGTGTAAGTTATTATCCAGATGCCAACAAGGAGACAGAAGAAATGAGCCACCAACAGAAGCGTAACACAGACACCCAAGGCCATCTCTTACATAAACCTTTCCAATGACAAACCCTTTCCTACACCATTACTGGACAGTGTTTATATTCCAGCCTTGGAAAATAAATCTTGTGTCAAGAAATAGGAAATAGTTTAACACTTTAGTAGTGCTATCATAATGAATTAATTTGATATTCATGGGAATACCACATGTGCTTTCATAGGTGTTCTACTACCATTTCACTTTCACTAATGGGCACTTAAGTCGTACTGATTTTTCCCCAAAGCCACATAATGATCTATAATATTCCTGAATAATTGCACGTTAAGTGGAAGTTAACAGGGTTGACTACTCCCAGAAATATGTCAAAATATTTTTACTATTTTAAGTAGGAATTTGAATATTAACAAGATCTACCAATACTTTTAAATATGCAGAAAAGTTTTAAAAATGAAAGTTCTGGAATATCTTTTGAAGGTTAAAAAGCCCTCAAATGTTTTTTGCTGAATAATTTTTGTAGCCATCTGTAGAGTAGCAGAATTGCTAAATTGTGTTAAAGAGAAAAAAAAAAAAAAAAAAAAAAAAAGAAGAGAAAATCACGCATGAGCTCAAGTGGTCCAAAAAAAAATTAATTATTTAATAGTAGCTAACACTTCACAGCCTTGTTTATACCACTGCTTGAAAATAAATCTTGGTTGCAGGCATTTTAAAAGCAGGATGGCATATGCACTTTATGGGGAAAAATAATTTAAAAAATCAGTCTCCTTTCCTAACGGATAAACTTTGCTGCATTTCTCCATAACAGTTAGGCTAGAGAGATAGCCTTGTATCTACAGGTTGGTTCTGTTGCAGGTCTAGAGTGAGTGCCTCCTGCAAGGAGGTGGTGTTGTGCAAGAAGGCTCCAGCTTTCTATGCAAAGCATATAATGAGGCAGCTTGGGGCTGGACCCTGATGCAGTGTAGGGCAGACTCCCTCCCCAGAGCAGCCACCAGCAGCTTGATCCTCTTTTTGGGACCACATATGAAATACCAGATGGGTGAACGTCCACTGCACAGGCTCTGCCCAGGATCTCGCAGAAACTCCTCTTGGAGTGGCCATGTGTAGAAGCAGGCATACCTGGAGTGCCCAAGAGGGGCTCCATGGGGCACGTGTGGTGTGTCCCACGTGCTTTTGGGTGCAGCAAAGCAGTGAGCAGGGGTGAGGCATGGGTGGAGAGGTTGTGTTGTGAGAGGCAGATGGAAATGATCTTATGTGAGGCAAATTGCAGCAGGTACGTTTTGCCCTCAGGGGCAGGAGCTTTGCTTCTACTTACCTGGTCACACTGGTCACAGTGGTGTCACCAGGGAGAGCACAGAGAAGCTGCCGTAGCTCTGTCCTTCAGTGAACCCCAAGTGCTTGATCAGACTTTGAGCATGAATGAGTCGAGAGTCACCCTGTTGTGCTCACATTAATGAAAAGGGGGAGGTCCAGGAACAGGACAGGGTAGAAGAAGTGGAGCAGGACATCTGTGTCCTCAGGAGGTTCCTGTGGTTCCAGAAGGAACCACTAAAGTATGCAAGACTCCTTTAATTAAAGGATTTACTTGCAGTCTCAGAAATTAAATTATAAGCTTTGTTGTGCCTGATTGGGTGGCTGCTCTTCAGTCACAGCACCTACTCTTGAATGTACAGAGAAATTTCTAAGTGCAAATCTCAATACAAACCAAACTGTTGTGGCATTCCAGTAGTAGAATACAAGGCAGTATTTAAGAAACATCTAGTTTTCATCTAATTAAATATTATATGAAATGAGGGCGCAAGCCTTGCTCACGCATTTATGAAACAACCATGGCTGCACTGATGGACAGGGAAACGTGCCTGCCAATGCCTGGGGAACGAAGACTTGCATGGTGAGGCACGCGAGGCCAGCAGGTGAGGAGGCTGGGAGGGGAGAGCTCTGTGTGTCGCTGAGCTTCCTGGCTGGCAGAGGATGTGGAGCAGACGGCATCATCACAAAGCACACCGCAACCCTCAAGGGCTCGGCGTGATCAAAGGGGAGCACTGCAGGAGGCTGACAGTTATTCCGGCGGTTGCCTTGCATTTCCTTCTGCATTGCATTAACTTTGGATCCAGGCAAACAGCAGCTCTTCCCTCCTACAACATCCTTTATGATACAAATGCTGCCTCCCTTCTGAAGCACAGCATTTAAAATGTATGCATCCAATCCACCCCATCTGACAAACTCACATCTCCTTCTTCCTCTCACGGAGCCCTCTGGACCTCAAAGTATATTTACTCTTCAGAAGGCTAATTAACCCCTTCCTGCTTATAGCCGTGTTTTGGAGGAAACTCCAAGTTTGAGACATCAGTGGTTATGAGTGAGAAATGTTTTCAAGTAGAAGTTCCCTACCAGCTCTAATTCAAAGCCTACATTGCAACCAAACCTGTGCAGGCGCATTCAGAGGGAGTCTTGTAAATAGCTGATATAATCAAACAGCGTAACATACATATCCCCAAAAAAACTGAAAGGTACAACTCTGAGCTGGGATCTATGTTGGATTTTGCCCCACTCTCCCAGCAGAGGCCACAGGGTGGGCTGGGTACACTGCAGTTCCTGCTGGGTGAATTAAAGGCTGGCAAATCAAACTGACATAAGTGGCAGCTTAAGTTGACCTGCTGGGTTATGAACTCTGGTGGTGGAGGTGCAGACATGATTACTGTTCACCTGTGCTAGCTAGTGATGGTGGCAGTAGTCTCTGGGCTAGGGCCAGGGCATGGTACTGATAACCCTTCCAGCCATCCTTGTTACATCTGGCTGTTACAGTCTGAGATTAAGAGTCCTGACCTTTTTTTTTTTTTTTTTTTTTTGTATCACTTCTCAAAATAAAACTGAATTGTTAGTGAAGCAACTGCCATTTGCAGTATCTTTGCAAAATGTCCTTGAGTGATAGTCCTCCTTGGAGGCAAGTTCCGTTAAGCCAAATAACTATAATTGAACTCATGGCCATTAAGGAATTGGTTCTTGCATTCCTAATGTTTCAAAACATTTGTTAATCTTTGAGGCTGCACCTAGGCTGGTAAATTCTGTTCTTCTGCATATTGTTTGCTCCTCTGAAGCAAGGTGTCACTGAAGTTTCTGAAGATCCAGTGTGTTTCTCTGGATATGAAATACAGATGCAATACACATTTTGTTTTTATGGACTTGGTACGTGAAGTACTGCTCTATTTAAGCAGCTTTTTAAAGCTTCATACTCCAACCCCATTTACCCGTGGCACTACAGGTCTGTGTTCTATGAATGGGCAAACTAGTTCTTAACTGTACACTGGAGCCTTTGCATTAATCTTCGAAGTAACACTTAGTCCTGTGAGCAGCACTTGGTGAAGATATTTCAGTGAGGAGTTACCTTTTTTTTTTTTTTTCTCTCCCATCTTGTGTTTTGCTGTTGCAACATCAGGAATAGACTGCACTTTTACAACCGAATTGAGGAGCCCAGGAGCAATTCCCCATGTACATGGGTGCATATTCAGGTTGGATCTGGGAACCCAATCCCTGCTTTCCATGAGAAGGAAATCCAGTTATATGGCTTGCATGGAAGTTGCTGTAGCATGAAAGCACACAGTCTGGACAACTGGGGGACAGGAGGCCTGTGCAGAAATCAGAGGGAGCCTATGTCCTCGTGCCTGCCTTCCCAGAGCTACTTTTTACCATGATCCCAAAGAAAGGTCCTTAACTCCATAGGTCCAGGCAATGCACTGCAGATCTAAATTTCCCTATTTTGTATGCATCAATTTAAACACTAAGTTTAAGCCAGAGGCATTAATGTTGTATAATCAGAGTTCTTAAAATACAAAGAGCTCAAGACACATTGAAAATTTCAATTTTCCACCTAATCAGTGCACTTCTTTCAATTTTACAAACAAACATATTTAACCACTACTACTTTCGATGACCCGGCGTTATTATTCTTTTGTCAAGTCAACTCTAAACATGGGAGAAGATCCATTAAATTATCTAAAGAGAATATTAGACAAATTTAAATGCAAGTCCAAGTAGAATACCTGTAATTTCTATTTTAAATGAATAATAATGTTATACATTTTCCTATTAAGTTACATTTGCAAAGTTAGCCTGAAGAAACAGTAATAAGTTTCTCACCAGAGCAATTCAGTGCTCAGCTGACAAAACAGACAAATGTAGTATTTCCCATTTAACAGCATCCATAAAAGAAATGACCAAATTCTCTGCCACTATAAATCAGCAGTTTTATTGAGTGGAAATGTTCCAGTTTGCATCAGTGGAGTTTCTAGCCATACATCTAGATAATATCTAAAGTAAAAAAAAAAATACCTAAAATATGTTAAAAATCAAAATTTGGAGCAGACATGCATGGTTGTATTTGCTTGTGTTTTTTCAAGTCAGTAGCTGAGACATTAATTTTATGTGAATTTGGAAGGAAACACAAGTGTCAGTGAGAAACCCAAAGACTAGGTTTTCTAGTCTCTTATCCAGTCCTTGGCATTTGTCAAGAAACCCAGAGGGTTGCTTTGCCTTACGTTCACTTTAAATATGGGAAACACACCCTGGTCACAACCCTTTTCCAGACATATCCCCCCGCCCCTCCTCGCCTGCAGACATCTGAACAGCAGCTGAGAGTCCCCAATGAGGAGAGTGTTCACAGCAGTCTGATTCTTTGACATTTAGGGTAGACAAACAGCTCCAAGGATCTGGGACAGACAGATCCAGAAGCTGGGCAGGGCAAAATTCTGATAAAATTGCTTCACTTTGGGGTATTCTGCCTCATTTTACATGTAGTATAGGAGTGAGAACTAGTGAGAACTAGATTGTGAGGCCTGAGGGGTTGAACAGATTACAAACAAAAATCATCAAGGTAATTGTAGGAGCAACATTCCTGAAGGGCAAGGATGATCTAATGGCTATTCCTTCCTCCCTGTGTCACAGACGTAGAATGGTAAAACTGTCAAGACAGCACCTGCTTCCAAACGAGGTCTGCTACATTACCCATTTCTGTAAGTCTTATAAATACAGGAGTTGCTTCCCATGGATTGCTTGCACAATCTTTAGATACACTCATACAAAGGGAATTCAAGGTCAGCAGTCCCTGAAGGCTGTCAAACTATTTACAAGTTTGCTATTTATAAGGGCCAGTCTAGGAGTCCTAGAAGCAATAAGTTCTTAGGCAGGAGGCTTGATTTCTGCATGACACAGGAGAGGTGCTGTTTCTGTATCAGTGCCTAGATGCCATCACTGCAGTTTCTCTTAAATTATATTTTGCTATCTAGATCCGTCTGGTTTTAGGCCCACCCCTTAACTGTTCCATGTAACCTGAAGAACAAAGACAGCAATGAATATCAACAAAGCAACTCTTGTATAATGCTGTCAGGGATGACCAGAGTTAATCAAAAGCTTTACGATTAATATGGAATATTAATCAATTGACCTTTGGAGTATAGTCTGCTACACCATGAGGATTCATTACATTGCCACAGAACATTCTCTGGAGAAACAAATTTCTAAGGAAAGTGAAAAGTGGGGCATGCTGGTTTCTGCAGACCAGAAAAAGCACAGTGCTAGCTCTCGTATTAGGCTTTGGAACACTCAAGTGAGGTGGAAAATGGAGAAAAAAATTCTGACTGAACTGTAAATATCGCAAATTCAAAGAAGCTTGTGTACTGAATTCAGATAAGCCTCCCGTGAAGGGAGAGACTAGTTGTTCCTTCCTTGGTAATGTTACCTATGAATATGTACATACTGTACCTTTTGTTCTGCTTGGTAAGTGGATGGTACATCCTAGACAGGCATCACTCATTCTAGGAAGTGAATCCTTAAAAGTCATTTCATCTGGATGTAGTACCAGAATGAGAGCAGTGTTCAGTGCTCTTCGTCTAAAGAGAGATGTGGTGATGAGCATCTATCTCCTTGAGCCTGTGTGCTCTTACTGTTTTTGTAAAATAAAAACAAACCCATAAATTCCACAATTCTCCCCTCTTAAGAAGGCCTCAAGGAGGTATCAGGACTTGCAGAGGAATTAATCTATGTGTTGGGAGTTTCAGGAAGGGATGTTTTCATAAAGCACTTCTGCAGTGCCTGCATTTCTTTCAAGAAGGCAGCTTGGGACATGCCACTGCAATAGGGAGATGGTGAACAGCACGTGGCCCACAATGCAAATGCTGGCAAAAATCAAGGAAAACAAGATGGGAGCAGTATCACTCAAGCTGTCAGATCGGCGAGCAAGCCTCATGAACAAGCTGAGTTATGGCAAACTCCTGCTAGGAGGGGATTGCAGTAACTGAGCCTTGCTCTCAAACATTTATAAGTGTGTCCTGGGATAAATAAAGGCACAGCCTCTGTAAACTCCGCAGTGAAAGCAAACACCTTTGAACCTAACTGGTTACAAGGCTCTATAAAGCATGGGCATAGCAGATGTTAACGACAAGATTTGTGCCTCGGTTTTCCATCTTGATGGAAACTGTCAGAGGCCTCCTGTCTGGCAAAGCCTTAAGGCAAAGGCCCTGGCTCAGCTACTGCAGGAGGCAGGGCTGCAGGGCCCACGCTGACAGGCAGCACAGGGCACAGGGCTTGCGCAGGAATATGCCACAAAAAAGTAAAACCCCTCCGAGTCCTTGATAAATCCCTGGCTGTGTGGGCCAGGCCTACCTAAAGCGGGGGTTTTGCTTCATCAGATAAAAGACATTCCGGTTATTTTAAGATCGTACCTCATGGGTTCAGACACAGCTGTGTGTCACATTGAGCTTTGTTTAGAAGCCTGGGGTGGATTATAGAGGCATTTCGGAAATCATGTGCTTATCAGAAGTTTGAATCAGCTCACTCTCTATAACCGAGCTCAAATGATTGGCCTCCTGAACCATGTAGTGGGGCAGCAAAGGAGCAGGGGACATGCAGGAAGGCAATGATTTAGCAGAATTTCACTCAGCATTCAGGCATGCTAGCATGCCTGAAAATAAGGGATACATTATTAATTAGTTAATGTTTGCAAAGTATTTTAACTCTGGAAAGTGCCAAGTGTTCTTCTTCATTAATTTTCAGTAAATATATGACTAAGCAGTATATGTAATAAGGACACAAAATGTGGTAAGTAGACAAAAGACTTGAAAATACACAAAACATTTAAAAAATACAGACACTATTAAAAGGGAAAATAGTGTTCAAGCTGGTGGAGTAAATATTGTGATGATGCAGCTGGTTATCTATTAACTCAGCACTAATGTGAGGACATGCCCGATGGCACTGATGATCAGTCAAGACAGCCAACGTCCTACAAGACCTGTAAAGCTGACCTCTGACACCTTTTCCCTTCCAGCTCTAAATTTGGCACAGCACATACTCGGCAGACCTTCCCTTACCTTCTGGGGCTGCCTAATGCCTGCCTGGAGAGTTACATCTACTTCTGCAGCTTTAATAATGCCTGGAAAACTGCTTCTAGATCGTGGTCGCCACCCCTGCCTAGCTGCAGGGAGGTGCGCTGACACAGGCCCGCGGCTCAAGCTGCTGCACTCTCATCCCCTCCCTCTTTGTTCGCACATCCCCATCTGTTCCTTTCCAGTCTCTCAAGTGGGAAATAAACAGAGCTAGAGTCAAACTGTCAAACTCATAATATTCGAGTGGGTTGAAAGTCACACCAACAGAATTCATGCAATCCATATTTCATTCAGTGCAATAAATATGCAGTCTTACACAAAGCTTAGAAATCAATTATATTTTTCAGGAAGACTTGGGGAAACAGTAGGGGCACTTCAGCATGATGATTTCTTGCCTTCTTTCTCAATGAAGTAACTTTTTATTATTATGACTGCAAGGTCTCACTTCCTGAAAACAACATCGTAAGTGCCCAAGCCATCTGCTCCTGCCCTTAAGTCAAAGTCATGGTCCTCAGTTTACAACTACTTGGAAGTTTATGACGTTACAAGTACGGGATTGTCACTTTTGTTGACAGCTAGCCAATAGGATCAAGTGAATTAAGCAACAAGGTATGTCCTTGAAATCCTTGGCTGTAAAGACAAAGACCAAGTGGTAGCCTTTCTAATTGAAGGGAACTAGTGTAGCCTTCACAGGTGGTTAATGTATGAGAAATTTGTCGTATGCTCTGTAAAAATAACTTGGAATGGTTTTGTGGCTTTCTAAACATACTTTCAGTGTTCTTTAAAACACTTTTATCTTTATATGTTGACTGTTCTGCACATGCAATTAAGTACACATGTGATAGTTTCTGACCTACACTGAGGGACCAATGATAAATCAACTTCCAGAGGCAGATATACATCTGATGCATGTCGACTTTACATTAATGCAAGGGAGCTATGCCAAATTTCTACCAGCTAAGAATAAAGAACACGTAATTTACTTCACAAGCCACAGCATTTTTCCTTGGCTGCAAATTTTTACTGTATGTGGAAGAGTTGAAAGTGGTGGGAAAACACATATTGATTCCATTGTGCAGGGTGTAGCCATGGTGTGTATCAGTGGAAAACAGCATGAAAGCTATCAAATAAGAAACAAGCTGTTTCTGGCCCTTCAGAACTGTATGGCATTTAGCATTTGTAGAAATGAATTCCTCAGCTACAAGAAATCAGCAAAGTCATGTTGATTTTCACTGGTTAAAGGTCTTGATCTTAGTCTGAGTCCCAACAGTTCTACCCCATCCAAGCAAAATCATGTCCCTGCAGCTGGCTCTACTGACTTATTAAAAGTGTAGAAATTTTCCCTGCATTTTAATGAACCAGCAGACAATTTAGAAAAACATATGCAGCAACTCAAGGGTGTTATAGAGATGCTAGGAATCTGCCTGAACACCTACAAAACAGGGGAGCACCATACAATAGGAGTGCAAACCCAGCATCAGCTAGGTATGAAGGCCAGCTTCAGGAACAGACCTCGAAGTTACAGGCTGGCAAGTAAAAGATTTTCTGAGGGATTTTCAACAAGGATACTAGATCATTCATTGTTTGAAACTGCTTTTAAGCTCTTCCTGTGTCACAGTCAACAGGTTTTTCCCTTGAAAAGCTAAATGTATTAGGAATCATTATCTTAACCTTATGGGTCAAGAGCAAAAAATTTTAAGGAAGAGAGCAGTTTTATTTATCTTTCTACAATGTATTAACTCACGCTGTTACTACTATTTTTAAGGGACATAATATTAAATTTCATATAGGAGAAAAATATTTTCAGAATAGTTTTAATTCGCAAATAACTTCATAGAAAAAGGAAATAACAACCATTAATTATGATCCCTACTTTAAAAGATAGAAAGTATGCTTTGTTTTGGACTGAACTTCAATCATTTATTTTCTTTTTGTTTGTTTGTTTGTTTGTTTGTTTGTTTTGGGGGGGTAACTTAGAAAAAACAACTTATTTTGATTAGAAAAAAATAGTAATTCGAACAAAAAAATAATGAGACAAATGCCTATGGCTATTTCTAGCACAAACAGGTTTGCTTTTATGGAAAAAAAATGCAAACTGATGCTAAATGGTAGGTCACTGGTCCTATGCCATTTAGAAGTTTTATTTGATGGTTTCCATGTAAAGTCAATCTACAATGCAAAAGCTAAGAATCAGAGGGGAATAGGATTTGGTTATAAATTTAACATTGTTTCCTGTCAAATTTAATTGCAATTCACTTACAAGGAAGAAGGAAGGAAGGAAGGAAGGAAGGAAGGAAGGAAGGAAGGAAGGAAGGAAGGAAGGAAGGAAGGAAGGAAGGAAGGAAGGAAGGAAGGAAAAAGAAAGAGAATAAAAAAAAAAAAAGGAAGAAAAACAAAAGAGGTCACGTTGTAAGAGTGTAAGAGAGACTTTTTTTTCTCTCTAGTCCTGATAAAGTTAGGCACTGTGCTGGGCTAATCTGTTAATTACTGCTATTTTCTTTCTGTTCTGTAGTGAGAGTAGTGGGTCTGTTCGTGGCAGCATATTTTTTAAACAGAAGGGGTAATATTTTGAGAAGTAAAATGGAAACTAGTCCTCTTTGCAAAAATGTCATAAGTTCTTAGGTCCTTTAAATCCAATTCCAATTTGTTTTTGAAATTAAGGCTGTGAGTTCTAAAGTGCCTGGGAGACTTTTAAATATTTGACCTAAGAAGTCCTTCTCCTTTTGCATGTTTCTCTGTTTCCTGCAAAGCTGAATTCACATGGGCCTCTTGTGGCAAACATGAGCTTCAAACCTTTCAAAAACCAGTTACACTTGAATGATGTATTTAGCAACCAGTAGGCAATTCTGCAAAACCCCTAATGTCTCAGCCAATGTCATTGTCTCTATGATCTGCATGCATGGCAGATGTGTTGAATGCATCAACATTTACAATGTTAGTCTCCTGTGGCCATGGGAGGTGGAAAGTGGGATGGGCTGTCCTCAGAGCCAGGGCTGACTTTGTTCTGTCTGCACAATATTTAGCACAGTGGGGGTCCTGGGCTCCAAAATGCTGCAGAAGGTACAGCATTAAATTAACATTAGTGTTTCATGTATATGCTATGAAGAAGACACTATTGCAAGCATAGGAAGAAACAGACTAGAAAGGAGGCAGAGGAAGTAGTGGAAGATATTTTTTTCTCCGTCACAAACCACACAGAGAATATCTGTGTGTGTTTCCCTTGGTTATTTATTTTTCATTATGATATCTGACATATCAGAAAGCAGAAAAGGCATTTCCAAGCCGAAGACAAAAACTAAAATGATGCTTGAAAATGATTCTTTGTGAAGGCTTATTTTGATTTCGTTACACATGAGACTAGTCAAGCAGACAGGCTTATTTTGACTTTGTAACAAAATTTAGTGACTGGGGACAAACAATTGTCTGCTATTATCATTCCTGCCGCCAAAACACATTAGGTTCAGGAACATCAACTAAATCACGTGCCAGAAGAGAATACAGAGCTAACTACAATGTTGCTGGAGAAACGACCATATAATCAGCATAGTACCACGTACATCTGAGAAAATACTTGGCCTATTAAAAAGCACAGTATCTCAAACAGTAGTCTTTCAGCAGTATGTTGCAGGCACTCTTTTTCCATGGCTGCACATTTCTCTCTGCAGTGAAGGACTGCTCTCTGTCATGAACCTTGTATCCAGCTTAGCTTTTTAACATCTGTACTTCATCAAATAGTAAATGCATTCTCTAATATGCTGGTGGTTGGTTGCCAGCCTAAGAGAAGCAGGAGGTTGTCTGAGAATAGTACTTAGAGAAAGGTGCCCTTTTAATGTGAACTAAACTGATTTCTATCTTCTAAGATCTCAGTTGTGGGAGTCAGCTAGCCGGGAAAGTCAGTCTGGTCTCAGCCAAATAACCTGCCTCAGAAATGTGGGCCCAGATCCCTGGGATATGTCTAAATTCTGACATGGATTGGAGTAAAAGGCTGTTGTTCAACTTCTGTGCCTTCTTCTGTTCTCCGGAGTAGTCAAGTAGTTTGACTAATGAGGACTGAAAAAATGCAGAGAGCTCTGAACTGTATTTAATCCTTACAGGGATTTTTTTTTTTCCAGACATTCAGTTACAGCAGTTTTCCATAATCTTTGCATCAGAGAAATGCAAAGCAACAGTGTCATAATTTGGATCCTGGAGTATGTCATGGATTTAAAAACATGGAGAGCAGGAGCGCATGTGTGTTCATGGTGTATGTGACTTCTGAGATGCTAGCAGACTTGCTGAGCTGGAATCTACTGGAGTGGGGTATTATGGAGACCACTGAACTTAAAAATCCATGTACTGAATATATAAAAGTAATCTCTTAAAAGGAGCTCTGTTTGTACAGTGGTTAAAGAAGATAAAAGAGAAAGGTAATCTATCATTAACTAAGTGGTTCTGGAGATAGACCTAAGAGTTGGGTTATGTAAGCTCCAGCAAACTTGGAGAGGAACCAAAAAGGGTTGCCCAAAGGGTGATTCAGACTCCTTAATGAAAGGGGCCAATGTGTGGATTCACCAGCTCCTACAGTGATGTGCTGACACCCTGATTTGCCAAAAAGAGCAACACTAATACCTGCTGGAGTAAGTGATGAGCTGATGCCACAGGTTATGGTGGTGATGGTGGTGGACTGAGGGGTGATATCCGTGAGGTAACTGGAGACACCCATCAAGGTGGCACCTCGCAGGATAGTGTCTAATAATGAATCCCATGCAAGATAACCACATGCTTGTATCCAAGCAGCAGTATGGAGATCAGATGGACACACAGAAAGGTACCCAGGAACTGGGATAAATAGAGAGATGGAAAATGATAATGTTATCTAAGTTATCTAATGTTATCTGAAGCTAGGAACTTAAGGATTAATAAAAATGAAGAAAACAAAGATCATGTCCTAGGTCAGGAAATGTAAAAACAAAACAAAACAAAACAAAAACCACTAATTTGCCCTAATAAAATAATAACCTCCATAACAATATAATGGTAGGACTGCATTTACTCCTTCACACAGTCTTCAGCTTTGGTCATATGTATACAACACAGATGTAGATGTGTATATATATAGATATAGATACAGATATGTATAGATATAAATGTTAATATTTATATTTGTATTTAAGTTTAAATTGTGCATGGATCGAACAGATATTAAAATAAAAAGGGCTTTCAGAGATTCGGCATTAATCATGCAGCTACAAAGAGTATACAAGACACCAGGTTTTATGAACTGCCTCTAGGAATACACCTACACTGTGAGACTGACACTCCATACTTGGAGCAAGTGGTGATGAACTTAGGGCTAAGAAATGTTTTTTTTTTACAAATACTGTAAAAATTATAAAGCATGTTGAATCACTCCATAGATCACAATAGATACTCCATATTTGACAGCGACAAGGGCTGTGGAACAGCTATTAGATGATGCTGACTATATAATGATGACCACCTTAAGTGTATGCTTATTTAAGGGATGATTTCAGGAAACAGCTTGCTCTTAGGAGCAGTCTATAAGTGAAAATGCACTTTGCAAAATTTTTAAATCTTGCTGGCTTGCCTTTTGCCATTTTACAGCAAAGGAAATGTTAATGTGTAATAGAATTAGCATTTAGGAGAAGCCTAGAATACTGTCCTTTATAATATAGCCCAATACTTATTATTCAAGACAGGTCTTCTCATAGTGCAATTTAAGCCCCCCAAAATTACCCATCATTACACAGACAGTACATTTAACATTCTGAGGCTAATCATACAACAACCTACCCTTTCAGGGGAGATACAAAACCTTGCTTGGGCTTTAAGTTCTGATTACAAGATGAGGTTCCAGTTGAGAATTTCAGCTATAAACCAAATGACCTTCAATGACCATAGACTGGAAAACCTGGTGACTAATCTAAATAGATTTCCAGGCAGAGGAAAAAAACACCACCCAGCTCTTGTTTCTAGTTCTCTGCATTATTAGGGGAATGACAAAGACAAGCAGAATGTGAAAAAAATCATGACTCCAGTGACCTTCATGGCTTGTCCCGGAAAGGTCAAGAGTAATCAGCAAAACTTTAACTAGAGCTCAAATTCAGCTTTGTTATCCTTAGAGGCTGGTAAAATTAAATATTCTCTTCTTGTTCTCTGTAAACAGCTACAGTAATTGGTGATGTTTTCCAGCATTGGCTATGAAGATGTATTGACATGACCTAAAATTCATAGAGAGACAGTATTTTACATAGTATGCAGCAGACTACAACCAGATCCTGATTTCAGTTTGTACCACTGGAAAGTCATAATCACATTCCATAAAGTGAGATCATACCAGGATATGAGCACATACCAGAATATCCAGTATGGGTCTTTACAGCTTGTTATGCTTGCTGTCTAAGGCAAAACACCTATTATTTGGAAAAAAAAATAATAATAAAAAAAAAATCCTGAGACAGTCAAAGTCTACAGAAATAAGTCATGTGAAAAAAAAAATACAGTGAGTAATCAAGAATAGATCTTGTAGGGGCTTTCTGACCTTTGGAGTGCTTTGTCCCTTTTGTCCTTTTGCATGTCACAAGGATGTTTATTTATTTATTTAATATTAATTCTCAGAAGAGTTGTAGGAATGAACATGTTGAATCAGACCCCAGTGGTCCACCTCCTCCATCTTCATACCATTAGTGAGCAGAAGCTTAGAGAAAGTGCAAGGAAGTAAAGAAGGAATAAATATATGATCTCAGGGAAAAAATTCCTCCTTGATTTCAATGATAAGAAACTGGGTTATTCCATACAACATAAGAAGGCATATCCTTTCTAATAGGACTTTAAGAAAACTTGTCCTGGGAGTTTGGTGTTATCCACACTGTTATTTAGCTAGTTTTTGAATCCTGTGGAATGATTGACGTAAATTATGACCTAAGGAAACAAGGTCAACAGACTAATTTTGAGTGCAGCAAACGTGCTTTCTCTTCTGCATATTTTTATTTTGTTTAGTCTTTTGTATGCTTACCTTCCCCCTTGGCAATTCCGAATCAAAGGGCTCTTCATAGCATCCTCTGTCCTGTACGTTGTGGTCTCTTTAGTCTGTCTTCATGACTCCAGTCATTAGTGGGGTTCCACAGGGCTCCACTTTTAGGGCCAGTTTTCTTTAATGTTTTCATAAATGACTTGGATGCAGGACTTGAAGCTAGCTTTTGGGTGACACTAAATTGGGAGAAGCTGTTGACTCCCTTAATGATAGGGAGGCCTTGCAGAGAGATCAAAGTTGGCAATCACCAAGCACATGAAGTTCAACAAGAGCAAGCGCTGCATTCTGCACCTGGGAAGGTGCAACCCTGACTGTATGTACAGACTGAGGGATGAGAGTTTGGAGAGCAGCCCCATAGGAAGGGATCTGAGGGTTCTGATCACCAGCAGGTTGAATACAAGTCAGCAGCATGCCCTGGCAGCCAAAAGGGCCAAATGTACCCTGGGGTGCACCAGGCACGGCATTGCTTCCTGGTCAAGGGAAGCGATTGTCCTGCTCTTGCTTTGTGGTGCTTTGGCCTCACCTCGACTGCTGGGTGCAGTTTTTGGTGCTACAGTATAAGGACCTAAAACAATTACCGAACATCAAAAAGAGGGCTACAAAGATGGTGAAGGGTCTAGAAGGCAGGACATACGAGGAATAGCTGAAGTCCCTTGGTTTGCTCAGCCCCAAGCAGAGCAGGCTGAGGGGATGCCTCATGGCAGCCTGCAGCTTCCTCACAAGGGGAGCAGAGGGGCAGGCACTGAGCTCTGCTCGCTGGGGACAGTGACAGGACCCGAGGTAATGGCGTGGAGCTGGGACAGGGGACGGTCAGGCTGGGTGTTAGGGAAAGGTTCTGCACCCAGAGGGTGGTTGGGCACTGGGATAGGCTCGCCAGGGAGGTGGTCACAGCACCGAGCCTGACAGAGTTCAAGGAGTGTTTGGACAATGCTCTCAGACACATGGTCTGATTTTGGTGTTTCTGTTTGGAGGCAAGAATTGGACCCGATGATCCTTGTGGGTCCCTTCCCACTGAAGATATTCTGTGATTCTGTGGGAAGGTTTCAAGTCTCTGGCTGTTCTGCATTTCCCATTCATGAACCTCCTCTAACTCTGCTTTGTGGTTTTGGAGAAGGAGAAGCCTGAAGCACATAAGTATTAAAGTCTGTAATTAATTTATATCTCATAATGTACTGCTTTCCACTGTTGTCTTGAATTTTGTAGGAAACATTAAAAATGAAAAGTAAGTTTTTATCTTTAAATTAAGTAAAGGAGCATTAAATGCTCTCTTCTGCTCCAATAATCTAAAAATAATGGCACTTACCTTGAACTTTGAAAGGTTCCTTCCTTCTTGTGCATTCAGATACTGAGTTGTATTTCCTATCTCTTTGAAACTTAATAGGACTGGACATCCTGTGCTGCACAGCATCAGTAAAATTGCAGCTGTTAATAAGGGACACCTGCAACATCTAGTTTTAGAACAGCTAAAGCAATGACCATCATTTCTAAAATAAAATGTAAAATTTGTGGGGGGTGAGAGGGGAAAGATTTTGATCCAGTATTCCAAATCAATGTCTGCATACTCTGCTACAAGTCCTGCTGACTTTCGTGAGCACATAAAAGGTAAAATGCCAGTCATCATTAATAAAGTTGACAAAATCAACCTTTTGGGCTTGCTCTAATGCTATTAGTGTCTGTACATACTATGGGCACATTTAGTAGCAGGGACTTCCCATGCAGAATATCGTCGTGTTTCAAAATGGAGAAGGAGTCAGGTCTTCTTTGCCTGTGTCTCCCTCAAAGGAGAGGGTGAGAACATGTAAAACACAACAGGATAAAAGTGAGGAAACAGCAAGAGGCAGGGACAAATATATCTCTCTTTAGTCTTCCCGTTGTCACTCCATCTTTGCTTAGTGTTGGTGACACAAGCAATATTAGATCAATTGTGTATTGGTTGTGGTGGTTTAGTGGGGACCACTGTGATATATATACAATATCCCTCCAGCACATTTTCCACAATGACATTAGGAAAGTGTTTTTTAACTAGTATGTACTGTGATATAAAGACAATAGGTTCTGTGCAACTTCACTGCAGATATCAAGTATCAATATGGTATAAATCAGAAAAGTAAATAAATAACATGTAGTGTCATTAATACTTCTTACAATGTAAGATGTAAATAAATCATAATGGCAATAATAATAATAATTATTAGTTAAAATTCTATTACCTTTAACATGACAGAATGAAGTTGTTAATATCTTACCAAAGGCAGACAGATAGGAAAGTTCCTAGGAATGAGATCATGAATTTCATCTGTCCTCTTTTGCTTCCTCAATTTAGGAAGAAATTTAATATTATTTTGCATCTACAGCTGTGTGCAATCTGTGCCCAATGCATTGTCTTATATTGAAATTAAGTTTATGGTAAAGTTAAAACATTCACAGAGAAATAAAAGATGACCATATCCTTTAGTGGTTTTAATTATAAGGAGACTAACCATACATTTCTTACGGTTATTAACAAGAGTTACCCATGCTAAATATTGTTTTAGTCACTGAAGATCACACTAATACTGTCTAAGAAAGAAAAATAAATACAGTCTCACCAGATTAAAGAACATTTAGTGAAAATCAGAATATAATTCCATAATGTGATTAAATGATTTAAAATTTACTTTAACATAGAAACTTCAGTGCTTGATCCAAGTATTTTATCCTCACACAGGAATAAGCCACTGCAGAAACTAGAAACCATTTCAGCAGAACAAAAGATCACCATTAAAAAGTTATTAGAAGGAGCAGGAACAGCAGAAACATACTGGTGTCCTCTTTTTAAAAAATAAATGATCCATTAATTCACAAAAACAAGCCCATTACTGTGGTAACAAACTTAGTTTAGGCAAATGTTCCTATCAGCATTATTCAAGCTCAAATTTGATTTAGTTTGAAAAAGGGATGAATAAAGCTAAGGGTAATGGCAACCTATTAGACCATGTAGACCTTAATAATACATTTGAGAAACTGTGCTGAGAGAGTGACATGAACATCAACAGAGAAGCAAAGAGCATGAGTTGCAGAATAATGGAGAATTTGTGTCTGAAATCATACCAGAGAAGGCAGAGTGAGAAATAGAAGGGAGGAGCGTGTATCTAACTATAAATCAGAGAATAATCATATTAATGAATGTTTCCCTACATAGTTTCAGTTTGTTTCTTTATTCTATTTTTACTGAATCTGATTTCTATTCAGGTTCAATTAATAATAATGAGTCTAAAATTAATTTGCATTATCATTTACAGCGAGTGCTTTGATCATGTATGTAGTTGGAACTATAATGCTACATTACCATATTATGCAAATTGTACTTTCAGCATGAGCTACATTTGTATATCATTTCTCCATTGTATATCATTTCTCCATGCCACTGGTTATCCATCCTGTGCATTGTTTCTTTGTGTATCCTCCTGCAGACCTCTGGAAGCTGGGGGAATTAGGGGAGATACTACCAGGGGAAATACTGATAAAAGCATACCCTTTTCTTATGTTCTCTGTCTAAGCACTCAGAGCTGGCACCAGCTTGGGGAAGAACTTTATTTTAACATAGCATGCTTTTTGTCCTTTGTGATTCTGCTATTATTTTAGCTAAATTGTTTTATTGCATTGACCTGATACAGCAATGAGTTTTGTCTAGCAGCCTTTCTTTCTGGACTGACCGCAGAATAGACTACAAACTGCACAAATGTGAACATGCACAAAAAACCCAAGTACTGCTTTGTTTTTCTGTCTTTAACACAAGTATATCTCCTGTAGGACTTCTAACTGTTTGCAGCATAAATCTGATAAGAATCTGACCTAAAAAGGAGGCAGAGCCAGTACCACAACATCTATAAGGATCTGATTTTTAGGTCAGACTTATTCATTCATGATACTAAACAAGCTGCAAGAAAAGTCGCTCTTCAATGGTTAATAGAAGTACAACACTGTCAACACTGTCTCAGCTGACTATACTTTTTGCCACTGGCCAAATTTTGTATTGCAGTGAGCAGGCTCAAAAGTATTAGTAGTCTACATTTTTATAGAGGTTTTCATCTCATGAAATGCTGCTTTCCTTTACAAGCTGATACAGAAACTATATAATGACCATTTAATCTACTGCAGCGCTGAAGCTCTGTGGTGAAACACGGAAAGGATTTAGAGACCTACAGCAACATAGCTGTTTTGGAGAGGAAACGAAGACTATTGTATCAATTTGAAACACAGTAGGAATGTTGGAATGGAGAATGTAATTTTTAGACTTGGCATTTGGCCAGGTCATCACAGTCAACACACTTTGCAGATATAATTACTGCAGTAGGATCTTTATGACCACAAATGATCAGAACTTTGCTTTAACATGTCATCCAAAAGATACAATTGAGTCACACTTTGCATCTTATCATGCTGACTCATGGGCTGACAAACTGATGAGAAGATCCTCTTCATTCATTTATTTACCTCTCTTCTACTCTTCTAGTAAGAGATTTAGGTACCTCTCAAAACAAAACAAAAAACAAAAACAAAACAAAACAAACAAACAAACAAACAAAAAACAGCCAAATATTACCAAAATAAAATTTTAAGCAGAGTTTCCAATCTCATTAAGCTATGCATGAAACATTAGACTGTTAACCATGATAAAGGTCCTATAACTTCAGGTCCCTTCCTGCCAGAGCTAAATTACTTCAGAGTTTCCCTATGGGCTTGATCCTGCCTTCCTGAGAGATGATGGTGAAATTCCTCCAGTGAGGTCACTAGGCCCCTGGAAGATGATTCACTCTGCCATTTTACTGCACTTAATCTGTTTGACAGAAGAGCAGAGAAGTGCCTGAAGAAAGGAAAGGGGAGGAGCAGGATCACTTTTTTTCTGTTACTCAACAGCGAGCTGTTGAGTTGGCTCAGATTGTCTTTTTGAAACCCTCTCACTAAGAACTGGGCCTGTTTCCACCACCATTTGCTTTCCCAGGATGCCCTACATGACACATCCAGTATTTTCCAGATTAAAGACTTTAGCTTGGTGTTACCTGGTGAATGACCAGTACTAGATATGAGATCTTCTTAGGAGTCTTCTGCGAGATATTCACTTGGTTAAGCTCCTAAAGATTGATAGACATAGAACACGAGAACATATTAGTATTGTCAAAAAAAATACCATTCTTAGTCACTCAAACTCAAATGTCAGATATTTGTTGCTCAGCATGCAATTAAAGCTGATCTGATTGCCCTCTAAGCAGATAAATGACAAAAAATGGGGTGAGGAAATATTTTTTGTTTTATCCTCAGAGTATATCCAGATGATAATACTGGTAAGAGTGAAGAATCATTTTAGTTTTGCATAGATAAAGAGATTGCTCTTGGCAAATAGATTAATGTACCTGTCTGTACAAGCATAGAGGAAGAAGTAAGAAGGGAAATAGATTAATATTCTGCTGCACATGAGACAATTGAATAAGATTTCTGGATTGGCAACTGGACAAATAATAATGACTGTAATAAACCAGGGGTTTATATCTCCTGATAGGCAATACTAGCTAAAAGATAGTTGCTCCTTAGGAATAACGAGCCAGATTCTCCATCACTCATCACCTTGTGTAATTATTGTGATGAATTCAAAGTAAATCCATTATGCTACCAAATCTGATTTTTTCCTTCTATGTTGTGTTTGTGTTTCATGGGCATAATCACTACTCACAGTGTAGACAATGAAGAATCAGGCTTACTATATTCATTTTCTGTGTAAGAATATGAAAACATAAGAGATCTAGTGGACAGCCACAATAACTTTGCCATGACATGTTATTTAAATGTTAGGTACTTAAATGTTGTTGTAGCCAACCCTGTGGTTAATAAAACCAAGGGAAAAAAAAAAAAAAAGAATGGATTTTAAAAAAGCAATCTGGCTTAATACCAAATTATACTTTTTCTTCTTTCAAGTTGATTTATTAGCAGTTAGTAAAAGCAGGCACAGAGATATTGAATAATAAAAGGACAAGTCACCTATAACCAGCTTGGTCATTTAAAACTCAAAACATCTGCTCAAGAAGCATCTGAAACCCCATTTTTTTTTGTATTGGTCGATTTGATTTTAGTTTAATTTTTTTCTAGGGTATTGTGACTCTTCATAGCTGAAGTGAAAATAATCAAGGTAAAATTATGAAAATAACTTAGTTAGGTGGTAAAGGTCAACAGCAAGTCTTGTTAAGGTCTGGTTCTTATGAAGATATCCTGTCTGTATTGTCAAAATAGATTAACATTATGAAACAATATAGCTTGTCACTTAGAAGAAAAATAGATGTTAACACAAAGATAGTTGTCACAATTAAAATCCAGTTTTGGCTCCAACTGTGAAAGCAAGAAAATATCTAAGGTGATTAGCTCTCTCTTTTGCTTACATAGCAAAGGTCACAAGAAGGTGTTGGCCTGCACAGACTCATAAAGTCTTTTTGTTAGCATATAGACCAGATTTTTACTCTTGATAATAACTATTAGGTTTATAACTCTGATTTTTTAAGAGGAAAGTGCATAGAAGAAAAGGAGTATTTCTTTTTAATTCTTATTGTGTGAACTACATTCAGATCTTGAGGTAATGTGCCTTCCAGCACCCTACGCACTAACACTGAATTGGGATGTAGAGTGAAGGAATTGCCTACATGCTTCTGTAACCATCTGTTTCCCAGGACTACAGCCTGTGTATTTGAACAAGTTACTCTAAGAGCATGAACAGTCTTGGGCTCAGTTGTTTGTTTTCCAGCCTGAAACTGTACAAAGGGAACCACCTCTCAAGGAAGCAACAACAAATATTTAGTTATTTCTCACACCTGAAATGTTGAGCATGCAAGTGTATGGAGAAAGTTAGAGCCCGAAAATTTCCAGAGATCTTCACTGTCATTGTGTTTTCAATAATAAGAGAAAAGGCAGGGCAGAGATCTTGCTCTTAAAAATCCCTGTAAATATTCTTACATGGTCAAGTCCCACCACTGTAGGCCAACAGTTACCAATGATGTATGAAAGAAACTTGATCCAGGAATAAGAATAAATAATAATAATAATTTTAAAAAGTCTACACTTCAAAATACACATGAGTCTTAAATTGAACAAAATAGAAGCTAGAAAAGTATGCTAGCTCAACTTATGGTTCACTGTGAAGGACTTTGGCATCCTCATGTTAGTCAGGGATTTACCTTCAGTGACTTGAATCCTTGAAAAGACATACCTGTGACTGAAGTGATCCAAGACATAAATCTGGCAGGACAAAATATAGCATCTAGTATAACACTCAAAACCCTCTACATAAATTAGAAACCAGAAGTGATCTGAGCCATCAGGTTTAAAGCACTTCGCACATGCTTTCAGCTGTCACTACTTATTTTTTTGTTTTTGGAAATACAAGCTATGGTATTTTTTTACACTTATTAATTGCTTCTTTCTATGTGACTACCTGAAATTGTAAAGTCTCAGAAGAATGCATCCTAAAAGAATCTTCATACTAAGCCAGAAGGTTTTAACCAAAAAAAAAAAAAAATCATTAAAAAAAAAAAAAAATCAACCTTTTATCTTACCTCAATCTGGGAAGAAGCTAGTGCAAATTGTGGTGATGACACCTAAGTCAGAGAAAAGGCTGATCTGCTTGTCAGGCTGGGATTTAATGTTAATGAGGGCTGCCACAATGGAAAATGCAGCCTTGCTTTTCTGACCGCTTAACTGAAAAAAAAATCACAAAAAAACTTTTAGATGTCTGATTTGCTAGCACTTCTGTAATTTTCCAGTGACATAAAAACAGTTAGTACCAGCTGAAATACATTAGCAGCTTCAGTAATTAGTAGGCATAACCATTTCTTGTCAGTTCCATGGGCTATATCCTCAGCTGGCGTAAATCAATGACACTCCAGCAGTGGAACTGTATTACCTTCCACACCTTGAAATATCTATGCATACTAATTATTGTCTTACTCATTACTGCTCTTGTCAATTCAGACACCTGATTTACACCGGATGAGTTTGTCCCATATATTTAGAAGTTTCTGCACATTCCTCAAAGGATCTGTAGCAGTGAATAAACTTTCAAAATAAGCCAGGCACATGCTTTCCATTATCTATCAAATCAATGTTCAATAAAGTGACACCATTACACATAAATCATGACTGCAATTATTAAATCAAGCTGAGTTTGTATTGCTTTTCTTTCACTGTTGGGTAGAATTAACCACGCAGGCATATGAGAACAGGCACGCTGTAATCTTTGGAGCTGGAAAAAGGAGTTAAAAGCCCCACCCAGCTCTCACAATCTAACCTTTGGAACATGCAGCTGATAATGTGAAACAGAACATAATGCCCTGGAGGAGATACATCTGGAGGTCAGCTCAGTCAGATACTGTGGAACTGTTCCAACAAAGCAATCAAATATCTAACAAAACCTATAAAAAAAAAAATCACCTTTGGTATACAGATATCCAAGCTCAGCTAGATAAGGATAGAGAAGCCTGATTTCATTTTTGTACCCCTGTCAGGCAACCTACATGTTGAATTTTCCCTCCACAAACACAAAGTGAGGTTTCAAACTAAAGCTTATTAAGGCTTAGTTTGTCTAACCTAAGCATAATAAATTCATGTGTCAAGATCACAGTTGATTGTTCATCAGAAAAAAATGAGACAAGATAATCCACTTTGCTGAAAATGTAATGCTTTAGGAATGTTACAAACTACTGCAAATGTTTAACTCCCTGTGCTTCATCAGTTATATAACAAAAAAACCATTCAGGGGCTGATTCTTATCTCGTGTTTGCATAAGGCCATGTCTAGACTAGGATTTGAAGGTGTGTTGTTTGAAAGTGTTAGCAGAGTGGTCTAGCTGACAGATCAGGAAGACCTCCCCCTAAAAGACTTTCACACATGTGGAAAGGGTGAAGCATGGGTCCCTCTCCTTCAATATTTGGCTTGATTGACTTAGCACACAAAGGTGATCTGGCTCCACTGGAGTTAGAATGCGACCTCAGGAAGAAGGACCCACAAGAAAGGAAGAAGGAAGAAGGACCCACATTTGCCTAGTCCTAGTCTAGAGCTTTCAAAGAGTCTAAGGCTTTGCACATCATGGGCTTTTCAGCATTGTTCAGTATATCCATACACATGGCACATGCATGATATACATTGGCATCTCACATGAGATTGGATGGCACTTTGCCTTTGTAAGGCCTGTAGCAAAGGGATATAGGAGATGACCTTCCAGTGATGGTCAACCCTTTGACAGCATCCCCTTTACAGAAATATGGTTTCAATCTTGATTCCCCATTCCAAGTTATCTACCTGGGTATAATATTTTTACCTTTTTATTACCCCTGTTTCCAACCAACTTGACCCAGCCACCCACTTCAACTTCAAATGTATCTTCAGTTGCCAAGAGAAAAATCAGGGGAAGGGCAGGAAAGTTTACACAGGGAAGTCTCTAACACACGACAGCTGGATGCTATGAAGCATTTTCTTTTAAAGCATTGCCTTGAATTTACCATCTCTGGTACCTTCATCACTGACTTGCCCCTTAAATTTCAGCAGATGCAGCACATGGCAATAGCAAGAATCTTTACAAAGATCCACTGTGTGTCCTTCTGTGGTTTGGACCATGCCATGTTGGTACTCTCAGTATAAAGCTCTGTGATCAACAGTGTTTTTAAACAATTACAAGTGCTACCTGATTTCTTTTCCCCCACCCCCTTTTTTTTCTTCCAAAGGAGGTAGATTCTTTGTAGATTATTTCAGTCACTTGTTCCAAGTGTATCTCTAAGGATTAATGAAAAAGAACTAGTTTAGTTATAGGTTATGTTCTAAATGTGTTTTTAAAACTTTCTGTGATATATTTCCAATAGATGAAAGGAAGCAATAATACATTTGTAAACATGCTGTTTTTCTTTTTATAATCCCAGTTAATTATGTTTTCATCTTTATAAAACAAGGTATTAGGGGAAAAGGGAACTGGGTAAAGTTTAAACCACATTCTGAGGGAAATTAGGTAAGTGACCAAACTGCTGATGAGAAATGTGAGGAGAAATCTTCTCCTGCTGAAATTCATTGGAAGGCAATTATTCAGTTTACTGGTGCCAAGTTTTTACGCTTTGTGTTTTAGAAATTAAATGCATACAGATACATAGATACACACGTACATGCATTTGCTTTTCTTTTTAACTAACACAAGAGTTGTGAGGCCAATTGTGATAGCTGGTTTTGTAATGGAGCTTTCATTCTGTATATACATTCTTTAAATCTGGTGTGATAACCAGTGGCTTACAGCATCATTAGGAAAGCTGAGACTCTGAGACTGTAGAGGAGCTATTTAGAAATACAGCCTGTTGTTGTATACAGAACATGTCAGCTCTTGGTAGAAAAAATATATATATATATTTAATAAAGAAAGGTGCTTCATATGTTTTTTACCTTGGTATAGGCTGAAGTCCAGCAAGTAAAGTTCAATCACAAATCTGACTGCTACCCTTCCAATATGCGATAGGGTTTTCATGTTCAAAGTTAGGTGCATGTTTAAGTACAATACTAAACAGGAGCCAGAGTGAAAACATCTTTCATTTAAGATAAAAATTCCTGCTTTAACTTTTCTTCCTTGAACTCTGGCTCCAATTTGTGAATATTCTGGGGATGTTCAGGCTTCTGCATGGTGTCCAGCGGGAATGTCAGCAGTTCTGCTTCACTGACGTGTATCAATAGTGCTCAGAGATCAGAGCTCAGAGCGAACACTTAGGAGGGGCAACCTTGTCAGTCAGCACTCAAGTACTTTGCTCTGTTCTTGACCAGCCCATGCAATTCTCATCGCCCTCAAGGTAAGATGAGTGGGTGGATCATGGAAGTGTACAAACAGCCTTCAGGATAATAACTCAACTCCTCTCCTTTTACCTTGAAGCAGTATATTTCCACACACAACCAAGGTGGATAAGACAATATTCAATTTAGAGAGGTGCTCAGAATAGGACGGGCTGTATTTAAAAAGAAGAGAGCAATATGCCTTTTATAAATAATGCAGTGGCTTGCAGTTGTGAGATGCACTCTGGATTTAAAGGCAAATGATGCAGAATTCCTGGCCTCTCTGCAGTGTAATCTGTGAGTAAAAGCTCACCAAGTGACTGAGCAGGTAGAGTAGTAGGTACAGCTGCTAAGCTTGTACTGTCTCTCTGTACAAAGGGCTGCTTCTGGCTCATAGCACAAGCCTTGCCAAAGTGATGTTGGACTGGAATTGGCTGCAGTAGAGGCTCCTCTGTCCTTGCATTAACTGGTGGAAAGGACTGTGCTCTTTGCAGATGTGCAGGGCTACCTTTGCTCCTGGAGAAGCTGGGGATGGATACTGCCTCCCTGATGAAGGACGTGTCTTCAAGGCACGATGCAGCATTTCCTTTGACTGGGGTTTCAAGCATCCCTCCTGACCTTTAGCACAAGGAAAGTCAGCAGACAGCAAAAACATATTAGGAGACCTGCGCACCAAAGATTTCTCATCTCTCTCTAACATATGGAAATGCTTAAGGGAAAATTATCACAGCTTGTCACAACTCTTGTATTCCTCTTTCAATTACAGTAGCTGACAAACATTTAAAAGCTAAAAGAGAATAACTACTTCAATGCAGTGTAGCAACACTCTTTAAAAAAAGATCACCTCAAATCTGATTCTGTCTGGTGCAGTTATCAGTTATTCTGCATGTATTCTACTGGCCATTTATCTTCGTCTGTGTCCCTGATCTGTCTATTGACATGTTGACAGGTAGGACAGATGGAAAATATGAAGAAGAAAAGTCTTACTACAAATAACAACCCAGTCCATTATGTTACTGCTAAAATATTTATAAGAGAAGTTTAATGTGCTTTTTTAATAATAACATTAAAGAATTCACATGTAATTAAATGTGATATATAAATCATGTTGTTTGCTAGAGTTATTGACTGTACTGTTCTCATTCTGCCAAACTTAATATAGAATTAATTGTTAATTTTCAAGCCAGCAGCTTTCTCACCAGTTTATACTCTGGTAGTTTAGGTCTGAGTCACTGAGGTATTAATACCAGAACATAGGTTGCTCCTTAAATTGTCATAAAGATGTTCTTCTCAAAATATGAACTCTTTTTAATACGTTTACCTGGTTTTTTGAGCTCCAATATAGACAAAGTTGAATATGCAAAACATTTCTACCAGTCTTACAGTCAATATAAATTGTATATCTTCATTATACTTATTTTTGTTAGCAAACAGTAGTCCAGATCCTCAGCAGACAACACCAGAGCTCACACAGCTGAACAATACACATCTATAGTGGATGTGGCTCTTGTCTATATACTTTCTCCTTGAATAAACAATTGCATATCGAGAATACCCGGGTTTTTCTGGGGACTAGTACTCAAATGAGATTTACCTAGTATTAACAGTTATTTGACCTTCCTAAGCAGAGCATGAATAAAATGCTCTTTTACATACTTTTGTACAGATGTCTTAAATATTTAAATGAAACATAAAACTTTTCTTTCATGAAGGACCGATAATACTTTGGACCTCACTTGAAATCTAGGTCACTCTGACCTTGTGTAAATGAAATCTTGCATTTCACCAATTTTTCACATGCTTGTTCTGTCTTGAACAAAACCTCAGAATCAAATAAGCACCAGCTTCAACATAGAGGATGATTAACTTAAGGAGTTCTTGGCTTCTTCTTCAAGAAGGTTAACATGACCTTGAATGGCAGGAGAATATTATGGATTTGTATTGTTGAATCTTACGAAAAGTGTTGTTGTAAGAAGTTCACTTGAAAATGTTATTTTAAAGCAGACAAACAGACATTTCTCTTTCACTGCTTTCTTGAAGTTATTAACCCATCTACAAACTGAAACTAATCAGTAGGTTGGCTGTCTTTTACCAAAGTGATACTCAGCCAAATTCATGCACATAGTTCCCATTTTGCTTCTGTAAGAGTTTTATCGATGGTGGTGCTATAAATTCTACCTCTACCTTCTCTCTCATTGGTGCCATTATCAAATACTAAAAGATGACCTTGGAAAATCAAGAGGCCAGGAAACACAAATGTACAGCTAACCTCAGTTCCCCATTGTACATATGGCTATCTATTAATTTCTGTAAGCTTATTCTACATCAGGGCTTTGTTCCTCCCTTGTTAAAGTCAGTAGCAAAAATGTTAACATGAATGGGGCAAAATTAGGCATATAACTGAAAGTGAAGTCAAACCTTGTTTGAAGAATTCTCACTTAAGACTTAGAGCCTGACACAGTGGTCACTGAAGCATTTCTAAAGGTCATTGTCTGATATGATCTTTGCATAATTGTTAGGAATGAAGACATCTTTATTCTGCTCTGGTTACTAGCAATGCTCATATAAAAAGTAAATTATTTACAGCTCCTTTCCTTTTGAAAATGGGCATTATTTATGTAGGGAGAAACAAAGCACACCTAGTTTGAATCAAACTGAAATCAATCAGTTGAGTTTTATGTGCTAGCCACACTGTGCCACTTGTATTTTCCAGTTGTAATCTGTGTAAAAAGTCAGACTATTTTGAAAAGTAGTGCCATCAATTTAGAAAAAAAAAAAAGAGTCTCAGAAGTTAAATTCTATTGATAGTGGAGGAGTAGGAGTGATTCCAAATCATGGTAATGCCCTTAATTAGGTGTCAGTTGCCATTCTAGTCATACAGTATACATCTATACTGTATGTACATGTAGCTCTTCCTTGACAAAAGACAGGGGAACATCCTTCTTAATACATGCGAGATGTCCTTTCAGTTGAAATATGTAAAAGTTGTCAAATTTTTAGTCCTCGTCTATTTTTTGAATTTTCTAATAAGAACCTCCTTCACATTTTCTTAATGTTTGTTTTTCAACAGTTTACACTGCTGAATTCCTCATTGCAGTGAGAATGAAAATATACTTTCTCAAGTTGTCATTAAGAAAACAACCTCTTTGATCTGGATATATCTGAGTGTTTGACTCTTTTAATAGTCTGTCAACATTATTATGGATGTTGTTGAACTTATTCATTTGTTGTGATAGTATTGATGAGCACTGAGGAGAGCCCCATAGTGCACTAAAAAGCTATCTCAAATAGTTGAGGTCTTCCATTAAAATCTACTAAGGAATGTAAAAATTTCTCCTAAGAAGGTAAATACTTATACTAAGAAGAAAAGTAAGAGCTGGAAAATGGACAAATTAAATATGGGTTTAACAAGAAGAATAGAAAATTATTACAGCAGAGAGAGAATAAATAAATAAATAAATACATGAACCTAAACAAAAGTAATCCAATTGGTCTATCAGGAAGTAGGGAAGAAAAATAACACCAGTTTGTGTATTCAGACTGGCTGAATTTCAAGCCAGTAACCAACTTCAGTTAAGTCAGTAACAGAACTCACATCCTCAGAGCTATGTATTTACATAAGTCCAATGCAGGACTGACTAATCATGTATGTTTCAGGAGATGTTCTAGTGGTCTTAAGATGAGTCTTTTGAAAATAAACTAGTTGGATAGACAGACCAGAGGTAGAGGACTAGATGCAGTTTTGTGCACCTCACATTAATTTTCATGTAAAGAAGTTGACTTTTCAAGTTAAAGTTGTTTAAATGTTCATACACATATTTCACATAAAGAAAAAGGTTGACAGTTTCTATGTTGTGGTCACTTTATAAGAGGATAGTTGATTAAAATGTGCCTATTGAGAAAGAGGATGCTACTAGAGCCACTGTTTGAAAGTAGTTCATTTACATTGAATGTGAAACACACGTAGCAGAGCAGTTCTTGGGAGCAAAGTCAAAGTTTTCAGAAGTAGATTTACTCTTTTCAATAAATTTACTTTGAAACACTTAAGAAAATCATCATTTTGAATCTGAAAGCATGTTAGTGTGACTGCAGTTTTGAATAGTTTTAGGAAACATTACCCATGTTAGCACACTTATGTAACTATCACAAGCCTAGTTTCTTCTCAGCAAAAAAATGTTTTGAGGTTGTAATTTGAAATTTAGCACCTGTAACAGTGTGTGTTGGAGGCAGCAGATCCTGATTCCTTCCATATGATAGGAAAGCCTCACCTTTCTGCAACCTATATTCATTTCATTTGCCTGCAAACAATATAAAGATGAATAATTTATGAACATTCTTGCATTGAAGTATATGTTAGCAGCTCTCAGTTTTTAAAACAGAAGAGTTTTTACTGTGAATCTGTGTTCTGACATGGTGCTGGAACCACAGAGATCTTCTGGATCCTTTAGGTGAGTAATCAGCTTTATTTTTTTTAGGTGAGTAGTTAGCTTTATTTTCCAGCAAGTAGCTGAAGTAGAAAAACTGCCCCCATTTTTTTCTTTTCTACCATATAAGTCACAAAGTAAGGCACTGTGCATGTATGTGCTCACGTGAAGCTGCCAGGTATTCTTCCCAGGGATTCTTTTAATACCCTTTGGTATTACATTCTATTACATGGAATGTTATACCAAAGTAGATTTCTGGAAGCTCTCACCTGAATGGAAATCAATAATTTTGACACACACCGCTCTTTTCTCAAAAGTATCAGATTTAGACCAGAGCTTCATAAGAGCAAAATAAACTTCACAGACCACCACCATAGCTATGACAGCTCTCTTATTCACCTGTAAAATGGTGACATTCACTTCTGTTAAACGGGAAACTCCTACATCTGGCATCTGGTAGTGGTACTTTTTCCCATTCTTCCAGAAACCTACACTCCCATCCTTTACTGCCCTGCTGAAGAAAGTAGCAAAGAGCAAATGTGCAAGCTCTGACAACCATTACCCTACTTGCTGTTAAGAAAGAGACTGTAACTCTCAAAAGGGACAGTGAGCAAGAGGAAGCATTTAGCTGGAAAGAGCCCAAGGATGTGTGCATGCAAGCACCAAGATCTAGAAACTTGAGCTCTGGGTTCACTCCAGCAACATAAATCATAGAATCAATCATAAAATGGCTTGAGTTGGAAGGGACCTTCAAGATCACCCAGTTCCAGTCCCCCTGCCATGGGCAGGGACACATCCAGCCCATGTGATCAGGCCTCATCCAGCCTGGCCTTGTACATCTCTGGGGATCGGGCATCCACAGCTTTTCTCGGCAACCTGTTCCAGTGCCTCACCATCCTCTGAGTGAAGAAAAGTGCCTCACTGGCAGTATTGATTTCTCTGAGAGGGACAGGTAGCCCAAATTATGTGAACATAATTTATTCTAGCTCTAACATACCACATCCCTCTGTTTTAATTCTCGTTCTTCTGCTTACTGAGGAGGCTATAATCCAGAGTTACACAGCTGACCACAGAACAACTTTTTCCAGAAGGAAGCTGACTTGTTTAAAAGGAAACAGAAGAAGCAGCAAAGTGATGGTGCATTAGTGAATAGTACAATGAGCCACTGATAGTGCTCCACTGAAACAAAGGGCCCTTTGCAAGAATCCTCTCCTTTGGCATATGATAGACCTCATGCCCCGGGATCACGATGGCTCACAGACGGAAACAAGAGAGGAAGCCAGAAATCTTGTCATTTCTTTTTCTCATGGGATAAACAATGTTTTATTCTACCTTTAACCATGGAGGGAGACACCACCACTTAGCAAGCAAATCTATATTAAGTGCACTTTCTGGAATTATTTACAGTACCATTTGTTCCAGAAAATGACACTGATAATATATCACTGAATTCAGAAAATGGAGTTTGACAGAGATAAAGGCTTTTTAAGGAATAAAAAGCATCCTCCTTAATGATGCCTAATTAAATAATTCTCTGTTTTCCTGCCCAAAAAGAGAAGGAAAATACCATTGCTCTCCCACAATACTCTTTTGAAACTCACAGACAAGCCACTTTGGCACACTGGTTTTAACCATTAATGACTCCACAGCAAGCAAGACTGTTTCTTGTGTATCTTAGCAATATATTTTTGATCTAAGCAAAAGCCCCACCTCACTGTTCAGGGATCAATTTGTCTGAAGAAATAAGGATTCATCCACATATATTTCATCACTGTAGACAACTTTATAGTTATTTCCCATGTCAAATTATATTACTTGTTAACCAGTGAAAAGGGAGATCAGAAATCAAAGAAAAATATGTTTATTTTTGAGTACCCTAAGAATTCATTTGTTCTTGTAATTTCTTGCAATTTCCAGATATGCCTGTATAAGTTCACTTTCATGTAATGTATCAGAAATATATTCAGGAAATAAAGATGTCCTGCTGGCCAGATCTGTTTTTGTAAAGGTAACCCTGCAGGTTGTATGCTACTAGCACAGTTTTTATGCCAAGAAGTATTAAGAAGTATTAAACAGGAGCGGTTAAAAGTCAATCCTGCCTTGCAGCTGCTTCTAGTGAACCTGGCAAAGGTCCCCCAGTCTGTCCATAAATGTATGGTGTCATTGCTATATAAGAACATTAATCAATGTTATCTGCCTCATGATGACCACAGAAATGTCTTACCTTGTGATTTTGATGGGAACTGCAGACAGGATCACATATTCCCATTATTTCTTTTATTTTTGGTAGAGCAGCTGTAAACATTAGTTAGCTTAAGTTTAAGTCAATGAGTTAATTTCAACAGTGAGCATTCTTTAAGCAGACATTAAGTAAATGACCTAATGGTAATGCTTCCTCTCCAGAAAGTCCTTTTATAAATTGTACAAGGTGATATAAATTATCTCTCTCTGGACTGGAAGATTTTGATTTTTTGTTGTGTAAATAGTGTCCAGCCATGGTAAGGGCTCCATAAAACAAGCAATTAAAAAGAGGTAAAATATACATCAGTGTATGTATTTTGTGTACTGTAGTTTTATAGAAAGACTGCTTTCCCACCACAAAATGCACATAAAGATCACAACACACACACACAAAGTTGTTTGTTTTTTTTACAGTGAAAGTCAGTGGTGATTTTTGGGACTGTGCTCTTAATGTAAGACAAAGATTCTTACTTTAAATGCCTGAATGTACTATAGGAAAAGTCCAGTTACCTTCACTGATTACAAGAAACCAGGGATCCTAACACAGCTAGTCTGAGAAGAACTTCTCTTTGATATCTAAAGCATGTGTGAAGACACCTAGCCAGCCGTCACTTTTTTGTAAGTGAAAGGAAGAGGAGATTTGTAACAAGTGTTTACCTTATTTTCACATTGTGTTTCTAAGACTGATATAGTAGAATGTCAGGTTTAGTAGGTGGCAGTGATGTATTTGGAATATAAATGGAGATGGTTTTCTGAATGGAGGTAGCTCAATTCTATGTCCATTTTAGGACATATAATTGCTTAGATACAAGAAAGATAAAGACATACTAATATGTAGATGGAGAAATTATACTGTCTGCATAAGTCTTTAAAGGAGAGACAAACTTTTGTGCCAGTTTGAACTCTCGGGTTTCATAAAAGCCTTTTTGTCTCTTTTTATGGCCTCAGGGGATGAAATAGAATATTGTTTTGAAACTTAGTGCAGATCATTGTGCTTGTGTGCTTGACATATATATTGAACTTCTGAGTTTCTTCTGAACCATTAAAAAAAAAAAAAAGCATTTTTTAACACTTATTCTATTATTATAATTTTTATTACAAGTAAAGATGGCATCTTGGCACCTCATAAACCTGTTCTTCACTGTCCTCATTTATGTACAAACTGATAGTCCCTGTCACTAGTGACTTAGATTTTAATAGGACTGTTCCTATGTGCTGTGAAAAAATAAATAAATAAATAAACACAACATATATACATGTATATATACATATGCAATAACATCATCATTGTGCTTTTAGTTCACCAGTAACATCCTATTATGGACACTTTAAAATGATTTGCAAATAATACTGAATCAGCCAACCTTCTTTTGTTTTTTTAACAGCCATTCTTGTGGCAGAGAATGCTTGCATGATGCTAGCAGCCTGCCCTTCTTCCCCCAGTGTTTGAAAAAAGGTTGCATAGTTTTGTTCTAACCCTCCCTCTTTCACACAAAGTAGAGATAATAATAACTAAAAACAAACAAACAAAAACAGAAACAAAACATGCAATAGCAAAGGAGAGAAATCCAAGTAAAGAGGAGTTGACTGAGGGAAGACCTGATTGCAGCTGGTGCTCACTGAAGTAGCTGCCTTAAGAGGGAAAAAGAGTGGGATAGGTGAAATAAGAATACAGAAGACGTTCAGTTTATTGCTTAATCCAGACAAAACAGCATTTGGACTTCATAAATGCAGAAGGGAGAGGTTTATTCTGGACACCTTTCATAAATAAACTTTTGCCTTTGAAAATAAAGTGGAGCTTACATCTGTGTCTGAAGATACCGACCTCTTTCCATTGTGGATGACAGCGAGCACTGCCTGTTCGGTGTTCTGTAACAGAACTCAATTATGTGTAAGGAAAATAGGTCTGTTTTCAAAATTAAGTGTATTACGTGGGATAAGAAGCTTTCTGTTCTTTGAGTAGAGAAAGATAATAGACGCTTCTAATGTCCTGTTCCTTGTTGAAACTACAGTTCAGTAGCCTTGTCTGGTTGGAGCTGAACAACAGATTAAATCTCACTTAGTTTCTAATCATTCCTGTGTTGCGTACAAGAATCAGTGCTTCTTTGGGATGAGGAAGCTGAAAACAAGGTGTTGCCATAGCATGGATCTTAAGCCCAAAATTCATAATGAAGGATCTGTTAGCCTGTTTTACCTTCTGATAACCAAATGTTATTCTTATAACAAGAGTTTAATTTGGAATGGCTCTTCGGACTGCATTGTCGTACTGTTTGTTCCTAATTGATACCATTTCTTCCTAATTAGCTTCATCAATATCACCATGAATCAGGAATTGCTGTTACATTAAGTTAGGGTCCTAATCATAAAGACAGGACTGTGATTAAGTATTTTTCCCCACGACGTGTATAATCCTATGTTAAGCATCTCAGAGAAATATTTTAAGCTTAACTCTTTGAAATAGCAGTTCACCTATGCTGGTCTATCAGTGCAATTTTGTTACATTAAAAAAAAAAAAAAAAAAAAGATTGCTTCTCTTAGCAGTCTTTTTGTTGGCTATGCAATTATGATGCTAATTTAAAGCTAGTTAAAACTTATTGCCTTAATAGAAGCTGAACTTTGCTAACCAAAAAGGGTATGTTTTTACCCGTAGGGCCTAACTGGTTAGAAAAGAAATAAATGAAAAAAATGATCTAGTGCAAACACTTATTATATCCTCTGATGATGTCTTGACTTTTCCAATAACAAAATTTCCTAATCTTCATATATACCAGCATTTAGCAAATTAAACATTTAATTTTTCAATGGTGGAAGAGCATGGGCACAGCAAGAACAACTCATTCCACTCATTCCTGCTGAAAGGTATCTGCAGCAAAGGATTAACTGCTGTATTCAACAATAACGAAGCTCTTGTTTTCAAATAAGGAGGTTAATTGGTTTTGTACAAAATATACATATATAGCACGTACGACTAATATTAGTTTTGTGAAGGCTCTAAATAGAGCCTTAGAGGTTTAGATTCCTTAGCAAGGGAATCTAAAATTGTCTTTTATTACCATTTTTAAAACAATCTGTCCTTGACCAATAATTATACTTGCAGAGCCCATGTTAACATGTCATTACAACTGCTTAACATGTCCTCTGAACCTTCAGTGATTCTCTTTTTACACTACAAATGTGTTACCAGCTGTAAGCCTTTGCATTGCTTCCCTCTTTTTTTTTTTTTTTTTTTTTTTTTTTTTTTTGCCATTGGCATCACAGAAGAATTAGTGATTTCTTAGACTGCTAGTGCAAATGGCTGTGAACCAGGTTCTAATCCTCCCTAAGGTTTTAACATCAGTTTAAGAAACTCAGAAGGTGTCATAATGTATCTATGAAAAATCTAAATAAAGGTGCACATTATACATCTGCCTGACATCTGAGAAACATGCATTTACAGCTTCTAATTAATATTATGGTGATACATATATGATATAACCATTTCTTCAAAATTTCTAACAGTTTTTGACACTGAGATGGTGGTCTCTGCCCATATGAGTTATGTTTTTACCATAGCTTCAGAGACACGTAAAAGCTTGGTGTGACACAGAGTTGACTGGCAGTGTTTTATATTTGTCTGACAACACATTTTGGAATTTGTCCATAGTCAAATAACAACTATGTTTATAAAAAAATCACCTCTCTCTCATGCAAATTTCATCAATGATTGTGGACCTTTCTGAATTTAAACACTCCAGTTTTATTCTCATCACTTGTATCAGTTCTCAGGGTTGGTAACTCATGATTTTGGAGAAGTCATAGTGTAAAAGAAATTTTCTCTCTCTTATTCTTCTATGTTCATACTTAATTTTCACCTTAATTGTGATGGGTTTTAAGTTTACATAATTAACGTACTGTTAGGTCTCATGCAGCTTCCATTTCTAGATCTGTGTCTTGGAGGAATACATGGTGAGAGCTTAGTGATTTTTTTTTATTTTTTTTTTGGTCAGTGTTCTTAACTCATTTCAAATAATGCTAGTTTGCTGGTTGTAAATAATGTATATTTTCTCAAGTTTCTCTCCAGTGCCATATTATGAATAGTAATGAAATGTTAAAGTTGTTTTATCTGTACATAACATTATTACTGGAAATATCTCAAAAAAAAAAAAAAAAAGGCTAACAAAAAAACAGACCTCATTTAGACAGCTGAAAAATGAGCAATGTCAGAGTCTACCAAGCATTAGATTTGTCACTGATGCTAACCACTCCTTTCTCTCAGTATATGAAAGTTTTACAGCAATATCCACACAGAACATATAAAAGTCACATACATTTGTGAAGATTTTGTCATCAATAAACAATGAGCCAGATCCTCAGTAGATGTAGATTTATTATAGATCCATTTATGCTAGTGAAGCCTTACAGCTTACAGCAGCAAGAGGTCTGGCCCATTACTTCCAGGATTATGATATTTCTATTTTATAGAATTAGTTATTTTAATTTTAATTTGTTGTGTATTTAGGTTCATCCCACTATGAAATAAAAGAGGAAAAGAGAAGATATATCAATGTTTAAGATTTAAGAAGTAAATGTTGCAGGGCAAGCAATAACGTTTAATGGTAACTATGTCTTGCTGGTTCCATCCCAGGTTACTAGCAAAGTGTGGGTATGCATGTTTTTTAAAACATCTGTATGAACAGCTAGCTCTTTGATTTGATGTGTGGTTGTATTTAGAGAACAACATAGTTTGTATAAACTGAGAGGGAGAATAGCCAAAAAATGTTCTTCAGTCAGTCACAGTGTGCGTGGATATGGTTTACACACCCTCATCCTTCTTGCAAAACCTTCCTTCTGGCAAAACTCCAGTTACCTCACTCTCTCTCTAGTGTTTACCTACAGTTAGGATCCTTTTTGTTTGATTGGAATTGAAGATTTCTGTCTCCCGTAAGGCCAGAATTATCTTCACAGAAATAATTTCTATTAAAACCGTCTTGGGAGAAACAAAACAAGCAAGCAAACAAACAAACAAACAAAAAACCACCTAGATCCAAGATTTTTCTCCACAAAGACTCTGGAGTTCGGTGGTACTGAAAGACACTAGGTCACTAACAACCAAAAAAAAAAAAAAAAAAAGCAATCAACTTAAAGATTAGTATATAGTATATCCTTAGGGGAAAAAAAAAAATCTCTCTTACTAAGAACCACATTATTTCTAAATAAATTAGAAACAGAATATGAAAGCATATTTACAGCAACATAAAAGGAAGAAATGAACTGAAAGGGCAATACACTGTACTGAGATTATTTGAATATATGCATTTTTAATGACAATTCTAAACCAGAAACTGTTCAATTAAATGCAATCTGTCATGGTTGGGGGAAAAGGAGGTAATCATGCTCAAGAATGACATTTCACCATGAATAGTAACTTTTCACTGTCTTAAAATGTATGTGTGGTGCTTAAATAATGTTAGACAGTTACAGAAATTTTAGAATTATGGGCTTGTAAATTGATTTTCTTTCTATTATTCATTCACTTTTAGGCTCTTTCAGCACTGCAAAACACACATTTTCCTTTATTTGCCCTTTTGCTTCTTGAAGAATATTTGTCATTGTGGAAGTTAAGCAATAAGGTTATATTTGCTTACAGTTCACCAATAATTCTCAAGAAAAAGAGCTGAGAGCAATTCCTAAGCTGTCCCAGCTCAATGCTATTCAGGTATTTAGGACATAATGTTTTTGCCTATTCAAAACTCCATCCGCAGTGCACTTTTGTACAGTCTTATACTGTATAGTGTGGTACATTTTCTTCATTTTGTTGTCTGTTAGTACCAACTGAATAAACAATGCTTTCCAAATGAAGAAGTTGCAGGCATTTCACAAATGCATATCACTCCAAAAATCAACAAGCAAAGATATATATATATTTTTTTTAATAAAAGGTAGCAAAAGAGTCATGGGGTATAAATAAATGATCATGATGTTCCTGAGGGCTAAGGGCATCATGTATCTCAAGAAGGATTGCATAATAGGTGCCAAAAGTTACAAATGATTGACATTCAATAGAAAATGGAAGCAGGGAATAGAAAACATTTTGGGGCATATTCTGATAAGTGTACAACAGTAAAAACCCATTATATCTACTTATCATTTTTCTGCAATTTGGACTGTGTCTATCATTAGCAAAAACAGCCAGCTTAATCACATTAGACCAATGCTTTGGGGGGACATTTAAGTCTTCATATCTCTCAAGTGTCCTGATTTAATTGGGACATCCTGAACTTTCATAGTAAATCAGAGATCCAGCTGTCCCCAAACCAGCAGGCAAATTCTCACTTTCCATTATTCTCTCCTTATGCTAGCACTTTCCAGAGGGTAAACAGAGGTCTGATAACACACGGACACAGAAATGTCAGATGCCACTCTATTTAAATGCAAAGGCATTTTAAGGTTGGCTACTTGGGCAGAACTGCTTGTGCATATAAATCTCCATTTTCAGTGCATTAAAAGCAAGAAAAGTACTGTTTGGATTAAGATACATGTCATTCAATTACACTTTTACTTTAAAACAAATCTGGGAGTTCAGTTTTTCATGCATTGTGCTTGGAAACAATGCAGACTTAACATGCCAAGTCCATTTATTTTTTGTCTAATTTCAGTGCTTACTTGTATGAAACTTACTGAGAATTTTTGTCAGACTTCTTTTTCATTAGAAAGTGCCTAGTCATGGGGATTTGTGCCAACAAATACCAGTTTCAATGACACTTTCTTCAGGAAATTTTTCTTAGTTTATGGTGGGGAAGAATATCTGGTCAAGACTGGTCAAGATGCTATTTCAAAGACTAGACTAATACGAACTTAGAGTAACCATAAACACACAAAAAATGAGACCACAGTTCAGGTGGAAACAGTTAGAGACCTGCTGCTCCACCTGGACTGTCACAAGTCCATGGGGCCAGATGGGATCCACCCAAGGGTGCTGAGGGAATTGGTGGACATGATTGCTGGGCTGCTTTCCATCATCTGTCAGTGGTCATGGTCATCCGGAGAGGTTCCAGATGACTAGAGACTTACTAGTGAGACAGCCATCTATTAGAAGGGTCATAAGGAGGATACAGGAAACTACAGGCCTGTCAGCCTGATCTCGGTGCCAGGAAAGGTGGTGGAACAGGTCATCTAGAATGCTATCACACAACGTATGTGAGACAACCAGGGGATCAGGCCCAGTCAGCATGGGTTCATGAAAGGCAAGTCCTGCTTGACCAACCTCATCTCCTTCTATGACCAGGTGACCCGCCTGGTGGATGAGGGAAAGCCTGCTTACGTAGCCTACCTAGACTTCAGCAAAGCCTTTGACACGGTCTCCCACAGTATTCTGCTGGAGAAGCTGGCAGCCCATGGCATGGACAGGTATGCTCTTTGCTGGGTTAAAAACTGGCTGGATGGCTGGGGCCAGAGATTGGTGGTGAACGGAGTGAAATCCAGCTGGTGACCGGTCACCAGTGATGTTCCTCAGGGGTCGGTGTCAGGGTCCATCTTCTTTAATAACTTTATTGATGATTTGGATGAGGGAATTGAGTACACCCTCAGTAAGTTTGCAGAAGACACCAAGTTAGGGGGAAGTGTCAATTTGCCAGAGGGTAGGAAGGGCCTGCAGAGAGACCTGGACAGATTGGGTCAATGGGCAGAGACCAGTGGGATGAGGTTCAACATGGCTAAGTGCTAGGTCAAGCACTTTGGCCACCACAACCACTTGCAGCACTACAAGCTTGAGGGAAATTGGCTGTAGGCAATGCAGTGGAAAAGGATCTGGGGATGTTGGTTCGACGCTCCCCTGAACACGAGCCAGCAGTGTGCCCAAGTGGCCAAGAAGGCCAGCTGCATCCTGGCTTGTATCAGGAATAGTGCAGCCAGCACAAGCATGGAGGTGATCATCCCCCTGTACTCTGCTCTGTTGAGGCTGCGCCTCAAGTACTGTGTTCAGCTTTGAGCCCTTCACTATAAGAAGGACATTGAGGCCCTGGAGAGTGTCCAGAGAGGGGCTACAAAGCTGATGGAGGTCCAGGAACACAAGTCCTGTGAGGAGTGGCTGAGGTAACTGGGGTTGTTTAGTCTGGAGAAGAGGAGGCTCAGGGGAAACCTTATTGCTCTCCCCAGCTACCTGAAAGGGAGGTGGGGGGAGCTGGGAGTTGACTTCTTCTTGCAGATAACTACTTATAGGACTAGAGAAAATAGCCTCAAGTTGCACCAGGGGAGGTTCAGGTTGGAAATTAGGAGACATTTCTTCTCAGAAAGAGTAGTCAGGCATTGGAACGGGTTGCCCAGGGAGGCGGTGGAGCCATCGTGCCTGGTGATGTTTAAGGAAAGGTTGTACATGGTGCCTGGGGACATGGTTTAGTGGGTGACATTGGTGATAGGGGGGAGAGTTGGACTAGATGATCTTGGAGGTCTTTTCCAACCTTAATGATTCAATAATTTTATGACTCTACCTTAGCACTCCAATGATTTAGCTCTAAGGTTTCCTATGTTTCAGAAGAGGATCTCCAAACTATTGGCAATTTTCACGTGTTCCTCTGTCATTTTCTGTGGAATGTAATTAGAACACAATGTCTTAAAATACACATATATATTCATAATTTCAAGCGTTTTCAGGTATAGAAAGCCATTTTATGTGCAACTACAGTTCTGACACAGCTTCTGAAGATTTTTAGTTTATGACTGTCTTGTGTGTCAACAGTAAGCTCCTGGGGTCAAGTACTGTAACCTCCTTTTACTACAAACCTGGCAAAAACCACCTATAAACTTTGAGTATGGAAATATGACTTCATCTATAACATGAGCAGTAGAATATGTGAAGTACAATGTGGAATACGAAAAAATAGAAATAAATATAGATATTTAATATGGAATCCTAGCCAAAGGTTTTCATATGCTGTTAATACAATGAAGATTCATCCTCTATGAATGTTCCTTGTGACTGATCATATTTCTTTTCCTTTCTGTTATGTCACACCACGTGGTCATTTTCAACTGCACAAAGAATCAAATCATCTTTACTTTTTGACCTCTGCAAATAGGAAGAGCTACAGAAGCTCCAAGAGTGGTGAATCAAGTCAGAACCACTTGGGAAATGCCCACCCAGCTCAGTTTGGCTGAACTATTCATGCAGTGGTTCACTGACTGGAGTAGTTTGCAGGCTGCTGAGCAAAGGAGCCCTTTGCCACCCAGTAGCTGCTGCTCCTTTCTCTCTAACCACAGCACTACAAACATTTTTAGAACAGGCTATGTTGCTCCCCTAAGGGAGCAACTCCTCTTCCCCTAAGGGATAACTCCTCTTTGTAGCAACCTGCACAGCAGGATGAGGTGACAGCACAGTCACTAATTCTGGAGGAGGGAGCCCACCCTGGTTACAATTTCCATTCACAATGTCCAGTGCACTCGAAGGATGGGACACATGAAACAGGGAGGGAAAGAGGGGCACATTTTTACAATCAAATCCATAAATTAAGTCAATTTAGAAGTAGCACTGAAATCTTAAAAACATCCTTTTGACAGCACCAACTGAGCATTTACTGAGTATCCAAGGACAAATCTCATGCTGAGAATGTTTAACACCATGGGGAGAGTAATGGTCAAGATCCTAAATATCCCACCTTGAACATGTTGATCTTAAAAGTAAGGGGTTAAAGCTCCTCTGCTTCATTTAATATATATTGCATCTGTCTCTAAAGAAATCATTCTTCAGTGAATGAACTCAGCTTAGTGAAAGCAACTCAGCTTAGGTGGAGAATTAGAAGGGTTTCTCTAGGCAAAGAAGATTCTTCTCTTGTTCTGTTTGTAGATTCATCCATGGAATCACTTTCTCTTGGTTTTAAGTCTACTCTTCTTTCGGTTTTACTGCTTTGCTAAATGGCTGTATTTGGCCATTTAACCTTCTTCATAAAGCATTTTAGAATTTTCAGTTCAGAATGTAGTGTTTTATCATTCCTTGTGATTTTTCATCTTCAGTGATCAACTGGGCAAGTGTAATATTTGTTGTAGATTGTATTGAGTATTCTCCTGCTAATCATTCATTCTGTACTAAATATTCAATGTAATAATACATTCTGCTAATTAGATTAAAGGTAGCACAGGTGCTTATCTGCATTGAACCCATTATTCATGTCTCATTGTGTGATCTAACACTAAAAAGCTTGTATCATTCCTGCTGTCCTTTACTGCTTTTTTTTGTTATTGCAAAGTTTGACCCTAAATCAGTCATCCTTTTGTTGACCAAATAACACTATTTGCTTATCTTGCCTATTAGGATCTAGCTAACTTGATTTTTTCTGTACCTTGCCCTCTCAGCTTTCCCAATTTATTTTTCAGAGTTTTTAAGTTAAGTAATACAAGAAATCCTAGTTAAAAAATAATAATAATAATAATAATTGATGTATTTGATTGTGTTCTTAGCTGTAGGAAGGCATTGAACATAGGATTACCTTTTCAATCAGGATTGAAAAACAGGTAGATAAAAAGCAGAGCTTATCTCATTATCTGAATCATATCTCCATAGGTTTCAGTAGCTGGCCAGAAGTATTTCTGAACTGAAAAATACGTGTCCAAGATAATGTGGCATATCCCTCACCATATAGGTCATATTGTACAGCTCCACTTGCAGACACAATATTGTGCCACTTGCCTCTCAACTACACAAAATATGGTTTATATTCATACAGAAAGTGAATAGAACAGAAGTTAAGGGTGTTAACTTTATGTATAAACCTTGAATTTACTGTGGATTTAAATTAGATTCACTAATGATTATTTTAGGCAGTTGTATCATCACCCATCAAATCCTACTAAGGAAGTTGAACCAGGTCCTAATGATCTCCTTCAAATCAATGACTCTCTTGCACATCCAGGGAATATTGACAGATATTGGACTATTCCTAATGAAATAGACTTTGGTACAAAATTCTGACTGAATTTCTGGTGAAGTCTTAAACAAAGAATTGTATGATCGTGGCAGTTCTTTCCTCCCAAAAATGATGTTACCAGCTGTCTCTTGAGGCTCCATGGGCCTCAGTGAGTTCTGCTCCTCCTCAGAGTGTGATGGTGGCTTAATTGGCTTCACATCCTCTCAGTAAATGAGGATGCCAGTAACATCAGTCCTCTTAATGACAAGTGCATTGTAGGGAGTATGGAGTGTTTCAGCCAGAAATCCATGATGTTGATAGAGAGAGGTGCTTTTCCTCTTTGTTGGACTCATATTGTATCCTCAAACCATAGGTGGAATGGATTATTCCTGACCTTTCTTAAAAGCTCGATTGATTTTTCTTTATATCAGCATCATCAGGAATGTGTGTACAGCAAGAAATGGTTATTGCTACAATCTAGCTCCAAAACTGTGGTTTGGGATCAATTTGTAGGTCATGAAGAGTTTCTGGAAGGATATGGCTCAGTAGAGCTTCTGAGTAAAACACATTGTATGCTTTCCTAAGGTGTGGATGCCCTTCTGCTCCCTAGCAACAAAATATCCACTTCACCTGGCCTATGTCAAATCGTTCTTTATGACAGTGATGCTTTCCTTCACTAAATGGAAAACAACCCAGCTTTTTGGTTTTAAATACTTCTTTTTTGATTGTCATTAGAGTAAATCTACCTAGAGGAAACAAAAATATTTCTCAAGTTTTTTGAGAACAACCTTTCTTTTCTTTAATCTTTTATCATGTCCTCAGTTTAAAAAAAAAAAAAAAAAAAAAAAAAAAAAAGCAAACAAACAAACAAAAACCATGAAGAGCAAATATCCAGAAATTTCTTATTGCTGTTCACTTGAGAATACAGGATCCGTCACTGATGAATACAGTAAGATTAGACTTTGAAAATGTATGGAAGGGGATATTATATTCCACATTTTCTCTTCCCTGTGAAAGAAAAAAAGAAAGAGTATGTTTTCTTTTTATCTATCAATCCAAGATTATCTGTACAGCTATGCTGAAAAATATCATTCAGGAAAATTGCATAATTCACAAGATAGAAATGAGACTTTTCCTGAGTAAGAAGAGTGAGCTTTCATCTGCAACTTGCTATTTATTTCAACAAACCAAGCAAGAAGCAGCCTTCACCAAGCTCTGTAAAGACTGGCTCTGTATCATTTACAAGATGCACTGAAGGTGAAGCAGTTGCCACTGCCTGCCCAGGAAATACTCCACCCTTTACAGCATAAAACCCTGCAATATGATAATGGTGCAGATTATCCAAGACAGTAACTTTGATGAATCTTATTCATCACTTTAAGATTTTTTCATCTTTAAATCTGATGGTGAGGGTCAAGTTCAGACATAGTTTAAAGCAATGCTTTATTCAGAGTCCCCCTACTTAAACAAATACAAGTGAGAAAGGTGCACCATGGACTTGCCACAGATTCTCAACTTTTCTGTCCCTTCCCCAGCTGTAAACCTTGGTTTCCCCCTCCCACTGTGGAGTCCTCCGGGACAAGGAATGCCCTGTGGACAGTTAATAGAATAGCTATCAGGAAGGACAGTTCTGAAAAGATTTTAAGAATTTAGAATTTGTTGCCAAATCCTGGTTGGAATATAGCAGTATTAATGCATGGATACATTGAAAAGCAGAATAACAATCCAAATGGGGCTATGCAAATGGATGCAAATGGCTATTAGTAGACATCAACAAAAGACCAGTAAGGATATGCTTCTGTTTTTTCTCTCCTTCATATTCTTCAAGCCACACCCACTTGCAGTGTAATTTCATATAGCATCATCAATGCAAATGTATCTGTACTGAGTTACACTGAGAATTATGTTTTAATTCAATGGTTTCTAGGGACAAAGAGATGGACTGTCTTGGTCTTTGAAGAGAACTTTACTAGAAACATGCAACAAAGAGCATTTTAGTAAATCTTACTTGGCTCTATGACACAATGTTTCCACGTCTTACAACACTTCCATATTAAAATACCCTGGATAGCCAAAGTTTTACTTGCTTCTAATAAGTAACTGTAACTATCATTAGTCCTTATTGTGCCTGCTTTGCTTGTGTAGAGCAGTATATCACTCCAAGAATACTTAATTTGAGAGGGTTCACTGATAGTTCTGTAACACATTTAGGAAGTCAACCTAATGCATGTTCTTGTGTCTACAAAATTAATTGTTAAGACCTTTAAAAACAAACAAACAAACAAACCACCCCAAAACAAACAGCAAGCAGAACAAAACTGGTAAATATATACCAGATCTGGGTCTTGCTCCCCTTCTGTATTCTTCAAAGAGAAGTTAAGCGATTGGGTAAACTACGTGCAAAATGAATAAACTGTATTTTTGCTTTGGTCTCACCTTAATTGGCTTTGTCTGCGTGCAAGATGACAGCAAAGGTTTGAGTCACTCAGAATTGTCACTTCTGTAATTAAAAAGAACTGTTACCAAAAAGAGTAGATTCATTGTTCAGGCTGGGATTGAATTACATAGCATGTTTAATTATCAGCTTCTCTTTCTAGTTATTTTAATGTATTATTAATTCATTTTCTCAAAATATCCTTTTCATTTACAACAGTTGATGGAATAAAATGTGACACAATTTGTTTTCTTTTCTCCTAAGTAGATGATGTACTCTAACAAGAGCAGGTCGACATGACCTTAGCTGTAGCTATATCACATGATAACTACAATAGGGCCTTATCAGAATCTCCTACGCTTTTACGTGTTTGAAAATTCTAAAACAGAAATTAATATGGCTGAGTACACCTTAACCCTTGATAGCAAAACAATTAAAAAAAAAAAAAAAAAGTAGTTATAAATTTCTAGCTAGTCCAGGATCCTTCATAGCTGAATTTGCACATAGGAGAAAAAAAAATATATATATATATATATTTTTTTTTTCAAAAAATATAAAAAAAAGAAAAAAAATAAAAAGTAAAAGAAAAGCAAGAAATAAATGCAAGCTGGCAGTTCTTTGAGTAATCAGATAACTTTCAAACTACATAGATGTTAGCATTTGATTATCTTGTTAACATTCAACATTTTTTTCTTTTATTTCCTTGTATTTCTTCCTTCCTTCCTTCCTTCCTTCCTTCCTTCCTTCCTTCCTTCCTTCCTTCCTTCCTTCCTTTCTTCCTTCCTTCCTTCCTGCCTTTCCCAAGATAATATGCTTTGAACAGTCTTTAGAACTGTGATCAATTTCCATTCCTTGCTGTTTTCTTGAACTTAAATATTTAGAACTGCCACAGGTAATCTTAGCATATTACTTGACTAAATGCTCATGTGGTGTAAATCAGAAGGACTGTCTTACCATGAAACACATTTTTTTTTTCCATCCAAGGGTCCTCAAAATAGAGATGGACACACCTAATCTGGAAATGGTTTTCTGGCACCAACCTCACCGATAAAATGACTATTTTTAGGTCCAGGGACTGACTATTTTTTGACATCCTCTGTTGCAGTGGAAAGTTGCACCTTATGGAGATGTCAACTATAATGAGTTATACTTGCTCTCAATGCAGCATTTTTGTTGTTGTTGTTTAAGCAATGGTGATCTTTTCTCTGCAGTTGATAAAGATACAGTAAAATAGTCAGCATCCCAAAGATTTTGCACTCAGATGGTTGGATAATTCAAATGTCTTTGAAGACATAGAAAATGATGTAAGATTAGGAGCCCACTCCCCACCACCACTACAATGACTGCTACTGATATTTATAATATCACTGAAAAAGATAATTTGGCTACGAATATTCAAGTTATCAAGGAAATTAATTTTGGTGACAGCAACATGCAAAGAAAGAGTAGTCAAGATATCCAAGACTTCCTCACAGAACTGGCAGATGTGACAGAGGATTTGCAGGAGTCTTGAATCTTTCTGGAGTGGTAGCTAGAAGGCAGGAATAATTTCCCATGATAATCCCTGGGAAATACTAGACAGCTGTGGATTCTAATCTTCTCTTGACGTTTCAATTTATTATTAAATATGTGTTGGGCTCTACGCATGTGGGAAATGCAAAGGATTTGAAGTGACTGATTTTGCTTTCTTAGCTGAGAAGAAAATACTGCAACAGGTTCTTTCAGAAAGATGCTACTAGACTCTTCTCCTAATATAGAGTCTAAGAATATATATATATATACATATATATACATTTGATATGCCAGGTTTGGTCTCAAAGAACTTTAAATATGTTGTTGGTGACAAAAAGGAGTATCTAGAAAAACAGACAAGTGTTATTATGAGACTTAGTGAGGAATTTTCTTTCTAATTCTGGAGAATGTACCCACAAGACTTTGCTCTGTTCCAACTGATGACCTGAAATGTCATCTTTTCAGGTACAATGGAACATAGGAATGAATGGGAGAGAATCGATTAGATATAAAATCCCAGTCACAACTAGTCAGTGGATCCCAAAGCCTAATCCAACTGTGCAATGAAGCCTCACAAATTCAGTAGTCCTGTGGCTAGAAAGATTACTTGTATACTAATTTCTTGGCACTAACTAGCACAGAGTGACTAAAACCCATTTTACTACACTTTCATAGCATTTAAAGCACAATGGCTGCATTTGGACTGGTCAGTGAGATATGGAGGTCCATAATACAAATTACCCCACCCTAACCGTCTGAATTTGACTGGGAACATCTGGGACAGTGTAAACTGCCCCAGAACAAAACCATGACAAATTCAAATGATTTAACTTCATCGGCAATTTAGTTCCAGTGCCCAGGCACTACTTAAATTACGAATCTAGATATAGCCAAGAGAATCATTGAATCAAATCACATGTAGGGGTGTAGGGTTTTTTCTTTTCTTTTCTTTTCTTTTCTTTTCTTTTCTTTTCTTTTCTTTTCTTTTCTTTTCTTTTCTTTTCTTTTCTTTTCTTTTCTTTTCTTTTCTTTTCTTTTCTTTTCTTTTCTTTTCTTTTCTTTTCTTTTTAAATCAAGTGTTTTTAATCCACATCATGGTGCTGGAAAAACTTCTCAGTAGAACAAAAATTGAATTGGTTATGTTTTGTGATTTTTGTGCACTGAAATCCAGCCTTCTTTTTGCTATAATAATGAAAAGTTGAAAAACAAATCCCAGTAAAACTGGCTGTATTTCAGCAAGTTCATGTGCTTTACATATAAATCTGCAAAACAAAGCTGTCATTTCTTAATGTAAAATCTCTTTATTTTTTCATTATGCACCACTAAGCACTCATTCATTGTTGAAGAAGTAAAAGATCTCCCTCAAGCTTAGGATGGGAAAGTATTCAAGATCTTGAATACTTTCTCTGTAAGAAACATCTTACAGATGGTCCCGAAGACTCGGAAATTTCCTTTGCATCTATTAGAAATGAGGGATGCTCTGCATTGCTAGGTTATTGTTCAGCTGATATAATGATTTATGCTGTTCCTGATATCATGTAAGCTACTAAACTATTTTAATTAAAAAAAATGGAGCAGTGTCTTAATGCTTATATATATATAATACTTATATATCTATATAATGCTTATACATACATATATAAATATAATGCATATACATATATATACACACACACACATAGCATTGAATCCAGCTTGGAATTAGGAACTGCTGAAATCTGAATGAGGGAGAAAAAAAACAATAAAACATTTTTGTGAATTCCAGAAAACTTTGAATTAGTGATTTTCTTTGGAAATAAAACCTGAGTTTAGCATTTAAATGCTAAGTATTATGTCCTTTTTGACACTTCCTATCTGTTTATTTTTTCATCTGGTCTTAAGTAACTGATATAATCAGACATACCACTATATCCACCAAGTTCATTCAGGCAATGACTCTTGCTTCCTTCTAGTTTGTCTGACTCTGCCTGTTCTCATGCTTCCATTCAACTGTCTCTTCTTCTTCCTCCCTCGTTAAGTGAAGATCACTGATATTTTAAATAAATTTTGATTCACCATAATTACTACTTTATATTAAGCCCATTAACTGACTCATTGCCCAGACTAAATCCAGCGACAACCCCCTGCACCACCATGTGTCAGTTTATTTTCTCCATTCATCATGTTGAAGGAAGTAGACAGTCTTAATTCTCTGCTTTGCAAATACAGCATGGCAGAGAATATGTAGATGAAAGCTCACACCACCAGCTTAATGCCTTTCCTAGTTGTTTATTGCTCTAAGTGCATAAGTTATCAGATGCAACAATGTGATGGGCATTTCAGCAGAACTTGTTTCCTCCATGTACAGCTCAGCCACCTTACACATAATATTATCAAAGTGATGGCTGTCTTCCCAAGCTGGATGCCAGCTGAGGATGGAAGAACAATAGGACTTTCACTTATGTCAAAGGAAATGAGGAGAATGTCTACTATATTTTAGGTGTTAAAACTATGGTTGTTAAAAAGATATGGAAGCCATGACTGTGCTTGTGCCACAAGGACCCCAGGTCAGCATACCCACTGCATTATAAAGCCTGGGAAAACACTGGAGGACTGTTTGGGGATGCTGATGAATGTTATAGCATGGCAATTCAGTCATAAGAACTAATGGCTATCTCACTGACAATAAAATTCTGGAATTTAAGGGCATTATTTCAAGTTTATTACAGAAGATTCAAACAATAAATTATCACCCCCAGTTTTCAGAATAAGCATCCCTCTTCCTGACGAATGAATAGCTCTTTGAGGTTTATGCACCTTTTCATGCTTATCATTATTGTAGGGGTCATAAAAAGGTATTGCAGTGGCAGTGTGCTTTAGATGTTAAATATTTATAAAAAATGTATTGTACAATTCTGTGTGCACTCACCTTATGGGAGGGGAAAATATCATTCTTATACACAGCTCCATTGCCTATGTAAACTATGGATCAGCTACTCTTCCAGCTCATGTGAGCTTTGTTTCCCTGATATGAAAGAAACAATTCTAATTTACAGCATCTGAGGATCTGGCCTGGTCCATTTGATTAATGAAGTAATGAGTTTCTTATTGTTCAGAGGCTCTGTTTGTTTCTGGTTTTGCATCACAGTCCTTGGAACCTTCCATGTTTACCACTGGCCTCTCTTTTGTCTTCCCTTTAGTCTCCGGCCTTTTGATTCTGCTTCCTGTACTAATACAAGCCTTTATGTCATTGAAAATTAACAATACTAAAGTGGTGCCCTGCCAGAGCAGAGCAGATCAATGACCCAGGAGCAGCATGTTCCAGCTCAATGGTGCACAAGTCATTTTAACTTCCACTCTCCAGTACTCAGCCTCCAAAGGATCAACCCTTTTGCCCGGTATATTAACTTCTGGAAACTCCTTGTTAATCACTGTGGCTGCAGTTCCTGCTTTGAATTTTTTTTTTTGCTACGATCTGAGTGCAGCTTCTCATCAGGCTAAAACATGTTTCGTTTGTCTTTCTTTCTATCTTGTCATGTGTTGTCAGTAAGATTAGCAGTGCTGCTATAGTGTTCTGTTCAGCAGTGCTGTGATGTAGTGCTGGCAATTATGTTTACTTTATGAAAACAAAATGAACTATTAGAAAATAAGAAGACTTATAGTGTAAACTGGTATTACTCCACTAACAGGACAAATCTTATATTCAACAAAAAGACATACATACAACTATCTCCAAGATATCGATAAAAATAGGATTGTGAAAAAGAATACTATTATCATACTTTTTCTTTGCTGGTCTTCTTAGAAATAATGTATTTTTCAAATATAATAATGCAAAGATGGCATATCTAATGAGAGCAATTAAAATTCTACGTACAGACACACACTGGAGTTTTGAGATGTAGCTAAAATGAGAGTGAGTCCTGGACTTAGAGGGTTCAGGATCTTCCCATTATTTTGGAATTATCAAATAACAGTTTGGCACATAGGTTTCAGGAAATACTTCATTTGGAATTGCTTCTTTCCTTGCAGCAGTCCCTGAAGTAAGCCTCCTTTCATCAAAAACTCACAGAGATGTCAAGTGTGAATGCAGAAGTAGTTTAACCGCCAAGGCAGAAACTTTTCAGCTTGGATATTTCAAATTCTATTTTTGCCAATAAAAAAGAATATTATGAATTTAGTCCAGGGAGACATTTCAACCTTTTCTTAACGAAAAATTTCTTTTCATGATACTGGTGGGATTTATCATTGCAAGAAGTAACAACTAGGGCTCTAGAGAAAGATGTAATACTGTTTCATGGAGGATTTGGATATTTTGAAATTTGATCTTGCTCCAAGTCAGAAGGAAACCAAGAGTATTTAAGTTTTCATGAAAGAAAAGGGAAACTCAATGCCAGGAAAGTCTGTTAAAGCTCTGGCATCCTCATTCTGAAGCAGGCTTGCAAGAAATAGGACAGCTTTCCACCACTTCTTTGCTGAGCTGGGGTATTCTTCTCAAGCACTAGCAAAATAACAAGATAAGAAAACTCCAAGGGGGAAAAGTTGTCTATAGGAATTTATTGACCACAGTGTGAACACAGCTTTTCACTGAAATCACAAGACACTAACTCTTTTCCTCGAGGGAAATTAGAGCTTTTCACACATTCTTCACTGGGGTGCTGAAAGAGGCAGGAGAAACAGAGGACTATCATGTTTATAAATAGCTGAATTAAAAAAAAACAAAACAAAACAAAACAAAACAAAAAAACCAAAAAAAAAAAAAAAAAAAAAAAAAAAAAAAAACAAACACCACAGCAACAACAAGTAGTTTAGAGACATGTTATCTTTCTTCCACATTAATGGTCTCATTTCCAGAGAGGGATGCTTGGTCTGAACAGCCACTGGCATAGGCTTGTCCCATTGCATGGCACAAGGCTGCCATAATTGCCTCAGTCAGCACCCAGGTCATTGCCCCAACATCCCTGTTCCCAGAAAACTAATTCAAAATCATTGCTATTGTATAAAATAATGGTATTGTTTTACCAGGACGTGGATCTTTTAAAATAGATTTCTGTCAGGATTTCTCTGTATTCGGTAACAGCAAAGGGCAACCATGGAGGTGGATGTAAGGCCACCAGGGTGGTGCCATGCAGTGCCTCCCTCCCAGACCAGCCCCATCCCACAGCCCCAGAGAGGCAAGCTGGGCCAGGCTGGGGACCATGAGTGGGGCCAGACACAGCCTGGCTGTCCCCAGCGTCTTCTGAAGGCTCCAGGCCCCTTAGTGAAGGGACAGGGTGGGGTTGGGGTTAGGGATTTGCTCAGCTGTGCTGGCCAGGGATCCATCCTGAGGGTGAGGCCAGAGCTGGAGGCAACCCCTGAGGAGACCTCTCCCCAGCCACCTCCCTGCACTGGAGCCCCAGGGCTGCCTCCCCTGGGCAAAGGGCAGTTAGGCTGGGTGGGCATGTGGAACCTGCACAAGGTCAAGGAGCTGGCATTGTCACAGTGTTTCTTTATGCTTTCTGCTGCAGACCATCTCTAACGGGAGTGCTAAAACCCCATGTGAGGCCCAAAGACCCTATACAGGTTTTCAGTTGGGAGAGGAAAAGGTGTTGGGCAGAGGAAGAAAGCTGTGATGTAACCTAAAGCATGACAGGATGGAACGGGGATGATTCCCTCAGGAATGCTGTCTTACTGACCAAGTCAGACAGATTTTGCAGGGTCGACATTTCACATTAGCTTTGCTAATGTGGCACACACCAGGCTCCCCACAGCAGGCTGGGGCAGCAACCCCATCACCAGTCTGGCAGCAGAGAGCCCCAGGAAGCAGAGATCAGGGTCTCCCTGGTGCTGGGTGCTGCCTGCAGCCTCCTCTCACAGCCAGAGAGAAGGGGTGAGTTTGGGCTCCTGTGGGGAGAGGTTTAAAACACTCCTGAAAGGCCGCATCCCAGCCCATGATGGTTCCTGTGGAAAAACCACAAAACCAACCGAGGACAAAGAAATCCATCATTAGCTTCAGACTGAGAATAAATAATACTAATAATATGTAAAGAGCATCAGCTGGATGTGGAAATGAACTGTCACTTCACAATGAAGAATGCTCTTGCATATATAAGCACATAATTCACAACAATATCCTTAAAAAGATAGCAAGAATTTAAATGCATGTGTATGCTTGGGTATTTAATGCACCATGCAGGCATCATATTTCTTTCATATTCTAAACACAAATCATGGCATCTTCTTTAATGAGTTGAGTTCCATGGCAATGATGAATTTTTATGGCAAATAGCACTACTGTGCCATGCTTCTTCGTTAAAGCCCTGATTCAGCAAAGCATTTAAACATATGCTTAACTTCAAGTATCTGAATAATCCCCAAACTTTCTGTGCCATGCACATGCTTAATATTCACTAGATCCATAAGGAGTTTGCTTGAATTGGGTCACACATATCAAACAAGTCCTGTATCTACAGGATATCCTGCCTAAAATAACTGGATAAAATGTTGGATGCTTCATTAGTTCTGCATTAGTGATTTTAATTTTCACTGCCTCTTTGATTTGTGAAGAGTGAATGTATAGCACACATGAACTCAAGACCTGAAAAAATGATGAAGGTAAAAAAAATAAAGGCACATTGTAGGTTCAGGACATCTATAATAAACTTGAGCTTCATCAGCATTTCTAAGTTTTTTAACCAAGAAATATTGATTCATGTTTATTATATTTTATGGCACTTTACAGCAATTTATAACACTTACATTAAGGAATAGATGGGCCGGGATAAAAGCCAATATGGGTATGAAAAAGATGAAGTGCTGTCAGGAATAGCAACTTTCAAGTATCAGGTATAGCTCTTGTTTTTATACTTTATCTCCCCTATTTAATATATGATGGAAGGATTTAATGATTAATTTTAAAATACAAATTTTAGAAAACAACATGTCATAGAATGACCACCTGAAGATCATCTTAGCAATGATATTGTTTCAATATCAAGTCAAATATAAAATACTGTCAAGGAATCTATAACTAAAGAGTAAAGCCATAATAACTGGTGTGCAGAACCACAGTTGAAAATGTTTGAGAAACAAAAAGCTTAGATTTCAAACATGAAATAGCTACTTTATTTATTTTTTCACCAGAGCTGATCATTTTAGTAATCAAGAGACATCAGTTAGAGAACTAGCTTTGAGCACAAAATCCCTTGTTGCTATGTTACCATAGATATTTATACGAGAGGGTATCTCCCACTATGAGCCGAAATCTGTTCCTGCAAATTTTCATAGGCCAGGTAAAACAAAGAAGTAAGTAGGAATATGTGGAGTCTTCATCAGGTGTTTCCTTCACTCTACGATTTTCTAGTCCAGCTGCTTAGGATCAGCAATCAGACCCATTCATTTATGAACTAAATGATGAGGATTTCTTCTGCCGTCTCACCTGGCAGATGTGGCCCAGGTTCTGAGCAGTTACGGAAGTGCTGCAGGATCCTATAAAACTGAAATACAGGTTGAAGCTGCTTTGTAAATCTGCCTAGGGGACAACAAATCTCAGAAATTAATATGGATAGATAACACTTTAAAAATGGACATAGTACATTGCTGTCTTGTGTACAATGTGTACTTGTACTTTGTGTACATTGTAAGCTTATTCATTCCCCATTCCTAAACAGAAATTTATACTCTTCTAGGGAGGCACTGGTGATAATCCAGAGTAATAAGAGCACAAAAAAACTTGCTTGATGCTATATTCTGAAATAGTTGATTGATTACTGAAGATATTAGGAAAAAGCTAGTGAAAGTTCAGAAGTCCCCATCTGTAGTATATGTTGTCTGTTCCACATTTCCAAAGATTGCTAAATTAATTCTCTGACATTCTTTGTTTTTCTCTCTCTAGGCACCCTGAAATTTTCCTTTGTACTTTGCCCATCTATTTGTCCTTTGTTTGTGCCCACCCCCCTTGCAGCATTGTGGTCTCTCTTCATCCTTGAATCCTTTCTTGATGCTCATAGAGGAAAAGGTATAAACAGCAGGATAAAGAAATTGTGTACATTTGGCTCATATGTTCTGCTAGTTTGGTGGCATATGTTCTGAGAGCATGCTTTATTCTCAGTGTCATCTGACAAAAAACAAGCATACTTTGAACCAATGCATTAGACTGGTCCAGTGACAGAAAGTCAGCTGAACGCTGCAAATGTAAAATTGAGGCATAGGATCTGGTAAAAGAGAAGACATCTGGATTCTCTTCTGGTGCAATATGAACAGTGTCCTTTGTGTTGCTACAGTGCCCAGGTCTCTATTTCCTCCTCTTTTGTTGTCACCCCTGCAGTAAGTTTAGCTAGGGAGGGTATTTCACATATTTTTCTTAGTTGTGGTGATGGCTGGGGCCTAATATTTAGCATGGTGTGTGAAATAAACATCTCTCACACAATCTATAACAGCACAAACTGTATCTTAAGCAGAGACAGCTTACCGATTTTACACTATAAATCAATGGCATATAAATACCAGGATAAAAATTCTAGCTTATATACTTGAACATATTGCCAAAAGCTGTCTTTAAAATGGTTATTGAAATACGAGTTTGGGCCCTAGTCCTACAGCCTGATCACAGTACCCAAGAGTCTTATCTGTTCACAATTGTATTCTTTTTTCTCAGTCACAGCAGTTGAGTAGTCCACCTACACAGAGCAGAATGTGAGACTGGGGCTCAAATTTATGCACCATCTGCCCTTGGTCATGCATGCCAAATCTTATAAAAATCAATCACTTCATCTCTCTGAAGAGATCCCACATGAAAAGTGCCCTCATATAAGTTTGGATCTTATAATGAAACACTATATTTCTTAAATAATATAATTTTACTGTGTTTTTTTGTTGTTGTCATTTGGTTTTTGTGTTTTGTTTTGTTGTTTTTGTTTTTGTTTTGTTTTGTTTTGTTATTTTTATTGTATGAATATTCAGTGTTATGTTATTTTGGGTGGAAGATGGCAACTGAGCCTGAGGCATGACAAAATATCCAGAAACACACCACTTGCTGTGCCCCATTGCTTTAATATTGTGCTGTTTAATAAGAAAATGACCCCAAGTGCTTGGATGACAACTCCAAAATGGACCATAAATATTCTGTACATAGGGAAAAGCTGAAAGCTAAAGTACACTGCATAATATTGCTGTGGTGCAAAAGGGAATAGGAATACATTCAATTTACCTAAGTATCTAGTAGTGACAGCCACTAACATTTATTTAGAAGAAACACCAAGTGGGTGTATAATATCTGTTTGTTAATAAATGAATTAAAAGAAATATGGATTACTCTGCAAATGGTCATTAGAGAAGCACAGATCTGGGTTTGATGTATAAGACACATAAAGAACCCAATTCTGGGCACTGCTAAGTGATCCTTGCAAAATGCTGAGCCCCTGCTAATTTCAGTAGGAGTTGAGCAAACTCAGCACCTGGCAAGGATGGGTCTATCTATATTTAAATACAGAATGAACAGTCATCCAAGTAGATTCACTTATGATAAACTGATGCAGCTTAGAAATTACATGTTTGGTTAAATTGGGGTAATCACAAAGAGAGAGACGCTCAAATAAGCAGCAGTAATTGGTACAACAATTATTGTATCCTCCTTCTGATCTCAGGTCCTCCCTAAGGATTCTCTCCTAGCCTGCATTAATTAAGAGAAAGCATGTGGCATTTCTCGCAGCCTTTGACATGAAGATGACCTTTCCCTAGGTTACTCATGAACACCTGCTGACATCAAAGATGCTTTTTACTGTATTTGCTCCTTTTTCCACCAGACATTCATAAACATTACTGAGTAATATTCCCGACCAGCTATTAAAATGCTCAAAAAATGTTATGTTGTTATGACAGATGACCAAATAGTTCACAGGAAATAATTTATTTGACAAACAGGAGCTTTATTTTCTGTGATTCAAGCACTTTTTAAAGTTTTTACGCATTTTTGTTCCTCGCTTGAAACGATGTGTTCAATTGCTGAAAGTATTGGTTGTTAGCTTGTTCTTAGGGCATCTGTGATGAGCATGTGGCATTTAAACCTGCTGGACAGAAGGGCCAGGGGCCCCTCTTTTTCCTGCCTGGGTGGGTATATGTAACTCTTTTAAATCTAGCTCATTGTGTAAAAGTAGATTCACTTTATTGTTGTTCCATTCTTTCTAAATTTTTTGCAAAACCATTAAAAATAATGACTTCAAGTTTTGGTAAGCTCTTAGGGACCTTCTCTCCTAGAAGACTGGTGGAAATTAAATACAAAAAGAGTACAGGTAGTCAAGACAGATGGAACATTTACCTTTTTTCCCCAAATACTTGCAGAACAGTTCTTGATATGTTTGCCTTTATTCATTCAGTCACATTCTCGATATTTTATGCCTCCAAGAGTTTGAAACAGCATGGTGTTTGGTGTCTTCCTAACAAAATTACTAGTGCAATTTCCATTATTTCACACACACACACACACATGCAAATATAATAAAAAGCAACAACAATAACAACAAAACAACAGCAGCTAAGCAAGACCAAATATATAAGCAACTGCATACATAAGTACTCCCTCGGAGTATCTGTGTAGCCAGCAAATACAAGGCACTAGCATCTGCTGTGGGAACATGAGGGCTTAGCATGGGCAAATTGGAACGGGCCGCATGAGGCCAAAGTTCATGTTACTTGTGCTGACGACTCTGTGAGACACCTTGACTCCAGGTTATCTCTGAAAGGTACACATGCTGTTCGGCACATGCTCCCAGTATGCCAGAGATTAAAAAACAAAGTGTGGTGAGAGATGCGGTATGTAGCTACACTGAACTGTATTCCCTTGGCAAATACACATCTGATTTTGCATAGAAAATGTCTCGCATGGGTAATGGGTGGCATCACAAAGCAATGCTAAATTCCTGATAATAAAGCAGGAATAAAAGCAGTCAGTTAATACAATGCAAACTGTGCTTGACTTTGCTTCTAATTCTGTACATGCTGGCCCCTGCAAAAATCAGCTCTTCACAAACTGTAGTTTGTTGTCCTGATGAAACTCATCCTTACCGTGACTTGCAGTGCATTTGCAGTGCAATTACCCCTCCCTGCTGTTCTTATTTGTGCTAGCTGAGTGTGTCAAGTCAGTTCTAAGTAAACCAGAGGAATGCTGGTGGGGATGGGGCAAACTCCAGTTCCCAAAGGTCTTTCACATACCCTTTGAGCGCTGTCTTGGAGCGATCCTCAGTGGCACAGAGCCTCATGGTAAGAGACCTTTACACCTTGACATGGTGGGGATGTATATGTACATTACACAAATATGCAAGTGTAGGAACATCCCCCTGGCAAAGGACAGAGGTCCCAGCTGCAACAGGAGGTAGCTCTGGGTCACCGACTGGACTCTTGCCCTCACAAGCAGCGATGCTGAGGAAGGCACATGAGGAGGAGTCTGCATGGCCCCAGTTTAAACAACAGTGTCCTAAACTTGTAAAGAAAATATCCCCCGTGACCCGATCTACACGTGCTTGAGTTTTGTTTTGTGCTCGTAGCTTTTCTAAAGTCATTTCCCTATCATGTTCTCTGATGTTCAGTTTTACCTTGCTGGTTCTGTAAATATTTTCTGGCATGTCAGATAGCAATTTGGGTGAGTCGCTAACAAAGTGCATATGTCACAGGGAACTTGCACTGGATTGCTGTTCCAGTGAATGCATCAGCAGGACAAATTTGTGTGGGTGGTATCTACATCACCCTTTTACCTCTGTTTTCTCCTCTGTGGGCTCCACTCCCGACCCGTGGCATTCCAGCTGTGGGCATCGTTCTTCCTCATTGCACACCTGCTTGCTTGAATGCAGACACTTTAGAGTCAGCTGTATGTCCTCTCACTTGCTCCCCATTCAGCTTGCCTTTAGTGATTCCAGTACATGTAGATTTCTGCATCAGTGCCTCTCATCCCCAACAACTCCACCTTCTCTGTTTTCTTCTTTCTCTTACTAAGACATGGTCGTTCACTTATGTTCGGAAAGAACTCCTCTACTTCTATAACTGTGTGGTATAGAGCCTGCTCAACAAACCCTTTCTAGATTTGGACGTAAACAGTGGTATCTCCCTCTTTGCTGGAAATCAACTGACAAAAACAAGTGCTCAAAGGCAGATGTTTGCCAGTATGTATTGTCATGGAAGATGTATTGTAACAGAATTATTGATTAGCCTGGTATAGCCAACTGATTTTCTATTTTACTATTATCTTAATTCTTAGAAATAAATAAATAAATAAATAAATAAATAAATAAATAAAACACAAACAACTAATGTTAGTTTGGCCATTTTAAAATTATACAAGTACAAAAAAGTATATGCTGAGTGGTTTAAAAAAGTTCTTTTTAAATCATATATAAATTAAAAGCTGCTTAATTTAAAAATGTATTTTTGGCTGAGGTACTTAATGGTGAAAAGTGGTTACTCAGCATGCAAAGTACCTTAGGTACTTTTCATAAGAAGTTTTATGACATAACAAATTTTTAAAAATGGTTATTTATACAACAGGTACTGATGGCTAGCCATTATAGTTTATCAGATCAATAATCAATGTTCTTAAAAGTCACTTAATTCAAATATATAATCCATATTGTAAATAAAAGGATCAGGTAATGTATATTTACATCAGAAAGTGTAATAGCTCCTTTAAAGCTGTTGTTCTCTTCTTGAAGTCTTCTGTACTTTTATGAAAGACTTCCATTATTTAAAATCCTTTAAAACAGAAGAAATAAATGCCACCAAAATTCACTAAGACAGTGACAAGTCATCTCTGATGATAAGCACTTTCAAGAAGTTTCTGAATGAGGCTAGGGGGTGGGAGTGGGATAGGGGTGGCATAGATTTATCTTTAAGAATATGGCAGATTGAAAGATGCAGCATTATATCCTTTTTGGTTTCCTCCAACTCCACTGTACTGGAGTGCTGGGTCACAGTTGCTGGGTTTTCAGTTGTATGGTTTCATGGACTTTGTTCATCAACTGTATTTTAATTAATGGCAAGAATGCCTATTGCCCAGCTAGGTATTCTTTGAAGTTTTAAATTAAAATACCTTAGATATTTGGTTTAATAACAGTTTAGTGCCTTAAAATTACAGACTTCATGTTTATGTACTACAAGCTCTGTCATGCTACAATTGAAGGAAATTGAATATGCCTATTAGCATGAGTGGAGCAGGATCTTACTTCAAGAGAGATTCTTTTCCCACTAAGGGCTTGATCCTGAAATCTGTAGTCATCAGAGCAATCCCATTTGATTTTAGTGGGTTTGAATAAGTGACTAACGATACTTGTGGGGACACTTGCAGGGTCAGGTCTTGTTTTGCTTGCTGTTTAAATGTCAGTACGTGTCAACAGTTATCCCAGCAGCAGTAGGGATCTGTACTTCTCTTTCCTTACAGTAAGAATACCATATATTACACATGATGATAGTTAACAAATGTTGACTTCTGCTCTATACTTTGAAATGTTTATTAAGGTCTAAGACTATGGGCATCTAACTGTTCATTTAGATGTGCAGCTGTAACAGTTGTGCCATTCTGGTCCCTGCTAGCATCACACCGTTGAATTTTCAAATGTATAAATCAAAGATTGAAAAACAGGAAAAAAAAGCATGATTTTTTTTTTTTTTCCCCAATAGCAACTGTAATTGCCACTGTGGACTGTCTACAGCAAGGATGTTAAGGCATAGACTGAGAAGCAGAATCTTCTACAGCCTCAGGGTGTCTTACATTCAATTTAGGCTGAAGCCAGCCTTGCAGGAAGAGGAAGATTTGCCTTCTCTAAGCCCTGGCCCCATGTCCCTACAGTTCACATGGCTCTATGAATGCTTTGGCCACAAAATGAGCTTGATCAGCTGGTCTGACTGCAAACTGATAAGGGAGAGACATGCGTGCAAATGGCAGACAAAGAGTGGGAAATGCTTTTGTAGCAGACAAGCCCTTTTGGGGGACAGCTGGGAAAATGGAAACAAACTGTAAAAGTGGGGAGGGTGGAAAAGAAAGACAAGGGACCAGACACCATTTGATCTGTAGAGGAAGCCATGTGTAAGGAAGTTAAGCAACTTTAACTTGTTGATTCAGATTCAGGGATTACTTCAGATGGGTTAGGAAATTTAATCAATAATGTGCACAAGTGCCATATTTTTATGTGTTTGTATATTCCTTGAGTCAATTAAGGCAAACTGATGTAAGATACAATTGGATTTTAGAACCCTTCAAAGGTCATATTTCTGTTTGTTTCTGTTGCCACATGTCCCAGAAAAATGAACTATAATCCTGGTTTATCGTGGGTAAATATGGTTATGGAGCCTCAAAATATATAAATCCTGTAGTCCGGTTCATCTGCAGATGTTACAGGTTCAAGAATCACAGCAGCAAAGTGAGGGTGCAAAAGGGTGATGTGTAAAGAGAGGGTGAAAGGGAGTGAAGCAGGCTCAGACTAGAGAACATGTGAATCCCTTGCCCTGAGAGTGCAGGTGGGGCATACCCCATGGCTGAAATCTCTGCGTGGCAGTGACTGGGTCTTTAACAATCTTTAACCGACAAAAAACGAGAGGCAGGGGGAGTGAAGAACAAATCACTGGTTTTAGGAAAGCTGTCTCCAAGTAGAGTTCAACACTGCCTGGATCCCACACTCTATACAGAGCAACTGTTTCCCCCATAGTCATTTATATAATTATAACCTTGCTTCTCCTTTCACCTTCAGAGTGGGAGGTTTTGTAATTCTTGCTAATTTCAGACAGATCTCCCACTGTTTCATGAGGAACATTTTACATAACACAAGTATTTCTGTGTGGCTAATGTTTTTAAAGCTGTCTTTGAATTTTTCATGGATGATAGGATATTTTCTTTCTTGCAGTAGTTGAAATTACACCAAAGATTTTGTATTGCTCTCTGTTTAAAAATGTGGCTGTTTCAGGAAGCAGATGTGACATTGCCTAGGCCTAATGGGAGCGTTACTGGTGAATTTGTTTAAATTGACATTGGCTGGGTGGTCAGTGCTTGAACCAGTGAATTATTAAGCAGACCTCAATTCTGACAAAGATACTGGGACCTGGGAGACATTCAAAGTGCGCGTAGTGGTATGCAGTAGTTTAGTATAGAGGTATCCAGGCTAGTTCAGATACCAGAGAAGTACGAGTGAATTAGCAGAATCTCCTGTTATTTCTAGGGTAGCACTCAGCTAAAACACATGAGGTGTACACACTAACTCACATATCTCTTCATACTGTGACATATACTCAGGTTCAAGTAGGGTATCCTCAGCAAAATCAGGTTATATGTATGCATGTTTTCACTGTAAAAACAAGCTGCACTGCTGATAGTTGCCCAGTTTTACCTCTTCACTGCATCCAGAGTGTGGTTTCTGGTCTAGTTCTTTTCTTCTCCAGCAAAGTTTTAATCCTTTTGTTTGTCTTCCCTGCTTTGGCTGCACTTTATCAGTGTTTGAACGGAGATGACATCCAGGAAATCCTTCTCTTGTGCTGCCAGTTTGTTAGGTGTTGAAACTAGCTTTCTCATATGATATCAATAAAACCTGTAATTGTAGAAAAGGTACTCAATATGACATTTTTCTACTGTGTGAACAAAAAAAGATATGAAGAGATAGGCAGAAAATGGTGAAGTGCACTATGAATCACTGCAGGGGTGCAAAAAAATTCCTTAATGACAGAGTTCTCACTGACAAATTCTATTTGTTTTTGCCTCTAGAGTTGTCTGCACTAATGACAAGCAACTCTGCTTGGAACTTATTTGCATAAAGTGCTGTACAGTGCACACTGTGTATAAGTGGATGAGAGAAAGAAAGCGAGGCCACCCAGAGACTATATCCCCATGGCAACCCCTTTTAATAAATTACTAAGAACCAAGAGAATATTGAACAAAAAGTCCCTTCCAGTACAGCTAGTGGAGCACCAGTGTGGACATTGTCACATAGTACTGTACTGTGACCAGCAGGGAAGTAAGATTTGAAGGCAGACGTGGATGGGATTAGTATGGTTAAATGTACGTATCTACCTCTGAGCTAATCGGCTTTGGCTCCAAAACTCTTTGAGTTTTCATTTGGTCAGATGAATTATTTCCCATAAAAAAATAAATAAATGGTAATGGAAGTGTTTACTTATTGGCTCAAGTGTAAACATTTACATTAGAAAGACTGAAAATAAGTTGAGTTAAATACCATCTTAATCCCCATTCTACATTCTCCACTATACTGGAAAATATATATCCAAAAATTTAGAGTCAAAAAAGGTGTTTTGAACAAAAACAGGCACAAAAAAGGTGTTACATCATACCAGTGGGAATAACTTTTCTCCATCTGCTACGCTGTCTGATCCTCCTTTCCCCCAGTCTGTTAAAAACCTAAGTGAGAACAGTTCCAGCACTGTAAAACAATGCATGTGAAGGTCCAGAAAAAGAGAAAGTCTATTTCTTTTTGATTAATTGACCTGCCAGTGAATCACAGCCAGATGTGAATTGAGATGCATTTATTTAATAGCTTAATCATTTTATTAATTAGTTTTCCTTTAGATAAGAAATGTAATTCAACGTCCATGTTACTTCAAACTCAGAAGTAACTGGTTGCAAGAGTTTCTTCTGACACTTGGCAAGCCAGATGCACCAAGATATTTGCACAAGTAGTTCTGCTGAGGTAAGTGGTACTGCTGAAAATATAAGAAGCAGAACTGGGCTTGGTATGTAGTTATTTAATGACAGTCAGTTGCTTAATGGATTGATTATCTATGTCTAAACTGTGGGACGTGGAGCTGGCATCTTGCCTTGTCTCTACTCCACATCAGGATGAAATCCAGTGTGTGCTTTTCTGCTTCGGTCCAAATGGCACCCTGCTGTCTGCTGGATGAGAGAGGGGAGGGCAGAAGCTGTGATGATGTTTTCTGACATGTCCATGTTGTAAATGACCGGGGGATGTGGACAGAAAGATGAATCATCTTGCAGTTTTCATGGAGCTATCAGAATCATGACTTTTGTGTTCACTGTCTATTCATAGTCGTGTGATAATAATTAAGTTGTTTCTATTTTATACCTGCTTATATAAAAGTGATTAGATTTCTTTTTTTTTTTTCTATTTATATGTTATGTTTCTATTTTTATTTTTCTGTTTATTTTTTCCTATTTTATAGGTTTGTATCAGCAGCACATACATACAAAAACAAATCCCCTCACCAACAGCATCGGAGAAAAGAGGCAAGTATTGCTTGATTCATGTCCCATAGACTTGCCTTATTTGGTCTGTGGAAGGTCTTGGAGAGGAGAAGGGGAGAAATTAAAGGAAAATTTGTGCTGCTTGTGGGTTGTATGGTTAAAGGTAGTATCTTAGTATTCAGGACTTTTGGGCTGCCAGTTTTCCTAAACACTAAGGTAGTAACAAAAGGTTTTTGACTTTCTTTCTTGTAAGAGTAACACAAGCCTGTAAATTGCAGGACAAGAATCAGTAGGATTTTTCAATTGTACCAAATCTCCATCAATATAAATTAAAAACCCATAAGCATAATGCACAGATTCCCCAACCCAGAGTTCATCCAGCATCTGCAAATGGAGTTCTGCTTCTTCTTCAGTCCATCCACTGCTCCATCTCCTTAAGGCAGAGCTTCTCCCTTAAGCACCCAAGTTGAGACGGGAAAAATGAACCTGATATTAACCCCTCATATTCAGGGGACTGAGCGGTTTGTGCCTGTACAACCAGCCTGGAACCTATCATCCTGAAATACTGTTTATGAACTCCAGAGGAACTTACTTCAGCCAGATAATGGTTAATTTACAGCCAGAGCTTGGAAGGGCAGAAAAAGATAGCAGCACAATTCAGTTCAACTCATGATGGAGAAAAATAAATATCTCACAAGAAGAGATATCTGAAATTCAGATCACATTGAGATGCAAAGAAAGCTGTGAAAAGCAGTAGGAGGGTGATTGTATTCCAATTAGATTTCTGCTCATATAAAACAGTCTTGGACTGAAAGTTAATCATATGATTTATGGATCTTGGGAGGAGTGAAACCCTATGAGCTCCTGAACAATGAGAAGCAAATGAGGCAGAGGGCAAGAAAAATAGAATATTTCTGAGACTGAGCTTGTGGTGAGAAAACAAAAGATAATGAAGTCTAAACATGCTCTTGGTTTTAAAGGTTACCTTTGTGCTATCCTTTTACTCATGTTCTTGCCAAACAAGCAAGTTAGCTTTCTTGGCCACAGTAATCAAAAGCAACTCATGATTTCATGTGTCACAGTCTTTTGGGCACTAGATAAAAATATTTCTATAAGGTTTCTAAGAAACCTTCCAGAGTAATGCTGCCGTAGTAGCATTTGTATGATTGGTCATAAGCAACCTGACATCTGATGTGGGCTTGGCTCACAAATAAAAGTGGGTCCATTCCTTAGCTGAGTCCTTTTAAAAGCATTCCATGTGTGAGCTGTACAAAACTTGCTGTCAGCCAAAGTGGAATGGCAGGATTCGAGTAACAGTCCTGCTCAGCATCAGGCTTTGGAACACTGTCAGGCTGGGGCAGGAGGACTGCCCGGTACCAGCTAGGGCCCAGAGTTAAAACCCTTATTAATTAGAGTTACGAACTTTTATTTTTCTTTCAATTATTCCATCAGTAGCTAGTCCTCAAAAACACAATGTCAGAGGCATTTGTGAAATGACCAGCAGAGCAGATGTAGTATGTCACAGGTGCCCCTTTATATGTGCCACTCTTGGGTTTCAGCCTTCTGCTCAGACCTGCTGTTGGGATCAGTACAACAAAGCTGAGTTCAAGTAAAACAAAGATGTTATGGGTAGACAGAAGATACCCATTTTGAGACAGGTTCTCAGAAATGTTCAGTTATATTTCCTTTAGATGAAGACACACACTTACAACTGGTATGTAAGTCATATCCATAGCTAGACCACTTATATAGAGGTGGCACTTTTTACCAAGACAGCTAAGACTTTCCTTCATCAGAATGCTAACTCTTCTATTTTTACCCAAAACAGGCTGTATTTTAGATCTCTAATCTAATCCTCACTGCAATCCTGTAGTTGTCAGCCTGAACTTTCAATGGGCTGTTCAATTGGCTTACAATTCAGGATGAATGTCTGGCCTGAAACTCCCAGTGCCCAGGTCAGACCTTCAAATTTGCAAGTCTATGTCTGGACATCAGGTACCTTTTATGCCTTTAGTGGACATATTTCCACATGAAGTTCTTTGCAAACTCCAGGTAGCGGAGCACACCTTCTTTCTCTTTACCAAAAGGGCAAAAAGACTTTGCCACTAGTTTCTGCATTCATCTGCAGAGTGCTGAGAAAAGGTTAAAGTCTTGATCCTCATTTTCTATTCATTTTCTGGTCTGCATATCAAATATCTAAAACCTTTTCTAAAGAGCTGTTGACAATCTTCCATCTTAACCTTCAGACCCAGTGCAGCTTCCCACCTTTCAGTGGGAAAGGGCCTGCTATCTCTTTCCCAGCCAGAAACACATGCTGACATATGTGTTAACATTTTCTGCTGCTGCTCTGCTCTCATGCAACAGGAAGCAGAGCTTAGTTCCTAATTGATTATTTCTATATTCTTAATAGGAACTATTTATAGTCAGAAATTGTCTTTAGCAGCCATCTGTTCCTTATGCTGCTCCATACATGCCCTCATCCCTGACCTGAAGTAACCATCCTTTCTTCAAGGAAAGGAGGTTTAAATATTCATGCTGTCTAAGTCTTGAATAAATTCTTAATTGGTTTCACAATCTCCCACACAGAAGTGGTTTGTTCCTCCTTTAGACTTTCAGCATTTGAAATATTTACTACCGTCAATGAGGGCACGTCTCACCTCACAGGAGATAATATCTGTTTCTTGAAAATAATAATAATAATAATAATAATCTGTTCAGGCTTGTGTTTCTGAAGAACATTGAAACTTCCACAATTTGAAATGCAAAATGACTTACTCCAGAAAGCACTGTTAGCATGTTACAAGAAATACTTGCATCTGTGACTGTGTTTCCATTGTGGTCACAATGGTGGAAATTTGGAAATCCTGGTGGTGGGAAAGCTGCAGTCACTCCCATTTTGAATTCCTCAGGTAACTTAGTCATCCATTCATTCAGATGATTGAGAACTAAGGAGTCGAATCGTTAGCTCATGCACTGGCAGCTGGTATCTGAGGTGCCCTAAGGTATGTATCCAGCCTGGGATTCAACTGCCACTCCAGAAGAGCACAAGTCTTTCGTCATATTTGCCAGTCTTATGAAGATGCCTCCAGTGCCCAAACCAAACGGAACCCTCTTCTCACAAATGCACACACCACCTTGCCTCCCACTCCTCAATTGGAGCAACAAACACAAAATGCTAAAACATTGGTGCAGTTCATGAGCTTCCTTCTTCAAAAGAAATTGTACACCCCAGGACCTAGTCACAGCAATCTGCTGAACAAGCACCTAGTGTAGACCAATAAATGAAAGGAAACTGAGAGGTCAGTGCAGGTCATTATTTTCACATACCTTTGAATAATGAGGGCATCACATGTCAGCCAGAGGAGAACAAAATGTCACATTCTCTAGCTAAAGGTCATCATCGGTCATAGGTCACAGAAGGGAGGCCAGGAAATAACCTATGAGGTTAGGATGAGTGCACAAAGAAAGGGCAACAAATGTCAATGAAAGCATGCAGCTGTTGTAAGATGAAACAACTGAGGCACCCTTTTGTGCTGACACAGGCTTAAAAAATGTCTTTGCTGACAATTTTTTTCAGCTGGCACTTTTATAGGACATTGACATTAATGTACCCAACCCTGAATTAGCTTTTTCTAAAAGCAACAATTTGGAAGTTAAGTGCAGCATTTTCCAAAGAATCATAAGCATGACATTTTTATTTCAAGTGATTGATGTTACAGTGGACTTCTAGCACCAAATTCAAGTTTCATTCTCAATCATTGCATCTGTGCAGTGTGATAGCAATCAGAAACAAATGGAGGTGGCAGTCTGCATTGCACTAGGGTCTTCTGGAAATTCTTTTCACCTGTACTGACAGTCACATGTGTCATTTTATGTTTAATACATAGTATGGCATTTATCTGATTGTTTTAATTCATGGATTTCAGAAGGGTTGATTTCAGGATTTCCCTTGCAGTGATGCCAAGTACTTGCAGGACAATCATACAGTAAAATGATACTGAACAGTTTAGGAATATGTGGAAATATATCCCAACTGAGAGACACCTACAATTTCTGATGAGTGAGCTGCATACTTGGCTCATCTGTCTTTTGCTTTCTCCCCTGAACAGATACCATTTTCTCTTGTCATTGTGGTGTAAACCTGACAGTCTTCATGAAATAACATGGTGATGCCAGGAATGCATGTTAGATGAAGGACTGCTACATCTCCTGCACATATCTTACTGGACAGCACATGCAAAGAGACTGTCAACAAAACAACAACAGAGAAGGTTTGCTCTGACACCCCTGTTGCAGCTGGACAACTTTGCGGTATGAATGCTATAAAAATGGCTTAACTCATCACAAAATGCCCATTTAAAATATCACTTGTGAATGGACTGTATTTATATGTTACAGAAAACAGAAAGAGTGTGATCTAGAGGGAGGAGGATGGTAAACTGGAGTAACAAATTGTTGTCTCTCATTTTAAACTCTTCCAGTTGGTTATCATATGACATAGGACTAAGATAAGTAACCTCTGTGCTTCAGTTCTGCTTCCTGAACAAAGAGCATTGACATCTTGAGCATAGACATCTTGTATGGTTTCTTTAGAAACTCTCAAGTGAAACAAGCTTACAAAAGTATTCCGGCTGATGACCTGGAAATGGAAGGCTTGCTTTCAGAGGTGATACCTGAATAATCAGTTTCTCTTTACATTTAAGAAATCAGTTAAAAATAAAATAAAAGGCACCCAAGCCCAAAAGTTCATTTTAAGAAAGAACTCCTTTTTTTCTTCCTTCCTTCCTTCCTTCCTTCCTTCCTTCCTTCCTTCCTTCCTTCCTTCCTTCCTTCCTTCCTTCCTTCCTTCCTTCCTTCCTTCCTTCCTTCCTTCCTTCCTTCCTTCCTTCCTTTCTTTCTTTCTTTCTTTCTTTCTTTCTTTCTTTCTTTCTTTCTTTCTTTCTTTCTTTCTTTCTTTCTTTCTTTCTTTCTTTCTTTCTTTCTAGTCATTGGCTGTGTATTTCTAATCTGAAATCCATTCCCACCCTCACCCTCCACCTTTTTTTTTTTTTCTTTCTTTCTTCCTGATCACTTAAAAAAATGGCACTTTTTTGTTGTTTTTCTTATAAGGTAGTCTTTACTTTTGTAAAGATGCAAACACTTGCTCAGATCTGCATACCACTAAGTAGTCTTAGTGAAGTCATAGATCTAAATTCATGCTCACTCTCCAATATCCTGAGGTCGATGTTTTTGTCTCTGTTGGTAACAGGGCAGGATTTTTAACTGTAATTTTCAGAAGTAGAGTGCATAAGAACTAAACATCTATGCAAAAGGTGGTAACATGAGGTAAAGGCTGCATAATCATTTCACCAGACGGTATTCTGACTGTACTTATTTACAAGCTGTATTTACTATAATTATATTTTCTATCTACTCTTCCTTATTTTGGGTGTGTAGTCGGCCACCTAAGAAACATACCATTCTTCCAGCTGTATGAATTATAAGCAGAGAAAACACTTCTCAGGCAAGTTTGAATGAAGTGTGTTTGCAAGAGTATTTGAATTTACACTACCCTTTCTCCAACATTCCTTTAAACAAAAGCCACTCTGATTAATGTTAGTGGAAAAGTGGCTGAAACATGTTTGAGTGTGGCTGAATTGGAATTTCAGAGTTTGCAAACACTCCCACAAAGCATTTACCCATTACAACTTCCATCTATCAGTAATTCAACTCTCAGTAAGCTCATAGGTTTCAGGGATTTTTATTCTGACTATGTGCAAAGTAAAATCCAAAGTTCCTTTCCCATTGCAGTTCTGTGTATTTCCTTCTCTGCTAAAACAGGTCAGTTAAGTTATGAGTATAGTGAAATGCCTTTAGGATTTCTGCAGTTAATAGTCTATGCATCATTGAGATGTTTACATGTTTTTATTACTTAAGATCAAAATATGTTCATTTTGGTTAGACATCATGCTTTAGAAAAATGCTCTCCAAATCCCAGACAGTTTTTAGTTCCTTCAGTTCCTTCCTTATTTTTTTTTATTTTTTTTAATTTTTTTTTTTCAGAGAACAGTCTTTGCCAAGCCTAATTCTGATTCAGCAGAAACAATAAATAAATAAGACTGTCTTTAAGTTGCAGAAAACAGCGATCATTATGCTGCTGTGACCCATCAAACAACCAAAGGGCACTGGCCAATTCAGTCCCATTTCATTGTCATTTCTGGTATGATGGTGACTCTGGGCTACACCCAAGAAAGGTGAGTCAGAACTCTACAATAAATATTGTAGATCTAACACTGAAGAGGCTTTGTCCTTACAAGCACATTATATAATACTAAATATATATACACAAGTGCTGAGTTAAAAAGAAGTCAGTGACTTTAACATGTCATATCTGTATGGAGGTCATTGAACTTTCTTTGAAAAGTCATTTTTTCCTATGCCATCTGCTTTTCTCATGATTTTACCCCCCTTAACCCATATGAAATGGATGTGTATTCAATCTTGAGCTAAGCATGCTTGCAGTGATTGAGAAATGTCTAAGGTCAGAGCTTACAAAAAATTCATAAGGGAAGCAGCAGGCATAAAAGGGAGGGTTTTTTAAAAGAGAGTTCATGAGCCTCTGTATGAATTGGGCATGACATATTCATGTTAGTGACTTCATTTATTTAATGTGGTTCCAAATAATTGATACCAGTACAGTGATAAAAGTACAGACACTGCCAGAATTGTGATAATGAAGAGCCTCCCTGCTGATTTCATTCATGGGGCTGTTAGTCTGCTGGGAAAGATCTCTGATGAAAACTGGGCTGCAGCAAATGCCATGAAATAATCAAAGGCACAAAGCCCTTTACCTGAGGGGAGCTTGGTCAGGGAGTGATTCAGGGAGACCAAGGGAAAAATACATTAGCTGAAAAACCAGGCATGGCTTTAAAAAATATGTGATCCAAATTGTGAGGATTCACTTCAATACAGAAATCTATCTGCTGCATCCAAAGATCCATGCACAGCCCCCAATTATGTGGCTCCAACAGCTAGTCAACTGCTATATCAACAGTGCTCTTACCTTACTCAACGTAGTTCAAACTTACCTGATCCTCATCTACCAGCCATTTGTTCTCTCTGCCTTAGATTGTGAGCCCTCAGAAACGGCAGTTGCTTTTTTATTATATGCTGAGCACAATGGGCTCCTTGTTTGGGCTATAGAAAATAATAATGTAGGCTCAAGACAGCCATACAAGTGCTGAAACTGTTGATGTCAAGAGTCCTAGAGAGAAATTGAATATTAATAGGAATCTAAAATCCTTTCCAGGCAAAAATCCCATTTGTCAACTCTGTTCATTTGTTTCACTTTATGTAAGTGTGTCAATGGTTGATTAAAATTCATAAATGTGCAGTAGAGTTACTGGATAAATGTTGAGTTATTGTTTACATATCAGAGTGCGCTGAAGGCAGAAGTCTACATGTTGAAAATTGTGTCGAGAGGAAGGGACCATGATGTGAGTCACCATCATGACAGACTCACCAAACAATCCACGATGTCTCTGTGTAAACTCTGTTAGCAATTAATCACGTTACAATAAAATAAAATAAATAACATATCTGCTGCTTCTCACCCATGTTTACCTAGCTTCAGCTTCTAATGCCTGCATCCCTTGATGATTTTTTTCTACTAGATAAAGGAGCTTCAGCTATCTGAAATCTCTTCCTCATGTGGGTAATTGTGATTTTTTATCTAGTCACCTTAATTCCTTTTGCTATTCCTTCTCTTCATTACAACTAAATTAGCAAGCTATCTTTATGTCTCTGGTACTTCAGATTTCAAATCTGGGTCATAGCATTTTACTTCCTTATTCCACTCTTGAAGTTACATGGAGTGCTTACAGATAACTACCTCCCATGTCTTCAACTAGACTTCCAAAGTTTTCTAGAAACAGTGTTTCTAGAAAAAAATAAAAATAAAAATATTATGAATAACATCTTATTCACTTTAAAACAAACCCAACTTCTGAAGAATTCACAGGGACCTGCAACTTGTTCTGCAAATGGTTTGTTAGGATGTGCCTGCAGAAGGCAAGATTGCAGCTGTACTGTGCAGTTATGGTTCACACATTTGCAGTGTGTAGAGAATTGGAAAAGGCATTCTGCTAGTGGAGTTAAGCATAGTTTTTAAATCAGGTACATTTGGTGAGTAACATTCTTTAAATAGGGTAGGCAAGCAGTTGCTGAATAGTGCTACACCTGTGTTGCAACAGAGTCTGAAAATAGCATGAAAAGGAGTAGCTCCTTGGTGAATAAAAGAGGATTATTGCAAGTGTGGCTTAAAAGTGCCACCATTCTTTGAGAAAAGGGTGCAGAAAGAGACATTTCTGGCACGGTACACAATAAAACATCAGTACAGGACAGAAGTGCAGCAAATATGGAGATGCCTTCCCACAGCTCAGAGAGAACAAAATGATCAACACAAATAGGCAAGTGAACATTGTCTGCCAAACAAATATTGCCTCTAAAACTGTGCTGGCTGCCTTTTTGTTGACAGAGCTTTCTAATACAGATTAAAGAAATTTGGGGAATAAAGGCGTAGTGCGATATGCATATAGAGATACAGCTGTTCAGCTCGATGAGAAAAGGAAGAAATTTAGACACTACTCCCCACTAATTAAATTGCCAGACTTCCTAAAATATGGGTCTTGCCCAGATTACAGGATTTATACTGCTGAGTAAAAGCTGGCCAGGGAAAAACTAAGCACTAGCCTCTGGACTGGTGACACTGCTTAACTATTAATCCACACCTAGTTTTCTCTGGGACTTCAACAAGCTCTGCCCAAAAGACAGTTTGTGATCTCTGCTAGCAGATGACAAGGACCAGACTGCATTGAGTTTGACTTCTTCCTTCCTGCACAGTCCTTTGCAACTTCGCATACTCCCATGCAATCTTGTGCTACACCCTGTGTCATACCAAGAAAGCACCAAGCACCAAATTAGAGACAGCACTTCGGTAGTCTACAGCACCTTTTAATTGCTTTGAACCAGTGTCCTCATCCCCAGATAGTAATAGGCAGGAGAGGCACCACACAGGGCAGGAGACAGGACAAAGCACCATGCAGCAAAGGAACAGGCAGTCTGCTCCTGTGGGCAAGTAGCCCTCAGAGGTTTAGAGGTGAGGCAGCCCATGCCATGCAAAGTTTTGTGCTGAGCATTTTTCCCTGGTCCTCCTTTATTTAAGCATGTAGGAGTATCTAGCCAAACCATTTGTGGGCTGAACTCAGAAGTCTACTGTTATCGGTGAAAAGACCTCTGTTAAGACAGTGTATCTGGGGTTAGTCACTCACCTGATTGCAAGAATATTTTTTAAAGAGAGGACCATAGTAGTCATGGATAGTTATACCTACTCCTAATCCAGCCAGGAAAACGACAACAGTTTACCTAGTGATGTTAGAGTTGGTTGAAAGTTTTTATTAAAACTATTTTACTTTGGAAAATTTCATTTTGACAAACTATTTGAATAAATGATAAAAAATAAATGGTGTTATTTAAATAAATAATAATAATACAATGGCAACAATAGCAGTTGAAATTAAATAAAACATCATACTATAGAAGTGCTTTGTTTCTGACATTTTCTGCATGAAAAGTTTCTTTTTTCAAAATTCATTGCTATTCTTAAATTTGAAATAAAAAAAATAAAAGGAAGGATCCAAATGCAAACAAAATATTTGCATTTAAACATTTTGGGCAAATAAATTATTTTCAAAATTTAATTTTGCACAATATTTGGGTTGTTTTGCTTTTGTTCCCACTTAATTTAATATGAATATTTAATATGATATTTTATATGTCAAAATTTTTCAATCCTGACATTTTTAATGGAATGGAAAATACATTTTACAATTGACTTTAATTTGTATGCTTCTGAATTGTTGTATCAGCTTTTGGCTTCGCGTTCAAAATGTCACTTAGTGGTGGCACTCTTCGTTCTTGAAAAAATAACTATTACAAATACACAGTACTTTTAAAATACAGAAAGGTGGGTGAACTTTGTTGGTGTTCCCTCACATGAACCAGCTTCGGAAAGAGGATACAGGAAAGAAGCAAAGCACTGACTAGAAGGCTTCTCTATGGCAAGCTCTTTGCACTTGCTCTTGAGTTCTTGAGCAGGATCAGTCAACAACCGTCAGCCTCCTAGGAAACCACTATCTATATCAAGCTGGCTAACATTAAACCAGGACAATACAGATTAAGAGCTTGATGCAATTTCATCTGGAAAATGACTAAGTCAGGACTTGGAGTGATTGCTCTGGAAAGCAGAGGTTCAGCTAAAACTAGCTGCAGTTGCCAGTAATGTATTGATTTCATATGCCAGCTATAGCATTGATTGTCTTCTGTCTGATTCAGCCCTCTGATTTCTATCTACTGGAAGTGCAGAAAAGCCTCTCATGAAAAATGTTTCAGCTTTTCTGCATCATCCCACCAAATAAACCCCATACAAGTATAAGGCACACTTCACCGTAGTCAGAGCTTCTTCAAACAACCAGAGCTTAATGTTTTTGAAATAAGGTTTCCAACAAGAGTTCCACATATTAATAAGGTCAATTGAGGGCACACCTGCAAATGCAAGGGTATTGACTACAGGCAAGTTAACCTCTCTGGGCATGATCTAGCCCATCTAATCCACTGCCCTTTTCCCCCTTAGTAATAAAGCATCTGGACTCCTAAAGGAATTTGTTTTAATATATTTTGCATTATGGACTTTTACCTCCTGATGTTACTATAAGTTAGATTTGCTAAACATGAGCATAGTAGTTAGATCATTTTTAAAAGCTAATTGTGTTTTTGTGCTAATGAATTATTCATAGTATAATCATATAAATCCACTCTCCACATTGATGTTTTATTTTGCATACTAATCTGAACATTTTGCATTTTCCAGGTTTTGATCTAGAGATGATCTTTGATATTGACCTATCCATGAATATAAGGTTTGTGTTGCCCTCAGTGTTCTGTTCTTTAGACACAGCCAAACAACACATACATTTCACTAATATACTAAGAGGCAGGCTTTGTCTCATGACTCATTCTCCTCTAACAAACCTTCCAGTTGTTACTTATTGAGGACCTCCAAGAGATTTTCTATGAACTGATGTCAATATTTCTGTAGGTTAGCTACAACATCCATGTACTCATATTTCACAACTTAAGTCTTCTTATGCAGTTTTCTGTTCTAATTTCAGTTACTCTTTTTGCTTCAACAGCCAGAGCAATGCATCCAGAAGTCCCAGGATGACATTAAGAAGACAGGGATATTACCTTGATCTAAAGAACAAAGCATTGGCGGTTGTATAATGGTAGGGGCATACTGAACATCATCATACATGTACTACTGAGACAATGTATGCGATCATTATATCCAAGATTTGTTCCTTCATTTTCCAGAAATAGCTTATGTCTCGAAGTTTTTCATCAGCTTCAACCAACAATGGCTTGAAATTCAAATAGTGAAAGAACTGATTTTTTTTTTTTTTTTTTTTTTGAGGATTTAGTATTGAAGGAGAACTAGTGCTTGGTTAAAGTTGTGTTGAAAGTGAACAATTTAGTAGAAATTTGACAAATTAACCATTTGCAAGACACTGCAGTTTTGTTCTTTGCAAACCCTAGTCATTGATGAGGATTCCTATTTGAACTAATTAATATTATCAAGCTGATGGTTAGAGGGTACTCAGAAAATCATGCCATCACTTATACACTTTCATCATGACCTTGTTGAAAGAGCATTCTTCAGTAATACAAGGGTAGGATATTTTATTAAGAAAAAATAATTCCAAGGAATAGTGAAACCATAGCCCGAGAAGGCCTTTTTGAAGCAAATTTTGCTTTTCCTAAGCTTTATCCCTTTTCCTTTCAGAAGCTGAGATGTGTATCTCCAATGAGATGGAGAAATAGAAGGAAAGACTTCCATGAAGTAACCTGTGTAATCCTGACCTGGTGTAGTTAACAGGAGGCATTACTGACTTCTGAAAATGAAAACCTTATTCTGTACAAGATGAAAAGGCATTCAGCTTTCCTTGTTAGAGAAGGGCAATTAGCTTGGAAAGAGTAAATTTGTAGGTGAATGGAAAGATGGAACAGATTTTCAGTCGTTCAAGATCATACCATTCTCATGTTCAATGCTTAGGTCTTTCACCCCTAAGATACATAAGGAAAGATTGTGCAGAGGTAGAAAATCCCACTGCCGCATAGCTGCCTAGGTGTGCAGTATCTGATGCAACTTCTGCTAACATGCACAGGTTTTATTTTCATGCCTGTAACCAGGAGGCTGAGGGGAAATGTTAATTAATACGAAGGAGAAAAATATTGCCAGAGGCCAGCTGCTGTCTGAATTGATAGAGTGATTCCAAACTCTAGATCGGTAAGACTACTCTTAGTTTTATCTCCCGTGTGCCTTGGGAGAACCTCAGCTGTGATCAGGGAAAAGCACAATTCCAATAATAACTTTCTTGGTTAAGAGGCTGGTTAGAGGAAGGCTCTCTGCAATGAGGCTCTAAACTGGTTTGGGTCATAGGCTTTGTCTCGGTGATGGTATGAACTATGTGTTGCTATTAGCAAATACTCTATGAACTTGTACCAGGATACGGAATTCAGTCCCAAACACTTCCTCTTATTCATAACAAATGAAGTAACAGAAGTAACAGAGATTTACAAAGAAAGGAGAAGATACAGTAACAATAGTAAGGCTGCACTTCTGTATGTAGAGGTCTGTTGTGTTTAAAGAACTGCTGCTGCAGAAGGTGATGTCTGAGAAGAAAAGAGTCCAGATTGACCTTCAGGTCCCTAAGGTGTATTACTGAAGAGATGCGTCTTGTCGGTGAAGTTTGAAGTTTGTCATCCCCCAGACTGTAAATATTGCTGTTTGACTGCAAGTTGGAGTGTTTTCTTTCAGCAAAGAATGAAGCTCTAACTCCTAAATTTTTCATACTTAATTCTGCCCTTTGAGCAGTTGTGTCATAAGCAGCACAAAACAATTGAATCTCTGTTTTAATAGTATGGTTTCTCTAATCACTGAAACAAATGAACCAAAGTAACTTCCCATTTAATTTTGATCCTTATCTTGCAGCTTGCTTAAACATTCTAGTTCTGTGACTTTCCAACATCAACAGATCTGTGCCTAAAGGAACTAAATATCTGAATTGGAGGAGCTTATCTCCTTAAAATAATACCTGTCATATTGGTAAGACTAAAATTATATACATTTAGAGAGTATACATTTTTATAATCAAGTTTTAAAACATTTGTAAATTAATCAGTCTACTTTTTCTGATAATTTAGCAAATCTTATATACTGAACTGTTGCAAATAACTAAATATGTGATAATTATTCTAATATCTATTCTAATATTGCATCGTTATTTTAATATATGACAAAAGTTGTATGTTAAATTTTCTTCTGACATTTCAGAATTTTTTATAGGATTTACAGAGGGAGAATGAACAGCCATGCAATCAATGGCTTTGCAGCTGAGATAGAGTCACCATGAGGTCACTGTTCGACAGATAAATGATGAATTTTTAAGGGTGGTACTTTATTCTGTAACCTTTTGACTTTTAGAATTGCCCTTGTAACAGACGTCCCTGAGCTTCAGTAAATAAGTGAAATGTGAAAAACAGAAAACAAGGCTTATTATTTGACCTGTTTGTTAGGAAAAGCTTCTTTTGTGTGTACAGTGAGCCTAAGTAAATCCTTGAATCAGGATTGTTGTTTTCTAACTAACATCAGAAATAAAGCTTGCATCATGTCAAACTCATCCTGATGAGTCAAATTCCTCATCTCTGTGGAAAAGTTGTACAGTTTGACCAGGACCATGAGGTAATGTACAGTAAATAGGGGGTGATAAAGAAATCCTGCTGACAGTAATAATGTGATTCAGCCTCTAATGACTCAGGGATTTAAGAAGTGTTTTGGAGTAGACTTCAATTTACAATTCTCCTTTGAATTACTTATCATTAATCCCTCCCAGCTGAAAGCCTCTCTCCTACACCTCAGAAAGGGGTAGCATCTTGCCAGAAAGAAATGTGGATAACATTTTGCTCCGAGTGATAAATATTCACATACATGTAATAAAGCCTCAATGCCAGAGATGGTTTGACTTTTGAAGTGCCGCAAGCAACCGTAGGCCACCCAAGGTGAGGACCACCCCCTCCTTCAATAGTCCTGCCAGGTGGTGGACCCCTGGGAATGGAGTGCCTTTGTCTTTCTTTTGGCATTTGTAAACTTCAGTCATTTTCAAAATAGCCCCTGGTTTTGGTGTGGCACATTTTTGCCTGCCCAAATCTAAACATAACTCAAACCTGAGGTTCTCTTCCAGAAACATGGAAGGCTGATGACTACTAGGGAAGTAACAGGGCTTCTTTGCTTTTACCTTCTCTTTTCCAAGTCTTAGCGCGTGTTTTTCCAGTGGGTCCTCTCTGGCCTCATCTCTGTCTTTCACATTGGTGCCATATACACCTTTAAGAGGTGAAATATGAATTCCTAGTGACTTTGCCTGATATTTGCAGTGTCCATCATATTCAGTGTCCAGTATTTTAAAAAGTCAGTCCTTGCATGCAAAAAGAAAGCAAGGGAGCCAAGATCACCGCAAACGTAGAGCAACAACAGCGAAGAGTAGGTTGAATTAGAGCATTGCTGTTTTGCAAAGCAATTCTAATAACTATCCTCTCCTTGCTGCAACTTCCTTTCAGGTAGTTGTAGAGAGTCAAGAGGTATCCCCTTAGCCTTCTCTTCTACAGAGTAAACAACCCCAATTCCCTTAGTTGCTCCTCCTAAGTCTTCCTAACAGTTGTTTTTCTTGCTTCTTACTGAGCTGCTCTTAGAAGACCAAAAGCCTTTAAAGTTTAAGCTGAGACCTGTCATACTTCTAGATGTTAGCTAGACCTCTCCAGGCTTCTGGAAAACTGGAGAATTAAGACACTGAAAAACTTCTGCTATAGCCTGGGTTTCTGGGCTCCTAACCATGCCACGGGAACCTTATAATTTTGTGGGCTGCTAAATTTTTGGTAGTCCATACAGAGGGACTGCCCCAGAAATGACCTCAGGAATCTGGACAAAGCAGTTTCTATTGACTTCCTGATGTGTTTGTTTTTTAGCAGAGGTTCATCTAAATTCATGTGTTACTGTGAAACATTCTGCTATTGACAATTTGACATGCTTAATGGAGAAGCAAAACAAAAAATTTTGTTTTTAAATTCTCAAACATCTTTATACTTTTTCTAGTTCTGGATGGAAAACAAGTAGTATGTCTGCAAAATCAGAGACTGATATTTGGAGTTTTGGCCATGGTAATAATGCCTCAGTTTCCCAATCTGTAACTTGTGAATAACTCTTCTTCTTAGATGAATATTGTGCCTCCCAGTCTAATTGAGGAGCATTTGGGATTCATTAGATGTGCAAAGAACTTCTCATCTCATGCCTGCAATGGGAGATGGGTTGTTTGTGATGCTCCTGTGAATCTTCAAGCCTTACTTGTCTGACTTAAGACTGTAGTTTTGCTGCTTTGATGTCTTAGGGAGATAACTTAAACTCCCTGACATAGAAAATCAAGTTGAAACTTATTTCTTTCATGTGGTGTCTTATGAATAGGTGCTGTGGGTGTTACATTTAAGTATATGATGCTTGTACTTCTGCAAAATACCTTTAACACAGTCTGTGTGGGTGAGAATGATTTGCCTGTAATCTTTGATTCTCTTCTTTTTCTCCACCGATTATATTCTTCTAAGAAGGGAGTGTGTCAATGAGCATTTGTGAAAGTTGGGAAGGTTAATGTTCTGTTCTCAGGAGGGTTTTGGTTCCTTCTCTTCTGTCCATATTGGTTACTCAGGCTAGATTGTTCAAGAAGAAACTACAATTACAGTCAATTTTCCTTCCATCAAAAAGTAAAATTTGCTAATCTGTCGGCTCTGTTGATTCAAAGATCTTATATGATTTTCTCCTACACAGCATGAAGACAAAGAAAGGGAAAAGCAGCAACACTCCTGTAATGCTTGTAGTCACCAAATTCTCTGCAAATTCTCCAATGTGCTATTTTATTTGCATGAGATATAAACAAACTCTTCCTCTACCTCTCCATATCTTCAGGTTGTAAATGCAAGAGACAGACTGCACTTTTTTCTTTTCTGCAAACTCAGCTCCCTTCCATACTCCACTTCCACACAAAACTTCCACAAGATGGAGGTCTTTTGGCAATATGGTATATAAATATTTATTGCTCTGCCATAGAAAAGAGTTTATTTCTCTTCCCAGGGGCATTTGCACCATGAAACATTATGAGTTCTGAATATTTAACTGCATGGTAACTCTACTACCAGTTCCACCTCTTGTCATTACACAGCAGCTGAACATTACATTCTTCCTCAGGGAGGCTGAAGTCTTCTCACACTTTCCTGGGGCATGTTTTTCTGGAGTCACACAGACTTTTTTCTTACTAACTAGAAACATCACAATGTCAACAGACTAAATACCAAGTATCTAAATTTGATAAAAGTGAGCAAGCCATCTTAGAAATCTATTGTAATAAAGTTTGTTGTTGTATAGATCTCTGTTTCACTGTACTGCCAACCAAGTCAAGCAAGCTTACAGTAGAGACTTTTGCTTCCAAAACCAATGTCTTCTTTCTCACTAATGACGAACTTTCATGTAGCTCTGTCTCAGCAAGTCTATAGAGACAAGAGTCTCTATAGCCTTTGAGACTGTCGAATGGATCCAATTTCTTTTGCGTAGGGGGCAATGGTGCTACATTCACCTTAGCAAGCTTGAGACAGCTTTATTGCAAGGAGGGCAATGATTTCTGTAGTTCTTGCTGCAGACTTGCTCAGACTCTATGGCTTTAAATAAACTCAGTGGGCCACTGTTTTCTGGCATGCCTCATAAATCTGTCTATATAAGTCTCAGTACATTCTGCCATCTATTACTCATGTCCATATTAGAGATAAAGTAATTCTCTTTGAACTTCCACTGCTGCCAAAAAGCAGCACATCATAATGCGGAACAAATCCTTCTTCATGTTACATCCCCTTTATTTTTGTGTTTGACCCTTGTATTTATGTGGTGGGGAAGAGTTTGCAACTTTGCTTGGATGGCTTCTGCAAACTTTTTAAGCTCAAGCAAAAGAGGAAGAAAGTGACTTTGCAACACTTCCTGAAGCGAATAATATCTTTAGAATAATCTTTTGGAACAATTCTTGCTCTTTTGTTATATACCCTGGAGCAAATGGGTGACTGATTAATATCAATTAGCTGTATTCGTGGGTGAGTTCATAAAGTTTGGTTGCTTACACAAGCTTTAAATGAATCTTTGCATCTTTGACACAAAAACTGCACTTCTCTAGAGACTTTGGAATAAATTTCCCTTGAAAGTTCTTGTCTGAAAAATTTCTTGCTTAGCTTCAGATTTCCTTTATTCCTCACAGTTTGAAGACACCTTTCCTTTTCTCCAAGTCCAGTAGCCTCCAGTCAGAGGCTGCAGATGGACAGGAAAAGCCGGAACTGCTGTTTGCGTACTGCAAACTTAATCTCTTCACTGCTGGGTTCCATTTTAGAGGACTAGGCAGAGCTTCTGACATTTGCCTTGCTTGGGCCAGAGTGCTTTCTCTAATTAGAGAGGTAGTTTAAGTTATCTTCTCATTGCAGCAATTAACACTTGCAGTGACTGCCAGACAATTTTGTAATGATTCAGGAAGAGCATCCAACTTCACAGAAAGCTGTAGTGTTCCAGCACTTCTTTGTCAGAGATGAAAGTTCACATTTCAGCTAGGAACAAGCTGCTCCAGAATGCCATCAGACCATCCTTGTGCATAGTGCATAGTGCATAGTGTGCTGTATATTAATGCTCTGTTATAAATAAAACATTAAGTTTATCCCATACATCTGATTTTCACATCTAAGTATACCCTATACAGAACTGGATTACAGGTGGGTATGTAGACAAAAAGCATCATAACAAAGGCAGACAGTAGACTATTCCACTTAATTCTGTGTAAATTAGTATTTCCTGTAGCAGTTTACTCCAGTAAAATCCACCCATTTGACTGTCCTATAAACACTGAGCATGAGCAATATTAATGAATTGTTTCCGGCTTATTTAAAGAATCTAAGTAGGGGGAAAAATGTTTTTAACATTCTCAGTTTTGTATCTCTTAACATCAAGCAATAGAAGCAAAGGTGCGCTAAAAAGCAGTTAGTGGATTGCTTTGACCCCCTGGCATGCACATGGCTGATAATCCGTCTGGTATTCTATGTCACTCTTCTTTTCAAGAGATTTTATGGTGAATCACTTAAAATACACATAATAGTTATCCTGCTTCTCTGTGGATTGCCTTTTTTAGCCCTCATTTTATATCAGAGCATACTTCATCTCAAGTGCTCACCTTTTAGGAGAGGTATGAACCATAATTAGGTGTATGTTGCAATAGATTGCTGTTAAGGTATGTTTACGCATTAAACTTTCAAAAATGCAAGCATACAGCGTGATTTTTATACCAGCTTAATAGGCTGCATCACTTTTTATTTTAATTTCTTTCAGTGTGGCTTAAGACTACTGGGAATCAGCTTAAACTAAGTAAGGTTAAACCAATTTTAAACTTGAATAAGTGTTTACATACTTATCAGTATTGTTTTATCTGGATTGTTTAAAAGTCTTACAGCTCTCTTTTATGGTCAAGGCTTCCATTAATCCTGTGCAATCCCACTGAAGTCTGTAGACATAACTGAGAGCAGAATGTGGCCTATGACACTGTATTGGCAAAAACATCTATCTGAGAAAAAGAATCTTTCAAATAAATTCTACTGAAACTGAAACAAGTAATATTTTAGTAGACACTGTTCTGGAAAACATTAGCCCTCAAAGTGACGAATAAGTGAAAACAGGATTGTAATGCAATCATAACCAATGCTGCTGAAACTTGCCAAATACATAACATTTAATAATATAAAGTGACAGCAATCTTGAAATCTGAATGCTTTAAAAATACCCACACTCAAAAGTAGGTAGAAAAATAACAGAGTAAATTGAGATGATTCATGTAAAAATTCTACATGTTTGTATAGAAAGAGTAACTAATTAAATGAATGTTATTAAAAGCTCCCAGCTAAAAAGAAGCTAAATGATAACCACCATCAAACCAAATTTTAAAAATAAATCCTCTGCTTAGAATGGAAGTCAATGAATGTCATAAATTCATGAGTGTTGTACTCCATATTCCTAAATAGTTAGACTGTATCCCCAATGCAAACAATGGCAGGCATAAGGAAGAGCTGCAGTAGTCAAGTCAGACAAACAAAATATGGATTAAAGTTTTAGCAAGTGGGCTAGAAAGAGCATAGGTCTCAGCCCAGACAGATTCCAAAGACAGTAGTAAGACACTTTAATTACATGATTGATGTGAGCTTCAAAAGAAATCACCGAATCCACAATGACCCCAAGGTCACAAGCATTATCTGAAGGATAAAAGAACTACCACAAATGGAAACTACCACAGATGACACCTGAGACCTCTGCACCAGTGAACTAATCAATAGCAACTCAGTTTTGTCTGTGTTAAGTTTAACAAAATTTGAAGCTACCCATGATTAAATATCACAGAGGCAATTACACAAAACATCAAACTTCTTTGTAGGCTCTGCAGGGACTGAGAGGATATCCGAATATCGTCTGCATACAAATGACACAGCAAACAGGGTGGTGGAATAATGTTAACTAAGGGAAGTGTATAAATAGAAATCAAAGTTGAAACCATAGGAGAATCACAGCATTCTTAAAGAATAAATTTCCTCCAGCAAAAATAAATTTTATCAATAATTATAAGTAGCGAAGACAAACTGGTCCAAGCTCCCAAATGAAATGAAAGAAAGGACTAAAAAATAGTCATGGGAAAGTTGACATCTAGTAAAACATATGAATTGTTAAGTAATTTGAGTATTTTATGCACCTTCATTAATACTTCTGGAAGCAAGAAGTCCTGGTGAAGTCAGTGGCTGTACTTCATTTAAAAGCTATAGCTTAAGCTATGTAGAGGCATTAGTGATGCCCTCGGCCTTTCTCCATAGACATCAGTATTATTGTTGAATTGCAATAATGCTCTAATATGGAAAGACAATAGCCATTAAATGATATTGTTTCCTGAAAGGCAGTGCTGTAATGACTTCCAACATCTCATCTACCTTTGAAATTAAAAAAAAAAAAAAAAAAAAAAAAAAGACAGGAACAGAGAGAAGTGTAGAGCTAGGTCCTTGTTAAAGGAAGGAGGGTAACTTTGTATGTACCTTCAAGCCAGGTGGAAGCTCAACTTGTCAGGGAGACCACCAGAAAAGGAGTAAGGAAATCTAGGAAAAGTCCACAAGAGGGATAAAAAAATAAAATAAAATAAAAAAAATAAAAAAAATAAAAAGGCCATTTCCAAAAACTTACTTGAGATTAATAGTGATTTATGACTGAGAAAGATGATATTAATTAAATTCAGCAGTATCCTTATCACTTAGGCATGATGCTAATACATCTTGCTTGAAAGAGTATACAAATTACCTGGAAAAAAAGACTTTTATCTCACCTGCTTTTTTTGTGTTGTTGTTTTTTGTTTGTTTGTTTATTTGTTTGTTTCCTAGCTTGTTTGCATTTTTTTGACTAAGTTATTGAAGGATCTGAGCTAAAAGTAATCACAACAGAATATGGATAGAAGATTAAAACTTAATAAATCCCAAATGGCTTGCAAGGAAGGGCAGTGGCAGAGTTCAACAAAAGGCAATGTCAGAGACTACAGCTTAATATGTTGTTCAAAGTAAAAAATAAAAATAAAATTAAAAAAAAATCAGTGTATCTGCTACCTAAATAAAAACCTGTGTAGAAAGGCAAGGGTTTTGTTTGTTTGTTTGTTTGTTTTGTTTGCTTGCTTATTGTGTGTGTATTTTAGAGAGCTCTAACTGATCCCACATACAGCATAGAAAACAAATGCAAAGATAGATGTTCCTAGGTATCAGAACTGCAATTCTTTTTTTCTAATAGATTGAGGTGGAGAGAGGGATCAGCCATAGAACATATGTTTTCTCTGCCACCTTGATTTAGCAGCAAAAATTGACCTCTGCTCTTCAGTTCAAAAGTCTGGGCCTTCTGTGAGCTTACATAATTAGATGTCAGCTGTATGGCAATAATATAATGAAATTCAGGTGTGGATTTACCAGGATGGCCAAGAGGGATGTGACCTCCTTTGCTCCCCCACTTTCCTCCTCTCCCTTGTTCCACTTTATGCACTGCTGCCTGCTGGTGTTCTGAGTCCTGTCCCCTTGTCTGCCTTCAAAACAGGGCAATCAGTTCCTGGTGTCTACAACGTTTGGGACTGAGATTGAGTGCAGGAATGGGCTCAGAAAGCCTGGCTGGACTTAAAAACATTTCCCAAATCCAGGCACCTATCACAGCCATGTTTCAAGCATTGAAGGGAAACATTAAGTGTTTGCTTTCCATCTCTGCCCCCATGGCCTGATATCTGTGGGAAGGAAACTTAGGCAGGTGCACAAGCCATAAGGGTGTTTGGCTTGTTTAGGTCTGGTCCCAGAACTGGATAATGAGCACTAGCAGAGATTCACGGCAAGCTAAAACTTCAGTGTGTGATTCCACTTGAGTAATACCAAATCCAGGATAAAAAGTGAGTAAATATTGATAAAAAAGAAATATCTGCATTTTTTGTGTCCAATGCATTTTGATAGCAAAGACTGAGGGAAATCCACTCTGCATCCTCCTAGTCAGAAGTTTCTGCACAGAAGAAGATCCTAGTTCTAGTACCTGCTTGCAAAGGAATTTAAACCTGCATCACCTGTAGCTGAGGGAATACTTTTTACATATGTTTGGAAATATGTCCTTATTATAACTAGTGGACCGTGACTGTTTCCTCTATTTTTTTATAGAATTGTTGCTTTGTTTTCAGTGGTAGGTTGTTTTGTAACAACATTAAGAATGCAGTTATAGTATTTTGGCTGGAGTTAAAAAGAAAATGTTATTTGACTGTAAACAAATAATTTTAGATCTGAAATAAAAACCTAAGAGGAAAAATGACCATGTAGCAAACAAAAACTCTCAGTAATCCAAACAGCTGAGCATGAGCAACAAAAATTAAATTCACTTGTCCACTTTGGCTGAGATTTTCTTAACTTTTTTGATTTTCTTAACTCTTTAGAAAAACAAGTCCCTTCTTTAAATCCCCTTCTCTCTGTGTGACGTATAAAAACCCTTTTCTGAAAGCTTTCCCAGGTCACTAATTCTTTTATAACATCTCAAGCTTTCTACAAGGCATAACATGTAAAGCAGAGTTTAGTATTTCATGTTCTCTCTTTATTGCCATTATTACAAGGAGAAAATCTGTCATGGTCCCAGAGTGACCTCTCTAGTTCTACTTGGTGTTGCCCTGCTTTATGGTTAAATATTATTTAGATCAGAAATAGGATGAGTAAACATTGATATTAATATACCACTTCTGATTATTTTTTAACGCAATTTTTATGGCTCTAATTTTGGAATTTCCCGATATTCAGGTTTCAGAAAGTTGAGATTTAAACTGCCCTGTTTTGCAAATCCAGAAGAAATAGTCTCTACCTGTTTTTGGCAATGTTAATATTCTATCCATATTAATAGTCTACATATATACATTTTATTCCATGGTTCCAACATTGATAAGATTACTTTTCAGTGGGAGCAGTAGATTTGGAGTATCTGCTCCAAATAGAGAATCCTGTTATGTCTCTTTTTTCTAGGTTTTCATATTATATTAAATATAATTTGATTCCCTCATCCAAATCACCAATAAGGATGTTAAAGAGTACGGGCCCCAACACCAACCCCCATTGGTCGCCAGCTGGATTTCACTCCCTTCACCACCAATCTCTGGCCCCAGCCATCCAGCCAGTTTTTAACCCAGCAAAGAGCATACCTGTCCATGCCATGGGCTGCCAGCTTCTCTAGGAGAATACTGTGGGAGACCATGTCAAAGGCTTTGCTGAAGTCTAGGTAGGCTACGTCAGCAGGCTTTCCCTCATCCACCAGGCAGGTCACCTGGTCATAGAAGGAGATGAGGTTGGTCAAGCAGGACTTGCCTTTCATGAGCCCATGCTGACTGGCCCTGATCCCCTAGTTGTCCCACATACATTGCATGATGGCATTCATAATAACCTATTCCACCACCTTTCCTGGCACTGAGGTCAGGCTGACAGGCCTGTAGTTCCCCTTATCCTCCTTATGACCCTTCTTATAGATGGATGTCCCATTAGCAAGTCTCCAGTCACCTGGGACCTCTCCAGATGACTGTGACCAGATGACGGAAAGCATCCCAGCAATCACATCTGCCAACTCCCTCAGCCAACTCCCTTGGGTAGATCCCATCTGGCCCCATGGACTTGTGACAGTCCAGGTGGAGCAGCGGGTCTCTGTTTCCACTTGAACTGGGGGCGGGGTTCTTCTTCTCCCCATCCCAGACTTCCAGGTATTGATATTCCTTAAAACATAATTGTATTACTTGAGCAAAGATCATACAGCAGACCCCCTCAAGATCTGTCTCTGATGGCGTGAGAAAGCAGCGCATCTGTACTCCCAGCCTTGTGATTAAACTTTTCACTCTAATTGCAAAGGATACAAAAGCAAATATTTGTGAGTTCTCCATTGGTAGCAATTCACAGTCCAACATAAAGGATGCAAGCAGCACAGAGCAATGAAAACTCAACAACAGATATGGTTTTCTAACCCGTAAATTTAGTTTTGTGATGAGTGAAATCATCATTCTACCATACTAAAACAATCATGAAAGAACTTATCTCATACAAATTCACCCTGTCAGCCCTGATGCACTGAGAAGACATGGACATGTTACTGTATGGTCCAGCAAGGTGACAAGCTTTTTTTGCCACTCCATCCTTACTCGTTTTTCACCCAAAGTTGTTTCCTTCCCTTCAGTGTCCCTGTGGCATCTATCTTTTTGGACACTGGTATCAGATGTAGGTCATTATGTTTATGTGCAACAATTACAGCAGATGTCATTGTGGTCTATCCAGAACCAAGCCTTAGGCCAAACCCAGCCGTATCAGACACCTATACACATCAGTTCTGGGAAAAGCTTAATGTTTCCCTTTATTGCTTTGGAGAAGTTTCTCAGAACAGGCTGTTTACTGTGCTGTAATTCTTTTGTTGGCCCATGCTTCCCGTTTTCTGCCTCTTGCCTGCTGCCTTCCCTACGGTCCACAATGAACAGAAAGTTGATGCCAAGCCTCTACACAGCCACATCATTTGCCCAGTCCTGCCAGGCATGGATACATGCTGTTGCTGCTATTCCTGTAGCTCAGGGGAAGGGCAAAAATAGTACGTGGTACTTGTAATGCCAAGATTCCTGGGGCATTTTGGCCTGACAGTGGCATGGTACTTTTTATGAAGCTGTTTCCTGGGTCAACAGTTGACCTTGGAAATGGAAAGCTGGCCCTGACAAGAGAACTGCCCCAAAATATTCCTGCTGTGCAGCAGGGCTGGTGTCCTGGTATGCACAGGGCAGACAAGCAGGGAGCTGTCTAGGATACCAGTGACACGTGCTGGCAGAAAATCACCACTGCATGCTTTTTCTAATTTGGCTATGCCTTGCACTGTTTTCTAAACTGGATTAAATCTGCCTTGCCTGGTGATCCAGCAGGTTAGAAACCCAATATATATATCATGCAGCAATGGCCTGAGATGGTCTGCCTGCAAGAGCTCCCAACAAAACTGACACTCTGACTTTAAGAAGCTCCCAGTATTTTGTTCATACATGTAATACATGTACTAAGCTCCTATTCTTTCCTCAAGTAATGCATATACCTTTCATAGGACTATCACAGAGAAACTGCTATCCTCCCTAGAATTTAGGCTAGCTAATGCTCTCTGTGTTAGTTGTATGATTTTTCCATTCAGAATCTCTCACTGCCTTAGTGTTTGCCATAGGACTTTGATATACTACTGCAAAAGAAACAACTTCAGACTTCAGTAGTGTCTGTTTTCTCCAAAACCCTTTTCTGCTACAGTTGAGCAAAAACTATTAAAGATGTTAACCCTCTTTCTTTTCTTGTGTACATATATCAGATACACAAATTATAACTAATTTTACCCTTAAAATATTCCTAAGAAAAACCACATCCCAAAATATGTAATTCCACTACAATTAAAACTGAAGGTGCAAAATAAAACACTCAAAAGTCAGCAAATGATTCAATCAGTGTTGGCTGCACAATCATACTTTGCCTCTTTAGTGCACATGCATTCTGGTTCTTTGAAGAAGATGTTTGCAATTGGTGATCTTTCCTCTGACAGCAAAATCCCCTGAACTGGGTAGCTTACAGATCAAAATAGAAATTGCTTGGGAAGCAGCAATTCTATCCTGCCTTAATCTTCAAGTCTGATTTTGTAGGACTTAGTGGGAGGCAGAGGGCCTTGAGATAAATATGCTTTAAAAGTTTGCTTGTTATATATATATATTAAGTATTCTGCTGAGGGATAGATTAATATTGCTTTGTAACACATCAGTGCTATGGAACAACAGGTTCCAATCTCATCCATACTGACTCATCTGCCCACAGTTTGTAAGCTCTGTCTTGAGAGCTGCATACCCAACTTTTAGGCAAAATTTAGAAAGAAAAGAAACCCCAGGCTCTAACTCCTTAACCCTGTTTTTCACTGATCCTAGAAACATCATAACATTTCATTCAAAATTCCCGTGATCACTGACCAAAGTATATAATCTTTATCCAGTATTTTTCTACCACTGGCTACGTGTATTGGCTATTTTCATTTAAAAATTTGTATGCACCTATCATCATGGTGTTTGGATGCATGACAGTATTATTTTCAGCTAGAAAAGAATCCAAATAGGACCAAAGGGAATATGATGGAGCAGCCAAGACAAATGTCTATGTTTTAAATTCATTATGTTTGTAGATTTTTTGATAGGGTGATGGTCTCTTAAGCCAGGACGGCTGGCAAAATGCATGCTATCCAACACAAATTGTAAAGCCTGGCAAAAGTACTTTCAAATCAGAGTCTGAAATCAACAGAAAATAAATGTAGATCCCATCAGCTATAGCCATATAAACAAACCTGGGCTTACCTTAAATCATAAGTCTTCCATTTAACATTACATAAGAATGACATAAGTCTTCCATTAAACATTAAGGGCTATGATTGCTTATTAGAAAATGATGATGTACTGAATGCATTCTGAATGGGCTGGATGCATTATACCCACTATACCAATCAGAGAAATTAATGTAGGCCTTCATGTTTTCAGAATACAAGAAGAAATAGTACTTCCGTACTGAGAGTTTTGTGCTTATAAAAATTACTCCGAAAATGACAGTTTAAAAAATAATAATAATAAGGAAAGTTTGCAGCAGCTAACTTAGGACCTGACAGAAACACGTGAATGTTTCTCAGTGTAAAACATTTGTACTTTCTGCATTCAACCAGATATTCTTGTGCCATAAATTTGAGGCACCGAAGGGCTCTGATTCCCATGACCTACTAACAGTCATGAAAAGCAAAGAACTTGTACAGCACAACAAATTCCTGTCTTCGTATTTCCCCCATGATAGAAGGGCCAGGGAGTTAGAGCTCTTCTGATACTCACAGGGCTATTCATGCAAAACTTATTCTCAAGGGACTGCTTACATAAAGTTTAAGATCCTTTTAGATAGCAGAGTGGTTGAAAAAAAAAGCTTAGCATAATTGAGAATCAAGTTTACTAAGTACCTTGCAGCATACTAAGATACTGAAGTATTTAAGAATTGAAGCTGAGGAAAAAAAAAAAAAAAGTATTTTCAGGGTGAAAATAAAGTGATGACCAATGAATAAAAAAAGATCAGGCCAAAAACTGTTGGCCAAATGCAATGTGATAAGGATAGCTTCATTATGAAAGATTATATGTAATAATGTAGAAAAAAATATGGCTCATATATGGCTTTAGTCTAAATAGGAAAATCCTTATTGTTTCATTATTAATATCAAATGTTGCTAAACATTTAAACCTCTGCACCTGAGTTTCAAATAGGCACAAAGATAGTGTAAACGTAATCACATCCATTAGTTTCAGCTACTGCTTTATAAGCAAAGAACAGAATGCTAATGCTGCTAATGGTGCTAATGTTGGTTTTGCCATTTTTATGAAAATAAAGTAAGAAGGATTCTCCTAGGTTGATATGCCACAGAAGGCAAAATGTTACTCTCTTACGACAAGTATCTGACAAAAACTACCCAAAAAAGGCAAGAGAGAACAAGAAAATAGAGAGAATGAGAAAATCATTCTAGGCCATGGTCATGGCACATCAGGGTAATATTAAAGGTAACTGAGAGCTTAGATATGGACATGAAGTTAAACAGGATATATAAAATCTTCAGAGAGTTGTGTTTAAAAGTAGCTCCTCTCAAATATGAGGGGCAGTAGTAAAAGCAGAAAGATACAGGTCTGAAATTGCATCAAACAAGGTGAAGTAGACAAGCATCATGGTTGACTGAAGAGGGAAAATGTGCCTAGGGTGGGAAGAGGGAGGTCATGTCAATGTCTTTTAACAAAGAGGTAGTAGGCAGAACAGAAAGCATTTTGAGAACAGGGACAAATATCTATGTTTTAACACAAGGAGGGGAAGCCAACACTGGAAGAAGTGATGACAGGGTTAAAGAGGTAGGTTAGGATCAGAAAGATCCTAAGCAGCAGAAGCTGCTTAACAGAAGCATCTCAAATGAAAAATAGTGAGGCAAGATCACATTTGTCAAGACTGAAGGACATGGTGTGCAGTAACTGAGATACAAAATGTAGACAACTTAGTCAAGAATTATGGAGGTAGGATGGGTGGATTTACAAATATATTGGCTGCAGTACTTATGGATTCCTAACACAGTATTTCATGTTGGCACGAAGTGTGATCATATGGAGACAAATCTGGCAGAAGAAAAAGTGGTAAATAAGTATAGTCATAAAAATAATGAGCAAAGGAGTAGCCATTTTGTTTAGTTAGATTAACTTGGCCTATTGGTAATGAATAAAAAGTTGGCAGTACGACCCTCTAATTCAGGAATGTCTGAAAAACCACTGACCCTGCAAAGCTGTATGTATGAACCTTATGGTTCACTCTAACAAAAAAAAAATGGTTGGCAAATATTTCAACTTGATTCAAAAAGTCAGAAATGCACATCTACATAATATCAGCAGGAAATCAGATTTTTCTGGTTGGAGATACTTGGAAAGTAATCTACTAATAGAAAACTGTGAAGAACCATGTGTGGCCAAAAAAAAAAAAAAAAAAATCTGTATGCCTTCAAAGGCTTAAATATTTAAACTGTTGCTGACTAAAAGTTTGTTCAAAGCGCTAAACAATCACATAGCAAATTCAACCCTTTTAGTAGCATTTGTATGCTACTGAGTGCTTGGAAGGTCCTTACGTATTTTTTTGTTGTTTTTGTTGTTTCTGGCTGTACTAAAGCCAGCAATCCACTCAAACACTAGTTGATTTAAATGTATCAGAGCCACTCAAGTTCCACTGAGTCTCACTATAGATTCCAATTAGAAGGCATGAGACAAAGCAGCCCAGTAACTGGATCACTCATGTGCAGCCCTGAGAACCCGAACATATGAGTTCCACCAAGGGAGAGGGCAGTAGTGGTGAATAACTTATTTCTCCCTCAGATTGGACAAGGCTGGTTGTCAAAGGTAGGAAAGAAATGAGTCCGTGAAATATTCCTCTCTTTAATAGTAACTAGATATTTGTGGTTTAATTTCATGTTAATGCCCTTCAAAATTGTCTTTCATTTGGGTAAAATTCAGCTCACCCTGCCTTATCTTCTCCAACGTGCACCTCTTGGTACAGATAATGACATGAGTGGGGTTCAATGAAGTAGTGTTAAACCTAGAACTTCCCTTTCCTACATCACCAACCACATGAGCAATTAGATTTTGCATTAGCCTCTCTGTGCCTACACAGCAAGTAAAGCTCATAATGCTAAAAAATCTCTTTAAAATCTCTTTAAAAGAGAATCTTTTAGAATCTTTTAGAATCTCTTTAAAAGAGATTCTAGACAGATTATTTTTTCTTTTAATAGCAAGAAAAACAGAAAATAAATCAAAATAAAATAACGCAGGTTCTCTGTGCATACTTACATCTCCGTTTCTTCATTTTCCTGAGGTTCAAATTTTCCAGGATCTTTCTTTTCCTCATTCTTTCTTGCATGTGGCTCTCCTCCAGCCTGTGGAACCTTCTCTTATTCAGAAAACCAACTTGTTATTTTCTCTTCCTCAGCTTGCTAAAATGGGCTTTTGGACTTTCTTCAATGGCCATCAGTATCTTTTTCATGTTGGTAGACTAAAACTGATCAGTTTGGTCATATAAACACAGCTCCCTGGAAGGTGATTGTCCCCCTGTACTCAGCTCTGGTGAGGCCGCACCTCGAGTACTGTGTTCAGTTTTGGGCCCCTCGCTACAAGAAGGACATCGAGGTGCTTGAGCAGGTGCAGAGAAGGGCGACGAAGCTGGTGAGGGGCCTGGAGAACAAGTCCTACGAGGAGCGGCTGAGAGAGCTGGGCTTGTTCAGCTTGGAGAAGAGGAGGCTCAGGGGCGACCTTATCGCTCTCTATAGGTACCTCAAGGGAGGCTGTAGCGAGGTGGGGGTTGGTTTGTTCTCCCACGTGCCTGGTGACAGGACGAGGGGGAATGGGCTTAAGTTGAGCCAGGGGAGTTTTAGGTTAGATGTTAGGAAGAACTTCTTTACTGAAAGGGTTGTGAGGCGTTGGAACAGGCTGCCCAGGGAAGTGGTGGAGTCACCATCCCTGGAAGTCTTCAAAACACGTTTAGATGTAGAGCTTAGGGATATGGTTTAGTGGGGACTGCTAGCGTTAGGTCAGAGGTTGGACTCGATGATCTTGAGGTCTCTTCCAACCTAGAAATTCTGTGATTCTGTGAAATTCCTGAATTATTTTATGGCCAACATTTTTCACAGTGGTATTTCATATGAAATGAGGATTTTGTGAGGGATAAAAGATAGAGGAAAGATTTGAAAAAGCATGGGAGTAGAGATCGAATAGAGAGAAACTAGTGAGAGTTAATAAGAGAGCTGGGGAGAGAGGGAGAAAAGAAATGAGAGAAAATAAATGCTGCTTTCAGATTACTAAATTTCATTTATTTTTAGTTTATGTTCTTACATTCATGTTTTGTAGGAAAATGGGCTTATGTGATATGGTATGATTAAGAGCATGTTGTGCTGAAGAATCAGCAGCATTCCCCCTAAGCAGCATCCCGTTGTGAAGGCATGGACATTAAGAGACATTGCATTTTATCATAACACAGACAGGGGGCTCCTAAAACACACGCTTGAGACTTCCTTTTACCAGGAAAGGCTCTGTGTCAGAGGCCACGAGGCTACCTGCAGCAGGTTATGACACATGTACTGCTAGGAGATTGTATGTTCAACATCAGTAACTTCCTGCAGTGGAGCAGGCACGGCTGTGACTAGCTGGTGAAGCTGTGCAGTTATATGAAAAGTGCTTGTGGAAAAGAGGGCAGAGGAGAATCAGAAGGAGACTGTATTTATTAGCATTTGTTTGCACTGAAGGAGATCTTCGGGCAGCTAAAAGCTGGAAAACCTTGTCTTCTGCACCTTCTTTGAGGCTCTGTATTCCTATTAATTGCTACTTACTCGTACTAATGAAGAGAATGAAGATATGCTTTCAAGTATGATTAGAAAATCAGTGCTTGGGAGCTAACTCAATGGATCTCTGACTTCTTACTAGGAAACTGGATACCTCTAGTCACTTATTTAAGGTGTGCTTCTTAAGAATTTATGGAGGGTAAAATGGAATAAAATATTAATCTTATAGGCAAAAAATATTACGGTTAAACAATCCAATGAAAGACATGTATGAACTATCTGCTTTATGTGGAAGCTTAATTCTAGAACATGTATTTATCTGGAGTTTTTAAGCACAATGTCTTTTATGTACTATATAAATATGTATAATGTTTCCTTGTTCTCCGTATAAATGCAAGGAAGTAAAAGAAGAGATAGCTAGGGAAAAGAAACAGGAAACACATGGCTTTGTGAAAGGTAGCTGCAGTTTATAACATATGTATTGTTTTTACTGTATCCATTTATTACAGCCATTTTATTTAGCCCTTAAGAGAGGTATCCAGAGATTAACTGCTTGCCTACTCTTCCTTCTGTAGTCAGTATCTAGGGATTTCCAAAGAACATCTGAGATGCCAGACTATCTGCATTTTTAAACCAATCACAAATTTATAAGCACTGCTTTAGTTTCTAAAATTCTTTTGAGAAATTTTGGATACCTAGTGATAGATTTTGCTGATTGATCTTTGGAAATAAGTGCAACAAAAGTCATTAAAAAAAAAATAAAAAAATTTTGCTGTTTTGTACACAGCAAACATTCTCAGCCTTCAGCCAGGCATGTTTCATGCGTGTAGCTGAACCCTGAGATGTCCACAGCCTTTCTTAGGCTGATAGTGATTGGTGCAGCCCTCGACACAGAGAGAGAGCAGAGGGAGTTGTTACTCACCACATTGTTTGATATGGCACAAATGAGGAGCATACAGCATCACAAATGGTGCAACAGTTGCCTTTAATGCTTTATTATGAACTGCATTTTGGGAAGATATTTTTGTCACTCTTTTATCTTTTCCACTGTTTTTTCCTGTTAAGGCTCTTACATCATAGCTCTCCAAGACACAATCTGTTACAGTATGTTTGTACAATGTCTAATACAATGTTATTCTGCATATAGCCTAATATTTCCTTTACTAAATCATAAATTATACTACTCTGACTAATTTTAGTACTGTAAAAAAAAAAAAAGTGACTATAAAGAAACATTTTTTTTAGCTAAAATTATTGTGCTGCATTATACCATGTTTCTCATACCTGTTATTTAAAATAATTTAAATAATTTACAACAAATGTAATATGAAACCTTGGAGAAATCCCAGCCAATACGTTTTATGTTGGCTGACAGCAAAGAACTGCATAAATTTTAACATCCAAATAACATAATCTGATGCTAGTACACAAAACGCTAAAACAGATGTCCTCTTTACAGAAGTTAAACAAACAAACAAAACAGAAAAAAAAATAAAGAAAAAAAAAAAAAGGTGAATATATCTTCTTCTTTAACAAGAGGGAAGGCTTTCTGATCTAAAAAACTTCAGTCTTAGAATGCTGACCACTTGCCCTTCCTGCAGAAGCAGTTGAGCTTTGCCTTCAGCAGAAGAGGCAAGCCATCTGAAGAGGCAAGCTATCAGTGCCTCAATAGACTGCAACATGGAGATGCCCTCTACACAGCTTTCAGCTTAGAGATACAGTAGAGTTAAGATTGTTTTTTCCTGTGCTTCATTGAAATAGATGAAGTGTGGGTATCTCATAAAATATGCTGATGTACTTTGATTTTTTCATCCTGCACTCACTTGTCAGCAATCTGCTTACCATGACAAAAGTCACCGGAGATGCAAAGTGCTGTGATAATGAAAGAACTGTAGGTAACTTCCAATCAGTCCCCTGGGGCATATTTGGAGTTTACTACCCATAGGTTATAACAGTTTCTCCATGTAATTGCAGCTGACTCCACATTTCTCCATCAGTAAATATATGCAACCATTGAAAAATAAAATGCAGGTTTACCTTAAGAGAGTGCTGAGCACATCTCTCTTTGTATGCCTCATGTTTATCCATCTAGAATCTTGTAATCTTGGGAAATCAGAGTATTGGCTTTTGTTATAGCAATCTCACTGTTGGAAGCAGCCATCATTTGGCTATTGTAAGTTTTATGTAATTAGTAATTTATGGCCCCTAATTTTCTCAGATACTTTTTGGAGCTGAAGCTGCAAATTACTACATGCCAATATTAAACCTGTGGAAGCAATGTATTTAGCCTTTCAAAGAGCAAAATTACACCTCTTTAGGCAGGTTACTCCTCTAACAAATGTTTATTAAGAAAGATTTCTTTGTATGTAAAGTGCTGGTATAAATTACAATAGAAGAAATTTAATAAATAAGGATATTTTTCATTGTATTATTTTGATCATCATTGTATTTTTGTCAATTAGTAGATGCATGTGGTACTGAAGTAACAGCCTTGCTCCTCATAAGGTAGGTATTGGAAATTACTTCACTGAATAAAGTACACATGTAATTCCTTTTAAAAGCACTGCTACATGTTTCTTTTTTTTCAGCTGCTGTTTGTAAGTTGCCCAGGTTACCTCCAGTAATACTATACAAGACACAGACATGAAACCCCTTTCAGCCATCTCATGATGTTAGCAGTAAATTATCATTCCAGTTTTCAATAGAAAGAGGAATGTGTTTAACATTTCCTTTCATTTTGTTCTGCTTTTAAATATCTCTAACAGTGTTCCAGAAGTAAAGTCAAAAGTTAACACCATACTAATGGGGTTAATGTGTGGTCAAAGTTTGCATTTCTTTCTGCCAGAAGAGCATTTGACATTATTCTTGTTGAATAAAGACAGTCAGCAGCAATATATTACAAGCTCATAGCTCCAAAAACAAAAAACAGCCTGATTACAGGAAACTAGATTACTGTATTTTTTTTTTATTTATTTATTTATTCTAAGCAGGTCAGGCTATCCAAAGAGGTGTGTTTTATTTGTACTTACAAGCATGATGCTGCTGCTTTGCAGTGCAAGGAGCACATTTGATGCACAAGGGCTGCAAGTATAACTATAACAAAGTGACGGTTTATTCTCTATGTTGATCCACTGCGGCTCCATTCCAGTTTCATCTCAGCTGTTTTCAGTGGTATTACATTGCTTTAGCCTGGGAGCAGTGCAGTGATGAATCGGGAGCTTTTTTCTCCAGTTTGCAGTGCACAACACTGAATTTTCTAGGTAGCCTGTTAAGAGACCTCTGCTCCCTTGCATGGTAAGACAGATGAGGATGAATAGGAGCCAAAAGGAAAGGTAAAAGCTCAGAGAGAAGCCATCTGTCCTCTTCTCACCTGCCCATGAGAGTCTCCTGGTAGCGATATCATGTGCTCTGGATTTGGCTAGAAAAGGTTAGCTACATTTAAGAAAGACACATTTTGCAATGCACAGTTCGCTGCTAGGAACCCAGAAGAAAAGGGAGTGCAGATTAATGCAGTTCCTCTCATTTGCTTTCTGCACTGGCTTCTGCCCAGAGGGAGAACTGGAAGAGATTAAGGTGCAACCATGGCACTCAGAATCAAGGAGAGGATCGATGTCTATGGCCTCAAGGACATGAGGATGGGGTGTCAGAGTACCTTGGCAGCTTGTAGGAAGTTCCTGTGACTCCGGGAAGTCCTAAGGCCAAGTGCTTTGATTTTTGTTGCCTTCCAAGAGCTGGCAAATGTCACCTACAGAACAGACACCTGCTCACTGCTTACAGCAGTGCTGAGAATTCTTGACAGTTTCTGAAGTCAAACTCATTTAACTCTGTGCCCATTTTTATGGAAAACACTATTCACAGGGAATACTAGCTGTGAAGAAAGGGATTCAAGAAGCTAGTGTGTGCTTTTTGGAGCTTCAATCTCAGTTTGCCTGTGCAGCAAAATTGATTAGTTTATTAATAACATCAGACATAAAGAGGGCTCACTCTGTAGACAGCTTTGCCCTGGGGCTGTGCAGCTGGACTGGGAGGTGGCACCAGGGCACCTTGGGGTGGTGCCAGGGTGGGACCTAAGGGCCACCAGGGAAGAGCAGTGCCTCCCTACCCAACCAGCCCCATTCTGCAGCCCCAGCAAGGTGAGAGGAGTTGGGAGAGGGACAGCGACTGGGGTCACACACAGCCCGGCCATCACCAGGCTCTGCTGCAGACCCTGGGCCCAGCTGAGATGGGGCCATGGTGGTGCCCAGGGCTGGGCAGGGGCAGATCTGCAGCACCTGGTCTGTGTATGGAAGATTCATTACTAAGTGAAACAAAGAAAGTACTTGGGTTAATCCAGTGGAGAAGGGGTACTTAATTAATTTCTACTGAGGTCTGCAGGGAAATTCTACTAAAGTCCATTAATTCCTACTGAGATATGATCAGTGGGAAGCAATGTACCAGCTTCAGCTCTGCTTTCACCACTCTCAGCCACTTCCAGGCCAGAGAGTGGTGTGGTGGTAAGGAATACAGGATTGCCTGCCAATATGGTGAGGTATGGGTTCTCAGGAGCTAGATAAAGGACTGCTATTCGAGTAGCACCACAGTACTGTGCCTTGAGAGTTATAAGTTAAAGTTACAGGTGAGAGCACAATTAAAAAATTAATGGTTTGCTCCACAATTTATTTTTTTTTTCCAGAAGAAAAACTGGTTTAACAGGTTCCTAATGTCCCTTATGTCTCACACCTACCATGTCAACCACCACTACGATTTATTGGCTCCTCAGCTGAGCTCTTGTGACTTTTTGTGAAAGCACTTTCTGAACCCAGTTGGTGAAATCATCCAGTTTTTGTTTAGGTTTGTTTTGTTTTTAAAAGAAAGAAGAAGGAGGAAAAAAAAAAGGGGGAGGGGGGGGGTACAATTTCAAGAGTAGCCACACATGGAGCACAACAGAACACTTAAAAACACATGGTGCAAGGGAAATGGATGGAGCAAACAGCTGGAAAACTCTTCCATAAATCTCACTCTTGGAGCAGTCTAGCACTGAACCACCCAAATTATCACAACTCCTGACAGAAATTCATCCAGATCATTATGTCACTGTGGATGACAAATACTTTCATTTGTAAATCCCAATTTTATGTTATTTTTCAACATCACAGGGCTTCCACCAAGCAGGACAGTACTTTAGATGCTGGACACTTGCCTGTTCTGAAGTGATTCATCTAAAATAACACAGATGTTTCCAAACAGTGGGAGTGGAAAAGGCATTGTTTTAAACCTGTAAAATTGTTCTAGCCACCTTTTATTTGAGGAGGATTGTAAAACCAAAATTCTCCTGCCTTACACAATTCTGATTCACACCCCGCTGAGGTACCAGAGGCCAATGTAATTAAGGTATGTGTATACAGAAGGTCAAAGTAAGGTTATGTGGACATTAATTCTAGCATTTCCTAGCTTTTGCATGTTTGCCTGAGCAAACATTATCTATTTTCTTGTGGGCTGCTGGAGTGTTTATTGCAACTGTATCTAAGTCACACAGTCTTTTTCTGTCTTTGCCTGACTTTACTGGCTATTCCTGCCTGTTTAAGAAAAATCTAGAACAAAGATGCTCGCATGAAAAGAAAGTAACTGCTTTAACTGAAAGTAAACTTTCACTGATCACAAACAAGGTTATCTTCGTATAAGTTATGCACAAGAACTGCAGTTATCAATATACCTAGTAATAACTGATTACACTGCCAGTTTGATTTGTTTGCTGTGTTACACGAGCCAGCCAGGAGCTAAGCTAACCCAGCCAACATCCCTTGTACTTTTGATCTAATGCAATAGATGAATTTCAGACTTTTAAAAAGGGAGAGGCTATGATATATATAAAGGTAATACTACCTAACTGCTTATATTTGGTAACTGTGAAAATAATAGCAGACAATACATTTCTTTTCTGATGCCATTCTGATCAAGAACCATTACAGGAATGTGGAAGACACAAATAAAGCAATTAGGATAAGTGGAATGGCTTTGATTGCTTGTATCAAACAAGTGAACTGTTTGGGAAGATGGGCCAAGTTGGCGAACTTGCTCAAAATAAATGACCAATGCAACTTTTCATGTATGCTTACTGTAACTCATGCACTATGTTAGCTGGATTGGCTAATTGTCAATGTTCTGATGTGGCACACTCTCAGTTACAATTTAAATAAATGAAATTAAAGATAATTGACTGTAACAAATAAAAAGTAAATGACTAAATTTTGTGCCCCCGAATTTGTAAACATATAAGGGTGAAGTGACTTCTGTTCAGTGGGACCACTCAAATGTGGGAAGTTAGTCATTTGCTTAAATTTTCACAAGATCAGATCTCTACATCCAGAAACTCAGCTGCTACACCCAAACATTTTTCCCTCAGCACCTAATTCTTGGTCACCACTTTTCACGGAGAGCAGACAGTGTACAACAGAAGTCATTGCAGTCCGTGTATTGACTATTTAGTAAAATAATTTATCTTGCTTATTTGCCATGATTCATTTTGCGAGACTGCATTACGAATTTCAGTCATAAGCACTAGATCTGTACTATGAAAAGCTGAAGAAAGGCTTCTCAGTTGTTCCTAAGTTTAGAGCTGGTGAACCACAACCTCACTGATATACAGGATAACAGTTAATTTGGGATTGACAGTATGAAGTTTATTAATTATTATTTTCAAGTGTTACAAATGTTTTGGGGTAACTCCATCATAGAAATTCCTTCTAGCAGCTTGATGTTCAGAAAGTAGGTCCTCTGCCTTTCTGAAAAGCCAATGACTTCTGAGGCCCCTCAGAAGGGTTTTCTTAGATACCTCACCACTTTTCAACACCTCCGCTGTTCATTTTCATCCTACAAAGGAAAGGACCTGCCTAACCTGCCACTGTTTGCTGCTGCCCCTACAGAGCCCGCAGTGCTGTTGTCCTCTTAGAAGCATGTAAATAATTATTTGTCATAATGTTTTTCTAACCAGTAGTTAACCTTCTGGTGGTGGACATTCCACAGACCAATATTCACTGACTTCATGGGCTTGAAAGAGATGTGAAAGGTAGCTCTGAAAGTCTGTGTATCTACTCCCAGCAGGTGACTTCAGAGAGAGGAGGCTTTCTGCCTGCTCATCACTGTCAAGAGAAGATTCCTGAATCCACAGGCCCTTAGAAACAGTTTCTGAAGCCTCCAGCTTTGCAGAAAGTGATGAAATGACTTTCTTAAACAATGCAAAATTTACTCTAAAAGGCAGACCAGAAGAGCTTTGGAAATAATGCAGTAATATTTTTTAAAATATCTTAGTCGATTCATTCAAAAATACACATTGGCAGGAGGAGGGGAAGTAGTTTAATAATTTTAATGGCCAACACTTAAGAAAAGATTAAAGGTCTAATACATTAAAAAGGAAACTGCTGATGGTAATCAGTTTTGCTGCTTTTCTGCATCTTTTTTTTTTTTCTTTTTTTTTTTTTTCTGTGTTTGTGTATGAAATGAGGCTGGGGGAGGTCAGTGGAATTTGAAGATTTAGGGAGATTACTGCTTTCATGAGAGTGTTTTATTGCACTTTGGCAGTTCTGGATTTAACCAGAAAATCCAATTGTGGAAAAAGGATGAAACAATCTGTTTTTCCTCTAATCAATCACAAGATTTCAGGACATATTAAAATAAATTTGTGAGCACCATTCTTCTTCCTTCCCACTGCTGTCATAGCAAATGATGATCCAAAAACTGATTGACACTTCACATATCAGCTCTGATGCCTGCTGCCCTCCTCTTTTTACCAGTTCTTATGATCACAAACAAATAACTTCAGAGATGTTACAAAAACACAGAGGAAAACCTTCTAGTAGAAGAAGTATTTCAATAGGTGCTTCACCTAAAATATTGACAAAATTATGACCAATCACATGAAATACTATGAAAATTCTCATAAAAGAATAAAGAACATTTTACTGTACTGTATTCTTTGCTTTTGCCTACAGTTGCCTGTTATTCCTAAGCTAATTGTTATCTCAGATAGAGCAACTAGCTACCAAAATCAGTGTTTTCAAAACAATACAGAATACAGAATCATTCCCTGCTATTGCAATAAATAGCAGTGGCTTAAGGCCACAATACTGCTGTGCAAAGCCTCTAATCCAAGGTAATATAATTTTACCCCTCTAACTCTTCAAACTCAGATGATCAGAAATGTGCATCACACATAGACTGCTGACAGATGGCTTCTGCTACCTAAGCAAGCTTTTTTCTGTGAGTGCAATGATGTTGAGACACCTCACTTTTTCTTAATGTAAGCATCTAGTCTAAGATATCACATTAGATATAAGGGACTGTTACAGGCACTTCCAGAGGGCAGCTCATCCTTTCCTAAGGCAAGTGTTGTGTCCAGTGAGATCTGTCATTGCTAAGGGTACCTTCCTCTCTGTTGAGCCTAAGTGTAGACTAAACGTTTGATTTTTAGACAGTTGAATTCAGGGTAATTCTACCCAAAGATGACATTAACTTTTTGGAGAAGCAGCTATTTAGCTATTCCTATATCACTGATCCAGGATGAGCCCTTTGTAAGCACAGAAGACTACAGACTCTCAGTTTCAGTTGACCAAGGTAATTAATACTGTCTTTAGACTGTAATTTACCTTATATTCCCATTCACATGGATTTTCCCTACCCACCATAGGCAGATCCCTGAACCTGTGCACAGGAGCAACAAGGTCCTCCCACATGCTTTTATTTGCTGGGAACTGTTCCCTGATGCTGCTGACATCTGTAGACTTGAGTTCATTACAGCATCACAGCCCAAACAAACACCTGCATCAGTGGTGGACAGCTTTGATGTGAATGATCCAAAATCCCTTGGAGGATTCTAGTAGTAAAGAAACCCAGCTAAGTGCATTAACAGCACCTATAGCAAAGGGCTCTGTCCTGTGGCCTTTTATTGTGCAAGAAGTCACTAGGACTTGTGAGTGCTGGTATCTATGCTTGGTATTAGATGATGTCGAGTATTATGTTGTTGTTGTTGTTGTCATCGTCCTCGTTATTCAGCTAACAATTAATTGGAAACAGTTGTGAATAAAGTAAAACCATTAAAAGGTACAAAAAGTGCTGTGTTCATTTCTGTGTGGTGTTTGTCCTGCGCCACAGTTTCTAGAGCTGTTTCTTATTTCTCCTCTCCCTACTGTCTTTCATGAGCACAATGTAAAAGTGATAACAAAGGTTAAATATTAATATAGATTCTCCCATGCTTCACTGTAAATGATAGGAGGTAGCACTGTGTTTGCTTATAGTGGTTTAAAAAAAACATTGTCTTCCAGCATGGAAACCAAGTGCTGATATATAAGAGGACAGTTATGCAAAATGCTACAGCATGCTACTCCTCAAAACAAAAGCAGAAATAGTCAGGAAGATTTTGCTGAGTAATATTTTAGTGAAAGAGGTGAAGAGAAACTGGAAAAGAAGCAGCAGGAAATACCAAGACACAGTTTAAAGAAGCATTGGGAACATGGCTTTGATAAAAGCCTTCGTCAAGATTTATGGGCTGAGAGCTAAGCTGTAGAGGAACTTTCATAAATTTCTTTATGAAAACTTAAAGAAATACCACCTATTTGAATCCTCCTGCATGCAAATGTATGGATATGGTGATTTATTTTTTTTTTTGTATGTGTAAAATACACAAATAAATAACATTATCAGCAAAGATAACTACTCATTTCTAGTTCTAAGCGAATAAAGCCACACCACTGAAAATTAACTCACCTCTCAGACAAAAGGGCTAACAACATACCGTTATCTTCTAATAAATGTGGTTTTATATGGGACAAAACTCTTCTATTTTTCATTCACTGCAATCTTATGATTATTTATATCCTGCATAAAAACAGTAAAGATATCCCACGTTTTGATTATATAGGTTTATATGGCAAATATATGTTACTTCTAAAGTGCTGATCACATAAATATTTATCATACATTTTTGTCTGTGCAAGAACTGCATTTAACTTCATCAATTCAATTTCATTTAAAAAGGACTAAGCCAGCATCTTAAACTGATTTCTGGCACAATGGTGAGGTGTTTTTTTTTTTTTTTCTTTACTGTCATTTTAATTCATTATATTACTGTGCTATTTTTAAAAGATCTCATTTATATTGTACATTGCAGTTCCATAGATTAACAGTTGGAAACTAAAGATTAATTTACAGGAAATGCAAAGTATCAAAGTGTAGTGACAGGAGTTATCTTAAGAGTTGTATTGTATAAAATACCACAGGCTCTGTACTATGGCATACTTTTAAAGGTGAAATAACATAAGTATACTGTATCATATGGAAAATTACACCTTCATTCTATTTTAACTAGTATCTAGAATGGTAAATTTTGCTTATAATTTAATAGGGGAAAATGAGTTGTTAGGAGACATCAGTAATAACACTCCATATAGAACATTACAATATTTCAGTGGCTTACATTTACAAAAGTGAACACCGTGCAGGTGAACAGCCGCTGAAATTTATCATCACCTGATGGCTGTTCAGTGGTCCGTGTGAAGGGAATTAACTTGTCTGTCCAGTTTGGAGCTGAAAACTCTCTGTATTACAGAAACTGCCACCAAACCTGGCACCTTCATTGGCAGAGGCCAAGGGTTAGGTAGTTCTTGGAGAAACATGTATTGCTGTGCTTTTAACTGCTGACAGACTAAGTGTGGGACTTCATTTATCAGAGACAGTGGCAAAACCATTTAGAAGTTTTAAACAAAGCTCATGAAAAAAATACATCCCCCACTAGATAGTTTTAGCAAGTGCACAAAATTACCCTGTCCTAGTTTACTCGTGGATGTGGGCACTCAATCTGTCTCTGAGACAATTGTATTCACAAGAGCAGGAGTTATGGTCTTGGGGCAGAAATTAATGAGTGAGGTTTCCTGGCCTGTGTGATACAGGAGGTCAGACAGAAAGATCATGATGGTCCCTCTGGCCTTTTAAATCTATGAATCTGTGATCAGTAAATGGAAATCAAATTGTTTTCAAAATCAAGCAATGTCTCTTTTCATTTGGTCTACATAGTGGCATGTGCATTTGACATTTTATGTTGCAGAGGTTAATATGATATTCTGCATGAGTGGGGGCACTACCCATTCCCACAGAAAGCTTTTTGTATCACAGGCTATATTGCATACACTATTTTAAGTATTCTTCCACTGTCAGCATGGTATGCAGCACTTTATCACTTGCGTAATGCAAGTTCTTGAGAAAGCAAAATAGATCCTTCAGTTCTTTGTAGACGTGCACTGGAGGAGTACATGAGTAAAGGCAACGTTATGCAGCAGCTTTTCTGTAGCTAGAGAAGTTTTAACATTCCTCTTGATGTAAGCAGGATCAGGTTCTTTCCAACACTGAAGTAAGTGATTTACACACCAGGACTATGTGTGTATACAGAACCAGCAATTTTCCTACCATTCTCAACAGGTTTTCCAGTCATTCTGACTGTTCTGCTGGTCACAATGGAGTGGCATCAAAAAGTAATTGACAGGTTTAATTTGAAGAGGATAGCTTTTTTTTCAATTTTGTTTTTTACTGAGGCTTTAATTTTTTCAGATGAGAAAATTCCACATTTAAAAAAAAAAAAAAAAAAAAAAAAAAAAAAAAAAAAACATAATTCTGGCATTTGGATAGAAGATGGCACCATAAATACAAAGGGATAGAAGCTGGCTCTCCAAGTGAAGCATACAATTAGTTTTGAATACCTTTCTTTCAAAATGATAATTGGCAATCTTATTCACTTGAGTTTGCATTTGGCTAAATGACAGAGACTTCTATTAACTGATGCATTTTTCTTAAAGTTCATTTGCAAATAGCAGGGTTTACTATTTGTGAAATGCCAGTTTTCTTTCTATTAAAAAAAATGTATTAAAGCAGTTCTAAGTGCACAATTCCAATTCCCAGCATACAGCGTATGTCACTAAATTTAGGACTGGAATAGTTTTAGGAACCAGTTTTACTGCATGAGCAGTGCAGTGAGCAGGAATACTTCACAGTTCTTTCTTAACTACCGTCTCTTGGTTCCTGCTCATTTTGCCTTGTGCCACGGTGTTCTGCTGTTCTCCCTGTGTGCTGGCTGTGTCATGAAGCTGCCTGGCAAAGAGGTCAGGCTCAAAAAATGTGTATTTTATATTTATATATAATAAAATATGACACATATATTTTAAAAATAAAAAATTAGGGAAGGAGAGCACAGAGCAGTTCTAACACAGCAGAGAAAGGAATCCTGTGATCTGGTCTGAGCATCACCTCCTCCTGGACAGACCCTGGTTTAGTGAGTGACATCTGTAAGGAGATAATTTCAGCCCTTCTAGTTTTGCATGCATGCCAAGTGTTCACCCTTCTCCAAACCTCAGTTACTGTGTTGCTTTCCATTCACCCTAGCTATTCCATGGTAGTTTGCCACAAATAGATTCAGAAACTGACTGTCAAGTTGTTCTTGGTGAAGTATTTTATTGCCATACATGAAAACTGTACTGACTTTCCTCCAAAATGGGAGGAAAGAGCTGAACTGTGCAGCTGATGCTACCTGTAGAGAATAAAATGTCCGGTAAGGGGGGAAAAAAAGGCTATTATCTCTCCAAGATCAGGTCAATGTTTTATGCCGGTCTGCAGAGGAGCAGGGTAATGGAAAGTGTTGGTCTTGGTAGAACAACATCCCCGAGGAATCCTTTTTGGTGTCAGAATCTTGGCTTCTTTTTCCCCTCTTAGAACAAGATGCCACAGAGTAACCTTTGCAAGGTAAAGCCTATTTTAATCCTTCCCCTCGTTGACACTTCATTGCTTTATACTTGTAATGATAAACGTGATAATGAGTAATGACATCTATTCAAGGAATGTGTGAAAGCAGGTCTGAAATGTCAGAATTTTGCATGAGGAAAATGTCTCCAGCAAGGCCACCTGCTCTGACTTTAACCTACCCCTCATTAAAACACATGCTGAATTTCCCATAAGTCTGGCCAGAGTACATTCTCTGTCTCCCTCTCTGTCCCTCTTTGTGTGCAGTTTTTTTAGATGGTGCTCAAAGGCCAAATTATGGGAATTTTCAAACTCGTTGTTCCCCATTAAAATGCCAATTCTGGCTCTGATTCTTATTGTTTAATCCCTTGAGTGCTTTAGGACATTGAAGAGAGAGTATCCGTTCTCTGAAAGAGCGCTCACCCTGCGTGTATCTCTGTCCCATTGTCGCCAACAGCAGGACAGAACAAGCGGAGTGGCTTGGCCAGCAGACAAAGCTCTTTAGCAAGGTGCAGAAAACAAGCTGTATGCAATTGTGCCTCTGATGTTACATGCAATGTGCCTATTCTGTTCTCTTCCACATGGACTTTTATAATGCCCTCATTACCATAGTGTCTGAGTGCTTTCTAATAGTGCATTAACCAAAACAGCTAACATCTGTCACTTGTTTCTCCTTTCATCCTGCCCCCAGGGAGAAGCGCCTGTGTAGAGAAAAACCTTTGGTAGTGATTTTTTTTTTTTTTATGAGAACAAGATAGGGAAAAAGGATTGCTTTTTCAGTGTTTATTAGTGTACATGTTGTAAATTTATACAAAGGGGGGAAAAGGTCAAAGAACTGCACTTAGAGCAGAAGGTAATAAAGGGGTACACTGGTTCACAGACTCTGAGGAATCACTCCATGGTGCTGGTGTGCCTTTCAGGAAAGCTCTGCTGTGACCACCATTGTGCCTTGAAGCTGCCAACCCCATTCCTGGTGTATTGGATGATTATGAGCAGGAGCACATATCAAGAGCCAAGGTCTGGGGTCACTATCAGTGAGAAAGACCAACGCTTTGAATGTGACAACCAAAATTCTACCAGAGGGCAGCATGGACAGCACCAACCTGACCATCTGTAGGTAACTACTGCCGGGTGACATAATTGAGCTTTTCCATTGCTCTGGTTTTAACTTCTATAGACTTTAAAACAATTGAGGATAGATACTGACCGTTGCTTCCAAAGGAAACTGAGGATTTCAAAATTACAGTTAGAAACCAGGACCTTTCCACTACTATCATCAGGAAAGAATTTCATTTGCCACCTATGCATAGGCCTCACAGAAACAAAGGTACCTTCACCACATAAAGTGGAAAGGAGACACAGATTTTATCCAACAGTATCAGCTGGTCTAAGAAAAGATGTACCTTTTTCCAAAATACTGCCACCTTTTCAGTTTCACTAACGTTGTTTGTGTTTATTTTTTTGGGTTCCTGATAAACGACTGATGGTTCTTCTCACTTCTGTGATTTTGGTCATTCCTTTATACTCGCCAAATTATTGTTTTTTATTCCATAAAAAAAAAAAAAAAAAATATCATCCACACCTGGCAGGCTTCTTAGAAGACGCTGCATTGCTGACTGTATGCTATCTAGCTAGTTTTAAAGCATAATTTGACAATACTGAATGGCTTGTTTTGTCTTGATAATCTGCTTTATATTAATTCAGTCTGAATCTTGTTGTCTAAATTTAACACTCAGAACTTTGATTATTTCCACCAGCAGTCCAGCTAAAATTGCCACCTTTTTATTTTCCAGAACTTTTCAGCATGTATTGAATAGACATTACCTATGGTTACCATGGCAAGGTGTGAGACTTCAAAACTAGATGGATAAGCAAAGAACTATTAATTACATTTTGCCTTGAGTCACACAAGAAGAATTGATTCAGTCATAGCCCTGCTGTGGGCCTGTATTAGCAGTATACCACAATGACTTTTCTCCTTGTATTAGTTGCACTTGACAGCAAGTGGAAGCTTACAGACCAGATTTTCCCCTCTTTTTTCCTTCCTCAGGCAGCATCATGCAGCAGACAAATAGGCTAACAGTCCAGACCAAAATTCATGAGGGCTATCCTGAGTACAAATAAAATGGTTTCCACTCCCTTGTAAGGGAACACAGCACACATCATAGCCCTTGATATGTCTGTCTTGAAATTAAACTCAGAATGCTAAATTTAAATAACACAGCTACTTGTTCATATGAAAAGAGGTAGATAACAGAATTGTTTTCTTACCTGTAGTTCTTAGGTTTTAACCTCAACAAGTCTTGCAATTTGATTGTACTTTTTCATGAAAGTATGCACACTTATTCTGTGACTTCATATCAATACCAGCCTCCCTTTCTAGGCTGTGGGCTGTTGTATATTTAAACCATATGTGTCATCCAGTGTTGAGTAACTAACACTGAGATAAACAGTCTAGCTTTTTATAATGGAAGATGGTTTGTTCCTAAGTCTGTCAAGAAGAAAGGCAAGATGCTTAACTGGCATCATAGGATCTACATATTAGTTTGCTGTCTCTGGGTTTAGGGCTGTCTACCAAAAGTCTGTTCACTTTTTATTTGTAGGTTTCAAAAGCAAGTACCAAAACAAAAAAAAACAAACAAACAAACAAACAAACAAACAAACATGTTTAGCAGTAAGTATTTTAAAGATTTGATTATGTTATCAAATGTATAAATACCTAGAAGGTAGACCAATATAAAAAAAATATCACACCTAAAAGAAAAATATATGTATATATATATACAGAATGTTAAACTACTTTTTTTTTTTTTTTTTGTTAGTTTTATTTTAATAATTATAATCTCTCTCTTATTCATTCCAAACAGGGAGTGGTAACAAAATTGTCAGACTGGGGAAAATATGAAATCATCACACACAAGTATATGTGTTTTCAACACAAGAATATGTTTTCAACACATATTCTTAGTGAGAGAAGATCTGGCTTTTAGCATACATATACCATACATTTAAGAATGTGTTATGACTTGAGTGCATGTGATAGACATTGTCCAAGCAAGTCTCTAGTCTATTCAAAAGGCACTGTAGAGGCTATTTTTATAAACTCATGGATTCAAAGTATATTGTTTTCATTATTTTCAGTGGCTGCGTCCGTTGAGTAATACAGTTTATAGTGTTATGGAGAATACCCATGTGACTATATTGTTCAGGGCGGGGGGGTGGCAGAGGGGAGGAAGTGGTAAACCCAAGTTTACATATACTTTTTTTTTTTTTTTTGGTCTAATTCTCAGGCCACCTGTTTTGTAGCTGCATATAAACTAAGCAGCTGTGAACCCGGTGAACTCCAGGAAAGTACATGAATCTTACATTACAGATCAGAAGCCAGGATGTGACCTAACTTTGGTTTCAGAAACAAAACAAACAAAAACTGAAGTGGTGTTTGCATGACATTTTTCGTGGCCTGAAAATCTGCGGTATCATGTTGCACCTAGTCTGGTGCAAATGGCAAACTGCTGCTGCAAGGAAGTCCTACTGCTGCAAGGAAGTCCTGCTGCTGCTTTTTTCTCTCAGCCATCCACCTGCCAGCTGTGTAGTATCTCCCTCTCCCTTGCAGAGGACCCAGTGCTTTGACTATGTCTGCCTGTCTGACTGTTCGGTGTTTTTTTTTAACTCTGTTGAGCCAGTTGATTATCCCAGCTCACCTTGCAGCTGCACCATCATTAGGTCTGCAAGAGAAAAGGCAGAGGGAACACACAGCCAGGTACAAGCAGATTAATGGGGGACATTAGCCCTTTCATTAGCATTTCTCCATTAAACTGGGGCAGGTTTGATTTGAAAATGGACCCTAAGAAAAAGCAACATTTCCCTCATGTTTTATTAGCTTACATTAAGCACAAACATTCCCACATTCAGTGAGGTCAAACTTAAACAACGTGTTCTAATCATGGGTAAGAATCACATTTGATAAATTTCTTAGTGTGAATGATAGAAAGAGGTGAAGATATTTCTGAGTTCATCAGTGTGTATAAAACATTACAGGTGTCAGAGTGAGATTTTCCATGCACTTTGGTTCAATCTACTAGCTTGGTTAATTGAACTGGATGCTGCTTTAAGAATCTTTTTTTCCATTTTAAGCTAGAGAGTGAACATTTGAGACTTCGCACAAGTCCCTCAGCATTGACCTCATTCGCACATTTTTATAAACTAACCGCTCTGATGGGCAGGACCAAACGATATGGTCTTCCATTCCTTATCTGAAAGCTGAGCTTGTCATTTAAAAGAAGAGAGTGTCCTCTAGCGGGGAATTCCGAGTTTTACGCTTAACGTAGCATTCGAAGGGATTAGACTGTTAACTGGTTTTGTAATGATGAAAAAAGAATGAAAGAAAGCAAGCTCACACCCTTGTACGGTAAGTACAGTCAGCATTGAAAATCCTACAAGTTCATGCTCCTTTTCCACTTAATACACGGACTTTTTTGGCAGATTATTTTATATTTTTTAAAGTTGAATAAAGTTATTTAGGAATGAATGAATACATGTTTTGTTAATGCTGTTCTTCAGTTTGTTCTTCTGCTCTTGTCATCTGAACAAGAAGTAGAAGGAATCAGGTGTTTTGTTTGACTATTCTAGCAATGGGGATGATCAAATGGAGCATATGCAAATTGTTTAAACACGCTTCCAAATAACAAATGTGCTTCCAGAAACAAGAAAAAAAAAATCACAAAAAATCTACCAGCAACAGAAAGTTAAATTAGCAATGAATATCAGTCACAATGAAGCACTCAACCAGTTCTTGATGTGACACAACTTGAAGGGACACAATGTGCTTTCAAAGGGCACTGATGTAATAGGATGAGACATGGTGACCTTTGTATGGTTGCCTTATTAGCTACACAGGCAGCAATCAAGCAACTTTAAACAGCCCTGAGATTTTGTTCCTGACCTCTTCTGAACATTTTTCATTTAATAACGTGTCAGTGGCTTTTACATTCTCCCTTCCTGTCTGGATTGCATAGAGATGAGAAATAGAGAGACCAAGACAGATAGCAAAAGCCTGATATGGTGGAGGAATGCTCTCCCTCTATGAAAGCCCTCTGTGAGTTACAAGGTTGAGGAGGCAGAACCTGTGTTCATGTCAATAAAAAGAGACAACCCAGTTCAGTTCATCTACTCCCTCATTTTTCTCTGACATATTTCATTTCAGTCTGATATATTATTTGTTACCAATCTTCTATCTATCTTACACCTGATAGGGGATTTCCTGTGCAGGATGTAGCCTTTATTATGCCAGAGTTACAGCCAACTCTTGCAACATTATCCCAAGCCTTGCAACTTCTACAAATATTCATAGAGACCTGCTGCTGGACCACAACATTTCAAATGAATGTCAGCTTTCATTTACGAAAATATAAGATCCTAGGTTCCATGCTTGTAGAAGAAAGCTTGCACAAGATGAAGTCCAAACCTGAATTCTAAATGCCAAAACACAAAATGTAGTACTCTTAATATGTATCATACTTTTAAAAGCTGAATGGCACCCTTCTGAGGCCTGAGTTGTGATTTCAAAATGTCTGGAGCTGGCAGTTCTGTGCCAGTGAAAATTTCTCACATAGGGAGTTTATTTTCCAGCACACAGCTCTGGCTACTTCTGAGTTACAGGGCACAAAGTGAATTTGGCAGACAGCAAGATCTGTCTACATGTGTCAGTCAAGTTTACTAAAATGTCTCTCCTTATTCATTACATTCAAATGCTTTGTGAGTAAACTAAGACTGAATTGCAGCTAGGAGAATGTTTTAGGGGCTGGAGGGCATAGTTTAGGTAGAAAAATGGAGTAGAAAGATGTAATTTCCATTGTAGTCTCTTTTTCTTCTCAAATGCTGAAGTACATAATCTTCAACAGTGTTTCTAAGTATTTGTTTTCTAGTCTTACACCTGTGCCATCTCCCCTTTCATTTTCTTCCAGGCTAGCTACTTGCAGTTGTTCATCTGAGCTGAAACTTCTGAAAACCTGAAAATTCAAAGACAAAATAAGAACAAAACAGATTTTTTTTTCTACTGAAGATTAAGACGATTAAATAATGTCAAAGATAAACCCATTGAGTTATAAGTCCAATCTTCACATGATTTTCCTTGGACTATATTCCTAATATTTTGCAGTCATTTTTTTTTCATATATTCTAGCATATGGCATCTCTGGATGGGTGTGCAGAGACACGGGACTCTGGCAGTAACAGGGTAATGCGTGTTCAATCTCATTTGTTATCATGAAAATTATCATTAGGGTTAAATTCATCCAATAAGAAAATAGGAACCTACCTTAAAAGTTTTAGTTGGCAATGAAGTACAGTATCATCTCCATGGGTTCTCACTGGGTTTCCAGTTCATGAGTTTTCTGTCATTCAACCATTTCTAAAAATGCTATCCTTACTCTAGCACATCTCACTCATATCTTCTCTGGAGATATTCAAGGCCCATCTGGACACCTACCTGGGCAGCCTGCTCTAGGGAACCTTCTTTGGCAGGGGGGTTGGACCCAATGATCTCCTGAGGTCCCTTCCAACCCCTACAATTCTGTGATTCAAAGTAGGAGTAACAGCAAATCTTCATCAGCCCATCATTCGCTTAATATACTAAGCTTATGCCCAGGTTAATACTTCATTAGAAATGGAAGGTATATCTAACTGATGTGGGCAGAGAGGAGAAAACAAACAAACAAACAAACAAAAAACAATTTTGAATAAACTATAGGAAATGTATGTTGAATTTTTTGAAGCCTAGTGAAGAATATTTGTCCTGTGCTAAGACACTGGGAGCTCTTTCCATGGGTTCTCTGAAGAGATGACCATTAAAAAGAACCTAAATTAGATTAGAGCATAAAATTAAGCTTGCATTTGGTGCTTTTGTACTGCTTACTGCATCGTGCCAGAGGTCTGGTCAAGAGAGAGCCAGTTGTGAATCCAGCACTGTCAGAGAAAGCATTAGAAACAGAGTCCAGCATTACTGTGAGACAGCAAAGCTGATTTCTGGTCTCTTTTTCAGTTTCTTAGGAAGCTTTTCCCCAGATGAAAGGATAACCAGCATCCTAGCTTTGACTGCTGATGGTCTAGAAACACAGACAATCAGCTCAGAAACCATTCCCCTGCATTCTCACCATCAGTTCCTCGTATGACAGCCTTTCTACAAACACTACTTGACTGAAGTTCGGAAAGGGAAAATTAATTTTCAGAATCATGGAGGACTGGTTCTAGGACTGAACTTCCCTGGTACGCCTGTGTGCCTCTCATCACTCCTATTGCAGTCTACCCCCTCCTCAGAAACAGGACAAGCTAATTGTTTCTTTCCTTCAGAAGTTCTGGTGTTAGTCTATGGATGAGCAACCACCAAACCCTGGGAATCACCTCGTGTTATGGATGTCATCAAGACCTTGCAGTCTGAATTTCAGAGGAATTTGGATCCATCCTTTCAAAACATCACATGTTACAAATTAACCACATGGTATGTATAAGTGGAACACCCTTCAACCTGTAATCATGTTCTGGATGGTCCTCTCAAATCACAGGCAATGAATCTTCGCTCTTCTGCTTGGTACATCTTTCTCTGTTACGTGGATGTCAATTTTCTTCTACCCTAGCACTATAAATGATAGCAGATCATCATAGCCTTTATTAAGTAAAAGAACATTTAATACGTCAGTTGATAGCCCAGTTGGAAAATGGGTGTATTTCTCAGCTTGGATTTTACTGCATGAGAAAATAAATAAATAAATAAATAAAAATATTCATGTTGTTAAGTCACTGCAGCACGCTGATGTAGACAAATATTTAAGATACTTTCACAATGGCTTTGTCTGAACTGGTACAGAATCAGCTTAAGCTAAATTTACCCAACGTACCCTTCCTTACACAAAACTTCAACAAGTAGTATGACAATACTGAAGGTACTAAATGCACTAAGGATTGTGCTGATCTGTTAAATGCATAATCCTATTTGACTTTATTGTCTTGCACAGCCAATGTTGTGTATACGTATGTTTTTATGGGTGTTCTCGGAAGAATACCGGATGTTAACTAACTTTAAGTGAAATTCTGAGCACTGGCAAAATGGTGAGAAATTTTGTGACTAGAACTGAAAAAGACATGATTTTCTCTCTTTCTTTGAACCTTCACTAGTTGTAAAACGAAACACTCTTAATATATGATACTTGCAAGCAATTCATCAATTTATATAATTGTCTAAATGCTGGGCCCTCAGCATATAAGGCCTGAAAATAACACAAAGCCTAAAGGAGTTTTTGCAAATGGTGTAGGTAGTCAGTCTTTAAGATACCACTGATGTACATTTCTAAAACAGCAATAATCCGTATGAGGTTAACCTGCTCAGAAAAGCTTAGTCTATATGTTTTTCTCCCTAGTCTGTTCTTTTTTTTTTTTCTTCTGCAGATCCTTTAAGTATTTGATCTAGTATCCAAGAGTCAATAAAATTCATTTACCCAAACAGATTCATAAATTAAGAAAAAATACACTAAGAACGTACAGAACATAAAACTTCACACATATTAATGCACTTATGAAAACTATGTAGTGCTCTATATCACAACAGTTGCAAAAATTATACAGTGATAAAGGTTAGTTTATTACTAACATGGAATTCCTAAGTAATGAGCATCACCTCTTTATTCAGATTTCCCCTTTGACCACGCTAAACAGTGCCTTTCCTTGAATCTTGCAGCCTATAATTATATCTGTGCATAGGTCATTTTTTATTTTTTGTCAGCCATGTATGATGTGGGCTGTTTTTTTTTTGTTGTTTGTTTGTTTTTTATCTTTATGATGGGTCTTATGCTCTTGACTTGCTACCCCTGCTGAGAGGATCTATAACAATCAGAGATACGGGATTTTTTTATTTATTATTTATTTATTTATTTATTTATTTATTTATTTTGTAAAGTAAGCAGCCAAATCTGGTCTGAAACATCAGATCACTAGTAATCATGCTGACTGGTTTTGTGTTCATTTTTTCATTCATTTTTTGCTGTTGCTAGTTGGACTGTCCATAAACATATTTATTTATTTTTTTTTTATACTGAAATTGAGAAAGAAAATGCCTTTTTTGTTTCTTTTCTCTTTAAACTGCACTCCAGTCTTCTTACACAACAGGTTCCTGACATAATACAGTAGTATGATTCATAACTAATGAAATTTGGCAAAGATGAAGTATATAAAATAAGAAAAAAAACATGCATCGGATGAATCTGGGAGACTATCAGATCATAATGTACACCATCCATTTGCAATAGGTAAATAAAATACAAGAATTGTGAACGGGGTTCTGAAGATGCATCACCAATAGTTTGATTTTTTTGATTATTTTTTAAAGGAAAGAAAATGAGAATGTTCTAAGATCATTTGCTAACAAATGAAAGTTCAGTGCCTGTCAACAAATAAGGAAATTTGTCCTGTCCTATCTGTCCATCTGTCCCCTTCCCCATGCCCCCAGGTGATGAAAGTCAAGCTTCTGTCATAGAAAAGATGAATTTGGTCATCTTGATGATCAAATCTGGATGACCATCCATCTGGATAGTCTTATTTAGCTATAGTGACATGGAAAACTTCAATAGTATGTGAGCTCCGGGCAAAATATAAATGCTTTGTCTTAAAAAAAAAAAAAAAAAAAAAAAAAAAACATAGATAAGGAATCTAAGCTTGCAAAATGTCATTGGTCTTAAAGGTTATTAGTTAGAAACTACAGAAGCAAGGGGTTTACAAAGTGAATAATCTCAGATGATCCCTTTATCCAGTCACTGTACAGGGAGACTTTTTCTCGAAGGTGGCTCAGTATTTTTATATAAATAACTCATTTTCTTTTCCAGCTAGCTGAGTGCTCCTGCTGCTGGAAACTGAAGGAATCTCAGCAAGGGCACAGATGTTGACAGCTGTTTTAAGGTAACTGTGAATGATTTAATGTCCATACTGTCCAAATTTAATTTATCATATGAGAATGAATTCAGAAAAGAACTTCTTAGTTCTGCTAATAAAATATCTGCTCACTAGAAATCCAGTTTAGGTTTTTCATGCAGGTAGCAATCTTTATTAATCTCTACCATTTGACTGGCGCACATTTCAATTTTAGATGATTTTTCTACAGTACTTGAAGAGTATATTAGCTAAAAAATACACTCTGAAATGTAAGTGTAAAATATGCATCCATTATGCAGTAGCATCAAGGCAGAATTAGACTGTACTTTGAGACAAGATATAGTATCTGTCGCTCCTGTGAATGAGCCTTGATTAAATTAAATTCCCTACAGGGACAAAGGTTCAAAAGTTCCTAGTTTAATAAAACATATGGCAAAAAAAATGTGGGAAAGAGCTGAGCATGTGAAGCTTTTGCACTGTAAATGGATCTATTTCTCAAATATATGCATTTTCTCTGTACAAAGCTATTCTCTGTCAAAATACTTTTTTTCTTAAATAACTCAGTGTTTGCCCTGTTCACACAATGTGTGTGAAATACCCCGCAATGTGTCTAGGTATAGCTCTGTGTACTCTTTGAAAGAGGAACAGAAATTCCAATAAAACATGCTACAAAGTAGAAACTCTGAGGTCTTTCATTTAATTAAATTATATTAAATAGTCTGACCTAGATATAATTTATTTAGACTTTCAGTTCAATATGTTCAACAGTCCTCATCTTCACATTTTCATTCTTTCTATTCTCTCTTAAATAAAGCTGAACATTGATAGTTTGGAAAAATAATAGGAGGCAATTATCAGATATCAGCCTACATTTTTTGTATGAGCTCATAGAAAAAAAAAAAAAAAAAAAAAAGCAGCTAGTTCCAGAATATATGAAAAACATGGAGGACGATATACTGCTTAGAGGCAGTACTGACAATTCTCATACTACAACAGCTGGATGCATAAGCTGAAGAAGATGACAGAGATTTGGGTTCTCAACTATCTTAACTGGAACTGTAACCAATTGTAGTGCATGTTGTTTGCGTATTACCTGATTTTCCCAGACTGTAGGCTTAAATTGTTTCATAATACCTCTGGGGAAAAAAAAAAAAAAAAAAAAAAAAAAAAAAAAAAAAAAAAGTAATCTTTATACAACTGTTTTGATAAAAGAAATAGTACTGCAAGGTATGAATGTGTGCAGTTCTCATGGACAGCTTTTTTGAACATGTTCGTATATCTGAATTTAAAGTAAAGTTCAAAAACCAAAGAAAAGCAAAAGAAAAATCTTGTTTTTGCTAAGAGACGAAGAAAAAAAGAAAAAGAAAAAGAAAAAGAAAAAGAAAAAGAAAAAGAAAAAGAAAAAGAAAAAGAAAAAGAAAAAGAAAAAGAAAAAGAAAAAGAAAAAGAAAAAGAAAAAGAAAAAGAAAAAGAAAAAGAAAAAGAAAAAGAAAGAAAAAGAAAAAAAAGAAAAAGAAAAAGAAAAAGGGGAAGGGAAGGGAAGGGAAGGGAAGGGAAGGGAAGGGAAGGGAAGGGAAGGGAAGGGAAGGGAAGGGAAGGGAAGGGAAGGGAAGGGAAGGGAAGGGAAGGGAAGGGAAGGGAAGGGAAGGGAAGGGAAGGGAAGGGAAGGGAAGGGAAGGGAAGGGAAGGGAAGGGAAGGGAAGGGAAGGGAAGGGAAGGGAAGGGAAGGGAAAACACAAGGTGAGGTGAGGTGAGGTGAGGTGAGGTGAGGTGAGGTGAGGTGAGGTGAGGTGAGGTGAGGTGAGGTGAGGTGAGGATTCCTTCCTTAGTATAAGAGAATAGTAGAATATCCTGAGTAGCAAGTGACCCACAACTACCACCAAGTCCAACTCCTGGCTGTACACAAGACCACCCCAAAATCAGACCATGTGTCTGAGAGCATTATACAAATGCTTCTTGAACTCCGGCAGGTTCAGTGCTGTGACCACTGCCCTGGGGAACCTGTTCCAGCACCCGATCGCCCTCTGGGTGCAGAACCTTTCCCTAACACCCAGTCCGACCATCCCCTGTCCCAGCTCCATGCCGTTCCCTCGGGTCCTATTGCTGTCCCCAGAGAGCAGAGCTCAGCGCCTGCACCTCCGCTCCCCTCGTGAGGGAGCTGCAGGCCGCCGTGAGGCCTCCCCTCAGCCTGCTCTGCTTGGGGCTGAACAAACTGAGGGACTTCAGCTGCTCTTCATATGTCCTGCCTTTTAAACCCTTCACCATCTTTTCAGGCTTCTTTTGGACAATCGCTAATAGTTTTATGTCCTTCTCACACTGCAGCACCCAAAACAGCACACAGTGCTCCAGGTGAGGCCACACCAGCACAGAGCACAGCGAGATAACTTCCCTCATTGATTCCTATTCAACTTGCTGCTGACCAGAATCCTCAGATCCCTTTCCATAGGGCTGCTCTCCAGCCTCTCATCCGCCAGTCTGTACAGATAGCCAGGGTTGCCCCATCCCAGGTGCAGAATCTGGAACTGGCTCTTGTTGAACTTCATGTGCTCGGTGCTTGCTGAGCTCTCTAATTTGTCCAGATCTCTCTGTAAGGCCTCTCTGCGTTCAGCAGACTCACATTCTCCTCCCAGCTGAGTGTTGTATGCAAACTTACTTAGTATACCTTCTAGTCCTATGTCCAAATCGTTCATGAAAACATTGAAGAGAACTGGCCCTAAAATGGAGCCCTAGGGAACCCCAACAGTGACTATTTGCCAGCTTCATGTAACCCCATTTGCCATAACCCTTTGAGCCTGACCCATCAGCCAATTGTTTACCCATCATATTGTGCATTTGTCTAGCTGCATGCTGGACATTTTGTCCATAAGGATACTGTGAAAAGCAGTGTGGAAAGCTTTGCTGAAATCCCAAATGATTACATCAACTGGCTTCCCTTGGTCAACTAGATGGGTGGCCTTGTCCTAAAAAGAAATTAAGTGCATTAAGCAGGACCTTCCCCTTCTGAACCTGTGGTGGCTGTGACCAGTGACTCCATTGTCCTTCAGGTGTTTTTCAATAACTCCCAGAATAATTTTCTCCATAATTTTACCAGATACTGAAGTGAGACTGACAAGGCTGTAATTACCAAGGTCTTTTCTCTTGCCCTTCTTGAACACTGGGACAACATTTGCCAGCTGGCAATCAACTGGGACCTCTCCAGATTCCCAAGACCATTGAAAAATAATTGAGAGAGATCTTGTGATGACATCAGCTGGCTTTCCAAGTACCCTGGGATGAATTCCATTAGGCCCCATAGACATATATTCATCCAGATGGAACAGCAAATTCTGCACAAGTTTGGGGTTCTATAAAGATAAACCCAGCTTCTATAGAGATAACACCAAACCTGAGAACTGAGTTGGATGATATTATACACTTTTTTTAAGTACAGTTTTACAATTCTCTTTTTCCTTTCCATGAGTATAAGAGTGCAACTTCAAAGGAAAGATAAAAACAGCAGATGTAACTTCCACAGAAATGAAAGAATGTAATTAATCACTATGTCCACTGTGAATACTGTCAGGCCTCTGACAGCACCTATAGTTCCTAACTGCCCTGAGTGACGAGCCTTGCCCAGAACCCAGTGCCAACGCCCCCTGCCCTGCTTCTCTGGTGGGGCTTCCCAGGTGGATCTCAGGTTCATGTTGTCATCTTGTCTCCAGTTCACATCTTGTTCCATCTCCAGCTGCCCCTGGATGGACCTGGCATTTGTTCATCCCCTCGCTTGTGTCCAGACCCTGCTACAAGCGCTTGACTCTGTTGGCCATGCTGACATGCTGCAAGGCTGCACCCTGGTTGGTGAGGGCACTGCCTGTGTGGCAGTTAACCCTAACTCCTGGCGCATCCTCCTCTGGAGCACAGCCCCACTGACACTGCTCCCTGACAAACATGACAAATGTTTATGGAAATTGCAGCAAGATACATTTAGGATAAACATTAAAAAAAAACTTCTCTACTGTAACCTGTTCTTAAGGTCCCTTCCAGTCCTAATTTCCATGAACCCGTGAGATACCTGCAACAGACCAGTGAGGTTAAATCCAGTGGTTATAAAGCTAAGATTTCTTTTATTTTTTTCTTTTGTGTGGTTCCAGGGTGTGTTTGCATGATTTTTCACAACTAGAGCTGACACTTCCTCTTCAAAAACTGGTAGAACTGTTGCTTTGAGACAGATCTGTAACTGATCCTCTAATAAAGTTTCAGTTAGGTGTCAACCTTGGCACCAGTGACAGTTCCGCTAACCCAGCAGCTTCCATTCAGCTTTTCTCATGCAGAAGGACAACTGGACCTGCAGGCAACCTGCTTTTGATACCAGCAACTGCATCCTGAGATTTTTCTATCTGCCACTAAGGTACATGTATATTCTGACAATCTTCAGAAACAGTAGACTAGATATGCCCATATGGGATTCTTAAAATATCTGTAACATTCCAAAGTAACAGATTTTGCTATTTTCTGAAATACCACTGTAAGTTTTCCTGTACAAAGCATGAATAAATTCTCCTGATACCGAGATGCCCAGCTGGGGTATCTCAGGCTGCAGCTTGTGTGACACTACACCACGGCATCAACCTGACGGCTGCCTCCAAACAAACATGGCAAATTAAAATAATCATGAGCGCAAACTGGAAAATAAATGAGTTAGCGTTGCATTTGCAATGGAAATCAACTAGGGTACACGAGAGCTTTTGCTTTGATGTTCTAACATATTTGTAAAATAGCTGTTTTGATGTCTGCCTGAGACATGCCTCCAGATCCTTCCAGTCAAGTATTAGGAAGGTGAATGCAAAGTGTAACAGCTGCCCCTGTCTTTCTCCTCCCTCACTTGACTGTTAGTCTTTCATCATATGTTACCACAAGGCAAGTAACCAAAAAGATATATCACTTCAATTAAAGAAGTCATGTAAAGACAATATGATGGAGTGGGAGATAAGGACTACGGGAATGGTCAGAGGATCTATTATGATTACAGCCAAGCTGAATCAATATTTTATTGACACCATACCCCCCCACTACACACACAGCTGCTTGTTCTCATCTTTATCTGCTGCCTTTGACAGAGATCCCTGTCACTGGGTTTGGGTTTTTCGTTTGCTTGCTTGTTTCATTTTGAATAGGTTTAGTCATGCAGACTTTAAATCAATTCTGAGAAATGACACACCTGAAAACACCTTTGTGAGAAAAGGGTTGTTTCAAGCTGGTTTAATATGTAGGTTAGTGATAATCAGGAAAACAAATTAATATTACCGAGAAAAGAAATCTCTACTGTGTTTGTGGTGTGGGTGGAGGAAGACAGGGAGATGACATCTTGCCCTATACCTGCTGCAAGCAGTATAGTTCATGTCACCATTCCATATGTTAGAAAGCATTAGCTAAAATACAGACATGAGAAGGAGATTACATTTACTGCACGTTAGTTGGGTGTCTTATTCTCAAATGACTGAAAGAACTGATTAAAACAGTTTTAGGGCACCATAAAAACATGAGCTCTACTATTAATGATTTTTTTTCAAACCAGGAATTTGAATCTCATTGTTAAATGAATTTTTTTTTATTACGTTATTTTAGATGACATTTATTATTGGAAGTTTGAAAGATCCTCATTTAGCCTTCCTAGTATGTAGTAGTATGCTTTTATATTTGTCAAGAAAAATCTCATAAAAAAAAAAAAAAGTCTGAAAAACTAACCCATCTCTGTGTGTCAGAGCTCTGTGCTCCTCAGCCTGTCTGAGGCTCAGCCTCAGCTCCATGTCTTATTTGATCTGTTTTTATTCAGCATTCATAAATAATTGAAACTGTTGATGATATTCCTTAAAGTATAATACTTATCAAAGAGCTTAAGAGAAGGGCAAAGATAAAGTAGCATAGTATAGTTTACTTTCCAAAGAAGAAATAAAAAAGTTCCTATTCTTGAAGATGAATGCACCCTAGGATAGATTTTTCATTACTGTTATCTTTTTTATTATTATTATTTTATTTTATTTTATTTTTGGTCTGCCCTCCTTTCTGTGTTTTTGGTTAGCATTAAACTACCCAGGCCAGAGCATTCCTGCTTATAAGCAAGGCAGTGATTGGATTCTCTGGCAGATTTTGACTTTGTATTTTGGCAGCTGTAGAAACATAAAGTGCTGGAAGAGCTTCTTGCTAATTTTTTGCCACTAAACTGAAAGGAAGAAAGAGGTGATCTCCTAGTCTATTCTCCTGTCAAAGTAGAAGGCTCACTGTTTTAAGGTATGACTCTGGGCTCTGTGAAAATGACCATGATTCTATTAAAAGCTTCCCAAGGTGGATGCATTCTTACCATCAGTCTGATACGTATAAATGCATAGAGACCAATATATAGACTCACTTCCCATTCCATCAGGTGCTGCAATTCCCTTCTAGTTTTGTTATGTTTTTTTGCTTTTTTAATTACTATTATTATTTTTCAGGGCAAAGTATATGTATTTCTAGCTTGGCATTTTAAAACAGTCTATGTACCAAATGTTTTTGTTTCTTTTCTTAGTTATGATGACACTAATCTCGTGACAGACTGGATATATAAAAACAAGGAGCTAATCTGTGTTGGTCCCAACACAATGCTGGGCACCATGCACTGAGGAAGGGATATGAGCTATTAGTATACTTGTCCAGCTCATTGTAGTCTTAGATGAGACAAATTAATAGAATTGCCATTTGTCCCATTGTAAATGGACATGCTTCATCAGGCTCAAAGCCCAAGAGACAACAGATATCTCTTAGCATAGTGTCCACACATCTCTTGATTGTATCACATCCTGGAAAGATTCATTGGCACAGGAGTCTACCACCATTTCAGATACCCTATAGTATTCTTTGTGGTCTCTCTTGTCACTCAGAAAGTTTCCTATCAGAACTGTGTTACATTTACCAGCCATTTGTGAATATCACATGGCAGGCAGCTAAAATTCCTCTAGATGTCTAAATTTAAGGTCACGTATTTCTAATACCTCTTATTGTGATAAATAAAGGAAAGAGAAAGGTCCGTGTAGAAATATCAGTCCCCACTTAAATTAATATACAGAAGTGGAAAAGGAGAAAAGCCAATCTTGTAGCAGCTAAAGAGGACAAAGAGACTAATCTTGGTAATAAAATTATAATAGCCATAAATCCTGCTGAGAATCATGGAATGTCTAGCCTAGAACAAGAAATTAGAGGAAAATCAATGGTTATAAATATAAGAAAACAGACATTTAATCTAGTCTGCCAAACACTGTAATTTTTGAGATCACCAGCTTAGTTGGAAAAAGAAATATTCATAAAACAGACTTCTGTAGGGTGTTCCTCTCAGGCCTGCATTATGATTTAAGTTTCAAAAAAACAACAGTTTCAGAATGAGTTTTTACTCTAATATTTGCTCTCATCTTAGGGCAGAAATGCATTAAGAAGCTATAGAAGAAGGTCGCTATAGAAGAAGGTCAGGTACACCTGCAAGTTGTCCATAATACAGTAATGTAGGAATAAAAATCTGAACTCAGTTGGAAGGCAGTATATATAGGTCAGAGAAAAGGGACTTGGACTTTTTATGGATAAGATTTTAAAGGGCCCTTCACTGGAACTAAATTGGTCTAGCGTTAAGAAAGGCAATCTTTTTCTGCTCAGAAAGTTGAAAATTTGCCGGGAGCCTAACTGTCCTGTGAGTGGTAAACAACCTCATACCACTGTCCTAAGAAATAAATGTAACTCAGGAGGTGATGTGGTTTTGTTCGTTTGTTTGCTTTTTTGTTTTGCTTTTTCTCTGCACCAACAGTGAGACCACTGTTGAATGCCATATCCAATTCCGACATCAGTGCTTCCAAAAATATGACAAAAAAATTGGGAAGGAAAATTTGGAAAGGGCTGTGAGAATGCCTGTGGATTTTGAAAAGTCTAAAAAAATAAGAAAAACTGTATCTGTGAGCATATGATCCTTTGATTCTATGCTAAGTTTGCACATATAAAAGTTTGCTGAAGTTGTATACAGATAAACAACAACAAGGTGAGTGAGGGGTTGCTTTGCTTGTCTTTACAGGAAGAAAACCATCTCACTTGGGATTCCCCATAGCAAGTCATGATGTTATCTCAAGTGGAAACTGTGGTTTTGTCAAGAAACATCTGGGGTGAAACCTAGATGGGTGTGCTGCAGAGGATCAAAGGCAAGGGTTGCCCTGCAGTATGAAGGGGTGGCTCGAGGACACTGACCAGGTGGAGCAGGATCCTCCAGCCTTCCTCTGCTGTGGCAACACCAAGCCTTGACCCTTCCTTGCCCTGCTACTGGCAGTGCTTGCACTCAGTTGCTGAGCTGGCAGGAGGCTGCGAGATGGTGTGGGGGCATCAGTTGCAGCATGGCAGGGCACGTAAGTCGCTGCTCTCTCCTTCCCTTTGGCTGCAGGGGATTTCCACCTGCAACACGCTGGCCAAAAGTCACTTGCAACCCCACAAGGCGGACTGTAAATCCATCTGAGTAACGAAAGCCTTCAATCTGCCTTGAGAAATATTTCATTCACCTCTGGAACAGGTGGATTGACTCAGCGGGGTTAACTATAGCCATGTTTGACCCTTACGGGCCTCAGCAGTTACTTGGAAACCAATAGCCCTGGGCATCCCCAGGGCTCTCCTTATTTCAGCCGCCCTTCCCACACCCTCCCGCCCTCGCCGAGCTGTAATGGCGCCCTCGCCGCCTGCCCGGGCCTCCGGGCGCCCCGAGGCGGCCCCATGGCCCCGGCGGCGGGGCGCTGCCCGCGGGGTGCCCACCAGGTGGCGCCGCAGCGCCGCGGCCGCGGGGCGCAGCGGGGCGGTACCGGGGCGGGCTGGGGCTGGGGCTGGGGCTGCCCCGCGGGGTGTGCCTCTGGTGCTGTGAGGGGGGACGCCAGGTTGTGTGAGGTGAAGTGGCGCCTCCAAAACCCGCAGCAGCGGGGTTAGGAAATCATAACAGCCAAGGAAGTCACAACAACCCCACGCAGTGCTACAGGCTTGGGGGAGGGTGACTGGAAAGCTGTGCGGAGGAAAAGGATCTGGGGATGTCGGTCAATGCCTGCCTGCACATGAGCCGGCAGTGTGCCCAAGTGGCCAGGAAGGCCAGCAGCATCCTGGCTTGTATCAGGAATAGTGCAGCCAGCAGGACCAGGGAGGTGATCATCCCCCTGTACTCTGATGAGGCCTCACCTCAAGTGCTGTGTTCAGCTTTGGGTCCCTCACTACAGGAAGGACATTGAGGCCCTGGAGCATGTCCAGAGAAGGGCTACGAAGCTGGTGAAGGGTCAGGAACACAGGAACACTGAGGGAACTGGGGTTGTCCAGTCTGAAGAAGAGGAGGCTCAGGGGAAACCTCATTGCTCTCTCCAACTACCTGAAAGGAAGGTGTGGAGAGCTGGGGGTCAGCCTCTTCTCGCAGATAACTAGCAATAGGACTACAGGGAGTGACCTCAAGTTGCACCAGGGGAGGTTTAGGTTGGAAATTAGAAGACATTTCCTCTCAGAAAGAGTAGTCAGGCATTGGAACAGGTTGCCCAGGGAGGTGGTGGAGTCATCGTCTCTGGTGGTGTTTAAGGAAAGGTTGGCCCTGATGCTTGGGGACATGGTTTGGTTTAGTATGTGATATTGGTGGTAGGGGGACAGATGGACCAGATGATCTTGGAGATCTTTTCCAACCCTTATGATTCTGTGAAATGGCTCATGGTTTGATGTGGACCTCTCAGGCAGGTACCCAGCGGAAAACAAACTCAACCTGTAATGCCACGCTTGCACAGTGCTGTTTACAAACTAGCTGCATTCCCGACTTGTAAAGCAGCAACGAGGCATGCTTTTAAAATCAGTGAGGTACAATAATAATATTTTTGAAGTTAGGTATAATCAAGAGCAGATATTTCAAAGCCCTGAATGTGACACTGTAGGAAACCATACAGAGCTCTGAAGGTCACAGAGATCTGAGCAAGACTTGGAAGAGAGGAAATCACAAGTGATCTTCTCAGGAATCTTCCCAGTCCCAACACACAAATAAACAACTTTGAACAACAACAACAAAAAGCCAAACAAAATAAAAACAAACCATAAATCATCTGTGGAGTTGAAGGTTTGACTTTAACAAGACTGCAGGAAGACCTGGACAGAACTCAAGGCACAAGCATTTTCTAAAGTTATAGGGAAACAGTTTAAAAGTTCAGTGAATATGATGGGACATAGAGAAGAATGAAAGGGAGACAGACAGGTCCAGGAACAGATTACATGAGGCACAACTGTTCACGTCCCTTTCAAGAGGAGCTGTGATGTTTTATTAGTGATTTGCCTCCAGTCAGATGAGTGCAGTTAGTAAGAAGTAACATCAGTCTGGGCAGAACTACAGGTCTGCCTGAAAGAAGTAAAATTGCCAGATTTCACTCATTCATGTCACAGTGTAAATTCTTCACTTTAGTGTATTTAGCTGGATGACCTCTTTAAACAAATATTTTCTAGTTTCAATTTTTAATTGAGATACTGAGCAGTACTGCTGAACTTGGGAAATTGAAAATTTATTATGGAAGGGAGCTTTTTGTCAAATCAGAACCAGCCTCATGCAGCCTTTTTGTAGCATTGCCTCTTTTAAATATGTGTGGAAAACACTATCCATTTCACCTTGTTCAGGTTTTCCCATTGTGATTATAACTATACAGCAAGATATTATTGCTTTTTATGTATATTGCTTTTTTGGATTTTCTTCATGCATTTTGTCAGCCTGACAAAATTTTGTCAGCCTGACAAAATGCATGAAGAAAATCCAAAAAAAAAGAAAATCCAAAAGCTGCTACCATGAAAGGCAGTTCTTCAGCTCAAGTGTAGGTTTCTGTTGGCTTTAGCCAAGTTCTGCTCAATATAACTGAAGGTCTTAAAGGAACAGAAATATTAATAATTTATTATGAATCTGTTATTGATTGCTAGGAAGGTGAGCTCTCTAAAAATGAAGGCAAGCCATGGTGCTTGTCTTAAGGATTTTATTACTCAAGCTGAGATAGCAACAAAACACTTTGAAGGTTGATTATGGACTATATGATGACAACAGGTGAGATGTAGCAGTCACGTAATCACTATGGATGCTTTATTGACTTACATTTTCTAAGGCATAAATTTAAAAGATAAAGGGAGGTACTACAAAACTTGTAATGGAGAAGTCATGAAGACAAATGCAGCTGAAGTGACTCCTGAGTCAGTGAAATACTGTTCTGCTTCTCTAGAACACGATGTTTCATTTTAGCATCTAATGGAATTCAGGTGTCAGAACAGATTTATAAAATAGTGGTTAAACAATTAAACCAAAGCATTCAATTTTTCTATTGTTAAAGAGAATGTGTGCTGGTTTTTAGTGACAATTAAAAATTACCATAAAATTTTGATGGCTTATATACAATTCAGGCCCCTTATTGCTGACCGCAAATGTGAACTCAGAAGATAATTTTGAAGTCAGTTTTCCTATGATGAGGGAAGTCTTGTCAGATGTTAGATGGAGCCTGACTAATTAATAAAGTGCTTTCAGGCTCTGCTAGAAGATCAGAGATTATTCTTGATTTGCATCTTAATAAGAAATCATTGACAGTGTAAAGAGTTCCTTTGATTATTAAAATATGACATGAATATTGAAACCTTTTACAGGTAAGGACATGCTGATATGAAAGCGGCACAGAGAGGAAAAAGTCATTACACTTTTCCTTTCTTAGTGTTTCCATTTCATATCTTCTCAGCAAATCAAATTAAGGGGCTCCAATGCGCTTATTAAATTCAGTGGTAGGGAGCTGAGAAACATGATTAAGGGCTTGCATTTACTGCTTAAAATATGGCAAAAACAAAGATGTGTGAGATGCTACTGAAGACAAGGTTTGAGGCCTGATATATTCTAGCTCCCCTTCTTACATACTATGTATTACATGCTGTTCTTAGTCCCTTTTCATGTGGTTATTGTCACCTGCAGAAAAGAAAATCAGAAGAGTGCAGTTCAGGCAGAGCAGAAGAAATGGAATAAAACTTAAATGAACAGGGAGGAGATTTTAATAATCTTGAGTATGTCTTAAACTGAAATCAACAGTAACTGTAAATGAGCTGTTACTTCCTATGTTAGATTAGAAATCACTAAATGGTAGTAGTATAAAATCATTATGTGTAAGCTGTCAGCCAGAGGAGGGCATAAAAAAAAATACCTGTCACTAAGGCCCTACGCATGTATTATGTACTACGGGTAATGTTAGTAAAGGTTAGTCATGCTGTGCTCTCACATGATGTAATTAATACGCAGTAAATGACTCCGAAATTTAACACCAGTCAGAGTGTAGTAATTGTGGAATTGCCCCAAATCTTGAAGAATGTGTGAGTGTATGGTGTTAATAGCCTGATTATGTAGCAGCAAGGGTTTAAATATAGATTTTGAGGCATCGAACTTGATTCCTCAAGAGGCAACTAATTTGACAGCAAGCACCCCATAGTGGAAGCTGACTTTGCAGAAGAGCTGGAGAACCGTCCAGGTTTTATTTCGGGGAGCATATGAGACCTGTTGGATGCTGCCAGTATTCACGTCTCAATTGCAGTACTTCAAGAGCATTTCCAGACATTCTGATTCACCAGAATGTCTCTTCTCTTGCTCTTGATTTATTTTAGGGTTTAATGTTTTAAGAACAAGTTTTACACTATTTATATCACCTCCACAACCTGTAGCAAAAGTTGTATCAGATGTCACAGACTGGTCCATTAGAAATCTTACATACCAGAAGTCTGTTTCTGAGGAGTGGCAAGTACTTAGGAATTGCAAAAATCATATTCAAACTTTATTAACCTTATGTGAGGTGTGTGAAATGACCTGTGCTAAAAGAAGAATACTAAGCAGTAGTTGTGCTCGGCTTCAAGCACACAAGAAAAAAATGTAATCATATTAGTACCCAGAAGAATCTCCAAAGTTTTTTGTTTTATCTTGTTTTGCTCTGTTTGTTTTTTTTTTGTTTGTTTGTTTGTTTGTTTGTTTTCCAGTTATTGATGATGTCTAATCTGATGATTTGGAAGATTGTCATTTTTTATAATATAATTTGTGTTCAATGTTATTGCCATAATTCTTGACAGAATACTTTTGACAGAGTACAGTTGTGATGAATGCTATGCAAACACACCAGTATGGCAATTCCTCTTTCGGAGAAAGTTCACATTTAGTTGGGCTGGACAGCTGAAAACAAATTGTAGATACCCCGTGATTTGCAAAGGGTTCTGAGTTCTCTCAAGTTTAAAAAAAAAAAAAAAAGTATCACATGATAGCTGCACAATAAAGTAAATTATTCTAACACCAGGAATCAATCAAAATGTAGAGTAGAAATAATCTAAAATATAAGGAGGTTGTATATATGCAAATATCATGAGAAATTTCATAACAATCCCTTCAAAAATGTAATTTCCAACTTGAAAGACTGAATAATGTTATTCTCTTAGAAGTGTGTTTCAAATGTACTTGATTTGCAGCAGCTGATACCTCCTAACTTGAGGGACCTTTTCAAGTCTGGTCTAATCTCCATTTTCTTCTTAAAACAAGGGAGAGATTGTGGAGGAGTTCTCACTGTGAAGATACGTTATCATCTCAAAAGCTGTTGTTAAAAAATTATTTTGAGATTGTGAACTAGAGTTACCAGTATTTGAACTACCTTTAATTTATCCACTGTGATATCAGAAGTGGCAATACAAGACCTTGATATGTGATAATTGACTCTCAGCAGGTAAACTGGTTAATATTGAGTTAGTTCCTTGCTGCCATGGGCAGATTTATAATAAAATCTTTTTTTTAGTGCTTGACTAGCCAGTTTAAAATTAACTTGGTTATCTCTCTGCAGTGCTGTGCTAGCTGTGATGTCTTTGTGTAATAACCACTGTAACTTGCTGGCATAAAATGGTTTCTGAATCCTCTTTCAGTCATCCCTCATTACAAAGTAATGGTAAAATATGCCCATTTATATAGTCAGACACATTTTTGTTATAAGAGTGTAGAATTTAATTTCTCTAGTCCAAGTCCGTCTTGTATAAAAGTTCTGTTCTCATGTTACCTTCCCCATCCTTTCAGTTGACTGGAATAGAGATTCATGTTTCATCCCTAAGATTACCACCCTGAGCTTCAATGTTCAAGATACCTAAAAACAGCAGATGGGTTTCTTACTATACCAGTTGGGGTAGAACGAGTTGATTATGGCGCTGAGGTAGATAGCTTGTTCTGAGGCATTTCTTTTCAGTTAAATGACCCTTGCCATCATATTCAAGTAATGCTCCTCAGTTATTACTACCAGGAGTATTACTATACTGCAGTATGTAGTAGTTCCTATTCCATAGACTTAGAAAATAGGTCTAAAGGTGCACATCCACATGAAGAATGTCCAGATTTTTATTGCTGTGCCATCTGTTCTGAATGGTTCTGTAGTTTCTGGAATACATTGACAGTGTCTTGAAAATTGATGACAAAGAAGAGGAAATAATAACTGATTCAAAAAAATACTTTCTGCAATAGCTGAAATCTGTAGATTTGTTAGATAAAGTGATTAAACATTAGGCTTAAAGAAAATTAACATTTTCACAAGTGGTATGTATGGAATGGTAGTCTACAGATCTGGCTGAGAGGTGAATGGACCAACCTTAACTACATCTTTTCAGGTGGTATGACACTTGTCATATCCTCTCCCTGGTTCTTCCTGCTGTTTTTAAATTCTTAATATAGCAACTTTTTTTCTTTCTATAAAAGAGAGGAAAAATGCATATGTATATACACACACACACACACATATATATATAGTATGTGTGTATGTCTAGAATAGTATAATTGAACTCCTAATCAAAGAACTGAGACTTTAATGGGAGAGTTTTGCTGTTGTTTGAATGTGATGAGATTTATAGTCATCATCTCTTGGGGAAGAGGCTTCCATAGAGTGAATCCAGGTCATGAAAAAATATTTTCCTGTCACAATCCTGTAGGAGAGATACCATAATATATTTGTAGCTTCTTCTGAATTAAACAAACAAACAAAAACAGTTTACAGATACAGAATTGCACTAATTTATAAAAACTGAAGATAATTTTGTATGGGTTTGGGAGGGGAAGGCTGAATCTTAAATAGATCTGTATATACAGTGGTTACATTCAGTTTCAATTTTAAAGTGCATTTTAAGAGTTGTGTATGTCATAGTTATACCTATTAAATAGTTTTCATGGTAAGTAACAAAACTGAATTGGTGGGAAAGAAATTCTTGTGAAAATTTGATAATTTCAAATACCTGCTGTACTCTGCAGGATTTTTTCTATAGGTGCACAAAAGCAGTAGAGTTTTTTTTTTTGTTGTTGTTGTTGTTGTTTTTTTTTAAGAAATTGAGATTTTGTAGTTTTTATGTTCTGTTACTGGGATAATGGGTAATAAAACATGTAACAGATATGTCATTACCTCCTATGACATTATTGTGAATTTCAGAATCCCTAATTGTTTCAAACAATACATTTTTGTTAATTGCACAATGTAACTTTCTTGACAAAAGATATCATGAAGCCCAGTAGAAGATTCTCAAAGAATTTATATGTATATTTGTATTGTTGTATAAAATTTGTATGAAAGGTGGTTAGCAGCACCCATCAGCATCCCACCCTGGGAAACATGCTGCTGTGTCTCTTCCTGGAGCTGTGTTCTCTAGGCTGTGGGCTCCAGCAGGAGCCACACTCAGCATTGCCTGCAAATTCAGGGCATGTGCATGTTCATGAGATCAACGCCGTGCCACTGGGCATGAAAAGGGATTTTCTTAGGAGGCTTTCTTGTTGTTTAACAATCCAATTCCTAATGTTCTCTGGTTGTGGATCTTCTGCACTCAGAGAACAGAATTTGGATTTTTGGGTTGTTAATGATTATGCTAATTGTGCAAGATACTTGGCAGTCATAATGCTATGTTTCAGCTTTTTTTTTTTTTTCCTCTCTCCTATAAGTACTGAGTGGTTATGAGTTATACTGTCGATAACATCAGAGCACTTGGGCCATAAAATGTTAGTCCATTCACAGCTTTAAAGGTGAAACTGAACTATCTGGGGATGAATTGCCCAGACTGACCCGGTGTGAAGCCACAACCTGCAGTACCTCTTTTCAGCCTAAAGGTGGCTACTAACTCCAGACAGATCCAGGCACCTGGTTTAAGGGCTGTAAACTAGACAGCTCATCTATCACCACTCCTAGTAAAGAGCTTGGTGCCCTGGATGGACTAAACAGACGAGCACTCCAGATGAAGCCTCTCTCTTGTCACTCTTGTAGCAACGTCTAGCTGGCTAGATAAAATTTCTCCGGCATCTGAGGCATACACCCTTCTTAGGAAACCATGGCATAGGTGCACAGTTTAAAAACCAAAGGGAATGCATTTTTGAAAAGATTTCCAAAGTCTCGCATTGGAATTATTATTTTATACTAAGCTGCATCCTTAAACAAAAAGATTACTCAGGTAAACACTGTCTTATTCAGTTTTAACACTTTAAAAAGTGTTATAAATGGTCTCTGCAAGGACAGAGAGGACCCAGCTTTGCCATTGCCCTGCACTCTCTGTGTAGTTTATGCAGATGCCAGGATTAGACGTGGCTGATCTCACATCTTGTCCTGTGGCAACACATCATCACCAGCAGCTTCAGAGCACAACACGTGAGACCACCAAGTGTCATTGGCTGACTTTCCCCACAAGAGTTTATTAAATTATTCGCCTGTCCAGTTCCATTCTTCCCTGATTCACTTGCGTATGCTTTTTCTACAATATTCTTTTACAACCTTGAATTTTACAGCAATCTTTCAGAAAGCCCCAGCATATACTGCATGTTTCATATGAAATTTGTCTAGCTGCTTCTAATTACAATAGCTCCTTGTTCTGTTGCCAAGAAAACAGCATCGTTGGCTACTTGGACTGTACAAAATATTGCAGAATAAAAACAGCAACAGAAATACACTGTTATTTTTCCCTCCTTATATCCTGCTTTGTGACAGGAATCCTTCCCCCTTCTAAGTTCATTGGTTAGCAATAAACAAAGCTGCTTTCACCAGCTGTCCTCTTACAGCCTCTGTGTAGCACAGTACATGAGAGCAATGGTAGCGTAAAAGAGCTGGCTGGCCATGATAATTTTGATGTTTTGGTGAGCTTTATTTGAATTATAACCTCTCCTAGGGATGATACCCTTTTCTTGCATTTGCATAGAATCAGGCTCCTGCAGTTCCAATGATAAAGAATAGCATAAATAAGTTTCCTTAGGTGTCTTGGTAATGTCAGCAGAGAAAAATGTTCACTGCACAAGGTACAGGGTCATGGCAAAGACTTCAGGAGTGAAGGTTGTAGTTTACTCCACCCAGGGGTTCTGGGTAGCCTGTGCTTTCCATTCCTATTAAATGACGTTTTTGTCACTCAACATTTTGGGAAATTATGCAAGGGCTTTTGGCTGAGTCTCGAACCCTGATTCATCAAAAACATTTTCTAAATCATTAAAAAATTTTCTACCTTGCCCAAGAGAAACACCTGGAGGCATTAGGAGAAGGACTTCATGTTCTCCACCTACGGGTGGCTAATTTCAGTCAACACAATTATGATTTTAATTTCCAAGGATTCCCTCTGTAGTCAACCAAAAGAGGATCTTGCAGGGATTCCTGACCAGCAGTCTGCCTCCGGTCAGGAATCTAATTTGCTGCTACCCTTCGGAGGAGGCTTGTGAGAGAGCCAAGGAAGCTATCATAGACACCCTTGGCAGTTTGTGAGAGGTGGGCTTGCATCGTCAGTCCCAGCTTTCCAGCTTTCCTGGACTAGGGGCTGGTTGCCGGGTCTGGGACTCTGCTTACAGGGTGAGGAGCCCCTGGACACAGGAGGTGCCTGCTCCCACCTGCACTCATGCCCTGTGTGCCTTAGCACTGCTGCAGAAGGGGTGGTGAGCTACGTTCACCTCGTGCACCACCCACCTGACCTGCTGGCCGCCTGTTCTCAGGAGTATTGGTCTGTCTGTCACCTCGCGGGTTCTCTGCTGTTCCTGACTTCTGTTTTTCAAGAGCATCCTATGTGATGTTTCTGATGTCTGGGGGTAAGATATTCTCGCTTATGCCAGGCAAATTATATGACGAGAAGTTCTGACTAATGCTTTGTTCTGTTCGTGGCTGTCAGCTGTGGATGATGCCATTTCTATTCAGAAAGCACTGACTATCCTTTACACCATGAGGGTTGTCTGAGGAACAGGCACAAGCACCCCAGGCTCGTGACCTGTCCCCAGCTGTCTCATGGGCTGACCACAGTGGGCCTGGTCAGATGTGCCTGTTTTGGTGACACTGGGGTTGCTCTGGCATTTGAAGGTGTGGGTGCACCTTCACCCATCTCTGGGAATGTCCTTCCAAGTTCAGAGTTTTGCGTCTACACAAAACTGGAGTTCAGAGAGGTAACCACTAGCCTTCAAAGATAATATAAGTATTGCCTGTGATTTACTTTAGACAGTCCTCCAGGTGGGCACTGACCCCTTGCAACTTTGTTGTGGGGAATCTCTGTTAAGATGTCCTGTGAACTGCTGTCCTTTTTCTGGACAGCACTGCTATATCATCTTCATTATTTAATATTAAACTTTTACTCAAACAATGCTGTAAGTATCTGGATCTTGAGATTTGTTTCCAGGTCCTGCAGTATTCATCCTTCTCACCCAGTAAAATTGTCCAGCTCTTCTACAGTGATTAAAACATAAAAAAAAACTTACCTGAATTTGAAACTTGGTTTCTACAAAGGTCTGAAGGCTACTGGCTATTCTGTGTATAATGGGTATGCCATTTTGTTTGCTGTTAGCAGAGTTTCTTTTTATTAATGTTTATGTTGTTTCTCAGTTAACCTGGCAGCCCAGCATTTAAGGTAGGTGAGAATCTGATTTTACTTACAACGTGTTTCATTTATTTAAGGTGATTTGAGAGGACTTGTTTAATGAATGTATCACAACATAGCTGATGACCTCATCCTCTTTTCATGCAGTTACAGTTCTGCATAACAAAGAGAGGGCCGTATGTATCCCGGGGAAATGGGATCACATAGGCAGAAAATTAAGTCTGTCAAAACACCACATAAATGCTGCATATACACTTTTTTAACTGAGCCTGGTAAATAGAGGTATTTTCTATGTGGTCCCTGGACCAAGGCAAAAAATGATCAGCCACACCTCAAGGTAAAGTACAAGTCTCAAGTCAAACAACTAGTCCTTTTAGGGAACAGTGAATATATATAAACTGGTGATCGTTTTAGAGCTCCTTGTTTTGACTCATCCTATGAATTAAGCTTATTCATTGAGAAATTGGCTGCATCAAGATTTTCACAACAACCCTCCTCATGAGATGGAATCTAATGTGCTGAAGTGAAGGCTGATGTAAAAGGGGTTTGAAGCTGCATTTACGATGCTGATCAAAATTGTGCCATATCCAACAGCAGCTCTTACTCACAGTACATTTGGCTTAGCACATGGAAAAGGCCTTCAGTATTTCTCATGGTAAAGCTGCAGAAAGATTTGTAATGACAAATTTAAAACATTCCTCTCATAGGGAGAAGACGTTAAGGGAGGGAAAGAGGCTTCCTTACTTAATGACTCCTTTCAGCAGGTCACTACTCTGCAGTGGCTCTCTAAAATGCCACGGATTTTAACATTTACACAACTGGGGCATCATTTTTTCCTAGCATCTTTTGTTCAAATATAAAGAAGTACTAGAGTAATATTACCAAAAATCTTTTTAAAGAAAAAAAAATGCTGAAGCCATAAAAAAACAGTCTTGAACCAAACCTTTCCAGAATGATCATCATTGTTTTTATTCTCCTATTTTGAACACACCTGAGGCTGTCTAGGAACTGTAAACATAAAAAGGTGTATGCCAAATATGGCAGATCCTCTCTGTAGCCTGTTTGGATATTCTTTTTGTTAGTGAAGCATTGTTTCTGTCAAAATTAAAATGCTTTGAAAAATACGCTATGTTGATCTGTTTGAAGGAAAACTAATAAAATGTTAAAAAAAAAACAAAAACACCAAACCACCGCACAACATATTTTATTTCGTGCATCCAGGACAGAATGCTTGGACCATTTTAGAAATATTTAAAATTTGAATTGCCTTACTTAACTCAAATAAACTTAAACTATTTTGCCGTAGTTACATTGATTTTCATAGAGAGAATTTATTAAGTGGAAATAAGACAAGTGGGTCACTTGCTGAGGCTATCAGCTCCTGGGCAGAGGTGTTCTGCAGCGGAGCAGGGGATCGGACAGGCAGGGCTGATTTTTCCAGCACCGAGCCCACTCGAGAGAGCCGCCAGGACCCGGCAGCCCTCGCGAGGGAGGCGAACGAGGCGAGCAGGAGGAGTAGCGGGGCCAGCAGCGCCCCCTCCCCGGCCGTTCATAACCTGCCCCTAGGGAGTGCGGCCACCAGGACGGGCACACAGCGCGTGGCGCCTCAGCAGGGAGAGGCGCGGCAGTTGGCGCGGGCAGGGCAGAGCGTTCCCCCCGCCCATACCAACACCTCCTCTAAGGGCGGCCTGCCGCTAGCTAGGCTGCAATGGTGTACACCAGGCACAGTGCGCTCTCCTGGGAGTCTGTACACACCCAGACTGACTGCCCGCTCAACACTGCGGCAGTTCAGGTCTCTGGGTGCAGGGAGTGCCTGAGCCTGTTGCTACCACCTGCGGGGGGCAGAGAGACTGTGTGCGTGAGGTGCGAACAGGTGGATGACCTGGTCCGCCTGGTGGCAGAACTCAAGGAGGACGTGGAGAGGTTGAGGGATATCAGGGAGTGTGAGCGCGAGATAGACTGGTGGAGCAACTCCCTGCGCGGCCTGAAGGACAGGCCCCGGGGTGATACACCCCAAATGGGGCTGGACCCCCTGCCCTGTTGCTGTTGGGCAGAGGGAGGGGACCTAGGAGTTGAGGAGGAATGGAGACAGGTCCCTGCTCAACATCCCAGGGGATGCCCTCCCCCACCGGCCCCACCTTCCCAGGTGCCCTTACGCAACAGGTTTGAGGCCCTGGAGCTTGAGAGACCGGTAGCTGAGGAAGAGGTAGCAAGTGTTCCCAGGAGGGTGCCTACAGCGAGGAAGTCGACTCCACGCCTCAGGACTGCCTCCACCAGGACAGAAAGAAGGGTGATTGTTGTGGGTGCCTCCCTTCTCAGGGGAACAGAGGGCCCTATTTGTCGGCCTGACCCTACCCTTAGGGAAGTCTGCTGCCTCCCTGGGGCCAGGGTCAGGGACATTGCCAGAAAGCTTCCCAACCTGGTTTGCCCCTCTGACTATTATCCTCTTTTAATAGTCCAGGCTGGCAGTGATGACGTTGAAGAGAGAAGCCTGAAGACCATCAAACGGGAGTTTAGGAGACTGGGATGGTTAGTGGATGGAGCGGGCGTGCAGGTGGTGTTTTCATCCATCCCTATGGTGGCAGGGAGGGGTACAGAGAGGACACGGAAAGCCCACCTGATAAACACGTGGCTCAGAGGCTGGTTGGCTCAGAGCCCTCATTGAGAAGGCTTTAAACTAGGTGAGAAGGGGGACGGAGCTGAAACAAGGCTTGTTAGAGCTGAGCCATGTGTTAGAATAATGGCAAGGCTGGGGGATAAGGCAATGGCCCAACTGAAGCGCATCTACACCAATGCACGCAGCATGGGTAACAAACAGGAGGAGCTGGAAGCCATCGTGCGGCAGGCAGGCTACAACTTGGTTGCCATCACAGAAAAGTGGTGGGACCACTCTCATGACTGGAGTGCTGCAATGTCTGGCTATAGGCTCTTCAGAAGGGACAGGCAGCATGGAAGGGGTGGTGGTGTGGCTCTCTATATCAGAGAGAGTTTTAATGTCGCGGAACTTGAGGCTGGGAATGATAAGGTTGAGTCCCTTTGGGTTAGGATCAGTGGGAAGGCCAACAAGGGAAGCATCCTGGTGAGGGTCTGTTATAGACCGCCGAACCAGGATGAGGAGACTGATGAGGAGTTCTACAGGCAGCTGACAAAAGTTGTGAAATCGTCAGTGCTTGTTCTCGTGGGGGACTTCAACTTCCCTGATATATCCTGGAAGCACAACACAGCCCGGAGAAAGCAGTCTAGGAGGTTTCTGGAAAGCGTGGAAGATAGCTTCCTGACACAGCTGGTTAGTGAGCCTACCAGGGGTGGCGCCCTGCTAGACCTTCTCTTCACAAACAGAGAAGGACTGGTGGGAGATGTGGTGGTTGGAAACTGTCTCGGGCAGAGTAAACATGAAATGGTAGATGTCTCCATTCTTGGAGAAGCCAGGAAGGGGACCAGTAAAACCGCTGTATTGGACTTCCGTAGGGCTGACTTTGAGCTGCTCAGGACACTGGTTGGTAGAGTCCCTTGGGAGGTGGTTCTGAAGGGCAGAGGAGTCCAGGAAGGCTGGGTGCTCTTCAAGAGGGAAATCTTAATGGCACAGGAACGGTCTGTCCCCACGTGCCCAAAGATGAGCTGACGGGGAAGAAGACCAGCCTGGCTGAACAGAGGATTGTGGCTTGAGCTTGGCAGGAAAAAGGAAGTTTACAACCTTTGGAAAAGAGGGCGGGCCACTCAGGAGGACTATAAGGATGTTGCGAGGCAGTGCAGGGACAAAATTAGAAAGGCCAAATCTCATTTGGAGCTCAATATGGCTACTGCTGTCAAAGAAAACAAAAAATGTTTTTACAAATACATTAGTGCAAAATGGAGGACTAAGGAGAATCTCCATCCTTTACTGGATGCGGGGGGGGGAACTTGGTGACACGCTTGGTGGATGAGGGAAAGGCTGTGGATGTGGTCTACCTTGACTTCAGCAAGGCTTTTGACACCATTTCCCACAACATTCTCCTCAAGAAACTGGCTGCTCATGGCTTGGACTGGCGTACACTTCATTGGGTTAAAAACTGGCTGAATAGCCAGGCCCAAAGAGTCGTGGTGAATGGAGTCAAATCCAGTTGGAGGCCGGTCACTAGTGGCATTCCCCAGGGCTCGGTACCAGGGCCGGTCCTCTTTAATATCTTTATCAATGATCTGGACGAGGGCATCGAGTGCACCCTCAGTAAGTTTGCAGATGACACCAAGTTAGGTGCGTGTGTCGATCTGCTTGAGGGTAGGAAGGCTCTGCAGGAGGATCTGGATAGGCTGCACCGATGGGCTGAGGTCAACTGCATGAAGTTCAACAAGGCCAAGTGCCGGGTCCTGCACCTGGGGCGCAATAACCCCAAGCAGAGCTATAGGCTGGGAGATGAGTGGTTGGAGAGCTGCCTGGCGGAGAAGGACCTGGGAGTGATGGTTGATAGTCAGCTGAATATGAGCCAGCAGTGTGCTCAGGTGGCCAAGAAGGCCAACGGCATCCTGGCTTGTATAAGAAGCAGTGTGGCCAGCAGGGCTAGGGAAGCAATTGTCCCCCTGTACTCGGCTCTGGTGAGGCCGCACCTTGAGTACTGTGTTCAGTTCTGGGTCCCTCACTACAAGAAGGACATCGAGGTGCTCAAAAGAGAAGGGCGACGAAGCTGGTGAGGGGCCTGGAGAACAAGTCCTACGAGGAGCGGCTGAGGGAGCTGGGCTTGTTCAGCCTGGAGAAAAGGAGGCTCAGGGGTGACCTTATCGCTCTCTACAGATACCTTAAAGGAGGCTGTAGTGAGGTGGGGGTTGGTCTGTTCTCCCACGTGCCTGGTGACAGGATGAGCGGGAATGGGCTAAAGTTGCACCAGGGGAGTTTTAGGTTGGTTGTTAGGAAGAACTTCTTTACTGAGAGGGTTGTGAGGCATTGGAATGGGCTGCCCAGGGAAGCGGTGGAGTCACCATCCCTGGAGGTATTTAAAAGACATTTAGATGTTGAACTTAGCGATATGGTTTAGTGGAGGACTGTTAGTGTTAGGTCAGAGGTTGGACTTGATGATCTTGAGGTCTCTTCCAACCTAGACAATTCTGTGATTCTGTGAAATGGGAAAAAATTGGCATCATGAAATTTCCTATGAAATGAAAATCCAGTTCCTGGTCAGGTCTGTTTATACAGTTTTCTAAAACTAAATTATTTTGATTATTTTAAAGAGAGAGAAAAAAGTCTTGAATGTCAACTAATAAATGCAAGTGGATTAAAATGAGATTGATGGTCCCAAGCTGCCTGCTTACTTCTCTGGGGATAGCTGAACCTAGTGTGGAAACCCTGTTTCACTTCTTCCTCAGAAAAGTGCCTGAGTACTAAAGGTAGCTGTGTCCATTGATAAAAGCAGGTTGAAGATATCTTCCCAAGCTGTAGGTATTAATGGGCTCAGACTAATTATGGCTTTGCAAAGCATAAGGTTCAATTACCTGACGTGTAGTGTGCTCTGATTTTGCTGGCTGCTGACAACTTGTTGTCATTTTATGTATATATAATATATATAAAGCATATATATATTATAAAAATGTATATGTATATATTATAACATAAATAATGTATATACTATATGTATGTTTTTACGTATATTAGATTGGGTATCACCTTTGAAAAAAAAAAAAAAAAAGGAAAAAAAATAAACACAATGTCAGATGAGCAGTTACTGTCCCATGCATCACCACAGCATGTCATGCCATAGGTCTCCCTGGGAACTAGAGGGCAACGGTGGAAGAAAGGTGGGAAATTGTATTCATAGGAAGAACACCTTTGTAAGTGGAATAAGTGTTGGAGGAGGCAGACACTGTTGCTGTGAAGGAAACAGAACCCATTCATTAGCTCTTCCTTCCATGTGAGAAACTATAACGTGGGCTAAAGAAGACTAGTTGCACTACGCAGCTAGCTGCTGTGCGATGAGCATTGCAGCGCCCTTTGAATGTAACAGCCATCTAGTGACCTGTTTTCTTTTCTCTCCAGGGATTTTGATCTGTGTCCTGTAGGAGCAGATTCCTTGTGCCACATCCATGCATTTTGCGTCACTCTGTAGGCTGAAGAAGAAATCCAGACTGCCAAATTAATTAGCTAGAATTTTCCTACGTAGGAGACTACGTAGGAGTGCGTAGACCTTGGAGGACTGTTTGTCACCAAATGAACGTGTCTGTGCTAGCTCAGAATCCCCTTCAAGCTATGTCTGAAATATTTCCCTGCTCAAATGAGTTACTCCTTCTCGTGGGTGGAATGAAGAATCTCGTCCTTCATCTTCATTTGTGTGTACTAGGTTCATGTCAGAGTAACTTAGTCATAGGAAAGAATGCAGATATCACCTCCCTTCCACACCATGTGGAGTTGTGCAGCTAACAGACTAGTAAAACCAGACCTGTGATGTCTACCACAACAACCAGGTTGCAAATCCTGCATAAGTTAAAAATCTAATTTGTCTATTTGTATGGATTCTTAATCATAGACATACAAGTTCACATTAAAGTTAGGCTTAATTATACCTCTCACCTCATCCATCTAAATGAACAATAATTTGCTGAATGTAGCTTTGTTTTTTATAAACATCCTCTCATTATATAGCAACTGAATATTCTTATTCCACTTATTGGCTTTTGTGCACAGGAGAGGTAGTCTGAAAACTAAATATATCCAGGATTAATGAAAACATTGCATCTAGGGAGGACAATTCTTCTTTCAAGCTTCATAAGATTTGTCTGTATTTGAAAAAGACTCAATGAGTCATCATTTTAACTTCAGTTTTAGATCCATGTTTACATCTGTGAGCGTGAGCAACAATTGCCTCCTGCATTTTACAATGTGGTATGGGTAAAAGAAATGAGCTTTGGTGAAACTGTTTTACAATACTCAGAAAACAGGAAGAAATAATGCAAGGGGGGGGAAGGAAATGGGGGATAAAATGAGGACAAAGTATTGAAGATGTTGGGCATCTAGAATCGTAGAATCATAGAGTATACCGAGTTGGAAGGGACCCACAAGGATCGTCAAGTCCAACTCCTGGCACCACACAGGTCTACCCAAAAATTCAGACCATCTGATCAAGCACACAGTCCAAACACTCCATCCAATCTAATGAAAAGAGAGGGAGAAATGTCTACCAAATACGAATCTGGACACAAAAGACTTGCTGAATCCAAAAAACGATGTGCAGTATGTTACAAGTTAATGTTCTGTCTTTGTTTCCTCCCTTGCCCTGTTAATTCCCCTACATATATACCACATATGGTACATGCTCTTTGTGCTTTCCTTCCTTCCTAACATGCCGTCTGACCTAGCCAATTTACCGTGCCTCCCTTGCAGCCCACCAGGCTGGGGTATGCACGTTTCATGTCGTGACCAGTTCGCAGCATGGTGCCATCGGTCTAGCCGCATGAGCGCGGCAGGGCGCTCTGGGAGCATGCACACGAGCTACTGTGCTCGTTGGCACCGCGCTGCTCTGAGGCCGAGACGCTGCCTGCAGCTCCAGCGCCTCTATGCACTGTGCAAACACGCCTGCTCTCTTTAATCATCTCAGCTGGTGGCTCTGATGCACAACCACAAAGCTCAGAGGACTTCTTATGCTCTCAGCTGCCTGCAGTAACTGTGCAAAGGCTTCCCCAGAACTCTGCCTTGGGTTCAGAAGTCCACCAAACCTGAGGTATTATAAAATAAATGCAGTGAATTCAATGAATCAGAATTTCCCCAATGATTTCTTCTGCTTGGAAATGGGAGAATTCGCAGGTTTTCTTCACCTGTACTGCAAGTACACTGTTGTGCATAACACTCATGTTTATTCCTTGAACAAAGCAGTTTACCCACTCTTTCGGTCCAGGGACATGGACAGAGACAGTCTGGCAAGCTGAGTTGGGATTGCTTGAGACACAGCCCCTGCAGCTGTTTGTTCTGTCCCTCTTTTATAGGCATCGCCTCCCGCAGCTGGCTGGGCAGGATGGAACACCTGCACACCTCAGCGCAAAGTCTGCTGTCTTAGCACAGACTGACTTTCATCAGCACTTTAAAGAAAATTGCTGGACTTTGCATCTGAGGCATGCACGCACAGCCCCAGCCAGCTGCTCTTCTGTGGGGATGTCTGGCCGTGACAAACAAGTGGTAACAACTTGTGAAGGGCTTAGAAGCAGAAGAAAGGCTTGGAACCTTAAACTGTCACTCATTCTGTCGTGAGTATGTTTCTGTGGTCTGAGTCTGCAAAGATTTGTACACTTTTTTTCCATGGTATTGCAAAAGTCAATCCTTAGCCCTGTTCAAACAGCTACAACAGAAGGCTACTACAAACGTTCTCAAGCAAATGAAAAACTATCTGGTATGCCAACACCAAAGAATACAAATAAATATTTTGCAAAACTGCCTGTAATTATGCAAAGTAAATTGTATGCAAGGAGTGGCACCACCTAAATGGCAACATAACATATGCACACAGTCAGAAAATACAATTTTTTCAAACAAGCTACTGCCACCATCCTGGAATAGCTGGAGAGCTGTCTTAAATTACAAGTTATCTATCCTTGTGCAATGAATTGTTTAATGTTGGGAGTGGACCTCTTGTTTTTTCCCTTGTAACATTATTCTTGATATTCTGTGTTGAAACAATCAAGTGGAGTTATAGGAAAAGTTCCTGACTATATGAACGCTATGTGGCAACATGACAGCGGTTCTGCTGCAGCTTTTCTCATGGCAAGGTACGAAATCTGAATTTAGAGACTCTGATGTTACCTTAGCTGGTGCATAGCTCAGGTTTGTTAATCTCTCACTCTAAACTTGGAACCAAGTAGGAAGTTTTCTACCAGCAACAGTGCTGGTATTTGTGGTTCTCACCCAGTTCATCCCATTTCTTCCTTTCCTGGTGAGCAGAACTGGTCTTGTGGCATGGGGTGTCAGCTCCTTGCTGCAGACAGAGGGAGCAGGGCTGCTCCAGCCACGGCAGCAATATCTGCTCTCTGCTCGCGTGCCACAATGTGTGTCTTCTTGCAGGCTTCCTGGGGAGCTGAAGTTACAGCACTGTGGTCGAGAATGCAACCGCCTTTTAGAAGGGGAGGGAGGAGGACACCACTCTGCAGGTTGCATACCCAAAGCTCCCTTACCTCGTTGGTGCAGTGAGCCTGCTTGTAATGGCCTGCATTTTGAAATGCCGTCAGAGAGGTGTCTGATGTGATGAGGCTGCTGCAGTAATGTCTGTGTCAGAACCAGAAGGTGTTGCAACTTCCTAAGAAGTAATAATAGATGAGCTGATATAATCTACTTCCTTAGTTTGTCTTTTCCTGCTTTGTCATAAGGATGCCTGTCTGGCAGGGCTAGCAAAGGGAAGACACGTTTTGAAAGATCTGCAGTTGTAAGCAGCTGGGAAGGAAATGAATGAGTACTAGCTCTTGTCAGAGACAGCGATGCAACAGGCTCAGTGACGAGCTGTGAGGCCAAGCTCCACAAGAGAGAAGAGAGAGTAGTAAGTCTGCCAGGTAAGAGTCTCAGCTGGCCCTTGGTAATTCTCCTGGTCACCCCTGAAAGCCTCAGGGATGTGCCTGTCAATGGAGCCGTATCGTTCATGAGTCTAGGTTTAGGCCACTTCCAAATGTAGAGGAGGCTTTAAGAAGGAAATCTGAATGGATCAAATAAAGCAACATGGATTCTGAGGAAAGGGATGCCTTTAGCTGAGACGTGCTTCATTTGCCAGTTACACCAATCCATGTCTCTTTTCTGTGAAGAACAGAGTACCCTATAATAGAAAATGGTTTGAATTCCATTTTACCATGCATCTGAAATAAAATCAAGCAAAAAAAAAAAAAAAAAAAACAACAACAACAACAACAAACCACCGTGTAAGGCTTGTTTGCCTGAACTTCTCACCTTATTGCAGATGTAGATTAGGAGGGATGGGGAACTTTGTGTCTCGGCCTGTTTGTCTCGCTCTGTCATCACGTGCGTGCAGCTCACACTTCCAGTAGAGCACACCATGAAGCGTTGTTCTGGAAAGGCTCGCGGAGCAGGGGAGGAGCTGAGATGCTGCCTGCTTGTGGGCTGCGTTACCAAGGGCACGAAGCCTGGTGCACCCGCAGTGCCCATTGCCATCCTCCTGCAGCTCCTCCTTGCTGCTGCGTGTGTCCTTCTGCAGTTAGTGCTCCTTGTACCCTTCAGCCATGCCATCTCCCAGCCTGGGCTAATTAAAACAGGGAGCCATCAGGACAGATAGCTCTGACACTGTTTTCTAGTTGGACCTCTCAATATATGAAACTTCTCCGACCAGTACTGGTGATCTGCTACACTTTGAAAAGCTTCTCATTTGCCTCTGCCTTCATGCTTAGGTGATTTATCCGCACCTGCTTCGCGTGACTATTTTATTGTCATCATTTTGTCCATTTTTACAATAGACACTTCCCTTTGGTTTTTGTCTTTGGAGTTTTTCTTGCCTCATCAATTTTCTGGAATATAATATTGAGCTTGTTTTAAATCACAGAGTACATGCAAGTACAGCATGCCTCAGTGCAAAGTACAGGGACTGCTGTCAGACCAGCTCTCACTGTCAGTGGGTACCTGGTGTTTCTGAGACAAAGACAGATGAGACCACTGCATCCCCTGAGGGCATTGCCTGATGTCCTGTTTTGGACTGATTGCCTCAGTCCTGTTTCCACTTTAAGTCATGGATGCTTCCTTCCCTTTCCAAATTAGCATTGCTTGAGTGGTGCAGCAGTGTCCTCTGGGCTGCAACACCTCCTCCTGCCTCTACAAAGGCTGAGTTTCACGCCACCAGGGCTGGCCCCAGGAAGGCTCTCCTTGGTAAGATGTAACAAGTGTGTAATAGTGTAATGAGCTGAATAAAGTTTTAACAGGCTTCCTGGTAAATATTCTTCCAAGCACGGCACAAAGGATCCTCAATTAAAGCCTCCACTGAGAAGCAAGTGCCACGGGAGATCATGTGTCACGCAGTATGACTAACACAATTTATGATCCCATCTCATCTCATCAGGCTCCAGTTTATCTAATGTGTCACCCTTTCAGTCTTATGTTTCACCCCAGCTGTTCGTGTTTTAACATTTAAAGGCTTTGGGTCCGCTCCTGATGCTGCAGTGCTGAAGGTCACTAAGCTGAGCGTGCTCTTAGGTGGCTTTCACTGCTCTTTACCAAACGTGACGAGGAACAGTCACAGTCGACTCTGCTGACAAGATCAGCTTTAAATGCTCCATATATTAAATGGCTTTGCTTTCACTTGGTCTGTCCAGCACAAGTGGGGCTGGAAATCTCATTAGGATACATAAAGTGACAGATTTTGTGCTACCAGCTGCACTCTTGGGGTCCAACATCGTCCCTCGCGTGAGCGCACAGGGAACACCACTGCAGGCCTGTTTAGAGGCTGCCCTACAGCTGTGGCCAGAGCGACTGCTGGCAGCAACCTTGGCAGTGCTGTGAGTGGATTGAGGGGAGCAGGGAGGCTTTTAAAGGGCCATTTTACATTGATTAAAGACTTTATTCTTCTTTCCTTCTGGTAGGTAACCTTCCCAATACAAATTATTAAAATGGTAATTTTTTATTCGGCCAAATGAACTCTGTGCCCACATAAAACATGTCAAGTGTGGCAGAGATGTGAAAATGGTCTGTAACAATCAGCGTTGTTCTGTACAATTTAAGTGAACCAGGCTTGTTGGTTAAAACCATGACAAGAAAGGAAAAACAAGTATTTGGTTTGATTTTCTTGGATGCCCTCTGACTTACAAAGCTGCTATTGTGGCAGTCAGTAAGTGTGGTCAGGCACCATCGGTCACTGAAATAGCATGAAGAATATGTTATTGCATATAAAAAAAAAAAAAAAAAAAAAAGAATTTCTACATACAGGTAAAAAAATATGAGACAACAGGAGCCAATCACACACATTTCAATAGTGTTTCACATCTACTTGAATTTTTACAAACACTATCTTACAGTCAGCAATAAGTTACAAACCAAACTGACACTTACTCAAGAAAATGAAGGACACGTGGACAAATGGCTATGAGTGAGAAAACTTCTCAGGTGATATAAAATAAGTAATTTTGCAGTTGTTTGAAAAAAAAATAAGTGACAATTTGACTGCACCTAGACTGGATAGTGAGTACTTTTGTGTAATGCAGACTGAGAAGTACAAATTAAAAAAAAAAAAAAAAAAAAAAAAAAAAAGCAACAAGAACAATAAAACTCTGAGCTGAGGATATAAAAATTTATGCTACAAAACTCCTATAACACCCTAAAACGTTATAAATCCTAAAAGCCTATTTTGTCCTTTTTTTTTGTTTCCTTGGACAAAAATCTATAATCGTGTCTTGCAATGGAGGCTATGGTCATTTGTGAGGCCTGTCCAGATTGCTGTGGATGTTGCTAAGAGTTGAACACAATGAACTTTTTGCTCATCCTGACATGTTCTATAAAAAGCTCTCTGTCTACAGTTGGATTGACTGAAAGTATAGATCTAAAAGAAAAAAAAAAAACAAATGTCCCACCTAGCTTTTAACCAGTACTGTCTCCTCAGTGCCAGGAAGATCTGTTTCTGCAATGTGTGTCCATCCTGCCCAGGCTGAGTGCCTGGCAGCTTTCCCAAACGGGAAGAGGTGTTCCCCGGTTCATCTTTCCTGCGACCACTGGTAGGTATGCTTGGAGCACGCTGGCAGGAATGAATCAACATGACACACAGCAGCCTTGGTGCTTACGTGAAAAATACAGCCTGTGAAAGGAGGTGGCAATAATGTTTGTTCTTTATTTAATCTCTTAGTGTTTAGAGTCCTCTCCCAGGAGATGGAAGATGTGGGTGCTCTGCCCTCCTACACCAGCAAGGGTTTGGAGTTGGCATTTCCTCGTTGCAGAAGAGCATCCAGATAAGGAGGCTGCAGACTGTGCTGCAATGGGAAGTGGCGCGGTGGGACGTGAGGATGAATCATTAAGCGTGAGCTGTGAAACATGAATCCCGATCTGGGGCAGCTTCCTTCCCACCGGCCCACAAGTGGCTTCCCAGTCCATGGTAGGGGAAGGATTTTAGGCATGCAACTCTTTCGGCAATCTAGAGAGTCAGAGTTTGCTGTGTGATGTAGATCTCCTCTAAATCCCTTCCATACCTAGGGCAGGGAGATGTGGTGACTACCTAAAGATTTTTGATGTCACCCTAAGAACTGAGTACATAAAACCTAGGAGACATATTGCATGTCAGTGCTGTGGGTCCTTTCACCTCCCTACCCCTGAGTAACAGTTAATGGGTAATAAGACAAACAGGCAACAAAAAGTGACAGGAAGCAAAAAATGTAAATTTTGTACTAGTCCCATCAGCCTTGCCTTCTACTTTTACCTGCGGATTACAGGATGGAGAGCAACCTTGCTTATCCATGTAGGCCATTGAATGTTAAGGTCATTGGCTAATGAAACAATTGTCTTTCATTATTTAATTAAGGAAGAGTACATGTATGTACACCTCTGTGTGCATGGGAAACTTGTCCAGGAGGTACAATAGGCTATCATTATGTTCAGTAAGCACTTGGATGAATGGAATATAATAATGTGACTTTTTTATCTGGCAGGAAGTTCTGCCATTTGAAAAAATATATTCTAAATAAATAAATACATAAATAAATAAGAAAGAAGAGAATTTTCTGCATAACTGGCTTAGTTATTTTGAAATCCAAAATAATTTGCTTAGACCTGGAATATGAGTGTTACACATTTATAATGCTAAACATTGTAAATATTTGAGCCAATAAGCTTTCAAACTAAACATTGGAAAGAATCATTAGGTGAAGTTTAAGAAAGTTTTTTTATTTTTTAATTATTATTTTACATTTAGGTTATTATTATTTTAGTAGTATGTATATTATGTTTGTATTATTTATTGTCATTGAATTTGTAATTCAGTGGAGATAGTAACTTTTTGTGAAATGTTTTTCTTTAAATGAGTTACCTTTTCAATGACAGAAAGAAGCCTTTTAGGGAAAAGTTGTGAAACTTTCCACTGCTTGATAAATGATGGGTAATGCCTAGTGGAAGGACTACTATTCATTGCTGAGCTCTAAATTACCTTTAGCCACGTAGGAAAAAAACTTATTGCCTCTCAGGAAAGCTGTGTGAAATATATGATCAACGCGCAAGTGTGGTCAAGAAAGTAAATAAAATGTGAAGATGGCTAAGGTTAAATGTAAGGCACTTGAACCAGGTTCTCAGGTTCTCTGAGAATCCATAATTTCAGTGGAATTCAGCTGCAGTTACATGCACTTAGTACTTTAAACCTCACTTTTTTGTTTCTTTGTTTGTTTTGAATGTAGCATCTGACTTTTGGGAGGTACATGAATAGGCAGCTGCTGTCTAGAAGCAACCTGAATGTGAGCAATCTTTAAATTTAAAATACATAAACCATGGAATATGGAACATTAACAAAACCTACATTCATATAATTTTAGCTTTGCTTTTAGGTTTTCAAAGGGCTTTCAGATTTTCGAAGGGCCTTCGGTTAATGATTGCCCTCTGACCTAAGCTACAGTGTTGGTTAGCTTTCACTTTGGTTCTCCCAGAGCATAACCAACATAAGATTTTGCAAGCACAGAAGCAATGTTTGAACAGTCACCAATGACACAGAGAGTAATTGTTAAATTATGGTTTAAAAGGTGTCACGCTTAAAAAGCTTCTTGAGTTTTTGTTTCAGGTGGCTGAACTATTTACTGCAAAGAAAAAAGGCGCAAGTAAAAGTGTTTCAGAGTGGGTTTTATACATGCAGACCTAGAGAACGCCTTCTCTAGGGTTAATTACAGAAGCTGCATGCTTACAGCATTTACTGTTTTATAGCAGTGCCTTCTCAAGGCCGATATAACAGGTTACAGATCTGGGAGAAGAAAACCAAGAAGTCCTGACTTGCACTTCCCCAACTGTAACCAATGTAGCCACAACATAATTAAAATCCTAAATAAATGATGCACTTAATTAAAGACAAAAACAAGCCTATTGAAAACCAGGGGAAATAATGAGTTGATTCTTCTTGTACATGATCTTTGTATACAATTAAATGTGCTAAAGTGTTTTGTGGTTGGCTGGGGTTCTCTTCTCTATTCATAAAAACGGGAAGACCATGAGAATTGTGAGCAGGAACACAGTTTGCGTCCAGCAGGCGGTGTGCAGAAAGGCATGCTCACTTGCTGGTTTCAGAAATAGGTGAAGCAAAGCTTAACATGTTCTGCCGCTGAGCCTGTGTCACCCGCTCTTTTGGGCTGGCACAGCAGTTTGGGCAGCAGCCAGTCAACCATTTTGGGGAAGCCATCTAGCAGAAAAACAACCGGTTCAGGGCGGTGGAGCTGCAGCTGTTTTTCAGGTGGATTGCTCTCCACGGGGGCTGGTGGAGAGGGCGTGTAAATGGGGGCAGCCTTGCAGAGGGGAGCAGGCAGCTGGATGTGAGGACTACACCGAGAGACTGTGCAACGTGTTTGCCAAATGTTTAACCACTGTACCGTGTAAAAGATGAAGAGAAACTAGGTGGAGATGTGATGAACTTCCAGGATAGTAATATCCTGGAAGTAAAAGCCATATATAGCTATGGCTTATACTATTTAAGATATTAAAGGTGCATTAAGGTATACTGCCCTGCTTGTAACCAGCAGTATAAGGAACAGGAAGGGATAAAAAAAGAACAAATACAGTTAATCTCTTGAGATTCATAAGCAAATGTGATCACGCAGCCTTCATTTTTCTGTGAAGCAAAAACTTCCCTTTACAATCACTTCTCTTTCTGTGTGCTAGCGTCATCAATAAGAGTAGCAAGAAAACGCTTGCAGCTCTGGAAGTGTGACAGCTAAATGATCGCTGCAGACTAGCAATAGGAGCTCAGAATTTTAAGACTGTGGGCTCCTTGTTAAGGTGGCACACCTCAGAAACAACATGTTATGGGTACTGTGATGTCAGAGATTAGATGAAATTACATAAATAAAAAAAATGAACAAGCCTCCTGCATGGTTTTTACTGTGCAGCAACACCGCAGGTGTGACAGCTTGTGGACCTCAAGTTGTCATGCTGAATTCTTTGCTGCACACACCAAATGAATCCAGGTTCCAATGGGACCTGAAGGCAGAAAAGGAATTAAGGACTGGATCCCTAGAAACCAAGATACCTTCTTGTTTAATTTATGAAAATAATAGCTCTTTACTGTATTATAGATACTAAGGAGTACTAATATCATCAAGTCAAGAGCTCTTTCTAAACTGTGGCCCTGACAAAATTGTTACTGTTTTCTGACAAAGTATAAAAGGCAATTTTGTGCTGAATATACTCATGATACAGAACTTGTGCTGCGAATAGAGCATGAATCTCAACTCTGCTTGCTTTCCAGCAACACTCTACGTACTACAGAACCATACCTTGCATGACTATAGCTCAGATTGTGTCAGCATTTCAAATCCCTGTCTCAGAAGTATATTGCTCATGTTTTTTGTGTGTTTTTTTTTTTTTTTTTTTTTTTTCTTCATAAAGGAAGTGGAGCAGGAAGGAGCCCTTAAAAGTGTTAGCTTTGTTGTTGTTTGTTTTGTCTATTTTTGAACTCAGGGTGTGTGTAGAGAAAAGGGAAGGAATTTAATGGAAATTCATACTTTGTCATTCTATCCTGGTTTGAGGTAAATTGGACAAAAAGTAAAATTTCTTTTCAACACTTTCTTTTTGGACCCATTTTATCTGTTGGGGAAGCTCTTTCCATTCAGTTAAATAAAACTCAGACAGACACATGAATTATTTCAAGATAATTTTTTTTTTTTAATGCTACATTGAAGCAAATATTTTCAAAGAATATAAGCAATACCTTTGGTGAAAACTATCTGAACATGAGTCGTGTAGCATACCCCAAAAACACAGTGTACAAGAAGCTGGAAAAGAGCATGAGAAAAAGCATGACTATTTTGGAAGAGGACAGAGAAATTGGTCTAGCACTCTGGCACAGCAGTGCAATAGAAAACTTTTTTTTTTTTAAAAAAAAAAAAAACCGTGATAAACTCCTGCTGTTAGCAATCTCACATGTAGCTATCAGTCTAAGGAGAGAGAATTTCTGGCTATTCCCCGAAAAGTAATTTGCAACCCATTCCTGATCTCATTATATTATCTTCATAGTGTCTTGCCTTTTGCACAATAAACTATTTGGGAACATCAATTTTAAAAATTACATTGTATATTGCAGCATAAAAGGCAAAACCATTAAAACCGATACAATCTATGAGCACCAAACCTTAGAAGAGCAAATATTGATCAAATTGCAACATCTCCTGCTCTGAAGCTACAGTGAATTAAGGCAGTGTTTGCAGGTTGTCCTGAGTTGTGCAAAAACTGGTGTTTTTCTTGAAGACCAAGGCCTTGCAGTGAAGTTATTACCTGGTAATCTCACTTTACTTGGGGGGAGGAATTGAATTACTGAGTCGTAAAAGGCTCTGCGCGTTGAATTGCGAGTAGACACAATTCATTTCATTGCATCAGGCTTGCAGGTCTAGTTTGAGTTATGTAGTGTTTAGCAGCAGCACGCTGCTCCCCAGAGCTGTTCCTACAGAACAGGCTTCCCTGCCTTGGGAAACCTACCTGGCGCACGGCTGCCATACAACCTACAGGCGATCCAGCACGTGGGGTGGGTCCTTCCCGTTACCCTGGTTCAATTCAAGTGCATCTTAGCCACGCAGCAACCAAAGCAAACCAGGTGCTGCAGAAATTTGTGAGACCTTTTTTTTTGGGGAGCAGGCTGATTTTGCAGCTATTCCACAGCCCTGCCGGTGGCTGTGGAGCAGGCCTGAGGGCCCGTCCCTGCCGCAGCAGCAGGGCCCGGCCCGGCCGGCGGGGAAGCGGCAGGGGCAGCCCCAGCCCCGCCCGGTCCCCATCCCATGGCGTGAGGGCGGCAGCGGGTCCGGGCGGCCCCAGCTCTCCAGGACCGGGTCTCCCTGGCTGCGAGGACGCCCGAAGCTCTCGTCTTGCTCCTTATCTCGGCTGCACAGGCTGGGGGGGAGAACAGGAACAGAGAAGCCATCATCCACCCCTTTTTAACGCCGTTCCACAACGCTGGGATCCGAACCCTTCCCCGCGTTACTAGCGGCGGAGCGCTTCATTAACCACCCCCCCCCCCCCCATCAAGCGCACTCGGCGGCCTGCCGGGGAAGCGCCGGCAGCGGGGCCGCCCCGGGGCCCGGGAGCCCCCCGGGCAGCCGCCGCCGCCTCCCCCGGCCCCGGGTGTCCCCCCAGGTGTCCCCCCGGGCGCCCCCCCGGCTGCCCCGCCGGCCCCCGGGGGCTGGGCGCCGCCGCCGCCAAGATGGAGGCGGGCGAAGCGGGCAGCGCCGCCGCCCCTGCCCGCTAGGCACCGGCCGGGGAGGAGGGAGGAGGGCGGCGGCGGCGGCGGGCGAGGGGTGCCCGGGCGCCGGGGCAGGTGCTCGGGGCGGCGCCGTGCCGAGGGCGGAGCCGGCGGCGCTCCCGGCAACGCTGTGCGGCGGCGGGGCCGCGGGGAGTGACAGCGGGGCCTGAGCGGATCGGCGCTGCCCCATGGCGGCCGCCCGGCTCGGCGGCCCGCCCGCCTGGCGGTGACTCGGGCTCCCCCTCCCGCCCCTCCTCCCGCCCCGCCGCCTCCTCCGGCTCCGGCTCCGGCTCCGCTCGCCCAGCCCGGGCCCGGCCCAGCCGCCTCCCGCCGAGCCCGGTGCGCAGCCGGGAGCCGCGCGGGGGCCATGACGGTGGAGCAGAACGTGCTGCAGCCCGGCGGCGCCGCCAAGGTGAGAGCACGGCACGGCCCGGCCCGGCCCGGCTCGGCTCGGCACAGCCCGGCCCTGCCCTGCCCTGCCCGCCCGGGCCTGCGCCGGCCTCGGGGAACTTCTCCCCCCGCTCCCCGGCCCAAGGGCGAACGGAGGGAAGGGCGCGAGGGGGCTGCGGGTGGGGCGGGGGGGGGGGCAGCGGGCGTGCGGGGCCCGGCCGGGGAGCGGGGCCGAGGGGGGGCTGCGCTGCGCTGCGCTGCTCCGGCCGCTGCCCGGGCCGGGAGCTGGTGAGAAGCCAGAGCCTGCTCGAAAATGGACACCTCCGGCAGCTCCCCGCCGCCCGGGGAGGGGAAGCCGGGGGTTGAGCCGCGCGGCCGCTTTCCCTTTCCCCGAAGGTGTCTGCTGCTGTCCTGGCTGCGGCACGGGGGTGCCCCCTCTTCCCTCCCTATATGCCTGTATTTTTAGCGGCACGTGATGTTTCCGTGCGGTGGTGGAGGTGTGTTTGCACTGGCACGGGCGGTGAGGAAGTTGAATGGCAGCGGTCCGAGAGCTGTGGGTCAGCGGAGCTGCGGCGGTGCAGGTGTGAGCCGGGCAGGGCGGCACACCGCGCTCGGGAAGCCCGCTTGGAGGGACAGGCGAGCGTGCTGGCACCCTGGGAAGCGCTGATTTTTGTGGGACAGCAAGGGCTGAAGGACCGATTTTTGTCTCCTCGTCAAAATCAGGCAATTTCAGTCCTTAGTCAGTCCTGATTTCGACTGATGTGCGCTGACAGACGCACGTGGCAGGCGTTTGCTGCAAGGGCCCGTGCTGTATCTTCTGTGTTTAAGCACTTCGCTTTTTGCTGATGTTGGTCCAGCCGCTCTCCTGAGTAACCGGACCTTCTTTTTTTCAAAGCCTTGTTGATGGTTTACTTAAATATCCCCTAATTATTGTATCAGATATTCTGTTAACATACATAATACTTGCTGGGCGCTTGTCAAGGCTTGGATGGTCTGTCAGCAGTACTGAAGAAGAAATGCTACAGTTTGCAGTTAAACCATTGCTTGTAGGTCAGTAGTTCAGGATTACTTCAGTTTCAAGACTGAGTTTACAGAGCGGTTGGGGATCGAATCTTCCAGGTCACCTGCTAATCCGTACCGGAGCAAAGAACTGAATTCAGTTTGAGACTTCTAATGTTGAAATTTCTCCGCGCGTGATCATTACTTCTCTAAGTACCCCCAGAAATTGTATAGCATGGCAAACTTCTCTCGTGCTAGGGATTTGTTTCCGTTGAATCATCTGATTGTTTTATTATCTGAAACTTCTTATTATCTACTTTATCCTCAATCGCATGCTGGAGGAGGGGCAAACAACCTTGAGAACGTTTTACAAAAAATGCTATTTGACTCCAAAGTGAGTGTCATGTTGCGTAGTGAGGCTAACAAATAACTAACTGGCTGACAAACTTCGACGTTTTTCAGCTTATTTTCATTAAAAAAGATCTTGAAAGCACAGTGGACTGATGCATGGTTGGAGAGATTGCCATGCCACTAGCTCATCTTCTTCCCTCAAAAGAAGAAAATCCCATGCTCTACAAATAAAGAGAGTTTGTTCTGCAGACCTCAAAGTTTGTCATGATTGTTTTCTGTTAGCGTGAAGAAACCACACGCAAACAGAAATATATTGGATTTCTAAGAGATGTCTGAGTCACCAGCATACCTTATTCAGAGCTGTGGTTCCCAACATTGTTCATCAGATGTTGTCTTTCTGTCATACAGGAAGTACGTGTCAAGCTTCAACAGCACTGGGCGAAGCAGATTTTTGTTAATAAGTGCTCTAAGTACAAACAGCCCCCCTCCCGCTGAAGCTATCTTCAGTTTGTAGTTAAAGAATCCGGACCAGTTCAAAAGACATTCTTTCTTTTATGTTTAGTGGTCATCTTGACTCCTCGTTAAAGCTAGCCATTTATCTCCTGAAGCAAATTAGTCACGATACTCTCATTGCTCTCGACTCTTGTGTGGTTCTGTAATGTTGTAGGGGGCTTGTAGGCTATCTGTAACCTTTCTGTGGAGCCCAGGGTGCTTGAACGCAGTTACAGGCTGACGCCCTTGCTGTGCCCCTTTGCCAGGTCCGTGCCCTTTAGACAGAGGGCGGGGGGAAGGTGACTTTCTAGTAACTGGAAAAAAGCAGTGTGGAGAGGTCATACGTGTTTCAGCCCTAATGTGTAATCACTGTGACAGCCAGCTCGTAACAACAGACTGCAGAAACTGGGTTTTAGGGGGTGAATGGTAGCAGGCCCCTGAGCTCTGTGTGTTATCGAGTGCCAGTGCCTTAGGAGGAAGACTGAGTGCTGGTTGGTGCGTGGATTCCAGGCCTGTTCTCTCTGTCCTTTCGTTTCCCACACCCACTGTTATTTCAGACCTGTGATTCAGCACTATATTGGCAGTCTAATCACAGGAGTAGTGGAATAAAGTTAGGTGTATCAGCACAGCTTTTTTTTTTTTTTTAAAGAAGCGCAAACCTTTGAGGATATTTACCACTAGAAATAATGCATGGCATTAAGCAAGGTCTAACACTGTTCGCTTTCTCTCTTCTTTGGTCTTTTTTTTTTGGGGGGGGGAGGGGGTATTTCAGAGAAAACTCTGTTAGCTGGCAGGTGCCTTTCTGCTTTGCATAACCTGTATATTTGATGTGCTTATTGAAAGACTGTTAGTAATATGGCAATGGCAGCTTTTCTTTCCTGAAAGCATAGTCACTGGCTTCTTAATGCAGTGATAGCTGATTGTGCAGAGGGTGACACAGCCGCACGTCTCCCACAGTTGAGGCGGCGATGGCTCTGCAGTTCTCAGTGGCAGGAGGCGATCTCACAGAAATTTCACAGATATCACAAATGCCCCCCCAGCATTTGGTGCTCGTGGGAAGCATGTGGCAGTCATGCTGCGTTCTCACCTTGGTAGGTGGTAACCTTACCGGGAGACGTACAACCTTACAACCTTGGTGTTCTCGTCGTCTGAGTTTGGGGTTGCTGACGGACTCATGGGGCTGTAGGCTGCTGGGCTGCTGCGCTCGTCGTGTGTCCAGAGCCCATCTCGCCTGGGGCCAAGACACAGGCGTCCTCCTGCGTCTGAGAAGGGCGCCCTGGGCCGTGAAATGGGGCCGGATTACGTGTCTCCCCCTGGGCAGGCTGCCCATGTTTGGGCTGTTTGTGTGGCAGGCAAGCTAGCCGTGCAGGGCTGGAATATGGGAGCTACACCTGCTTTGGCTGGCACTGGAAGTTTTAATGCCTCCTTCGGACGGAGAGTGGGAAATAACCAGACTGGTTTGCTGATCGTGTTTGCACCAACAGCTATGTAGATCGCAATAATTATATGGAGTGCCATCGAGTCACAGTTTCAGATCTAATTGTATTGTCACATAATTAAAAAAGAAGTTCATAAAACCCGTCATGTATATGTAGTTACACCTTCCACATAGACTCCTGTGCAAAGACCAGTGACACAATTTTGCAAGCTCTCCTCAGAAAGGTATGCTAAATACCTTCCAATTTTAGGAATGCGCCGGTGCATTTCGGTGGGAGTGTGTGGGCAGTTTTAATTATTGTTGCTTTGGTAGCTATGCAGTTTTTTGAATCTTGGACATTTTTGTGTTATATTAGTATAATGTGCTATGGATCTGAAACCTTTAGTAGTAGCTTAAAACGTGCTGCCTTCTAGAAAACCTTTCACAAATGTTCAATAATTTGGTAGTGGTAGCAGGAGTTTACAACTATACTATTATCATTATCGTCTGTCTGAAATAAATAACATCTTTAAATATCTTGTGGTCCACACTTTGAAAGGAAAATACTACTTGAGAATATTTAAGGTTTATACATTTTTCTGTTAACCTTCTGTAATAGTTTAAAATATCTTCGCTACTTCCTACAGGGTCTTTAGGATAACTCTAAGACAGTATTTACAGCTACTCTGAGCAGCAACTACAAAAGATGGCACAACCCAGCAGCTTCTGTGAAAAGGTCAAAAATCAAATTACCCGAATTTCAAATTAGCAAAATATTTCACGTTTTTTAAGAGTACTTTGTAAAGATAAGTGGGAGGATAACAGAGCAATTGCTTTTCTTGCACTCTTATGGCTGGAAAGATATCTTAAGGGAGGAAGTAACATCCCTTCGATCCTGTGAGATTTGTTGGTGTTCATGGGAGATATAACTGGATGTAACTGGAGATGTAGTGAAATCAGCAGGTTTGTCGTGGTTGTGTTCTGACAACAAGCAAGGAAGGGAAGATGATTTTTTTTAAATTCCCATTCTGGTTTTGACTAAATCTTCATTTATTCCTGTCTAAAGAACATGCCAAAGTTTCACCAGTTTATTCAATTGATTTATGCAAATCTCAGCCTGTAACTTCAGTTATTTAAGGGGCTGGGCTGGGTGACAGAGTTCAGCCTCACGATCCTGGGCTCTGATACCCTGACCCAGACCAAGTCTGCCTTCACGGGCCAGAGCCGACAGCGAGGTGTCCGAATTGAGCAGTGCTCGTACTGCTCCACAAGTCACCCCAGCAGTGTCAGGGACAGGCAGCTACCCAGCACCCAGTGGGTGCTCTTGGGATTCCTCTGTGTTTTCCTGCTCTCTGCTTTCTGTAGTGAAGAACTGATTTGCAGTGCCCAGCCCATCGTCTGGCAAAAGCTAGGAGCCGCGCGTGACATTCCTGATATTCCTCTGCAGAAAAAATAAACAGAAAGCTTAGCAGCAGTGTCTTCTCTTGCATGTTTTCATGTAGGAATACATTCCTTTAAAAGTATGACTTTTTGCTTTTGTTGTGACTTCTTGTACTTATGATGGAGCAGGGCTCTTAAAACTCTAAGTGATGGGGGGAGTGTGGGTGTCTGTCTTGCCAGGACCTGGGCTGAGACAGGAAAGTCTCTCCTGCTTTCCCTGGGTTGGAAAGATGTGCAAGAGCAGCTTTGCTGTGCTGTTGTGGGAAACGAAAGTGTCCCGAGTGCTTTCACTTTCTTGTTCTCCTGCTCCAGTGAGTGTGGTTATGTAGGGTGGTGAAGATTGCATCGAGTCAGAACAAAGTCTGTTTTTTCCTTTCCTCTCCTTTCCTCTCCTTTCCTCTCCTTTCCTCTCCTTTCCTCTCCTTTCCTCTCCTTTCCTCTCCTTTCCTCTCCTTTCCTCTCCTTTCCTCTCCTTTCCTCTCCTTTCCTCTCCTTTCCTCTCCTTTCCTCTCCTTTCCTCTCCTTTCCTCTCCTTTCCTCTCCTTTCCTCTCCTTTCCTCTCCTTTCCTCTCCTTTCCTCTCCTTTCCTCTCCTTTCCTCTCCTTTCCTCTCCTTTCCTCTCCTTTCCTCTCCTTTCCTCTCCTTTCCTCTCCTTTCCTCTCCTTTCCTCTCCTTTCCTCTCCTTTCCTCTCCTTTCCTCTCCTTTCCTCTGTGTTAAACTTCCCTGCCAGAAACCCATGCCCGAGTTGGCAATCTGATGTTCTTCCGTCAGCAGTCAGGCACCTGTAACTCGAGGGTGCTGAGCTTCTCACCAGGGGGCTGTTTTCTCCTCCCTGGGCTTGGCTGAGCAGCAGTGCTGGGCGAGCAACATGCCAGGGCTTTCAGACAGCAGCCCAGGAGAGGCTGTGATGGTAACACAGCTGATGATTTGATGAATTCCAGATAAACTTCCTTCGTCTTCCCGTTAGGAAATAAAGACTGCTTCTGTTAGGTGAGGTTTGCACCTCATCAGCTGGGGTGCTCTTGAAGAAGTCACTATCTGCCAAGAGTGGAAAATATTTGACTGGAGCTAACAGTAGTTTAACCAAGTTCAGGGAAATTCATGCAACTCGCACATGACTTCTGCCAGAGGTGGTGGTGAGTCTGTTCGTAGGGTACGTGCAAAGTTCTGGTTAATGAGCAGTCAAGAGGAACTCACGGTGAGAAGCCAGTAAGTGCCCTGAATCACAGGATTTAGTTGTATAGAAGCTAAGGGTAAAGTTGAAGCTTTTCCGATATACTTTTTTAAAAATTGTTGGATTATTAAAAAAATACAAGAACATACAGTGACAAAGTAGCTTAAAGCTGAGGCTGAGCTACTGAGATAGTTTATTGCTGAGTGGGATAGCTGGGGCATGCCTTGCATAATGGGACAAACTCAGGCTTTATGCAAAGCAAAGGGAAAAGATTTTTTTGTTTGTTTGTTTTTTGTTTTTTCCCCTCCAGTTTTCTGCATCAGGTTGGCAAAGAGCATCTCTTAATACTTTTTGTGAACAGTTGTAACTCTTAATTTGGCAACAACATGTTCCAAACGGTATCTCTCTGATTTTTATAATGTATTTATTACAGCATTAATAAAAGGCAATGATTGTTGTCATAAGCTGTGTTGTGCCAATGCATTTAAGCCCAGGTTGTAGGTAAAATAGAGAGCAGCTGTCATTTGTGCCATGCTGAGTGCAGCCATTTAATGCTGCATTTTTACAGCATTAAAATTTCCACATCCTTATTGTATTGCAGGCTTTGTATTTCTTTAGGTCATCAAAACTTGCAGTAGATTGACTAAGGACTCTACAAACCATCATGAGAAAATATTCATGCAGCTTTCTGAGTGAGCCTGTCTGTACTGCCTTTTTGCCCTAGGTAACTATCCCAGTTTTTAGAAATGCGTACGGGGAGTGTAAATCTCACTCTGCACTGGGAGTGATTGAGGCACTCATGCTGCCTTCTACTGATAGCTGTGGGGTTGTATCCTCTGATAGCGGGGTAGTTTTAACGTAATAAACTATGTAGTAGTTTTCCTGGTGAATGTGGTGCAGAGTCTCTGGTTTTAGGCTTTAATAGGAATTAGAAGTTAAGCAACAACTTGAGTCAATAGTGAGATTCCTGAGAAATGCTGTGAAGAAACAATCTGAACCTAAGGTAGTGAAAAAGACAGATTGACATGCAATTTCACGAATAAGACACTACAGTAACATCAGGTGTCTGCAGCAAGTCCGGTGATTTCTTGTCTATGTAATTGTGGATTTGCTTTCTGTATATTTAGTAACATCACTAATTCCAAGCAGTATAAAAATTTAATTTATTTACACTCAGACTCCTGCAATTTAAGAATACTTTTTTTTTTTTTTCTTCAGTTAGGTATCATATTTTTTTATTGTTTTCAAACTGTCCTTAGCTATGTACTTTTGCTTGTCTTTGATATAAATGGTTGAAATGTATGAGAATGTTGAAAGCCATCAGCAGGAGGGTTTTCCTGAAAGCGGATGTTATCTGTTGATGGGACTTGAGCAGAAACAGCAGTGTCGTGAGAGATGGCAACACTGAGTTGCCACAGTTTGAACATACGTCGCCTAAGTACAGGTGTTAGAGAGGTGGCATCCTATCAAGGTGCAATGTGAATAAGATGAAGGCTGGAGTGCAACTAGGTTAGCTCTGGAAACAACACCTGACAGCAATTTGGGTATGTAAGACATTTTATAAAGTAGCAGAAATATCCGTGTGCAAGTTCTGATAGTTTTTTTTTTTTTTCTTTCAGAGATGCGCTGCTTTAACTTAATGCTTTTGTTTACAGTAGGTTTCTGAATTATCTTAACTGCTAGATTCTTGCCGAAAAACTTAATACCCTGCACAACATTTGTTTTAACCCATTTCGTATCAACAAATTGGCAACAGTCAAGTTTATCAAAGTTCAGTTTCTAAGCAAATGCAGATTATTCTTATAACATCCTTGAGTAAAATTTTCTTAGCCATCAGGTGAAAGCATATGCGTATATTCACACTTCTTTCTTTTAAGTCTTACAGTAAGCACATGTAGACAAAATGATACATTTAATAGCAACTTTTCAGAGAGCCAGTAGTGTTTTAAAGACTTGATCCATAGCTATTTAATTGACCCCTATGTCTTGCCTCAGTCTAGGCAGAATTTGTGGAAATTAACACATCATATAGTGCCATTATATGTGTCTGTGGCTTCTTCCTACCAATTAATTTGTCATAATTTCACTTGTGTTGTACCCCATAATCCATAGGGTTCCCTTTGATTTAAACAGGACGTTGACTTGTCATTAGTGTCTGAGACTTGAAAGTTTTGGTTTATGAACTGTGTAGCTATACTTAAAGCCATTTATTACTTCTGGTGAATAATAAATGATAGGCTTGAGTTTGCACATGGTTTCTGTGGTAGCCATTCTCACAGCTATGCGAGTTCAATAAAAGCGAGGTATCTGTCATGAAGACCTCTGTTCTTATACTCAAACCAAAAATGACTTTGTTCCCATTTCAAAAAAATGCTTTTATGAGTTCATTTTGAGAAGTTGAGTTTTACTGTGGTAAGCCAGGATAAAAAGTGCTGTTTGGAAGCTGAACGTAGTACTCATGTACATCCAGGTGTATGCTGTTTGAGTGCTTTAAAATGAACAGCTGGAAAAGGATGGGTATACACAGGCACCTGGTGTTCTTTGCTGAAGAGGAGATGATGAGAACAGACTCCTACTCTGCTTTCCTTTTGTGTTCAGTTTCATTTTATTAATGAAAGATGAATTTCTTATGGGAACAGAGTTCTTGGCAGTGAACTTTGTATTAAAAACAGAACAAAACAAAGTGGAAAAAAAAAAACACAACAAAACACTTTCCAAAGTGCATAGGTATAAGTGGCCTTAGATGACTGAATAGCATGTATTTTGTTGTATCCTAGAAATCCTGTGTTATGACTGAGAAAGTGTTTCTTTATTTTGCTGACTTCAACTATTTTTTTTGTACAGAATTAAGGTAAAATATGAGTGAAGCTTTTAAGCTTGTAAATATGATTTTTAAAAAAAGTTAGCTTTTGAACTGCTTGTGGAGTTCCATTTCCCTTCTCGGAATTACCTGCTTTCTCATTTGTCATCTTCTTCACGTTTTGATTTTGTTTCTCATGTAATTCCTCCAACGTAGGGTCATGCTATTTCCATTTACTTTCCCACTAGCGGTTTCTCTTCTTATGTTAGAACCTTTTCATTATTTGGTGGTAGTCATCTGCAAGTTTGTTTGATTCAGGCACCTATGTTTATTGCTTTTTTCCCCCTTTAAACAGGATACTGGAATTAAGCATTCTCTTTACCTCTATGTTCCTTTATTTGTTTGGAAGGTAAAATAAATAAATAAATAAATAGCTATCATTTTACTGGAAAGTTTTAAAAGTTCCCTCTATTCTTTCATGTGTTTTATGGGACTTGGCAAAAGGCACAGAACATCTCTTCTGACAATCATGGTTGAACCAAAATCAACCCTCACCTGAAGCTCATGGGGCTGCTGTGTTGGGTACCAGTCTGCTGGCCGACTGGATAACCTCTGGGCTTATTGATGCTAAAGACGGACAGATTTCCCTGCTCATCAGCAGTTCTGGCTCCTGTTACCTTGGCATGTTGCCTTGGAGCTTTTTCTAGGTCTGATTTAAAGACTGGTGACTGTGCCACCTACTTTCTTGTGCTGGTGGGGGTGTGTATGCAATGTACAGACTCTGCTGCATTACTTGAGATCAGGGAAGGATTTTGCAGCTGCCTTCTATCCCCAGCAAACACGTTGAAGACTTTTGCTTTGTGACCTTCTGTGGAATAATTGTCAGAGGTGACTTAGAAATTAAACTTACATTCATATTTTAAAGAAAAGGTACAGCATTGAAGAAGCTTCCAGGGTAGAGTGTAGCTGTATTCCATAGATGGGCCTCCAACATTAGATGTTGACCACACCTGGGGGAACTTGGTGTGCTGACTCTAAAAGGAACTGTATGGAGCATGGAGACAGCACAGCCAGGCTCTGTGATAGGATGGGAACTTGAAGGTACATCAGAATTGATAAGCTGCATCTTTGTTACTTTGGGACAACAGCCTGTCATGTTTTTGACAAAATGCTGTCCTTTTGGTGAACTTTGCTCATTATAGTATCATTATAACACCAAAACACACCTCCATCCCAAAAGCTACCCACCTCCAAGGTGGAAACATGTCTCAATGAGTTTGTCCTTTAATTTTTTCTAGTCTATACCTTTAAAAGCAAAGCGAGAAAATTTCACACCAATCATAACAAAGGTATGTATGACTAGAGTCACTCAAGGTCTACCTGAAAGATAGGAAATAATATAAATTAGTTTAAGGGAGACAGGATGTTAGGCAAGATACCATCGTGTAAGGGAAGATAACATTTTGACTTCTGGGACCAGTTGATGGGCTGAGCCTCTCTTTTCCCCCATTGGGACACCTTTGGGTAAGATCCAAACACTTTGGTTATGCCAAGTGCACCCTGTGAAACTTAGGACTCTCTATAGAGTTGCTTTATATCTTTTAATGTGTTTGTAGCCAGGCAGAGTTACTCATACTCTTGGTATTTGCACGTGCTTTGCAGACAGTGAATCCATCACTGGCATTCCAAAGAACCTGTGTATCTGTTGCTGTAATGAATTGCACTACTCGTTAATCCAGCCATGGTAGTTTTAATTGAATGTGACCAAACTCTTTAAGTGTGGCCATGGTAGTTCATGGAATGCAATTAGACTGAGGGTGTGTTACATTATTTGTGTATCCGTAATCGTGATAATTCAGTACCCTGAATGCAACCGGACTTACAACGATGAATCAGGCATCACTCTCAATTAATGTAACCTTTTAACAAAATACCTTTGAATGGAAAATCATTGGAAATTTTGCTATTGATGTATTGATCTATTGTTTGATGGGGAAATGTGTTGACATAACGATGTTGCTAAGAAGGCGACATATTTAAATTTTCCACATTGAAAGTTACTTTTCAAAACAGTCAACTCTTTAGAGTAGTCTTTCATACACCTTTAGCTCAAGTCAACCTGCAAGGTTTGACTGTGTGATGATGAGTGGTGGAGAGTCACTGCTGGTGGTACTGCTATGACACCACTGAGACACAGGACTGGATTGCAACAAATGGCAGGTAAAAACCACAGCGGTCAGAAGTTTCATGAGACCACGTTCAGCTTTCTCCCTGGGGGCTGAGGCAAATGTGTGTTTCAATATGACATAATTCAAAGTTCATTTAAAAAAAATCTTTTTGATTTTCTTTTTTCTTTCTCCTTGAAATAAACTGGCCCGGAAAATGTCAACTGTCTTCTGTGGAGAACACTGCTAAACTCACTATTTTTTGGATTGTGAAGTAGTAAAATTATATGCTGATCCTTGCTACAAATCTCAACACATATTTAAATACTACAGTGTCTTTGTATTGTTTTAGTGTTGCTTTTGTTCCAGTGTCATCTGCAGCTGTCCAGGTTGCTATTCCCTACTGCAGGTGGAAGCTACTCACTCGCCTTCACGGGCCAGGTGCCTGTCACCTTGCATGGTGGGGCATAGTGTCTGCAGGGGCTTGCTGGTGCCTGACTTCAGAAAGGCTCTTCTGCAAGAGAAGAAGGGGCTGTTGGCAGGCCACAGCCTTGCAGGCCACCTCTCAGGTAGCGCCCCAGGTTTTGTCTGACTTCATGTTATCAGTAGACTCGTTCTTTTTCCCTCTCAAGCTAACAAGGTGCGTCTCTTCAGAACTTCATATAAAATGATCAGTATGAACAGGATAAGTTATAAAATAGCTCACCTGAATGCTGAAAACAATGGTGCATCTCTTTTCTGATGGGTTTCCATTTGCTAATGCAACCGTGCCGAGATGCTGCGGGGAGGGAGCCTACTGGGCCGCAGCAGAAGCGGCCATGTTGTAGGTGCACCTCACAGCAGCGCCCGCGGCCCTGTGGGGAGCGGCAGGGGCAGCTCCTGTCAGATACTGTGGACCATTTGTAATAAAGACTGGTCTTAAAACAGTGCAGTTCAACTTCTATTTAGGATTTTCATGCTGTCCTGTTCTGAAAGCGATGAGGTGGACTCTTTGGTGTTTAACAGCTGCAGTCAAAGTGATCTTTCTGGACTGGAAGACTTAAGCCATGGAGCAGGGGGCGGCACACGGCTTCAGTATGTGCAGGAGCAGGTCTTGGTGTGCATATGTACCTGCTGTGCACTTTTACCCTGTAGAGCTGCATCAGGAGTGTTTGATCACTGCAAGCGCTCTGTTGCTGTGCTAATTTTATATTCCCCTTTTGTTGGAGTAAGTTTTCTGCAGCAGTGCTGAAATAGGACAAACATTACAAGAGACTTTTTTTTCCCTTCGGTTTCTCTCACTCAATTAAAAATAGGATTAAAACAAAAGCAGAGAAACAATTCAATCTCAGAAGGCTGTTGTTCCACAACAGTTTAATCCAGCCTAAATAGGCACAGCCTTGATCTTGTCCTCTCCCTCACGCCAGCTCTGGCTCTCACTAAGTCAGCAGGAAATTAATTAAAAACAAAGAGCAGCTTTCTGCCAGCGTAGCAAGAGCCTGGGCTGTCCTCCTGCCGTAGTTTCGGGCAAGTGGTGCTGGCCGAGAGGGAGGAGAGCACGGCACCTGGCCGCATCCGCGTGGGCTGACGCTGCAGGGAACCACAACCTGGGAAGCACAGCTGCCTGTTCAGAAGCAGCTTGTGGTCTGACAGCGCCTTTAGACCTTGCTGTTTGCAGGTAGTGCAGAGCCCGGGATCCCGCTGGTTTGTGCTTGCAGCTTCCAGAGTTTGTTTGTTTATTCCTAGAGTAGCTGTTGTCATTACAAGAATGGCAGAGTGAGAAGAAAAGACTAGCCTGATGGTTTTTGACTGGGAACTCTTCCTTACTGTGCAGAACACAGTGTGAAATCGTGATAGTTGTCTAGAAAAAAATAATTAAAACAAAACAAACAAACCACTTGAGTGGGCCAGCAGAACTGCCACCTTGGGTTGAGAGGTAGCTTTTAGCCTCCCAGTGACAAACGGGTAATAAATGGGTGATGAGAGGATTGCGAAGTCTCTCAAATGTGAGCTAGAATAGCTTGTGTTTGGCATGGGGGGTTGAGCTGCGGTTGAGATGCACAGAAAACATCTGAGCAGGAAGCTGAAAGTGTGAATCTCTGCAGCACTGTTTTAGACCTCGGAAAGACAAAGTTTCATGAATTCTTCATGCATTCAAATGGACACTTGTAATAGTTGGTAGAGTAAAATATCCTGGGCAGTAACTTCTGTGAGGAGAAAGCCTGTGTTTTAGTGACATTGTATGGGCAGACAGACACTGTAAAAGTTCACATTTAGGTGTGATGGTCACTGTCTATAAATGGAAGAAAAAATTAAAAAGAACCTTTTACAACGGAAAGTGTCCAGGAGTCATTGTAATAACAACAATTGCAATTAATATCTATATGAAGAGTTGGCTGTGTGTCTGTCGTCCTCTATCTTCCTCCTCCTTTCTGTCTGTATAATGTCACCTGTCACTGAGCCCATTGGTTTTTATTTGCTGTGGCTTGTGTATACTATTGGAAGCTCTCTTGATGCTGGGGTCTGAACACATTGACGTGGGATGGGGATGTGAACTGAAGTTCAGACATGCCGTTGGGATGTGGCATTGCATTGCCTGTGGCTGGATTCCCAGGGGAATCTTTCTGAATTTTGCACATAGTTTGCAGATAACGTGTGCTTGTACTTTGAAAGACTCACCACTGGTACTTCTTATAACCCACAAGATTTTAATGGGAATAGAGAGATTTTTGCTAATTGTCTTTTTGCTAATAAATTGCTAATTGACTTTTGCTAATTGAGTGTGTAAGAATCAAAAGCAATTTTTGTGAGGGGGCAAACTTTCACACAGCAATTTGATTGACTGCAACTTGAAATTTAACTTATACCTAGTTAAGCAAGTGTAAAGATTTCATTTGTGTACATTAGTTAAGTCTTAGAGTTGACATTACGATGATAACAGCAGAGTGACAAGCAATAAAACCGTAGCTTGACAAGTGTTTTGTTGGGACATTCTTCCTCTTGTGCTGATCTGGATGTGAAAAATGGTGATGGTGGTTTAAAACACTCAGACCTCAAAACTCTCAATGATTTTATGTTTCTGACACCTTTCATGATTTCAGTGTAATACTAAGACTGATGTCTGTTCTTGATTATAAGCCTGTCACTGAAGTTGGTTTATGAATAGTTATCAGTGAGAATCAGAAATGTGGAACTAAGCAATTCTTTGCATGCTTCATTCAAGCAACAATGTTATAAACCAGTTCACAGACTAATTTTAAGAAAGAACTTCTGTTACTTTTTTTCTGTTTGTTCCTTTTTTTTTTTTTCTTTTTTTTTCTTCGTTTGGAGGATTGCTTTTAAGCCCTGGTGCTTTGATGGAAATTGAACTGGCTCGAGAGTCATGCACATTTTTGTTGTGGTAGATCACACCATTTATTATCATATTGCTGTAAGCTGGTTTAAATGGCTTTGCTGCCTTTCTAGTCCTTACTTGTGCTTTATCTTTATAATGACTATACCTAATGCCTTCAGACACTGATTTTATTTTTTTATTTTTTTATTTTTTTTTTACTGGGGAAATATCTGTTGGTAATGTAAACTTAGTATGTTTAGCTGTAAGCCGGGTAGTAAAACAGTAGGGCAGTTGAGTTGGAATCTAGAGCTGAGCTTCAGTACTTCTGTGGTCTGAGAGGAAACAATACAAAATCCACTACACAGGTTTGAGGAAATATGTTTCTGTTGCTTTCTGAATGCAGGTGATGATTTGGCTCGCATTTAACTTTTGTTGTTTTATAAATGTGTGTAAGTATCTGAGCCAGGTTTGCCCTAGACTTAATGTCAGTAAATAGAAACTAAACTCCTCAAGCAGCTCTTCAAAATCTCATTTAAACAGTTTAAATATTAGATACCTTGAACTAAAATAAATGTAAATGTTATATGAAGAAGACAGTAGATGAGATTTTTGCTGGTGAATACACAAGGCTGAGAACAGTGAGTATTTACATGAATGCGTACTCCGTGTTGTGTGGAATCCTTAATGTTCAATCTTGAAATTCATTGCAAAGCCACTTGTTAAAGCGCGTTCAGTTGAAGTAGTGCAGCTTTGTTACTGTTCATGGAAACCATAGAAATGTGGTGAGTATTCTGAGTGTAGTCTTATGATGAATATAGGCTACGTAACACTATGATTAAATGGGATCCTGCCTTTAATTTCTCAGGGAGGACTGTACGCACATAAGTGATGCGTTCAAGCCTTTTCCCCCATTAAACTTTTTGTTTGATCCAGGCTGTGGTTGGTGTGTCCTTCTGCTTCCTTGAAATAAGTTTGCTCACAGTCCAGCACCCAGTGGGTAGCTGCCCGCTTCGCACAAACTGCTGCTGTAGTTGGCAGTTTTGGCTGCAGCGCTGTCACAGGCTGAAAATTTGAAGTCTCTCTGCACATTCTTGTCTCTCTGCAGGTGACTTTTTTCCAAGCCAACGCTTGGGGTGAAATTTGCATTTGCGTGTGTATAAAAATAAAATGGTATTCTTACCTACTTTTATAATGGATACAATGCCATGCGAGAGGTTTCTCTGTTCATGACTGAACAAAAGGAAGCCCAGTTAGTAGATACCAGGCAAGGAAACCTAATCCCACCATGCTTTAGCAAGGTGCTGTAAGAATCACAATGGTCAGTGCCAGTGCAGTGATTTAACTTGGTCTTCACACTAAAAATATACCGCATTTTTAAATTTATGTGGATATGTATACACACTTTCAAGTTTATGTATTCATGTCTGTTTGTTCTGTGTATACACACACTGAGAAAAATCGTCAGGACAGTGATGGTAGGAGCACAGACAAGCATTCTGGAGTCAACTGCGTGTTACCCAGTGTTGAAACTTTGTCTGCTCATTGAGGGAGCTAGCTTTTGTTTGCCTGGATGGAACTTGACCAACATCTTATGTAGATGATGCTCAATGTATCAGTATTGCTGGAAATCAATGCTCAGCGGTGCTTGGGGGCCTTTTAACTGGTCCTGGTTAGTAATTGAGGGCCTTTGGTATGCTCGTACTTTTTCAGGTTTTCTATTTTGTATTGTTTTTGGCAGACACTTAAAGCCTGTATGTGGAGGATTTCATTCCTCTCATCTCTCAGTATTCTTCTCATTACTGCAGCATCACGTGATGAAACTAGCTGCTTAGCTACTTGTCTGTGATTCGCACCGTTAGCAGGTCCTCTTCAGCTCAGGTCACACCAGAACAGTCTATAATATAAAATAGCTTCTGCAATCTCACTTGGGCTTTCCTCCAGCAAATAGCTCTTTCAGATCAGCATTGCTTCGGAAAGGAAAGTAAGCAGGTTTTGTGCAGAGGGAAATGAGTTGAGATGCTGTTCTCAGCGTTTGTCCATGTGAGTTTTTTTTTGTTTTGTTTTGTTTTGTTTTTTTTGTTTTTTTTGTCCCTATTAAAGTATTCATTCCTTGAGAAGGAAAGGGTTTGTGTAGTTCATTTTTGTTACGTATTTTTCTTTAAGTGGCCTTTGTTGCAAGGCACCGCTTTCACCTAGTAATGGTTGGACCATCTAATTTATTACTAAACAGATGACTTCTCCTATACTTGGAAACTGGTGAGGGTTGTTTTATTTTCTAAGTTTTAAAGTGCTTGTGTTGCAAATACAAATATTTGGATGTTGCCACAAATAAAGCCAAAGCTTACATGTACTTCTTTAGAAGTTTAAGAATCGAGGAATAAACAGATGAAAATGTGACTATATTTTTTTTTCAAATTTATCTGCAATATAATTCAGAATTAGTCAATTTATGAGATTCACATGATCAAAAATGCATTTAAAAGTTATCAGAGTTTACAGTGTTGTTGTGGAACTAATTTGGACACGGTATCTTCCTAAGCAGATAATAGTGTAGATCCTTTTCTGCTCCACTAGCACTGGCACAGCCACTGAATGTGCTATTGTGTGAGGTTATAAACCAGATAATCTTAATTGGGCATTTCCTGAGAGGAAGGGAGGGATGGCTGAAAAAGGAAAGAATTGGAAATAAGGGCATGCATTCCTAATATACAAATTTGGCATTTGTCCAGGAAAACGGGAGAATTTCCTGTTAGTTAAGATCTTCCAAGAGCTGAAAGCTCCGGGATACATACCACGTACCTTGGAGAAGCAGAGGAAGGGGGAAGGCTGGGAACAGCTCGTGCAAGAAAGCCCTGGGGAACTGGATGCTGCGTTATGTGCTGGGATGGGGCTGTGGGCAGCTGCAGTTTGGGGCAGCTGTAGTAGCATCTGTAGTAGCATCAGTGGACCTTGGTTGGCCATTGCTGAGTCAAGGACTTGGGTTACCCTGTGGCATTTGCACCAGCAGAGCCTGCTGGCACAGACCACATCGTGGAGCTTTCTTAGAGCCCTTGGCCAAACACAGTTGAAGCTGCTTGGAGTATGTGTGTGTGTGTCTTGTGTAGGCACGAAGCAGTACATGTACACGGTGGGTATATGTGGAGTTCTTCCTAACTAAACTGCAGCATCTGTGCTATAGATAAACGATGTCAAAAGATTTACTGTCATGTAAATATGAAACTCTGGGGGAGAGGATGGCAAACAGCAGTGGGTGTAGGCAAATAAGCTGAAAGAATGGAAGTGGATTTCTTAGCACCAGTGGCTGTGCCTGGCTCTGCTGGAGTAATCGGTTGGATCTGTGTTAGAAGAGAGGGGCTGCTTATTAGGTTGAGCTGAAGTGCAGTGAGTTCTGGTCCACAATTTGAGCCTCTACTAATGCAGGGTTGGAGGGAACACAGAATCGGGGAAGAGCTTCGCTGAAAAAAGAAAGCAACTGATTTATGTTAAAGCTGATAGTTGTGTATTGAATCTCCCCCACTGACCTGATTGCATTAACATATATTAATATAGATGCTTCAGACACCTGCAAATGCTTGTATGCTGCTGCCTTTCTTATTTTTAAGCTGTAGCATGACCTCTGAGGTTTTGGGTGGTTTTAGTAAGCCTTTCAGTGAATGACAATCATTCATGGTATTCTTGGACATTTTAGGGTTTATATGCTGCGGTCACTTCAACTCAAAGTAGCCCAAACTCCATGAAGAGTAAAGCTTGTAGTGCAGGCACAATCAGAAGGAGCATTAACAGGAGCAAGGAGGGGGGCTGCGCTTTATGTGGAGCTCTGGCCTCAGTATTCTGATAAGTGACACCTGTGGTACCAGAAAGGCTGAAGCATTTAGCAGTTGCAAGAGAAATTGATCTCCAAACTTCAGACATGGGTAGCAGTAAAATGTATATATGTATTTAAATCATCCTATGTGCTGTAATGATATGTTGTAAAGGAATTCAATTTAGAACAAAAAGTTTCACCCATTGGGTGTCTTTGGCAGTCTACTATAGATGCACTAAATTAAAGTGTAATATCAGATCTCTGAATATGGATACAGTTGTGTTTCTTAAGCTTCTTATGTGAAAAGAAAAGCAAAAGGAAAATTTAATCTCATCCTCTGATGAATGAGGAAAGGGTCTGATCGTTATTCATAGATAGTAATTGTCTGCACTGCCCTGAGTAATGAAAAGGAGCGGAATTACCTGTATGGATATAGTTCCACGGGTGATAACAAACCAGCAGTACATCAGTAAATGAGAGTAATGGCGAAGTGAAAGATGCAGTTGCAGGAGAGATCTGTGCGCAGCAGGCACGATGCTGGTACCTCGGGTTTGAGAGGGGAGAGCGGTGAACACGTGGCAGAGAAGGCACCAGCCTGGTGCAGTGCTGGGGGGCGTTCGGCTGCCTTACGCAGCTTGAGCTGTTTCCAAAGGCCTGTTAGTTTCCATTTCAAGTGTCAACGTAAAACACTGATGAGGCGCAAGCCATTTAAATTATACTTAAAAAATTTTTTTTTCAGTTTCATTTTTATTTTTTCCTCCTCTTCCAGGAAGTGGTACATACCGTTATCTTAAACCTCTGTGTGATTTGAAACAGCTCAATTAGAAATGAATGGCAGCTTGTCCACATGTAACCTGAAAGCCAGAAATGTCTGAATCAGGTGTCTGTGGCCCCAGAGCAGTTTAGCTGCCTGTAAGGTAATCGGGATAACTGTTAATTTTGCTCTCAATATCTGTCATTTGTAACTAGGATGTTTATGGATTCTCCGTGTTGTTTACTCCGTTACCAGTCAGCAATTTGTGAGCTCAGTGCTTGAACTAATATATATATATGTTTATGCCTTATACATATATATATTTAAATATTTAAGTCATCTCTTGATGAGGACAGACCATCTCCGGGCCTGGGTCTGATCTGTGAATTGCCTGTCCTTGGGAAGGGGGCTTCAAACCACAGCTTTGCACCAGAATACTGAAATCTGGATGCCAGCTACAGAAGTCTAGGATGACATGGCACGGCTGTGCTCATAAATTAGAAGCCAATATTTTGAACTGCTGTGAGGTTGTTTGTTGGTAAACTGTCTCTTCTGCCTTTTCCCAGTCTCTGTGAGCAACAAATATCCTCCAGCCCTCTTTCATAGCCTTTCCAACTCTTGTATGTATTGCGGAAGATACAGAAATTTGTTATAACTCAACATTGTAATTTATTTTGCAACTATTTTCCATTTTAGTAACCGTCATGTTGGTAGCAAATAGAAAAAGAAATCAGTTCTGCTGCTGTGCACTGCCCTTGAATTGCTCCTTCCAGTTTTAATGCTGTTATAATTACTTTTCCCAAATATTCTTTCTTCATCTTCTTTTTTTTTTTTTTTTTTTCTTTGCTTCTTGCCAGACCCAGGGACAGGAAAGCAACTTTACAGGGGAGACAAGTTCTGCTTTTCTGCTTTTGTACAGTGCTGTGAAATGCGTGGCGTAAACAAACAGGGGGACGAGGGGACAGGGGTAGAGTGGGATTTTGTTTGCCTGCATCCCTTTGCTTTCCTCATGCCACTAGCAGGGCTTTTAAAAAGGAAAAGAAGAAAAGCAAATTGGATTGTTAACAGTGTCCCTTAGGATCATAAGTGAAGGGAGGATTGTGTATGTAATTCATAAACATCCTAAACTATATGCCTTCTATTTCAACTTATTAGGGCATGAAGTAGTGCCTGCCAGGTTAATTTCACACTGGGGAATTCAGCATTCATGCAGCTCTTAATTTCCTCCTCTATACAAAGCTGTGATAAGGAGAGAATAAGGCTATTTGAATATTTGGTTCCAAATAATTCAGTCTAAAGAAAAGTATTTCAGAAGTGGTCGCAAGACAATAATTGTTGTTTTTTAATGGAATTTGGAGAGCAACATGAGAATGTTTTTTTGTCACTGATAGAAAACATGCTTTTTGTTGAGCAAACAAAACCCTGTGTTTTACAAAATCTTTTCTTTTATAGATGAAATTACTGTTTTGGGTTCAGGATGTGGTGGGCAAACAACAGAAAACGAAAAACCACTTGCAAATACCACCAAGCTTTTCTCCTTTCCCTGTCTTCCAAAGGAAGAATGGAATTGTTTAGTTTGGAACAATGGTCGATCCTCTGTGTTTTCATGGTTTTAATTGTTAGGATGCTTTTAATGGTTAAGTGAAGTTCAAGGATTATCCCAGCCTAGTGCCTATTTTTGCTTCCGTGATGTGATATCCGAACATGAGTGGAGGGAGTCAGCTGTTGGCTGTAAACAGGGGTGGGAACAGTTTTGTTTAAAAACAGAGCAAAACAAAAGCTCAAAATTCACATGAAGTGAATGTAGAAGAGCTGCTTAACCTCTTGCTCTTTCTAACTGCAAGCATTACTTGAAGCTCAGTCACGGACACTGACTGATTCTCAGTTTGTGAGAGTTGTTATCAGCTGGTCTCGGAAGGTAGTTAAGACACATTCCCAATGTTTTGCTTTAGTCTTTTTCTTAAAAAGCAATACTTTTTATACTTTTATAGTATCTCTTTTAAAACACAACAATATCCAGTGAAGATGAGTTTCTGTGTTTTGAGGTTTGAATGGCTGGGAACTGTGTATGTTAAGGAAATGCTGGGGTTGAGAGTAATTGGGAATTGAATAAATTGGTTTTGACGGGAGTTCAGTAAATTATTTCCCCTACTGCCACTGAAGACCAAGTTAGAATTTCATTTGTTTAGGAGGGCTAATTGTGGCTTTATGTAGGCCCTTTATACTGATGCTGTATAAGCTCGCTCATCATTCTTTTGTAAAAACAAACAAACCCCATCAAATTTGAGAATTAAAAGTGCTCAAGTTGCAGGAGCTAAACCAAACTTGGATAATACAGTCTCTCCCCCTTTAGTGGTACATAAAGCGTATACTTGGTGGTACATAAAACGTATAAGAGATGTTTGTAGAGAAGCATGCGCGTCAGTAGCAGTGGTTTTGCTGTAACTTGGCTCTTACGTTATTTTTCATCTGTTCGTGTTTTTAGCACCAGCAGACGTTTTTGAATCAGCTGAGGGAGATCACTGGTATCAATGACATCCAGGTACTACAACAGGCACTGAAGGTAAGGTGGATGTTGGGAAGTGTCCAACTTGTAGCTGAATGTGTACCTCCTGTCATTAACTGATTGTGAAAGCCATAGAACCGCATCCTTTCTTCACTTCTCTCCTTATCTATCTTGAATTATTTTTAGATGTATTTTAGGGGGAAAAAACTATTAATGATGGCTTGTTCACTTTAGAAGCAAGCCTGATCTGTTTTGATACCGAGATAAAAATTAATCTGGTGATCAAACATGAAAAGACAGGAATGGTGTGACTTGCCTGGAAGGTAACCTTTGCCTCAAGTGTTTGATATACTTTGATGCTAGTACAGCTGCTTGACACCTGATGACTTAAGCTCTTTAATTGTTTTCTTATCAAGGTGTAGCAAAGTTTTCTAGCATGAACAGGTCCTGCTCAGCGTACAGAACAAAGAACTTCTGAATTTGTCATTCTTTGCTAACCTGGCATTGTTTCTCTGCTTCTGCAACCATCATAAATTCTTACACAGCTCAAGAGAGTTTTGGTGCAAGTAAAGACCAGCAGATTTCTCTGTGATCTGTTTCCCGAAACAGATATAAATAAAAATCCACTGTATCCAACAAGCAGACCTTTTTAGTCACTTAAAAATAGAATATGAGCATTAAGTCAATTTAAACCATGTATATAGTTATTGCTTTTGATTGAGCTTAAGTCTTGTACACAACTGCCCTTCAAAAAACCGATACTTCTGGCCTTAAAATTGAAATGGTAGATTTTTGGAAGAATATGATTAACTGCTGTTGAAGTCTGTGAGAGTGGTCATTATGGAAGTTGATGGGTTGACCTACACTACAGTATCTTTGTTTTTCTGTCATAGGTGGTGTTCTGTTGAAGAAAATTTTTATAAGCTGTTTTGTTTAGAAATCATGAAATTTGCAGAATGCACAAGCTTGGAAATTTTATTTTCTTACCAGTAATTCACCTGAAAATATGATATGTCATTGATCTTCTAAGTTGCTTGAAATGTTGTCCTTCATTGTTGACAAGAAAGGAAAAAAAAAAGGGGGTGAGGGAAGTCTCACTTCTTGTGTTTTTGTTTGTTTGTTTGCTAAAGGACAGCAATGGTAATTTGGAGTTGGCTGTGGCTTTCCTCACTGCGAAGAATGCCAAGGTGCCCCAGCAAGAGGAGGCAACTTACTATCAGACAGCACTTCCTGGAAATGACAGATACATCAGTGTGGGCAGCCAGGCAGACACGAGTAGGTATTTTTTCATTTCATAAGATTAGTTTTAAGGCAAGGAAACTAAAAACTTGCCTGTAAGATGACTATTAATCTTGACTGATAATTCTTACTTAACAATTTTTAGAGTATCACTATCTTTATTTATTTCAACTTTTTTTTTTTTTTTTTTTTTTAATTTAAGCTATCTTTTAAGTATTACCTTTAAATGTACTTATGGTACTTATGTACCTATCAGAGGGTGAGGGTGAATAACTGGGTTTTCAGTCTTTTTTTTTTTTTTTCCTTCTCCTTTCCCCTCCCTGTTACAGGATTTATTTGTGGGCTTTACAGTACATAACTAAAGGCAATAGCTGGATAGTCTGACAGTCAAAAAAAATTTTTTTTGAGAAGAGTCTATTAATGCGTTTCTTAATATGCTTAAGAGTAGCTTCTCCCTAAAAGAGGTGACTTTTCCAGAGGGACAGGTGAGAGGGTAGCATCTTGTAGTGAAAGAGTAGGTTTCAGTATGTGAAATTAATATTAAAGTATTTAATTTTAAACAATTTTACCTGGTTTATCAACTAGGTAAACTAGTCCCAAAAACTTATATTTCTCTGAGTCTCACAGATTGAATTACTTTGCTTAGGTGTATAGTTAGTTTTATGGAGAAAAAGTAAGGAAATAAACATTGAAGCAACCATACTTTTTATGCACTGGTGATGAGGAAACTACTGACAATAAAAGTTTTGCTTTCTTGTGGTCCTGCATATTCAGTGTGTCTTGCAAATATAGAAATAAAATAAATAAGGGAAATAAAAAGAAATTAAAGAAAGTTTTGCAGATGGATTTTAAAAATTTGTGTTGCTTGATGCTGTCTTTCCTTTCCAAGATTCTAAAGGTAGTCATCCAGTCTTTTTAGTTAAAATATATATTAATCTTTTGGCTATGTGTGATGTGTATCTTTGTAGCTTTTATGAAGTTAGTAGAATTACTTAGCTTCGGGCACAGCAGGATTTTTTCTTTTATTTCACTAATATTGGGTTGGCAATGGTGGCAATATTGTAAAGAAGTTTATGTAGAACTCATTGTCAATTATACAGTTATCTTTTTGTCTCTGACACCTCAAAATAAACACCTTTTATTTTTATGTATTTACTTTTTTTAACTGGGTATGAGTTTATTCTCAACATCTCAGATCTGAAAACAGTGTTTTAATCATCAGCATTATGAGCATCCTGTATAAAATGCATTGTGCACTATTATTGGTTGAGGGTTGTATTAACCTTCTACTTTTAGAAAGAAAACACACAAAAACCCACTACTTAATTTTGTGACAAGAAATTGGCATTAAGTAAGTAGAGACTACTTTCTACGAACTTACAATGCTGTTGTTATCCAGTCATGAAGATGTACTGTGGCAGTGGAATAGTAAGCTGGATTCTCTTGCAATCTGTGTTTAATTAGATTTATTATATTAATCCCATTAATAGAAGTGTTTAGTTTTGGCATCATTTAATGTGCTATGCAACCTTATTGGAGATACAAGGTGAGAGGAAAGAGTCAAGCCTGCAGAGTCAATATTAACTGTGACTGATGATCAAACTGAAAAGAGCAATTCTTCAGCTGCAGATTCCAAGCTGGATTTCAAGATCTTCTCTTTTCTACAGCACTGAAGGAAGACCTAAATTCTTTACAATTATATAGCACTCTAAGTCAGTAGTTAAGAAGTGCCAACTGTTGTTGAAACATTAGGCAGATGTTCTTGACAACTTTAATGTCTACTCAGCTCCTCATTGGCAAAAAAAATGAGAGCCCTTTGCCAACTTTTGCTGTTTCAGTTAGACTGAAAACCAGTTAGGAAATAAAGACATCTTGGCCAACTCTTCTTCATGTTGGAGGGACCCCAGGGCAAGAACTAAACATCTACAGCAAAGCAAAAATCTGAACCAATCTGATCAGAGCCCTCTCCTCCATCTGTAAGGCAGAGTTCCAGTAAAAGCTTCTTGCAAAATCCTGCAGTTCTCTCATTGTGATTTGCTTGTCCGCAATTATTTTGATTATGAATTTAAAAAACGCAATACGTTTAATGTGGACAAGTTTCATGACCCTTTGTTGGTAAGTTCTATCACATTAGGGAGTCTCATGAAAGACAGTGGATGATTTGGGAGAAGAGAGTGGAAGCATGGATACAGCTGGGAAAATACTCGGTAATGATAGCTTCAGTCATCAGCTCTTCCTTCTCAAAACAATGCTATTACCACTTCTCATCATCTACGTGCAGTTGCTGACAGTACATGTATCTTGCCTTTCAGATTTGACCCTCTTTTCCTATCACACATAGGTGTAATTGCATGAAGATGATTATAACTTAGCCTTACTGTTTCTTACTGCTTAACTACGTGTGTGCATTTGGAGCCTAGGAAGTTATGAGTCACCTATGTTTGCAGTCCTACCAAGTTAGGACATTCAAACTGAGGATGATACAGGAACAGATAAATAACAGAACTGTCTTTTATAACCCACCCACCCATCCTCCCTTCCCCCTCCAAAAAAAACAAAAGGGGGGGGGGATGGACAAACAAACATCAGCCACTTATCAAGGCTTTTGAATGTATGCTAGGTGGGCTTGACTGATGGCATTTCTTTGAAAAGGTTACTTAATTAAGGGGTGAAATAAAAGTGTATATAACAGGAAATCATGCCTTAACAATCAGTCTGGATTGTGATGCGTTGGTTCTATCAATTATGACAGTGGTTGTTCAACAGTTTGCGCAAGTAAATAGCATTCAGTATGTTAGAAGATATAAAGAAGCCCATATCCTGCTGTTAGCAAATGTGGCATTTCCGCATTGGCAAAAAGTATACTAGAGCCTGCATAAAGGTTTTGTCTCTTTAAAATCAGACTGACTTGCACAGTCAGTATTACTCATGATACTTGCCTTTTTGCCTGTTCAAAACAGTATGTGCAAGCACCTGCAAGTACAGCGTTTTCACGTCAAGTGATGCATGCTTTATTTGATCCCTTTGCAAAGGTGGTACTACCCTTTTTTAAGATGTAATCTGCTAGCTGAAAGTGCTTAAATATTAGGGTTGCAATGTACAAGTGAAACTTTTTAATCTCAGATCACTTTAATGTTCTGCTTAGTTGCATAAATCCTAGGCACTGTATTTAAAGCAAAGCCAAAGTTGTAGCATAGTAGTAATTTACAATATTTTCAGTTTCTTGATAGCTCTAGAAACTTCTTAATTTTTAATTTATTTTTAACATTTGTTCAGTGTATTTTTATCTATGGTTGCACAGCAGAACTATTGCATTTCCAAGCATTTATCCCTTTGCCTTCTCATTATTTGAGAAACTTGCAGAACCCAGGGTTAAAGGAAGCAGCAGAATAAAGAGAAGACACGTACTTTAGAAAAAGTGTTGTCTTTGAATAAAATAGCTGTCAAGACAAATTCTCTCCCGTCCTTATTTTGAAAATTCAAGAATTCTGTCACAAAAACTGAATTATTAGTCTTTGGAATTGTGCGTTCCACAACCAAGACAAAAGACCTGAAGTCCTTTTATAAGGGCATACATAACTACAGTGTAGCTCTAGAATGCCACACACACAGGCATCAAGTTGTAGAATTCATTTCTTCTGGGGATCTGACTTACATATCATCACGCTCCTAGAGTTTAGGTCCTTTGCAGAAGTTTCAAAAAGTCATTCAATCAACCCCTTCCAACAAGGCACTCCTAACTGCACCTAAACTTATGTTTATATAATCTATTTTTTTAACAACTCTGTTCCAAAGACACTGAAAAGTTTATAAGTAGCTTGTTTAGTGTTTCAATGATCTTAATTTTTGACTCGTAATGTCTTATTTAAATTCCTTTTGCTTCAGGTTAAGCCCTTTACTCTTTGGGATATCCCATTTGGAGATCAGTACAGTTTGTTCCTTTTGTCTGAGATGAAATATTGCATATGTGAAGATTGTGTATCAGGATGTTCCCTCAGAGTTTTCTCAGCTCAAGAATAAAGAGCTTAAATTATTTCTAAGTCTTTGGCCATGTATTCTATACCTAGTGTCATTTTTTTCCTCTCTTCTGGATCCTCTCTAATTGTTCTGTGTTTTTCTTGATATGTAATACTGAAAAGAAGAACCAACGCCGCAGCTGAGGTGTTTTTTTTTTTTCCTTAAAAAAACAACCAACCAGCCAACCAAAAAAAAAAAAAAACACAAAACAATCCATAAACAAACCTAATCTATTTAAATGTCTGTGTCTTACTCTGTCGCTGTACCTCAGTGCAACACTTCAGATTTTCTTCAACACTATGATAATGTGAATTAAAAGTTGAATGTGGATCTGCTGTAGCTCTTAGATCCTTCTTGGCATGAGTCCTGGCCTGCACCATTCTGTAGCCATGCATTTTATTGTTTCTGTGAGCAGAATTTGACACTAGTTCCTTTTGTCACATTACCCAGCTTGGATATCACTAGGCCTCTTCATGATATTTCCTTCTATTTCAGTGATTATTTGTTTAATCTCTTATCCAGTTTCCTGGGAGTGTCTCCAGCTTGATATGGAAGGGTCTCTTCTTCAAAATGTCAGGATTCTTGTACCTTGAGGCTCTCCTTTCATCTTAGTAATTCACATGTTCCTTTATCCCTCCTTCCAGTCCTTGCCAGTGTGAGAATCATCATTTCAACATGCTATTATCCTTAGTCAGATAGTATGCATGGAGGGAACACCTGGGATTAGGAATTTACTGTGAGATGCTGGTGCCTCATATTTGTTAGCTATTTCGATAATAGGCAGGTTTCATCAGAACTGTTTGGGTTGGCTAAGCACCTGCTGGTATGCTCCGTAGTGTTTCCCCATCCAGGTTGAACTGAAATTGGCATATACACCCAAATAAATTCCTTAAATCTTCACTTGGGAGCCCAAGTCCATCACAATGTTTAACATTGCAGAATAGACCGTAGAAAACAGCATCTTGTTTAGGTCTGCTTGTCATAACTAAAAATAACGTAATCTCAACTTTTTTTATTATTCTTATAATGTTGATGTTTTGAAATTGGAGTCTTGCTGCTGGATTTCCATACTTGGCACCTGTCTGTTGAACCCAGCAGCCCTGCCCCTTCATTTTTCCCTCCCTGTGCCAGAAGTTGCATCACAGTGTTTGTTTATTGCTTGTCCCTGTGTTTAATTACTACTCCAGATCTTTCCCTCATGCTCAGTTTCCCAGCCTGCCTAAGCTTGAAGATTTTATTCTCTGCCTTGTCCTGGTACAAGTAACAAGTTGACGAGGCAATAATTACTTTGATGACTTAGGCAATTACTGAAGTAATTCCTAAGTAAACAAACTGATAAGAAAAGTATGTAAGAAAAGAAAGAAGATATATGAATGTATATATGTGTGTATTTATTACATATATTAATATATTTGTCACAAATTTCAACATACAACTAAAAGTTGCTTGTAAGATAATTACAAGTGGTATCAACCTCTGGACCTTATATACAAGAAGTGTGGATTATTATATAATAACATTGTGAAACAAAAACACCTCTGTTAGTAAAACAGCTTATTAATTCTGCATACCATCTTCGAATAAACATCATGAATGCACTAAGTCATACTGTTTGGATGGGCAATTTTTCCTTTCATAAAGATTGTTTTCAGAAGCAAACTTTTTTTATTTGCTTTGTAGTCACAGCTTAGTTAAGAACATACATTTCTGAAGATTGTGATTTTTGATGAGTACCACCTTTGTAAGTATAAGCCACTGTGAACTAAAGTGTTCTTTGGCTTAAAAGAGAGCCATATTGCAAAGTCAGGTGACTATAAATTTGGAATTTTTCCTTATACCTTTATGAAATAAAGGTTTATCTTCAGCTCTATCACAGTAAAGTTGCATGTATGTCTGATAAATACTTTGGATAGAAGTCAGCTTTTTTCAAGCTTACTCCTTGAACACAGAAATCAGTTGGTCAGATAGGAAACCTAAGTAGAACAGCAAACAAATTAATTCCACTGCTAGTTCTTATAGAATAGATACTGCCATTGGTTTGCATTACCACTACACACTTGAAATAAGTATTTAAAAATGCATGCTAAGATTGAATTTATTAATAACTATGTGAAATCAAAATGATTACACACATAAGTTAACTGCTGAAAATTGGACATCTTTCCACTACAAAAATTCCTGTATAAGAATTTACAAGACAAGGCTATTAAAGTAACAACAACAAACTTGCACAAATATCAGTTATTATAACTACGTTTCTATAATCTATGAGCAGCTGACAGGGTTGCAAACTATGCAGATATGTAAGCTGTTTTTTGAAATGTTTTTTTTTTTTTTTTTTTAATTTATATTACAAGAAGAGTTTAGTCTCAGACTGTTCCCCTTTTATTAGGACTTCTGCTGAGATCTCCTCTTTACACTTAGGATTCAAGCCTGAGCTGTGGCAGCTGAATGAGTTACTGTATCAGCAGAAATGCTGAAGAACATCTTAGACGTGCTCTAAGTACAGAAAACAAACTAAAATACATTAGCATAAATCCTCAAAACAATTTATTATACATTTGCTACAGATGAAGAGCTTACATGGAATGGTTTACCAGTGATCATCACATATTTCAAAGTTTATTTTTCTGACATAAGTTATCATAGGTAAAACCTGAGTGATATACATTAATTGCACTGATCACATGTGGTGGTAGTATCTGGTAGCAGGTCTGCACCATATTGTCCTTTTTTTGGTGCAAATAAGGAACAATGTGTATGCAAAAATGACATTTCTGAAGAGAGAATGTTACAATGCCTACTCTAATCCCTGCATGACAAAAGAAGCTATTCTGTTAACTTGCTTTTTGAAAGGAAGTCGAAGTCAAGGATTTGGGATTTTAATATTAAAATGATGTAATCACTGGTAATAAAGTTCTGAACATGTAGGGTGGTGCTATAGATTAATAAAGATTAAGGGTCTGGAAAGATGCAAAGAAATAATTTAATAAAAGTGTGAGTTGGATTTGACCTTGATATTCTGTGTTGGTTTGTGTAACAGTGGGAGCTTTTGTTCAAAGCGTGATTTTCAGCTATGAATCGTTTTCTGGAAAATACTCCCCATCTAACTTTCTTCTTTATCATTTTATGAGTTTTATCTCTCTACCCTTAAAAGAGACTAGCTAAAGGAATCTTCCCCTCTTTAAGTAGTTGGTCAGAGTAATCTCATACTTTACCGGCAGCATGTATAACCATAAATGCAATGGATAGAGGCTTGTTTCATGTTCAGTTGAGACCACTATCTTTACTTTCAGAAAAACAGGTCCTCTCCAGTGGATCAGAGGTGTTTGTGCAGGACTACCTGTGAGTGGGTAGAAAATACAACACAAGCAATGCATTTTAGAGCATAATAGGCAGTATGTGTAGTAACAGGATACTATCACTGCTGTGACCCTTATTCCCTTGCTCCTGTTGTAGAACAAAGCCATCCTTGTATGTGACCCAGGTTGAGGTATTATTTTAGCCTGAATTACATTGTTCTCAACATGACAGCGTGTATATCAAAAGTCCTGTGGGTGTGGCTGCTGACAGTTCTTGTAATTACTGTACGACTTTTGACGGAGAAATTCAGGCATCCAGAGCTGAAGTATCCTTTTGCCACACTTGAAAATCTGAGCTGACTGTAAAAAACATAATAATTAAATGATGAAGTGCTGCTTTTGTGGTCATAGTGTCTTCTCATACTTTCAAATCATGACAGATTTCAGAGTTCGTTTTGCAGGTAAGAGTGCTCCCATTAGAAGCTCACTGGGGGAAGAAAGGCCTTAGCTGAAAACTAATTCTTGAAGATGCTGGTGTTAATGGAAAAGTTCCTTTTTCAACTTCTCTTTAGTTTCAGCTTTCTGTGAGGACGAGCCGTTCCCTTTTCTGTTAACACATAGTTATGGCAATGATTTTTGTATCACAAGTTCATTGTGAGAAGCATCAGAAACATCAGACAAGTAAGCCCAGGGAAACAGTGTAAGTTATCTTTACAGTGGGTTAGCCCATCCAGGAGAAAAGTTGGAATCTAAACAGAGAAGCTCTTTGGGAATGAGTTCATCTCTTTTTGTGAGAAGTCAAGTTTGAATTTGTTTCTTTTCCTACTGGAGCCTTTTAATGTCTAACATGCAAACCCCAGGCTGGAGAGTAATCCCTTCCGTAGCTCTTTGGGTAAACTTTGGCCTTTGAGGAGACAGAAGGAAACGCTCCGTGTGTGTGTGTGTATCTGCCATTGCTCTTGAAAGTCACTTTTGCACCTTCCTTCTCTTCCTGTCTGGCTGACTTGCAAATTGAGATTTTTGGCCCTTGAAATCACAGTGACCAATGACCTTGTTTTTTCTAAAGGCCTCATACAGCTGACAGGCTTTCCTGTCGGCCCTGACTTTTCTGGGAAGTGGGTCAGAGCCCACCTGGGGAATGCCTGGTTTAGTGTGGTGTACAGTGAATGATAGCAGTCCTTTTTATTCAGGAGGGGGAGAGCGAGCAGTTGCCACGCTCAGGAAACAGGGAGATATGCAGAGGATGTTAGGATCTGATTCTTTAGATAATCAGGACTGGAGAGGAAGTAAGAATAGCATTGTTTTCATGTTATTACCTGGTTAGTATCCCATCCAGCATTTCCTACTTGTCCAAGTATGAATCCTTATTTTGACTTCACTATTCACTTTCTTAATTTTCCTGTTGAGAGGGAATACTTTCAGCAGACAGAAATTTAAGTATGTTCAGACAATGAATACACAGACAGAATGCAAAAAGAATCATGTTAAGAAAGGAACTCTCCCACATGCGATGAAACTGTGTAAAAGTTCCCATGTACAGAAACACTTGTTGAATTTGGGGCTTCTACCTGTATTTTGGGAAAGCTCAACACACATTCTTCCATGAGAAGGAAAAAATAACTGTGCTCAGTTCAGGTACCGTATTTAAGGGAAGGTTGTTTCCTCCTCACATACCCTGGAAGCAGTGGTAGCTGAAGTAATACACTTAGGTGCATTTCTTTGAAAGGGCTTTCAGAAACAACAGATGTTTAAACTTACCCCATAGCTTTGTGATACTTAGGACCATGGGGAGCAAGGAAGAGTGCTGGCTGTCATATCTTAACAAGGGCAAGCTGCTGAGGTTTTATTTGGCTTCGAGATGGAAGGGAGCAGTTAGCACAGTTAGTTGTTGGAAGAGAGCAAGCCACAAGAGGGATGGACTCGAATGCAGGTTAGAAATCCTTGGGGGTTCTGTCTCCTCTACAGTAAGACTTGCCTTTCCTTCTGTTTCACTTTTAATTTTGAGAAAGATAGTTTTGCTTTTCAGATGTGATTGATCTCACTGGAGATGATAAAGATGATCTTCAGAGGGCAATTGCCTTGAGTTTGGAGGAATCAAACAGGGCATTCAGGGAGACTGGAATAACAGATGAGGAACAAGCCATTAGCAGGTAAACAAACAACTTATATAAAGCAGAAATTAAAGAGTTGGAGATTGGCCTGTATTGCATTTTATTACTTAATTTTAATTTAACAAAGAATAACTTGTTTGTTTTCACTTGTGCTACTTATATGCCTGGCTTCAGGATGTTGCTTTAATATATTGTATGTTCTACACTGGAAAATAGTCTATTATGTGTGGGCTAGGAGTTAATAGTATGTTTCATGTTGATGTATTTGTTTAAATGTTGAGGAAGTGGAAAGAGATAGAGGATATATGGTCATATTTAAATAGGACCTAAAATTAAAAGTTTCTCTTTTGTATCAAGTAAAAAGCAATGAAATTAAAAGCTTAAAAATTATCTATCCTGTTTATTTTTATACTTCTCATTTTATAGTAACATTTTCTTACCTCTGTGATAAGGCTGAGACTGGGGGAGGGGGTGGTGATGCTATGACTTGAGTATACTAAGAGCAGCTGCTATATTTTAGCTGATTAAGTATGTTATTAACATATTTAATGAGTAGGATTTATAAACATTGCTTGAAGTTAACTTCTTGGTTTAAAATTTTACGAACTTAACTTCCACAGCTTGGGGGTGATAAGAGTCTGTAAGTTAACCTTGATCAGATTTTACAATACCTTTCTATAGTGCATATTTATATGTAAATATAAATACAATTAAGAAATATTTGAAATATATTTATATTTGAAATATAAATATAATTAAGAAATATTTGCAATAAGCCTGGGTGTAGAGCTGTGCGGGAGTGGTTTTGCTTTTTTCATCTTTGGCTGTCCTTGTTCTGGGGAAGAATGGCAATGGTTTGATCCTTGGATTGGAAGGTGAAATACTGCCTGCTTGTAAAAAAAAAAAAAAATAAAATACATAAAATATTTATACTTTAGATGGTAGAGATTTATCACAATAATTCTTTAATTCTTTTCCTTAGTGCACTGTATTTCGCAGATGTAATAGCTTAATCCATTTAAGTCCAATTTTAAGAATATGGCCAGAATTACTTTATCCAAAGTAATTGTCTTTTTCCTTTTGAAAACCAAATGTACTACTATTTGTGAGAATCAACATTCCAACAAAGTGTGCCCCCCCAGTCTTTATGGGAAAATAAAGACACATCTAGTTATTTGCATTCAGCATAGTATATTTTAGGAAAGAAAGGTGGGGTGAGAGAGAGATTTAGATTCTTAATAGTTGGAACAGGATATGTGTGTATTCAAGATTATCATATAAGTTCCCTCCAATTTTAGTTCAGAAGTTCAGCTCTTGTGTATTCCTTTTGAAGGACAGAGTCATCATAATTACAGAGCTGTGATTTAGGGAGCCACTCAGAAATATGGGCCTATGTCTGGTGTCTGGATAGGAAAGCCTCCCCACCCCCCTGTCTTTTTTTTTTTTATTTCCTCCCCAGGCTTTTGACTGCTTTTGCTGCATTTGCTTCTTGTGAGCCTTGAAGCTCTAGGTTTGTTCTGTAGCCTTTGATTTTTAACTTCTCAGACTGAAAAGCTCATTTTAATCTTACCCGTTTAGCTCATAACTAAATATTTTATATAAATGATTGTGTAACTTTTTCTGGTTGCAGAAGACGGTGAAGTAGTATGCCACTTTTTTCCATATGTAACACGTACAACAGCATGTAACACTGGTAATATACAGAGAAAAACGGTATTTTTTTTTAATGAAACTGTTAGGTATATTTGATGGCAAAATTGCACACAACTGGCATGGCCAATTTAAGAGCTTGTTGCTACCAATAGGGGTATGGCATACCCTCTGTAATACATCTTCTATGCTTACTGTAGTATTCTTTGGAGCATTTGTTGCACCAGTCTAGTTCCAAAGCCATACAAGAATATTCAGGAACAGATCCAAAGCATGTCATGGCACAAGAAAAAGGATGGGACTTCATTTTTGAATGGAGAAGACTGAGAATCCTGGGATTTTGGCATTGAAGTATTAGATGAACTCAGTTACATATCAAGATATGCCCTGAGTTGATGGCAAATCATGTCTGAGTTGTACAAATACAGGAATTGCAGAATTCTTTCTCTGAGCCATTCAGTCAGCTTCTTGAAGGGCAGGACTTCAGACTATTAAAAAAATACTTTGTAGCTAACACCCTGTAGAAGAATGTTGGCATTCCAATAGGAATCACAGTATCTGTATAGGACTTCTAACAACAAGTGGAGCAGTGTGATTGTAAACAGGTCAAGCTGCACCCATTTACTATTGTTTTTCTAAGTTAAATAAGAAGCAGAAATCAAATAGGAACTCAGAGGTAAATACATTCAGGATGGAATCTTGCATTTTTAATCATGTAGGACTTGTGCATATTTAAATAATCTTTGGTGCGGAGGTAATTTTTTCCAAAGGTATCCATACTAGTTTGGAATCTAACTTGCAGTGATTTTGTTATGGTTTCCAAGGGAGCATTAATGGAATATCTTGACTTGTATAATTAATGTTGTAATGCATGTAGAATTTGTCTTCCTGAATGTAATTGCCTTGTGCTGCTTAACGGGGACAGATCTGATTACTACGTAGGTATTAAGAAGAGTGCAGCTGGAATATCCAACTGTCCAAATGGAGCATCTTGTACATGGCATGTTGAAAACTTTTTACTGTTCCCTCTTTAAATCTCCAAGGGAAATTTGTATGTTCAGTACATTTACTAATAGGAAAAATCTTCTCCCAGCTGTATAATTTTTCATGGATTGAATGGGAATGAGGCTGGCCAGAGAGGGCTTCACTGGGGAAGCTAGCACAATGACTAAAGGGAGAAATTAGCTGACAGGAACGTTGTACCTAGAGTAGTGGCCATGTTAAAATGAAAGCCATGAGTGGCCATGTTAAAATAAGTGCATAAGGAAGTGCACAACCCATGGGCACTTTTATTTATTTATTTTTACATGGTCATTGAACCTGTTGGGGACTGTGCACTGTGGTTAAGCATTGTCTGTGTGGATAGAAGGTGAAACTGGGGAGAGATGTAGGTTTACTCCTGGCCAGCCATAAGGCAGTCACAGTATGAAGACCTTTTCTTGTTTTGTTTTTTTTTGCTGAGTAGCCTGCCAAAGTGGGCTTTCCTTCAGCATGTTTAGTGGGCTTCCTCAAAATAGTTTGGCTGCACTTTCATGCTGCAGGTTCGTTTTGCCCTGTTTTGCTGTTGTTTTTTTTTTTTTTTTTTTTTTTCTTTTTCTGATTAGCCCCATGCAAGCAGCTCTGAAAAGCTGCTTAACTATGCCCAGCTTGCTGTTGCAAGAAATAAAACACTGCTTTCAAGTCCCATTGCCAAATCTGGCATTAAATAACTCTCATTTAAAAGTTACCCTCTGAACAAGATTCCAAAACTTGGAGGTGGGGAAGGCTTTGGTCTCATGAGGCTAGAGACATGCCATGCGCTGCACATAGCTGATGGTTTTGCTGCTAGCGACAGCTGCTGTGGGCTCTGATGGTCACAAAGAGGGTATTTTAGCTGCTTATTCAGGGTTGCTAAGTTCTCGTACTAACTTTCTGAAAAGATACTCATTTTGTTCAAGAACAATGCATAGATGGGCAGGGTACTTTGTCAAGGTAGTATCACAAAGCAGGACTTTGTTGTTTGGGTTGCAGTGAATGTTAACAGAAGAGGCATTATTGATACACTGGAAAATACATTTATATAACTTTTGAGCTAATCACTAGATTCTAGTTTAATGTGCTCACTTTTTTTTCAGTTTGCATCACAACTATCATTGTGGCTGAAAATGAATTTGGCATACAGAATGTACATGTTCTCTCTGAGGAGAAATCATGATTTTTTCCTTATTTTTACTTACAACATTAAGTTCTGAGAATCAAATACATCAATCAATACAGACATGAAAACTGATCTGAGGTGGAGCTAGAAATGAGGAAATGTCTCAATTGCTTAAAAAAAAGGAAACACAAAAACATAATAAAAAATTTACTATGCAATTAAATTGATAAATGACCTTATTCTTAAGGTCTGTAAACAGTTTTGATTTGAGAATATATATTTTCTGAACTTGAATCTTGAAATATCTTGAAATATTCTTGAGGTCGGAGAAAAAAAAAAAAAGTTTGTTTGTTTCCATGAAATGAAAGTAGTATGGAGTGGGTGCTGTCTTGTTACAAAATTATTCTAAATTCATTTCAGTCTGTCAGTCTTCTAGTCAGTTTTAAAGATCCCTTCAGTTTAGTTTAAACGAGTTTAGATAAATCTTCCTGAAGGATAAATCATTTAAAATAAGTATAACATTTATTTTGAATTGATTTTAGTGTCCTCATCAAATCACTTTTATTTTCAATGCAGAGATGCACTGTACTTACAACGCTTTTGAAGGATTGTGTCAGGGAGAAGGGAGAAGAATCTAAGTGATTTGTTACATTTTGGGCTTTATCAGTCAAAAACTAAATATCAGAATCAATACTAGTCATCAAAATTTAATCAATACTAAATATCAGTCAATACTAGTCCCAAGGAAACGCCGAGTTTGAAATTCTGCCAAGTTTTATTGATACAGAGTTGGTGTTTATACCAAATGGGCTCTTAAATTCTAAAATTTTCTTTTTTTCAGTATACATAGCGATAACAAATGAATATGTTCCCCAAATCATTTGATGTACTGCACACATAAAGTTTCATAATTTTACTATGTCTTATAACATACCCCTTGCTAATTTCAGAAGAGCATAGTTCAAAACAATAAACAAACAAAAACCAAAACCAACCAAACAAACAAAAAAGAAGAGGAAGCTGGGGAATATATTGTGTGCTTTTTTTCTCTGCTACTTTGTTAGTTTTTTTAAAAATAATTATTTATTTTGAATAAGGTATTCAAATTTTGTCCTTTAGGAACCCCATTTATAGACCAGCATAAACCTGCTCTTCTTTGATGTTTAGTGAACCAAAGGGGGCAATGTTTCAAGCTGCCTAGACCAACCATTTAGATGCTTGTAATGCAGCTCCTGAAATGGTGTGCTTGGTGAACTTAGAAGTTCAACAGCAGCTCAGTCTTTTTGTATAACAGTTGGACTAGATGGTTTTGGGTAGTAGCAGTTATACACATGCCAGGCAACTTAGTTTATTAGTTAGAGACATTGCTTTATGACCTGGCTGTATCCATCACTGCCTTTCTATTTAGAATATGAAGCTACCACAAATTACCTTTAAGGTGTGCTTTGTCACCAGGCTAAGGATATGTGCTGACATAAAAATACCATATTAAGTGAAGCTTGAGCTTGGGAACATAACACTTACCAGATCATACTGTCATGTGAAATGTGGACGTTTGGCAAAGATAATGTAGGAAAAGTTTCCTGCAAAGAGTAAGGTTATTGATGCATACAATTAACTTGTTTGATGCCATTCTAAAAAATGTGGGGAGATACGTTTCTGTGGTTCATAAAGTAATTACTTCCTATGTAACACAGTTAGTACCATGTTATAAGATGCAAAAAAAAAAAGGAGGGAAATTAAAAAAGTTTGCCCGTTTTTGAAATTTACCTAGATAGCTTTTGTTTCCTATTAGTAAAATAAATATTGGTGGTGTTGGGTTTTATGTACCAATAAAATTGGTACATTGGCATTTGTAGATGGAAGTGCTACACTAATAGTGCTGCCTAAAAGTTCTTCTTGTCCATCATATTTGAATCTAGTTCTTAAATAATTAATGACTTATAGACATGGTTATCATATTTATAGCTCTTATAGGAGGTTCACTCACTGATATTCTTTTCCAAAAGGTAACAGAATTACTGTAATGTAACTAACTGTAAAATGGCGTCTTGTTTTTGAAGATACATTATTGCATGTAAATCCACTTTAAAACCGAGTTCAGCAGCAATAAGTTATCAAATGATGCAATTAAAATGTCTGATTTGGTAACTGAAAGTGTTTTATGTCTTTTTTTTTTTTTTCCTTTGGCTTACTTTTTTCCCCTTCCTTCTATTCCCAAAGAGTTCTAGAAGCCAGTATTGCAGAAAATAAAGCAAGTTTAAAGAGGACGCATCCAGAGGTATGGAGTGACTCTCCAAACCCTTATGATCGAAAACGGCAAGACAACTGTCCAGTAGGATTAAAGAATGTTGGAAACACGTGCTGGTTCAGTGCTGTCATTCAGGTAAGCACCATCTTTCATTAGCTCTGAATGTTCTTCATTTTATTTAATGCGAGGTAAGTTATCTTAAGTGGTAAGATGTCTGTTTCCCTGGAAGTTTAGGGCATTGAATGAAACATGTTTGAGTTACTTTATTTACTACTGCAAATTTTAACTTGGCTCATCTATGTACCTGAAGATTATAAAGTACTAAAGCTAACTAAGTGAAGCTTCAAAATAGTGTCCTTTTCTTGGTGTTGAAGATGAGTGGAGTCTCTGATGATCCTGAGTGCCTGCAGCTCATGCTGACATCAGTGATGATTATGGATGCATAGAAACATGTGAAAATTGGATTAGGGATGAGAAATAGACTTTTTGTATTAAAAGAAATGTGCGAATGAGTGGAAGGCAGTGGCTGACTACGTAGGTAAAGGAAACAAGACATCCTCAGTCATGGAGTGCTCACGAGAATAGCTACGTGGGGGTACATAGCTGAGTAGGGCAAAAGAAGAAATAACTGATAGAGAATAAACCTTAAGAAGCTGGAAAGCAAAGGTGATATGAAGGTCAAAGTGAAAGATACGGATAAAGTTGCATCTGTTTTAGACTGTTACTTATTACAGGCAGTATGTGTGCTCTTAGTCCGTTTTTGTGTATATACAGCTGATTGCTGACTTGTAATAATTGTTCAGCTCTACCTATATGTAGTATTCCTATTTCATTTAACTAGAAACCACCTTTTTTTTTTTTTTTTTTTTTTTTTGATAGAGTTAGTAGGAAAATGAGTACAGATTCTGCAACTTGTCTGGTGGAATCTAATGTTCTACTCTCATTCATTGTATAATTTTGAATCCATCTCTTAAAAGTTTGTTAGTTGTGACTGTTAAATCTGTATGTGTTTCTGTAGTTACCTTCAAAATCATCCAAACCCATAAATAACTGTGGCTAAATCTGGAATATGGTAGGATTTTTTAAAATATATTTTAAAATTTATTTACAAGAAGCAAATTCAGTATATTGTAACTTTTCATAGTCTGCAATTTTCAGAGGGATAAAATATTTAATACCCATTTTCAGCACATTACTGTCAGGTTGAAGCACTTCAGATAAAAAAATATTGTTACTTTCATAATGATCAGTGTTATACTTTGGCAAAGTCCATGTAGATCAATGTTCTGCCTAGCAATTTCCAAAAATGGATGCTTGCAGAGAATACAGAGTAAGTATACACGATACTGCTCTGTTTAAAAAACACTCCCAAGTTTTCAACTACTTTTATCTCGGGGCAGTGGTTCTTGATTGTTTGCAGCTTTAGTTGGTAATCCCCACTATACTTCTCTTTTATGCCCTCATCTCCCTTGAACCTTGCCATCTTCTTCTGTTCACGGGGTCCTTTGTGTAGGGGTTCCATAGTTCTGCTTCCTGTTGCGTGAAAAATCACCTCAGTTTTGTTTTTGAATCTGACTCCCACTGGCTTTTTCTGGTAGCTTTCATGTCAACTGGTTGACAAGTCAGTTAAAAGTTGGTTGCTGTTACATTTCTGTAGACTTCTGTCATGTTTCTCTTTCTATAAGTTGGTGGTGTCTTTTTTCCAAGCTGACTACTGAGTCATATAGACTTATATGGCTTATATAGAACCTGATCTCACCTCTGATCAGCTTCCTTGTCATTCTCCAGATCTTTTCTATCTCAATTAGCTTTTTAGTTGAAGAACCAGAAAAGTTCTTAAAGTGTGGGTGAGCAATGAGTTAATGGAGTGGTGCAATGGACAGATAAAGGCTTTTCAAGAATGAAAAGCAGGGATAGTGAGGCAGGACTTTACCTTCCTTGTGAAAAAGCAGTTCAAATGTATGCAGTGCTCGTGTGGGAGGGATGATGAATTTGTTAAGATGAGAGTTTGTTGGTCACGATCAGAGAGGCTCATAAAGATGACATTATGTTTAGTCTGTTGTGGACCACCTGACCTGGATCAGGATGTGAAGAAAGCAATTAAAGGCAAGGAAGATCTGTAAGTAGAGGTGGACTACTCAGGAGGAATTTGGAAACATTGCCCAGGCATGAAAGGATGGTGTTATAAAAGCTGAGGTGGGGTTAATGCTTGCAGAGGGTGCCTATGGTAATAAGAAGAGCTTTTGTTCCAGTACTAGTAATAAAAAGCCAAAGAAGAAGAACCTGGGTCTGGTGCTGAGCAGAGCAGGTGATTTTGTGGTAGGAGGTTCATATGAGGTTGAGGTACTTAGTGCTTGCTCTGCCTCGGTCTTCAGAAACGAGGTCTCCCAGACCCCTGTGCCTCCCCTGTGGGAGAGGAGCTCTGAGCTGTGGGTGAGGATTGAGTCAGTGGTTACTGGAGGCAACTGGACCCGTATTAAGTCCATGGGACCCACTGAGCTCCATGCAGTGGAACTGAGAGAAGAGGGCCAAGTCCTAGCAAGGCTGCTGTCTGTCATCGTTAAAAGTTCACTGGGAATCAGAGAGGCTTCTGATAACTGGAGAAAGGCCAAAGCATCAACCTGCAGAGCTATGGGACTGTTGGACTCAGCTGACTGCTGAGAAGTTGGATTAATGCTTTGCACAGCAGTGCATGTTGGGAGGACCTCATGAAATTCAACAAGGCCAAGTGCAAGGTCCTGCACCTGGTTCGGGTCAATCCCACACATCAGTGTAGTCTTGGTGATGAATGAATTTAGAGCAGTCCTGTAGAGAAGGACTTGGGTTACTGGTGGATGAAATACTTGACATGTGCCAGCAACGTGCTCTGGTAGCCCAGAAATTGTATCCCGGGCTGCATCAAAAGAAGTGTGACCAGCAGGTTGAAGGAGGTGAAGAATCTCTCTCTACTCTGCTCTAGTGAGATCCCACCTGGAGCACGGCGTTTAGATCTCGGGCCCCTAGCACAAGTGAGACATGGACCTGTTGAAGCAAGTAGTGAGAAGAGACACAAAAATGACCAGAGTGCTGGAAAGCCTTTCCTCCTATGAAGAAAGGCTGAGAGGGCTGTGGGGGGGAGTGGGTTAGCCTAGAGAAGAAAAGGCTCTGGTGAGACCTCATTGCAGCCTTGCAATACATAAAGAGGGGCTATAAGAAAGATGGGGAAGGTCTTTATCAGGAACTGTAGTGATAGGACAAGGGGTAACGGTTTTAAACTAAAAAAGGGTAGATTTAGATTAGATACTCGGAAGAAATTGTTTTCTATGGGGGTGGTGAGGCACTGGCACAGGCTGCCCAGAGAAGCTGTGGATGCCCCATCCCTGGAGGTGTTTGAGGTCAGGCTGGGTGGGGCTTTGGGCAACCTGGTCTAGTGGGAGGTGTCTCTGCCCACGGCAGGGGATTGGAACTGTATGGTCTTTAAGTCCCCTTCCAACCCAAACCATTCTATGGCTCTGTGATAGAGAATGGGTTTATGTATAGGTAAGAGAGATTCAGTCTAGATTTAAGGAGCACTCTGCTCATAAGGACAGGCAGGCAGTGGAGGAGGCTGCCCAGAGAGGCTGTGCAGGCTCTGCTGAACCTCAGAGGCTTTCAGGAGCTGCCTGGACAAAGCACTGAGTAGCTTGGCTTATCTCACAGGTGACGCTGCTTAGAGCAGGAGGTTAGATGTCCATCAGTCCCATTTGAGCTGAATTACCTTGTGATTCTACAGTCATGTTTTTTGTTACATTGTCATTCTTTCTTAATTATTTTATTCTGTTTTTGGCTACTTGCATTGACTAGATGTTTTCATGGAACTACCTGTCAAAAACTCTAAGTCTTACTTGAATAATTATAGCTTTCAGCCCATCATTTTCTATGAATTTTAGGATTGTTTTCCACCATGTACCTCACTATACATTTACCCGTATTGAAATTTACTACCTTACTATATAATGACTCAGTGCTACATGATCCTTCTGTCAGTTCATCATTGCCAGCTCTTGTTTTTACCACATTGCATGTCTCTGTACTGAGCAGGCTTGGTCATCTTGATACTTGATCCCTTTTCTAGATTCTTTCAGAATATGCTCACCAGCATAGACTGCAGCATGGACTAAGAGAATTTGCAGTAACCTACCTTCAGATTGGACCAGACTACTTACTCCTGCCCTCCTTCTCTTTTTAGTTAGCCCTTTATCTGTGCCTGGACCTTCAATCTTACCTCGTGGCTGTGTTGTTCACATTTTTTATTGAATCACTTCTTCAGAAATCATTCTGAAATCCCAGTAGGTTGTATAAATTAGATTGCTGTTGTACTTTTTTTTTTTTTAAGGCAGGATTTACTTAGGTGCAGGTAATACTTCAGATAATGGAATGGAAACACTTCTGTATTTGTTCTCTGTACCACCTCCCTTGCCACCTAACCGAGGTGGTATCTTCATGGGCCTCTAAGCATGTACTAAACTGTCATGTTTGAATAAGTTTGAATTTTCTGTTTTTCAGAGATCTTTTGACGTTTTTCTTTTTCCCTCTCTTTTCCTTTCCCTGTTCCCTCACATGCATAGCTCTTTTTCCAATAGCAGAAACGTTTTCTTGGTGCCAGTATAGAGGAACATTTTATCTCCATAAAGCTCTTTGTAGAGGTAATATGACTTGGCATTTTACCTTCTCAGTTGTGTAATCAGATTTTTACATTCTATAACAGTTCCAAATGTCAGGACTACTGATTTTAGGTGCATTTGTATTTTTGTAAAATATATATATTTTTAATTCATGAGGACTGCAAATTCTTTAATAAATGTTTTCAAGGGAATTTTAATTTTATGTCGTTAATCATAGAGATAAGGACAGCGGCTAGGGAATGTAAAAATGCTAGACCTATGATCTCATGTTATTTATACCCAGCATGCAACATTATACTTTGAAAGAGGATTATAAAGAGGACTAGCTAGTTCTTATGGTCATCACCCATATTATGTGAAAATATGTGGCATTTGGAATTATAATGTTTTGACCCTAAAAGATAGTTAACCTTCTGTATTTAGGTCTATAGAATGTAATTCAAGTAAACCACTGAAAGATTTATAACTTCAGTTGGTTGAAAATTTAGGTTATTAATATTGTCTGCCAGCCAGAAAGACTTATGTTTCAAACAACCACCCCAGGAAATTTAATGCATGTTAATTTAGAGCATTAGCTAATACCATATTTATTTTTCCACAGGGCAGATTGACTCCTTGGGTTGCATTGACTATGTAGAAGTATTTTCAAGCTTTCTTTAGGAGTCTTTTGAAACTTGACACATCACATAGGTCAACAATATCTAAATGTTAACTAATGTCAGTCACAATGATATATTGTGTAATATAATCTAAAAGCTAAATTGCATAGAAAGGAAAAAAAAATCTTTCTATTTAAGGTGTGCTTGTTTAAAAAGTATCATTTTGACATTTTGCAATGTATATTGTTTTTTATAGCTACCAATTAGCTGACTTAGTCAAATGCCATCATCAATGGCTTTGTTGTATTTACATTAAGAGCATGAAATTCCTTAAAATACATTTGTAGTGAATGACAGCAACCACAAGCCTCAAACATGTCTAGAAACACAAATATTGTCCTTTAATCTCTATTTGTGTATTAGAGCATTTGTGCATACACACATGGAAGTCATCACCTTTTGTAGGGGAAGAGGGAAGTCTTTCTTCAGATAGCTCCAGAACAAAGATTTGTTTTTAGCAGTTACATTCAGTATCACTAGAATTAGCAATGATACTTTTCCTTAATGTAACTTTCAAAACCTGTCCTGCTGTTGAAGACTGAGTTTAGAAAGGAGTCCCCAAGAAAATATGTCAAAACAAAACTGTATTAAAACATGTTCACTTCTTCCTTATCTGCCAAGAGACTTATCAAGTCCCTTAACAGTTTTCCCCTCCTTTTGAGCTTTCAGTAAGCTCAACTTTTTGAAAGGAGTTCACCCATACATGATTTTGCTACTGCTTAGGTAACTTTTATGGAGGTATCTCTAAATCTTAAGGTTTTAGTTGATTTCTAGAATTGTTTGTTTGTTTTAATTCTCATTATTGTAACTGCATATATCTGAACTTGAAATAGATCCTAAGATATCAAGGTCTTTAAAGAAACAAAACACGAATATACTGCTTTTCTTCTCCTAGATTTCAGTGGTTCCTTTTTAAAAAAGTAGCCTCACATTTACTTTTAAGAGTTTATAGTCTGCACCTTGAGTCTGAAAGGGGTTTATTAATAATATGTTTATTAAGCCTGTGAAGTGTTTCTTCTTTGTCATGCTGAGCATGAATTAATTGTCTGCAGGACTTAAGATGTAGAATGCGTATAACTCACAGGGCACGTGCACTACTGAGCCTCTTGGAATTGTCTGTAGGCTTACTTGTGCATGTTGTCTCCAAGGTCTTTTACTTTTAAACATCGTGCAAGAATATCTTTCTGATGTTGAAGTAGGATTTTAGTTGTGTGCAAGCAATGTTTACCCCTTGAAAAAGGTGTCAAGGGAGGGAGTGCGAGTAGCTGGCCATTCAGTGAATGCCATCCAGTCAGCGCACTAAGACATGTTCTGATGGAAGGAAGAAAGAGTGTGTATGGGATCACATGAAAACTGCACTGTAAATGCTGTTCTATTTCTGCCTCCAAGTCCCATACCTAAAGTACTAGACGCAGTGTTTATCTGGGACTCATGACTTCCTGAGTGTTTATCTGGATGGTAGTTCCCCATTCAAGCAAATGCATTATCCCAACAGGACAGATGGAGTTTGGCATCTCCATAGGCTTTTCTATGTGAGTCTGTAGGAGTCTGGTCAGTCACTGAAAGCCAAGACTTTTTCTTTTGTTTTCTCCCTGAAAGTGCATAGCTTTCAGAACAAAGAATTAACAAGCTAGTCTTATAATTCTCTGTGGTTGCTTTTAATTTCAGGGTCCCTAATACCATTTCTGGTATTCTACTCTTTTTGTGCTTAGAAGAAACCTTCTTTCTTTCCTTATTTCAATATATTTGGAGCTAGGATCTTACTTGATCTGAAGCTTTTAGTTCTAGAAAGCCAGCTTGATTGGTGAGAATCAAGCAAATGTTTTCTTCCCAGTTGTCGGCTCAGCTATTGTTCTTCCATCTTTGAAGCAGTTTTCTGCAAGAAGCTAATTTCTGAATTGTTTTGTTTTTCCTGTTTGTCAAGTTGAATGAAAGGGATTGTGATGGATGATGTGGCCAGTATGTTAATAGCAAAATGCCTTTTATTATGTAAAAGAGTTGCATATATGTACATTGTACATGATTCTCTTGCTTCCCTGGGCATGTAAATGGAAGGCTTGGTGTTGAAGAACTTCTGGTGTCAATCTCTGAGTTATTAAGTTAAAAGTCACTGACAGAATATTTTCTCTCCACTGTTTTTTCTGTGGAACAGTCTGAGCTGGGGGTGGGTGAGGAATGTGATATAAACTGTTCGGTAGGGCTTCATAGGCAGGGGAATAAGGATGTTGGAAATCTAGGTTCTCTTTCCCTCCTTCCATTACTTCCTCTCTTAACCTACTGAGTAAAGATCTACCTGTCGCTTCCAAGTTCAGACGTGCTGTGATCTTTTCTGTTGGGATATTCCTTTCCTTCTTTTCGTTCTTCTCTGTTGTCTCCAAGTTCCTCTGGTTCTTTGTGATTTTTCAAACTTACTTTATATTTAGTGGTGTATAATGTGAAATTTCTTTTGTGAAGGGTTGGAAATCTTTAATGGATGATGGCTTTAACTTTGACTAATAACATGATTGTTCATTTAATTAAAGGATACAGAATAAATGCGTTGAGCTGTGATCTTATGTGCAATTTCTAGGTTCAGAAGGGCATAAAGCCATGAAATTGCTTAGGTGTATTGTTTACTTGTGCATTTAATCAAGAACTTGAGAACTGTAACCATATAAGGAAATCTTGGCTGTTATTTTATGTCTTAACATAATTTTTTCTTGCTTAAAGCAAGTAACAGAGGAGTGGTTGAATGGCATTTTTTAATATGTGCCAAGACACGAATATAAGATGAGTTCTTCTGGAAGTATCTCAGATCATGCTTATCTGTCTTCTGAATTACAGTAATGTTCTGAGTTTGTTGCTATAAATGAGTAAACGTTCTCTAAATACAGGCTGGTAATACCATGGTGAGCTGCTGTTTACTTAAAATGTCAACTTAACCCAAGTCTGCTGGAGTTCTTAAGTTAGTTTGACTTTCTAGATCAAACAGTATGAAAGCTGTTCTCCATCTTTTTCCATGTTACACCTAAGCCTTCTAGAAAAAACAAACCACAACAGCTCAAAACTGCATTTTATACTTGAGTTTTCAGCAGTTTGGAATGCTGAATTGTTGATTGTTTATGAGTAAGAATGTGCTTTGTGAGATGCTTTCCAAAGCTTTTAAGATCTGTGATTGAATCTCTCTGTGACTTTGAAAACACTAAATGTTTTCTGGACTCCACTGTACATGTGGAGTTGTTCTGCACAAATTCAACCACGAGGTAGTGTCATATCTGTCTGTAGGAGTTTTGCTTCCAAGAAGGATAGAGAAAAAACTCTCATACCTATAATTTCACAAGTATAGGAACAGGAACTTGCTAAAGTCCTAGCTTTTAAGGTCCTTTCTTATTTCGTTTGTTCTTTGTCACTCTGTGCAGGTTTCTAAAGAATGTGAGGATTTTTAGGAAAGCTTTTGATTGTGCCAAGTTCTCAGTGAATGAAAAAAGCAATATCAGAATGATGCTCTGGATAACTTCCTCGTTTTATCATGGTCTTTTTCTTTAAAAGGTGGAAGGCAATACACAGGGCCATTATTCAGGAGGAAAATATATTTAAAATTTTTAGTAATTTTTAACATTAATTATTTTCTACACTGTAATAAAATGTGTTTAATTTATATGCAAAAGCAAGTAAGTATAGCACTCAAATTCATTTTAGCTTAAGGATTATAGGAAGGATTCTTGTCTGTGTTTTACTGCTATGTGATGTATGTATTGGCTTAAATATAGGTCTGATGAGCACATTTAATACCCGTCATTAGTCTCTGTTCTGATAAACAGGATTTACCACTTACTGTGAATAAGACACACACAAGTGGAGCAGCAAGCAGCTCCAGAGTAAGTTACAGGGATGGAAAGCAGCATAGTGCGTAAGTTGGTGCAGTGGTAACAAACAAGCTGCTTCGTGAACTCCTGTAGTCAAAAGAGTAGGTTCAAGAACATGAACCAAAAGGTAAAGTACATCGTTGAATAGAAAAGGTGGGGAAGGCCTTAGAGACGAGTGAGAAGCAATTCTTCCGAGTTAGTGGTATAGAATCCAAAAGACTTGAAATTTGGAGAGAAGTGAAGTTATTTCCTGGTGAAATTGCATGTGTTCTTGCAATATTGAGCTCTGCTAAACACTAATATTCAATCCACAGTTTGTGAGAGTGTTAAGACACCAATAGTCATTAGTGTAGTAGGATTACTTTTTTTTTGGAACCCTTAGCACTTTATTAGCACTAGTTAAAAAACTTGAAGTTAGTAATGCTACTGACAAGAGTATATGCTCATATGTGCAGGTTAGCATATAGGGTTCTGCTTTTTCTTTGATTTATATTATTGGCACGAATGAAAAATTAACCCTAAAAACGGCCAATCTTCCCCACTAACAGTAGCTCTGTGTACACCAGAGTTGTTTATAAAGTGAAGTAAGAACATAAATTTGTCATGTTAGCAGAGGCAGACTCTTCTAAATAATATATTTAATGACATAGGCAGAATTCTATTTATGCTCTTTATTTTCAGAACAGTAATGTATTAATTCTTTAAGATTGCTCTATGCTTGCTATACAGACTGAAGGTAGATATGGTCTCTGCTTTGTGGCTTTAAACTCTGAATAAATATAATATTGGAAATGCACAAAGGGCCCATGGTGGCTAAATGTCATCTCGGCAAATAGCTGTTTTGGGGTGTTAATGCATATATAAGCTTTTGACTTGCACAAGATCATGTTTTGGCTACATGCCAATACCTGAAGGGATTCATTTAAGAGCTTTGCAGAAACGCGTGTTTCTCTTCCCCCCTGCCTAATAATTGCTTTTTAAGCTGTACTAACAAGATACCTTTCAATTTTGGTTTCTAACCAAATTAAATCCTTGCTAAATTTTCTTTGCCAAAATTCAAGTTTATAATTTTCTCTTGTTAAATCTCATGCCTTGGCACTAATTGAGACAAATTTTCTTGCTAGTATTTGCTGCAGACACATTGCTATTGTTATGCACACGTACACTATTGGTGGCATTCTTACTCATTTTTAAATCAGTTCATTCTGGTGAAAGTAGCATGCCCCAGGAATGGAAATTGCACAGCTTTTTCTTGTGGTTGTGTTAAGACAAACCTCAATGCTGACCACGTTTCACAAAAGCCAATGTTCCAGCTGCCTGCCTATAGGTATGGCCTATTTTTGTTGGCTAAGCTTTAATAACCACGGTTTTTCTTGCTTATCACCTTAGGAAGTTTCATTTTTCTACAGCCATTACAACATTGGTCAAATGTATTCATTCTACTTAAACATCATTGTCATTTTATGTGAAATGAGAAATGTTTTTGGCATCTTATAGCCTGTTTTAGAATTAGTAGCCTGAATTGCTTTAATACAAGCTTCATAGAACAATTTGAAAGCCCTTCCTTACTTCTGAGTTTAATCTTTGCAAATTGAATAGAAAGATGGCTGTGTTTGTTGTATTACAAGATTGTGTTCTTCATGTAAACTTTAGAAAGGTAATCAATATTAAAAATTCACCAGCTATGGCTCAAAAATACTTGCTTCTTTGACCTGGACAGTGGAAACATACGCAATTGCTAGTCTATTTCTTTTTACATCTGTTGCTGAAACAGCTGTTTTTAGTGCCCTGTGCTTACATATCTTCAAGAATCCATCAAAGAGTGTCTGTCCAAAGCTATATGCAACAGCTTGATAGGTTATCTTTCATCTGGATGTAAAAGTACTGTTTCCTACTCTCCAAGTATGGTTGATGTCAGTACCTTTACTATTTTGGGACTCCGTTGGCAGCTGGTAATGATCTGAGTTGCATGCTAAGCTTTTATGGATTTAATGTGATGACTAATTTACATTCTTACAGTGTTAATGCAGCATCACAGTACTTGAATATTAAGAATTATTACTTTATTCAGCCAAACTAATTCCAAGGCCCTTGTTTTGATAATCCTAGATACTAAGAGGGGAAAAGGGTTAGGCAGGATGTTTAAAGTGAAACTAAGGCTACTTATATTCTGAAACTGGTGTCTGTCTATGTAACTAAGGTAGACATTACTTGGAAAATTGAACGTTTTTGATAGCTTACATTCTTGAAGCTACACCTCTAAATAGTTCTCTCTAGCATGACAGAAAATATCTATATTACCACCTGTTCTGGGGGAAAGCCTCAAAAAGTCTATTGTCATTCAGCATTGTTAGAACTCCCTAAACTGACAATGTATCTTTTTTTTTGTTTGCTTGTTTATTCTCATTTTCTGTTATGCTCTCGTTCTGTCCCTAACTGAAGCAGTAGCAGAAAGGCATTCTGAAAATCTGTTCATTTTCATGGTAATTAGAATTGGTATCTCTTACTACTACTGTGATTCCCTTTCCTAGCAGTGGTGTTAATCTGTCCACTTGGTAAGCAGGTGTTAAGCTAATAGGAAAATAAAACAGTAAAAATTAATCATTTGCTGTCAGCTTAATGAGCTGAGAGGACAAGCATTGTGCAGGAAGTGGAAGCAGAGGTAGACTACTGAGGAGGAGTTTGGAAACACTGCCCAGGCATGAAAGGATGGTGTTAGGAAAGTGAAAATTTACCTGGGATTAATGCTTGCAGAGGATGCCTATGGTAATAAGAAGAACTTTTGTTCCTATACTGGTAATAAAAAGCCAAAGAAGGACCTGGGTCTAGCTCTGAGCTGTGGGTGAGGATTGAGTCAGTGGTTACTGGAGGCAACTGGGCCCATATTAAATAGTCTATGGGACCCACTGAGCTCCATCCAGTGGAGTTGAGAGAAGAGGGTCAAGTCCTAGCAAGGCTGCTGTCTGTCATCTTTAAAAGTTTACTGAGAATCAGAGGTTTCTGATAAGCTGGGGATCTTTGAGATGGTCAGCCTTTGCTTGGTCAAGCAAATGTTCTGACTGCAGTTGTTAAAATGGGGTGTTATTTAACATTTTAACAATGAGTTGGAATATCTGTACAGGTACTTAAAAGGATTCAAATGGATTTAGAAAAAAATAAGAGAAAATAATTTTAAAAGAAGAAAATCAGAAATAAGGTGGGAAATAAAGAGCTAATACTTACTGAAATGCCAGGCAAAATCATAAAGTTTATTACAATTTTCTGTACTAAATTTGGATGTGTTATGAAATTGGCCAGCTCAGCTGCTTGGCACTTTGATAGCACTTGGATTAGTCATGGAGAGAAGTCAGTCTTTGGACATTATATTTCAACAGCTGGTTTATTTTGTGTGTAAGGCATTGCTATGTTTCGCTTGATGAAGAGCCCATCAGTGGAATGTTGTTACATCATGAGACATAACTTCAATTAGTACGAACTTCTAGAATGACACTTGAATTAAATATTAACATTTTCTATGGTTTGAGTAAGTAAACAAAGGACTCGGTGTTTTAATCTTTCTTCTCTGCAAGGAAGGATAAAAGGGAAACCTGTATTCTGACCATCAAAACAGCTGGGGAAAAAAAAGCTTGCCTACTTGATTATATTGATTTAGCATGTGAGAAAGGACTTTTCTCGGTGGTGTTTTTGTCTTCTTAAATCTAAAAGTGTTAGGAAATACAACTTTGATAGCCGCCTGATTTTGCTGGAGATGGTATATGGGAAGAGGTCAAACTCGGAAAAGGGTCTTTCATGAGGAGAGCAAATTCTTACAAACTCATCTTTTTTTTCCATCCAATGTGTTTCAAATTCTTGGAATAAACCCACTGCCTCTTCACAATTTGAGTTTCACTTTCTTGGCGTTATGGAGTTGAAATCCTGTTAAGTCCATTGTGGTCTGTGACTTAAGTCTTTACCTGTGTAGAACAAATTGTGGGATCAAAGTCTACTGCCAGAGTAGGCAAACTCTGCCTTTCAAAAATAAATAGCTAATATGTGGTCAGGGAAAAAAAAAGTTACAGGCTGTAAAACCAAATGGGATGAATTAGAGGGTAAACCTCTCCTGTGCTTCTCTGAGTGTGTTTAAAATATGTTAAACCCTTTCTTCATCCAGATGCTGATCTGTGGTAGAATTAAGCCTAACTTACCTTTAAGAAGCACTACATCTTCAACTTTAACCGAAGCAGTTCATGCCTATACAGAAAAGCAACAATGCGGTTACATCAGTGCTTTGGACTTCAGTCCTCAGCCACTGCTTTGGACTTCTATTTTTGCAATCAGTTGTCTTTTTCTTGTACTCTCTTGGCTCCAGGCTCTGTGTTACTCTATGGTGTTCTTCACAGGTGTACCCTTTTTCTTGTCCTGTTGTACATAAAATTAGAATAACAGCAGTTCCTTATTTGCTAAGTTGTGTAACCCTGGTTTCCTTACTCTAACATGCAGTATTCAAATCCTGGAGGAATGGAAAGAATGGAATAAGTACAGATTGCAAGTGGATTTAAGTTGCAATTACAAAGATATAGCCTCTCTGCATTGAGGCGGTAGACAATAGAGGGGCTACAAGGCAAATTTTACATAGTCAATGAAGCTTTTATTTTGATTTGAAAACTAACAGCTATACAGTTAATAAAATGCGCTGAAAAAAGTAATTTATTCTACCTATCATATAAACTTATTTTTTCATTTAAGTATAAAGTTTTTTTTTAATTATGCTTTTTCAGTAAAGTAATTGTGTAATGTTGAAAATGTATTTAGCAAAGTTTAAGTAAAACAATATATAATGGTAAAGTTTCATTTTAGAAGCTATATATTTAACATTTAATTTATTGGCACACTTTGGAATAATTTTTTAGGGTTTTCAGATGTGCTGTAACACTTTATTTGTTTCTTTTCAGTCATTATTTAATCTACTGGAGTTTCGAAGACTAGTTTTGAATTTCAATCCTCCTGCAAATGCTCAAGACTTGCCTCGAAACCAAAAGGTAAAATTAGAAGCTGACTTCCCCTAGTGGTTAATAACGGCATTTCTCTATTGTAATTGATTTTTGCACTGCTCTCTAGTTCAAATTAGCACAGATGTTATAGGTGCCAATTAATATCGCTCTGAGCTTCTTATTATGGATCTTACATAAAACACTTTGGCTTTGTAGTAGAGTACCTCTCTTAACATCCTGCCCTGTAGACTGCTCAGCAAACAACCGCATAGACTAGATTCAGTGGAAGGGCTACTCTGAGCCTTGTGCAACAGCTGTGGCAGCACTGATGCTAGTGGGTGAGCATTTTTAATGTGGAAGTAGTTTGTATGAAGAAGCATGTTTTATTCTGCACCCCTTGCACTGTGCAGCTGTGGGCATACTTTTTGGTTAGTCTGCATGTGTTTGATCTGTATAGGTTTTTTGGCAGCTTTGTTAGCGTTGACCTGGCCCCCTCATTGCTTTTTGGGGATGTTTATTATTTGCAACTCATGATCTGAGATTAAGCTTTTGATTATTAGCTAGTCTCTTCTGGACATTTAGCAAAGTGATTGTAAACATAAATTTTCTCATGCTCATTCTGGTATTCATATGGGGTTGTGGAACAGAGGAGTTGGCTCAGGTTTCTTGTAACCTCAGGTTAATGTGGAAGAATGGGCATGGACTGACAGACAAAACAGGCCAAGTTTTCTTCCTTCAGTAGATGCTCTCTGAGGAAAAATGCATAGGAGTACACTGAATTCTGTGCTATAAAATAGTTAAAGAAATGGAAAGAGGAAGTAGCTGCATGAAATGTGAAAACACTTAATGTCCTGGTTTTTCAGGTAAACAGAGCAATGAATTCTTGCATATCCAGAAATTAGACTGTTGTCCTTTACTCCTTCCTTTTAGATTTTACACATGGAGTGTGTTGTCAGCCTGTTTTTATTTGTTTGGCACTTCAGGCTTGATTGGAATGTTCACTAGCAAAAATTAAGCTGCAATTCAAACAAACAAACAAACAAAAAACAAAGAAATTAGTGTCCATTTTCAAAACCTCTAGGTATGCACCGTTAAAGGGAAGTTGCATGTTCAATCATAATTGTATAATCCCTTTTTCCACCTGCACCCTCATTCCCCCCACTGAAGAACAAGGTGTCACTTGTTTTCTTAAGGAAAAAAATGTTTGCAATAGATTGTGAGATGGTGTGCAGATACAGCATTGGTAGTGTTGGGAACATATCACAAGAGTGTGGCAAGATGGTGTATTTTAGTAAGGGCAGAATAAAGTCATGTTATGTTCTACCAAAGAGTTTTCCTGAAATATTTAATTATTTTTTTTTTAGATTGACTTTCTGGCCTGTGTTTCATTATTGGTTGTTTTAATAATATACTCCAGTACTCAAATTTCTTTACCGTCATTTTTGAGGGCTTAAAAAGGCAGTTGGCATCAAAGAGGAGATACGAAATAGATAATGCCATGTTGTTGTCTTTGAAAAATGGCTTACCAGAGCATTGATGTTAGAAGCCATATGCGACTTTAGCAATTCCAAAGTGCTATTGCTTAGAAATTCTGACCATGACAAACAATACTAAGGCTGTGTAAATTTGTGAGACACTGAGCAAATGATAGGGAGTTGTGTAGGAACCTACTGCAAGCCTGCTAGTAAGATTAGCAGTAGTTTGTATCCTCTCCTACGTCTAAATACCAGAATGGAATTGTAAATTATTTATGCACTCATATCTCTTATCTGCAGCTCAAAGGGGATTGCATTTATGTTGAAATATGTTGTGGGTAGACGTTCAGAAAAGAGAACTCTTCATTAGTTGAAACATAGACAGTAGAAATAAATAGGCATGTCCCCAAATATGGTGCTTATATTTCATTATATGGTGAAGACAAGTAGAATCAAATTCATTTAAAGTTGTAATATAAACCTCCACTTGACAAGAAAAAAAAGTCCTGGAGAAAAAATGCCCTGGAAAATGTACTTCTGTCTTCTTACTTGTTTTAAAAAATATCGTGACTCAGTGTTGTTTTTTTTTTTTTCTCTCTCTTTTTTTTTTTTTTTTTTTTTTGGTGCTGATAGTGGTTTGTGTGTGTGGTTTGTTTTTTTTTTGGTTTTGCTTTTTTTTTTCCCCACTTAATCTTAAATGCTGGGTGTGACTTACATAACCTGCTAATAAAGAAAAAAATTAATAATCTCAGATTTTCAAGACCTTGGTTTACATCTTGTCATCTTGTTTTGTTTCTGTTTGATGGAAAGTAGGGTTTAATTCTAAGATTGTGACAGTGTCTTGATATAGAATTAAAGCATTTGGTTGCACTTCAGGCAATATTCCATAGTAAGATGTTTCCATCCTTTCCTATCAATATATTGAATCTAAATGCCGGTAATAATTTGACATGTAAAATTTTTCATCCAGAAGTCATTTGTATAAATTTTTTACTTAAGCAAACAAAAAAACCCACTGCCACCAGCACAAAAAAAAATGCACGCATGTTTGCCTCAGTTAACTGGACTTTGTTTTTCTTGTTTTTCAAACATTGGCATACATTTAAAATCTCAGATCAGTTTTTTCTTCTCATGTGAAATTCCTTTTCCTCGGTTGGTGTGTTACTCAGCTTCTTCCTGCGGAACAAAATATGGTTGGCTGTAGTCACTGCAGCCCCTGTGCCCTCCCAGCTCTCTTAGCTCCTGCTGCCATGCAGCTCCAGCTGTATGCAGTGAGGCCACCTGAATATTTGGTGTGGACTGGATCTTCAAGAAGCTTTTTATTATCACAAGAAAGGGGTTACTGTATTACAGGTCAGCATGTCCTTCCCAGTGTTTCAACATTATTGTTATGCCAGTGTCCTGGCATACTGACTGAGAATAATGAATGCTTGCTATGCATTAAACATCTAGATTGCTTTAGAAGCATTTCTTAATCATAGATTGTCCCAACATCAGAGCATTAAGAAGTTGCTTATGCAGGCAAGATGGGTGATAAAATAGAGAACATTTTAGATGATAAACTTTCTGTACAGCTTTTGTTTTAAAATTGATTTTAACTTTTTTCTCATTTCATGTAGAGTGTACTTGAATATTGAGAACCTTGTGCTGTGCTGTGGTTACTTCAGCAGTTCTTTTTGTAATAAAATGTGAGTCCTTTGTAGAACTGTCCATGGCTTGGGGACTGGCTCACATCCACTTGAAGATTTTAGGCTTTGTTTAGTCAGAATCGCTGTTTGTTGAGCTAATGCCTACATGTTAAAGGATGATGGCAAATGCATTAAAGAGAGCTTTCAAAAAAAAACCCAACACATTTTATTCATTTTAGAGAACCTTTTTCGGCTTTAGAGGAACATTTGTTCTGAGTAATCATTTTGAAATCAGTAGCCAGTTGATAACCCAAAACTACAATTATTTCTGAAACTCAGCAAAGTAAGTAGTGTAAGACTGGGTGGGTAATGCAAGAATGCTTATTGCTTCTGCAATTCAAATTTAATAAAAGAAAGATGATATCTAGATTATTCTTTGGTCAATCATCTACACGTATATTATGCCTGTGAACAGGTGATTGCTAGTTCTGAAGCATCTTGATAAAATGTATCTAAAACTCTGTTCATCTTTAGTAGATCACTTTATGAAAATAGTAAGAACAAATCACTTCAGAACTTGTTTCTCTGTTTTCTTGTTAGAAATTGATTTAAAGATATAAATGGAAAACTGATTTTATTCTAATTATGAAGACTGATTGCTGAATTAGGGTGTCATTTGACAAAGTCTTCAGCCTTTTCTGTGAACATTGGTGTAATTGGTCAATGTTTTGCAAGGTGTACTAGAAGAGCAAGTGAAACATTTTGGGGATTTACATGACCAGAAGTAGTTTTTAAGTAATAAGCAGAACACATTCCAGTTCCACACAATGCATGGTTTTTAAAGATGAAATAAAAGACTGTATGTACTAGAAGCTTTATGTGCACTGGATTCACAGGTGAATAACTAAACAGGTCTGCTCTTTGATGAGCACATTTGTCACCAAGTTATTCCAGTTTGGCCCGTATCTGACATCTGTGCTGTGTTTGTATCATAATTTGTTCTACATGCAAGTGGATATTACATGGGTTTTAATTTCACAAGCGTGTGTCAACTATTTGCTCGGGAGTAAGAATGATATCCAGTCTCCACAGCAGTAAAATTGTGGATTAATCTATGGTGTGATTGATTGTGTTTCAATTTACTTGTTTTTCATTATACAGGTGAAGGTAGTTCTTTTGTTTCTTTCCTGGAAACCATATAATTTTTTATTTATTTTTTTTAAGTTTTCAAGAGAGCAGGCTATTTCTGTTAAGAGAAATAACAATCTATTTACACGTTATAAATTCAGAGTCTTCAGGTAACAAAAAAACTTCAAACAAAGGCAGTGCATAGGCTCACAAGTAATTCTGCTAGATTTAGAGAGGGATGCTAAGTCAACAAAAGTGATGCATATGGTTGCAGTGTTTTACTTGAGGCTTTGTAAAATCTGCCTGCACTAACTGATAGGGCTGTATGTGGTGTTCTTTGAGGAACCTGCATGCTTTCAACTTTCTTACACTAAATGAAGCTTGCATGCTATTTCTTATCTCATCTAATTATTCTTGTGTTGTATTTTTAATAATTCACTCAACTTCAATTTTTTTTCTTCTGCTCAGTGTATCAGATGCACACATAATTGTAAATAGCTTTCCTCCATTGTTTATCCAATTAACTTCACTTTTGCTATATTGGAGTTGTATGATAAGTGTAGGGATAAGTCATACCTGATAATGAGATGCAGTGATTATATGGAAAAATATTTTTCTTATAAAACTAAAATTCCATGGATTATCCTGTAGGGAAAAGGTATCTCTTTTCTTTTTTCCTTTTCATTCTCCAGTATGGTTGTAAGCTATGTATATCAGCTGAAATTTGTTTAGTGGCTCCCAAATAAGATTCATGGTAAGACATACAAAACTGGGGTCACACGCCTAATAGAAATGAGCATGGAGAAGTTGGCTTGTGGCGCTGGGTGTGTAATATTTAGTAGTAAGTCTTGGGATTAACTGTTTTGTCTTAAGCTCAGCTCAGCTTTTCCACATGTTCATTCAGCCTTATTTTGAGCCAAACAGCCATGTCTAGTTGTGGTTTCATGGAGGTTTCAGTTCTTGAAGTGTAGTTTTCTTTCCAGAGAAGGTTATTGTGTAAATAGGACGTTATCTGTAATCAGTGGGAGGTTCCCTCTGAACATCAGGAAGCACTTCATTGTGCAGCTGACCAGACACTGGTGCAGGCTGCCCAGAGAGGTTGTGGAGTCACCCTTCCTGAAGAGCTTCTTTGAAGCTCCCTGGCATGGTCCTGGGCAACCGGCTCTGGGTGTCCCTGCTTAAGCAGGGGCCTGGACAGGATGGCCACCATCTTTTCCAACCTCAACTAGCCTGTGGTTCTGTGATAAAACTAAAAAGTAAAAGCCAGGTAACACAATCTTGGTAGTAATGCGTGTAAGTTTAAGTATTAGTATGACAACTGGTGGAATATTTGTTTAGCTCATTCAGTAACACTTCTTAAAACTATGTTTTTGTTGCTGCTTTGTTAAATATTTTTAATTCTTCAAATACAGGAACATAGGAATCTGCCTTTCATGCGTGAACTGAGGTACCTGTTTGCACTTCTAGTTGGTTCAAAGAGAAAATATGTCGACCCATCTAGAGCAGTTGAGATTCTTAAAGATGCTTTTAAATCAAATGATTCCCAACAGGTAATTTTTGTGCAATTTTATTCAAGATTATGCATGCTCTCATATGGTCATCTAGCAATAGGGAATACTTAAAATGGACAATCAAAAAGCCAAAATGTCCACAGGTGCTAAAAAGAGAATTCTAATTATTAGTCTTTTTGAACATTTTTTTCTAATATTGTGACCTCCAGTAACCTTTATTTAAATAAATATAAAAAACAAATTTAATAAATAATCTCTGGCATCATGACTACCAGATGCAGTACACTTTCTTACTTTCTTATTATATTAGAAACCTCAAAGTAAAGTACCTAACACCCTTTTTGAAACCTTCTTAGTAGTCCCACTTTTTTGCTTTTAGGGCTTAGTTTAAAGTCTAAGTTTGTGTTTTTTGAAAGAGTTTAATTTTTCTGATCTTACACATCCAAGGCTGTGTAAGCCAAGTATACTATTTGTCTAGATACTGGTTTTGTGGGCCATAATATCCATATTCAAGTATCTTGCCTAAATCACTGCATCTGTATTTTGCTTTTCTGAGAAACACTTTGTTTCTTCATAAGATTTATTTTTCGCTCATGAGGTTATATGGTTAAGGTATTTAGCTGCAGCAACATGCTGAATTTAGTGCTTGGTGAAAGTAATATTAGTCACCACTTGATAGATACCAAAGGGTTTGAACAATGGGATTCATGAGATGCCTTTGAATTGCCATGGTATGAAAGCTGAGCCCAAGTAATGAGAATCACAGGACTGTGAAAGCTACCCGTAAAAAAACAAAACTATGGCATAGTCTTAGGCATAGTGTGACTCTGGAGTTCTTGTAAGAGGATGTGCTTCTATGCTGATCATGTAAAGTGGTACTTCATTGTATTCTGTAGTATATGTGAATGTTTACTGACCGTTTAATATTTTCCAACAGCAAGATGTTAGTGAATTTACACACAAATTATTAGATTGGTTAGAAGATGCCTTCCAAATTAAAGCTGAAGAAGAGAGGTAAGATTGTTCTACTACTCTCTAAATTGAACATTTCAATAAGGAAAAGGCAACCCAACCAAATGAAAATCTGTCTCTAACTGTATGGCTGAAAAAGATCCAACTCTATAGCTTATATCAGTTAAAATGTAATTTTCCATACATGCTGATACTTTAAATTTACCATTAATTTCCTTTTTCACCTACTTCTTTTATGTTAGAAATCTTAATGAATGAATTCCAAAATTTCTGAACAATAGAGATATATATTGTCAGTAATGTTAGCTTGTTTCTCACTTGAGTGTAGTTTTACTTTTCAGTACTATAGTGTAAATTCTTCAAAACCTTGCTCCTGTTTCCCTTTTCAGAAGATAATGTTCATAGTTTGTGTACGTGAACATCTGTAAACTGTCTTTTGAATATGCAATTGTTTCTAGAGTGTTGGAAGAAACTTTTTTTTTTTCTTTTTTTTTTACAAGGGCTATGTGCTATTTAACCACTCACAAAATGAATTTGATTTACATAAATTTTCTTGAAATGAAGCACTTCTGAAACTTAATTTTCAGATTGTACTTACTATTGCAAATATGTGAATTGTTATTGCCTTTAGTGGAAAGAACAAAACATAATGAACTGTAACTAAGTAAAATAGGCGGCATTTCCATAATGAATTCAAAATATTCTACTCTTATTTTTGTAAAAAGATTTACGGCTTTGTGGGATCTTGCGCTAACACACTCTGTTTTCAGGGATGGAGAGAAACCAAAGAACCCAATGGTGGAGTTGTTTTATGGACGATTTCTAGCAGTTGGTGTACTTGAAGGTATGCACCTGAATTTGCTCGGACTTCTCTGCTGGTGCCTGTTGAGTGCTTATCTAAGTACCTAGGTAAATGATGCATTTATATGATTTTAGCTGTCTGCAGAAATACACTTGGAGAATACACCTGCAGTGTGTGTCAAAAGGTTATCCTGAACGTGAATGTAGTGAACTTCAGCAGTCCAGGAAGACTGTTTTGATACCTTTCAGGAGTTGAGTGTATGTCCTGAAGCACAGAAGTTAAGGGGAGATGCTGAGCAAAAATGGTTGCAAGAACTGATTATCATGGCATTTTTGCCCTGCTAAAGGTGTACAGAAGTCAAACGACTGCATTTCCTACAGCTAGTCTCTGACACTCTGCTTCAGTTAATAAAATTTTGAATTTCAATTACTGCATTTTCTTCTGTACAGTTTCTGGTACAGATAACTCACCTTCTTAAAAGTATTGTTCCTTGAAAACAAGGAAACATCAGAAGCCTGGTCAAGGTCAATGTCACAGAGTGTGCTGAGGAGTCAGAGAGTGTAGAATGAGCTTCTCTTTGTTATCTACATTTAATTTGCAGATTTGCATTATTGTCAATTTCCAGGAGGCCGTCAGCTGTGAAAGCATTTTAATGTTGCTTATTCAGTCCCCATCCCAAGAGCAAATGTTTCTTGAGATGTGTTTGAATGAACCAGCTATAATCTTTAAAGTGTTTTCCAGGTTGTTTCTTGGCCTGGAATACTGTAGCTAATGCTGCTTTGCTGTCAGACTTCAAAAATGTTCTCCAGATTACTTGCTACTAGCTAGTATTCTCACTCTTCTGCATTTGAGTACTTTAGTCCCTCACATTCTCATCTCAACAGAGGAGATATAAAAAACAAACCAAGGAAAAGAAACTGGCTGATGCAAGAAGACTAAATTTATTTCATCCTAAAGTCAGTAACAATTTTAAATTGAAATCACTCGCCACCCATATTTCTTCTCATGTTTAAACATACATCTTTATGCACTATTACCAAATTACGATCTTGTTTTCAGGACAGAAATCATGAATGTGCTCTTGAGGCTTATTTTTGCAAAATGTATAAAGGGCAGCTTCATACCAGCAGTTCCACAGAGTGATGATACAGTACAGGGTTGTACTACTCAGCTGCTATTTGCAAGTGGAGGACTTTGACTTCACATCACAGTTTTACACACATAAAACATTGTGAGTTTTTTTGTTTGTTTTTTTTTTTGATATAACAGATAAGTGCAGAAACAAGGCAAAAATTGTTTAAGAAGAAAAACAGTCATTTTCAGTGTTATGTTGAAGCGACTTTTGAAGTATCTTAAAGATATATAAGTGAGTTGCTCAATAAGAAAATGTGAGCATTGTTCAGTAGACTAGGCCAGGTGACATAGAATTGTTTGTTTGGTGGTTATTGTTCTTTTGTTTTGTTTTACAGTTTTAGGAATGATCACTTAACCTTTAATGTTTAATTTCTTATGTGAAGGTAAAAAATTTGAAAACACAGAAATGTTTGGCCAGTATCCACTCCAGGTTAATGGCTTTAAAGATCTGCATGAGTGCCTAGAAGCTGCAATGATTGAAGGGGAAATTGAATCTCTCCATTCAGAAAACTCTGCCAAGTCTGGTCAAGAGGTGAGTTGAATGCTTCTGTGGGCTTCTCTCAAAATGTTACTGTCATGCTGTTTATTTTTCATTTTTTGTTGTTGTTGTTTTTGTCTTTTTTTTTTTTTTTTTTTTGTGTGTGTGTCTTGTGACCCACTGTTTATTGCCCTGCATGTTCTGATGTCTGGCATTATAGGTTCATTAATTTTGGGGCTTGTATCTCTTCTAGATTATTGAGAGAATCATCTTTTGGTATTACATCACTGGTTTCAACCTGTTGCTGGTATTTGATCTCCAGAGAGGTCATATTTCTCCTTTTATTATTTTATTTTATTTTATTTTATTTTATTTTATTTTATTTTATTTTATTTTATTTTATTTTATTTTATTTTATTTTATTTTATTTTATTTTATTTTATTTTATTTTATTTTATTTTATTTTATTTTTAACCTTTAATGGTTAAAAAAGGTTCTATAGTGGATGAAAGGATAGTCACGTGCTGTTCTAGTGTTAAACTTTGAGCTCTGTGAAGGTGTCTGGATTTTAATCAGTTTAGCTTCTTAGCATGTGAAAACATAGTCATGTTGACAGCAGTGGCAAAATGAGAAAGTTAACATTAAAACCTAAAGTAGAAAGCATTACTTTATTACTACCAGAGCCAAGTAAATTGATTATATTTCCCTGGACTTAAATAATTAATTTGTAGTGGCTGCAGCTATTAGTAGTGCTTAAAAATTAATGCCTCAAAGTTAGAAGATTTGGAATTACTGAAGGAAGCTGAATTTCTTGTCTCTGCTGAATAAAGTCTTCAAGTGGCATTCATCTGAGGTGATAGATGTCTAACTTGATATGGTAGTCTTGTGTATTGAGAGATCCATTTTATCCTGAAAGTAAGATTCTTTCTTGTTTCCACCATTCTTTTTAATGGGATGTTTAGTTCGTTGTTCACTATGTTTATAAAAATAGTGCATAAAAACCTCAGCCATGCAATAGGGTGTTGGCACGTGAGTTAACATTCAAACAGGTAAAAAGAAACATTCCCTATCCCAAGGAACTTAAAACCAAACTCAGGAAAAGATGGAGGTCAGTGTACACACTTGGGCTTAGAAGTAAGAAGAAAGTCAGATAGCAGTTGTCAGCACTATGGTTGATGAACTTCAGCATGTTAGGAGTTTACTCATTGTTAAGTGGTTTGGGGTCAGTAGAAAGGTTTTAGGGAAGGATTGTGATTTGGGTTTGCTGATTTTAGCACTGAAATGTACTGCTGTGTGAAGGAGCTGCACAACATAAGTTATAATTGGCTCCTTTAAAACTGAGGTGGTACTTGGTGAAGGCTAACACAGACAAGACCAGGGAAGGCAGCTCATTTTGTGTGGAGGATGAGGAGGTACTTTGAAGGCAGCGAACTAGGAAAATTCATCAACAGCCTGGGTAGCTGTTAGAGTGACAAGACTGTTTGCTAAAGCTTGGCGAGGGGAGAAGAGAGGAAATATAGCACTGAGTTGTGAAATAGTAAATAGTCGAGAAACTAGACCAGAATTTTAGCCATGAGCAAAGGAAGAAAAGTCTGTCTTGGAGGTATTACGTGAAAAGAATATTCAAGATGTTTTGCTGGGTAGAGAGCTTGAATTGAGCCCTGAGTCAAATACATTGGACATTGGCATCAAAATTGTCTGACAGCCATGTCTACAGTAATCAGGAGAAGCTCAGCTTGATGCTTAGACTTCCAAAATATATTAGATATCTATAAATGCATAGACTACATTTTTTTATTTTGGGGAGTGGAGATAAAAAAAAATAATTCTAATTCAGGAGATGGAATTAAATTTGTCTTGTAGTTGGGTTTACTGAGAAGCAAAGTATAAAAAGAGACTAAGGATAGAGCATTGATGAATATCCAAAGAAAGCTGGGATAAGGTGATAATAACAGGTTCATCCATGGACAGGTTAGCAGTGATTATGAGAGAGAAAAAACTTCAAGAGGCAGTTTTTATATGAAGGAGATTTCAAGAAAAAAAGTTTTCAGTTTTACAGTGCTGAGAGCACTTACTGATGTGTAAGGAGGTCATTAGAAACTTCGAGTGTTACCAGGTGAATGAAAGGGTCAGAAACGAGTCTGAGGGAACTAGAAGGAAGATCACTTCATAAAGTATAAACAAGCCTTTCTCTGGCCTTTAGAGAGTTATAGAAGAATAGTAGAACAGTTGGCAAGGCAGAGAGGTTCAAGAGTAGATTGCTTTTAGTACAAGTGAGATAAATGTGAAAGGAATGCCTTTCTGCCTGCTCTGCTTTAATGCAGTTAGCAGTAGGTGAGTTGAAATGCTCTGATGTGCACAGGTGACAAATGATCTCTGTTTTCAGTGAAGCTGAAAGACAGAAGCTTTAGAAAGCTTATGCTGATACACTCTCTAAAAGCAATTTCTACCACAGCTATGTCAGTGTGCAAGTATTGTACCATTATTACTGAAGTTCTGTTGCTGAAAGACATTTATTGTGGGTTTTTCTGTTTTTGCTTTGTTCAGCACTGGTTCACTGAGCTTCCTCCTGTCTTAACTTTTGAGTTATCAAGATTTGAATTTAATCAGGCTTTGGGGAGACCAGAGAAGATACACAACAAATTAGAATTTCCTCCAATTTTATACCTGGACAGGTACAGTATATTATCTGCAAAGTCTTAGTATAAATGTAAATTTAACGTCTTGAGTTTCATGAGGTTGCTAGTGCATCTCATAGCCAGGTAAATCACAGTAAATTTCTATTCTGTCTGAAAAAGTTGTAATTTCATGGGTTTCAGTGACTGCTTCAGAAAATATACACAGATAGCAACTTACGACATACTGCTACATCATGCCAAAACCCACTTACACTTCAGTTTTTAACTTATTACTAGGTAGTTATATACACAGGCAAAATACTCAGTAAAATGTCACTGTCTTGCAGTGTTTATTGGTCAGCTCAGGAAAGAGGGTGAGAAAAGTCAGATATTTCATGGTGTTCCAGGTAGACTGCATGGTTTGAAGATACCCAGAATGTAAGGACCTGCAGCATCAGTGCATGATGTCTGTATGTAGAGGTGAACTATCATCATGGCTTTCTAGATACTAAATGTTATTTGTGAGCCTAAGCAATGAAGCAAGATTATTGCTACCTGGCTGCTTCTAAAACCACTTCAGAAGCTTTCCAAATACTTGTTTGTATACATTTATAGGATGCATCCATGGTGTGTATGAATAGAGCTTTTGACACTGGGGATAAAGCATTACTGAAAGTTGGGGCACGGGGATGGGCATAATTAATTTACTTCTCAGGTCTTGATATGTTGTAGATAAAACAAGTTTTGGAGCATGAATTTTTTTCTTTGTTTTTTTGATTTTAGCACTAAGTGTCATTGCTGATGAATACAGACCTTGTTTTCAGTGTTCTAATTATATGGACTGATGTAACTTTCATGTTTTACAGGTATATGCACAAAAACAGAGAAATAACAAGAATTAAACGGGATGAAATCAAGAGACTCAAAGAGTATCTCACGGTTTTACAACAGAGATTAGAACGGTACTATAGATAATTGTTCCCAGTGTAAATGGAAATAATGTTATGGGCTATGTAGAACAGAATAACTCCTTTCAACTCTACATTTTGTGTAGTTGTTTGCTCTCAATTTCACTGCTGTATCTCTCTTCTTTTACCGTTTCCTTTGGAAACTGTTTAAGCATGATAGTTGTGGTTTATGGAACTTGCTAGGAAAGGCTTGCTTTATTTGTAGTCAACCAGAAAAAATCCGTTTTGTTTGTTTGATTTTTATTTTTTTATTATTATTATTTTGTGTTTTTTTTTTTTTTTTTTTTTTTTGGTATATGTGAGTGATGGCATTAATACATTTTATGGTTAACAGATATTTAAGCTATGGTTCTGGTCCTAAACGATTCCCCTTGGTAGATGTCCTGCAGTATGCCTTGGAGTTTGCCTCCAGCAAACCGGTGTGCACATCTCCAGTGGATGACCTGGGTGCTAGTGCCCCCTCCAGTGGGACGCTGCCTGCCCAGACCTCACCCAGGTAAGGGCTGCTTCCCAACTCTCCTCCCAGGGTGAGACACAAGTGACCTGTTCAGGGTAAATCCAACAGCTGAGAGAGAGGGGAAGAAATCTGTTTCATTCATTGGATTGATACAACCAGGCATCTCCTAAGGCTTATAGTGTAAGATTTCTGCTCTCTTTCTAGAAGTATTTTTCGTCACGACAGACTTAAAAATAAATTAAGACAAAAAGTTAACAATCTGGTATTCTCCAATGTGCCTGTAAGAACTTCTTTAGGTGGAGAACTACCATTTTCAAATGAAGCACAAGAACTATAGTGCTTGATGGTCCTGAACATCAAAACTTGTGTAGTTTTTTAAACAGCAGGTCGTTGTCCTTTGCTTACTTGAAAGGACATCTACATTTCCAAATAAACACAATATCTGATGAGGTTACTGGTTCCCAGGTGGCTTATATGGTTTTAAGAATCTGAATTTGGGCAGCACATATGTGCTGCAGAGTTTTCAGGTTTCTGGTGTAGATTTCTTTTAATTTTTGCTTGAGAGTTAAACTCTTTCTTCTATTTTGCTCTGCTTACATTCCTGATTGAGATAGTCAGGAACCTAACGGCCCAACTTTAAATTCAGAGTAGCCAAAGCATTAGGGAGATAAATGTCTAAGAAAGATCTTTTTCTCACTATTGAAGCTAGTAACTGTTAGTATTAGTTAATAAAGTAGAGTACAAGTTAGGATAGGTCTTGACTAGGTGAACGCTAACAATTTATAACAGAACTTTTTATATTGCATTCAGGAAGCTGGGCTCTGGTTCAGTCAAGATACTTATATTTTATACTTTGATGAAGTAAATGAGTCTAAGAAGCTTTTAAAAGATTTCAAATGTATTACTGATAGAATGCCAACATATATCTATTGATGACTGATAAGAAAAGCTTTTAAGTTGCCATTGACTGCATGACATACAATATCAGAAGTTCTATACTTTGTTCAGATTCCTATATAGAAAGTTTATTCTGTAAAAATTCAAGTCTTACAACTTTTGTCAACCTCTAAAAGTGTGAACACATGTTTTGAGGAGTGACACTAAGCTCTTAATATTCTGACAATGTTCTGAACTATAGAACAGTTCCTCAGGTTCCTCAGGCTGTATCGTGGTGCCATACCCAAAGTAAATAAACAGTGCCTTGCTAAGAAGGTCTGCAGATTCGTGTTACACGTTGGATTACATGTATGCCATCTTGTTGATAGGAGGAGAAAAACATGTAACAGATTTTCATTTTTAATATTCTGCCCGTCATAGAATTTTTGTAAGTTGGCCGCTTTAGTGTTTGAATCACAAGACTTGCTTGGAACAAGTTTAGTGCTAAATTCACAGCCAGCCATAAATATTAGAGTCTCTTGTATTATTTTTATTGTGTGACATTATCTGAAGGTGTTGAATAGCATTTCAAGTAAAGTAAGTTGTGACTTGACCGATCCAATTCCTTTATTTGTGATAATAGTAACCAAAGTTCTTATTGTGCTAATGTGGTATACCACAAAGTTTTCAGGATTTACGTAGTAATTTTCATATTGATGTTTTAGGTACTTCTCTTGGATTGCTCTGTAGGAAATTACCATTTTTTTTTTTTGTATTCAGATTAAAAGCTTGTTTTTATAGTGCAGCGTTTAGTATGTGTATGTGATGATTCAATTTTGGTATTTCGTGTTTTGAATGAATGCAGCACAATAGATCAGCAGGGGCCTTCCTCTTCAGATGTTCCAAGCACATCTCCTGTACAAAGATCAGTAATACATAAACCATTCACACAATCACGAATTCCTCCTGATCTGCCAATGCATCCAGCACCAAGGCACATCACTGAGGAAGAGCTTTCCGTCCTAGAAGGCTGTCTACATCGCTGGAGGACTGAAGTAGAAAACGATACTAGAGGTATTGCCACAAACTGGAGAACGTAGCCACATTTGGAAAGGACTTCTGGACATGGGAAGGGAGGGGAGGGAAGTAGCCTTAATGTGCATGTGTGTGTTGAATTGTTTTTTGTACTTCTGAACTTACCACTAGCATATAAGAAAGTCAGTTATACATCTTAGTAGACTTGGAGGTATATTGACTGAAGATGCAAACAGTGCATTGAGTTTGTTTAGCGCAGCTTTTTCAACAAAGGTTTCTGCATGCAAGGTATTGGGGGAGAGTAGAGCAAAATGGACGTGGGATCCATGCCGAAGGACCATCTGCAAATGCATTTTAGATGTCAGTGTGATAGTGGGCTAGGCCTAGACTTGGTGATCTGCAGAGGTGTTTAGGGTAGAGTGGCCCCTTCAGTGAGGGAGAATTCAGTGAATTTCTGAGCAAAGACTTTCTGGACTGGGTAGACCTTTTAGTCCATTCTGATGCCCTGAGGAAAACCATGTAAGTAGTTGTTCCAGCATCAGTGGGATTGGTTGAGTTTTAGGAAATGAGCAACAGTGGATCACAAATCATTATCTGCTTTCTCATCTGAAATTCATCATTGGGTCTATAGGTAGGTAAACAGATGCATCAATTGTGGAATGTACAGAGCCTTTAACGAGAAAAAATAAAGATATATTCCTGCACATTTATACAGCGTCACAGAAGAGGTTTTTTATTTTTTTCTTTTAGATTTACAAGAAAGTATATCTAGAATACATCGGACAATTGAATTGATGTACTCTGACAAAACAATGGTCCAAGTAAGTACAATTTCTGCATCAATAATAGATGTTTTTGTCACTTCTATTAAAATTCTTAGATGCTTGAAAAAGAGCGCAAGTATACAACTATTATATACAGTGGATTTAGAAATTTCATTGGAAAATCACTGTAGGTTTTGCAAGTCTTTTAATTATGCATAGTCAGATGAAAGACAATTATAATATTTTACGGGTGATGCGAGACAGATACAACATGCAACATGCTTAAGTTTAAGCAACTTCGTGATGAAAAGTCAAAATAAGTTCCATCTCTGATCAACTCTTTTGAATTCAGAACTAAAGTTTTAATCCGACTATAAAATTTTCTCACCCCCCAATTTGACCTTGTTACTTGGGAGTTTAATGCCTTTAAGGATGACAATGCATTAGGCACAAGAAACTATTATTTTTATATACCTTATACTCGATGTTTATTTGCCATTGTACATGTAAGTTGCAGCCTCCATACTAAGACTTGGGAACTCAAGGCTCCTGGTTTTAATTAATAGCTAGTAATGCCAGTAGGACTCTCTGTGTGGGACTTTTTTATTATTTTTGTTTTTTAAATGTCTCTATTTAATGTTCATCACAACCTTGACTTTTGGGCTAATGTGCATTTTGGGGAGATTCACATGCTCTGTAATCTGAAAGCAGTTTTAGAATGCTTTGTTCTGGAGTTACGGCTCCTGCTTTATTTCTGATGTTCACAAGCTCATGTATGCTTACTGAGACAGGTTTTAAGGTTAAGGCTTACTTCCTCTGTTGCTAACAGAAAGTAACAAGAGTTATTTTCCTTCCAAGTAAGATCTTTTCAGCTTAGTTTTCCTTGAGTTACTGTTTCATTTTGTATGTGGCTAGTAATAGTTCGTGGCAGCTGAACTCTGATGTTAAGAGTTTCAGGCAGACTGGCCTAGATGGCATTCTTTAAGCTTGCTGCTGGCAGGCTTTTTTTCATCAATGCTTGTTGTAACAGGAAGGCTACAGGCTACATCATCTAGCACTAAAATGAAGTAATTTATTGTTTTCACATTCAAATAGCTAGCCTTTGTTGGCTCATGTGTTTCTATCTATCTATATCTGACTAAGGTAATAGTCAGCAATCATTACACTGGAAAAAGGAGATTACTTAGTAAAGCACTTTTTCTTAGTACAGATTTGTACAATATAGATTAGATTTTTGTTTTGTTTTGAAAGAGAAAATAACAGAAATGGAGGAAGATAAGGATAGTATATAGTGTTGTAGAGGGAATTACTGTGCCATGCCTTAAAGTAGTGATGTCTGTTGTTAAGTTATTCTTAGGGAATTTTTTTTGACAAGGGAGAAAGGATATCTGTAGTTTCCTTAGATGGAATCTAAGGAGGACACAAGGAGAAGATAGGGAACTTCTTAAATAGTTCATAGAAAGACTAGGAAGTATTCTGCAAATATATAAATACTCTCCTTAAAAAGTCTAATTTTATGTGCCCAGATCTTACTGACTCACAGAAGAAAAGCTTTTAGTTCCTGCAATTGTATCGTTTAGAGGAAAAGATCAATACTGTGAATCTGTTCCCAGAGAATGGGGCAATACTAAGCTATCCAGTTGGTCAGATGCAGAGGTAGGCAGGAGAAAGGAGACAGCTGTATGCGCCCGCGTCTTCCCTGTTGTGCCAAAGTACCCACACTGACAAAAACAGTTCAGCAGCAGAAGGGCAACTTTCACTTCGTCTGTTAATTCACACAGATTCAGAAGCTAAATGATCCCTTCTTATGATATACATGTATATTCCTGAAATTTGTATTTTTCTTTGTCCTCCTGAATAAAGAGATTCCATCAAATGCTTATTTATATTTCCTCTTTTTTTTTTCTTCCTTCCATGAACCTATATTAGGTTACTGTGCATTTCATGAAGAAGGAACATTAACTTCTGTTTTTCAAGTCTGTAATGTGGAAGCCAGAAGGGGAAAAAACTATGTGTAAGGTAGCTTGTGATGCCGAAGAGGATTGCTGTAGTGACTATTCAGTGCAGTTGTTTAGACTGATAGCTTACACTGATAGCCCTTACACTGTTTTTGATGTTCATACATATAACATGCAAGTTCACTGTTGACCAGATGGGGTAAAGTCATATAGCCAGTGAAGACATAGTAAGTGTAATTTGAAGATGTTGGTTGTCTAAAAATTTGTTGTTTGCAATCCTCCTGGTCTACTTAAAATTCTAAGCTGGCCAGTGGTGCACACGTGAATGAAACGCTTTATGTCACAGTGAAATACTCTTTGTCATGTTGTTGCCGTTGAAAGGATGCCATTCTGATTTTCATAACTTTTTCTACCAGGTTGTTATTTTGGTTTAGGGGATGTTCTTTTTATTTCATTTTGTTGCTCTGATGCATCTGTTCTGTAACTGCATATGAAGAGCGTGGTGAAGTTCCATTTCTGTTTCATGAGTAGTAAGTGTAAGCTGTGGAGCTTATTGTAGACAATTTATTTTGTCTGTTGCCCTGGACCTTTAATTGTTGTTGATATAATGGCTTGTCATAAGAGACGCCTGTAGACACTGAATTTGCCTGTGTCTCAGCCACAGACTCTGGGGGGACATTCCTGGAAACTGCGTGGATGACTCTGACAGCCAGCCCTCCAGAGCTGGAGGAAAGGATAGGGACCTCCAAGCTGACCCAGTTAGCATGGCTTTAAGTAAAAGGATTTAAATTCACCTGGGATTGTACTGTTCTGTTTTTCAGTGAGAAAATTTTGTTGTTGAAGTCTGAAGAGAATTCACTTACCTTTTCTAATCAGGATCTGCATATATTTTTATATATGTATATAAAATATATGCATATGCATGGACTTGCCATCATTTTAAGAAGGCTTTTGTGCTGTTTTGATAGGATGTTAAAAACCCCCAGCACATTCAGATTTAAGGACTTGCTAGGATTTCTTCTGTATACACGTCTTGTGTTTGAAGATTTAGTGCAGTTTGGTATCTGGGATAAGAGTCTGTTTGATTCCAGCTGCTTTGCCGCCAGCCAGCTTTACAGTTCAAGGGAGGCTGCAAAATCTTCAGTACTTGCTTATCATCTGAAAGAGAGCAATCAGGTTAAGAATAACTTGAAGGAGTTTGTCAAGTCATAGTTGCACATATATTTATGGATACTGATTACTGTGGTGTTTAAATCACATTTCAGACAAATATTCACTACAACTTGTTAAGTAGACATTTCATCTACAGTATGGACTGTTATAGCAGTAAAAGATGCTATCATTCAGGCATATCAGGGAAAATCAGTTTTCTGTTGCATGTCCTATTTCAGCAGGTTAAAATAGATAAATCATTAAGATGCTTTTAAAATGTAAGTAAGGATTCTGCTTCTCTCTTCAAATTTAGAACTACTTGTATAGGAGCTAAGTATTCCATTCCTCTTACTTGCCAGTGAACACATGTAACCTGTCATGCTTTTTACACGGTCCTGGAAATTATCTCCTTCTCTTCCAGCCTTCTCTTTGCAATTGTTTTACTGATATAGAAAAACAGTTGTAGTTTTCATACATTGATTAACACTAGAAAAATTTTACCTTTTGGAAAGTGAAGTATTCAAATATGAGATATACCTTTAAATAAAGTCGCTTAAATATTGTACTTTTGATTTGCTATTGTTAGCTTGAATTTACATATGTCTTAGCAGACTTCAGTATTAGGTTACCAGGTCAGGACTGGAGCACATCATAGATGCTTAAGGCTGACATATTGAGGGGTTTTTGGAGATACAAGAAAAGTAAGAATGTTAAGGAATTAAAAAAAGAGGCTACTTGGCAGTAAAGATAGCAAAGTAGGCATTTGTGCTGGAGGTTCACTAATGCTTTCTAAGATCTCTTGTGACACATTATAGTAACTTAAGTAGTTCAAAGTCATTTTGCTTAGTGGTTTGCTAGTTTTACCTTTTTAGTTTGCCTCTGTGTCATATTTTCATCTTGATTTTTGTTACTTTTAACATAGCAATTATGGCGGGTAGTCAGAACTAAATGCTGACAAGAGGAGTTTGACTTTTTTTTTTACTTTTTTTTTTTTTCTTTTTTTTTTTAAGGTTCCTTATAGATTACATGCTGTGCTAGTTCATGAAGGTCAAGCTAATGCAGGACACTACTGGGCATATATTTATGACCACCATCAGAACAGATGGATGAAGTACAATGACATTTCTGTGACGAAGTCAACTTGGGAAGAGTTGGAACGGGACTCTTTTGGTGGTTACAGGAATGCCAGTGCATACTGTTTAATGTATATAAATGATAAGGAACAATACTTGATACAAGGTAATGTTATGGTTATGTTTGCAGCATGATATAGAATACCTGAGCACATTGATAAAGAAAGATTTTTTTCAGATGGATTTCCAGATTTTTGAAATGGTTTTAAGAATTACTGAAAACTCTGTAACTGTCAGTCAAATTGTTTTCACAGATGATATGATTTCTTTTCAACTTCCAGATGAATAAAGATAATGCCAGTGTTTTGGCATTATTAAGAGAGAAAAAGTAACTAAGTTGGCTAATTAGTAAACATTTTAGCCAGCTCATCACATGTTCAGTGCTTTGGAGGTGTTATCTCACTGAAGAATAGAGCAGAAATATGAAAATGCAAAAGTGACTCTTGACCTTTTAAAATTGTCACATAGCTTTTCTTCATAAGCTTCAGAACTCGAATGAACTTTACTGGAAAGATTAAAACGTGAAGCTTTGTGCAGTATATTAAAATATGAATAACTTAGCCTTCCCAACCACACATTAAACCAAAGAAATACATGGATTTTTTTTCAGGTTGTGTAGTAATATAACTACACAAAAAGGCTCAAAAGGATATGTGTGGTGAGAGTGGGAAGGCCCTTTGCAAGTTTTATAGGCTCTGTTAACAGTGGCTAGGGGACTAATTGAAAATGGCCAGATTCAGTAACAAACGGTTGAAAACTTCCATGTTCCTTTCTATACGTAGGGACAAAAAGCTAGAATGGGCATTTGTTCCATTTTTAAATGGGAACTGATATTAACCTTGACATTTCTAGACTGTCAGATTAATAGTGGACTTGCAGCCATAGGGTTTATGAGCCCTGTAGGGTGGCTGTTCCTCTAAATTGGAGGCCTGCTTGCTGGGGGGACAGTTACCACTGACTGATCCCCCAGGACTTGGTATGCTGTTACGGAGACTGTTCTCAAAGCTAAAAGGAAGGTCACTTCATGTAGATGGTGTTCTTATCAGTTGACTTTGTGCCTTCATATAGGCCCATTCTCTTTCTCATTCTCTTCTGAGGAGTTGCGTTGTTTCCAATTCCCATGGCACTAATAAAACTTTTTTTTTGGTGCAACTTTGCTTTGAATGATCAGAATCGTAGGGTGTTCATAGGCCCGAAGGCTCGTCTTTCAAAGTAGCTATGACGTGATGATGCCCAAGAATCTGTAATCAAAAGATTGAAAGAGCAATAGCAATATGTTCTAGTAGCAGAGGAGTGCCAAGCAGATGATGAGAAAAGTTAAGACAGTAAGACAGTTTGGGAGATTTGGTGTTGTATTGCATGTGTTCAGTAATTCACTTAAGGCAATTTAACATACATATCTATTTCTCAAAATTTTTCCTTTTCTGAAATGTAAATTTTATGTTACCACAGAGGAGTTTAATAAAGAAACGGGACAGATACTTCTAGGAATGGACACACTACCTTCTGATCTAAGGGATTATGTCAAGGAAGACAATAAACGTTTTGAAAAGGAACTAGAAGAATGGGATGCAGAACTTGCTCAGAAGGCACAGCAGGAAAAGTTGCTATCTCAGATTCCCAGAGCACCAGCACCCTCACCTGCTCCAGGTTAGCTTCTTCTAGCTGTTTGTAAAAGAAGTAAAAACAAAACTCATTGGTTTGGGAATATTTTTTTTTTGCCTCTTAAGAAAGGAAAAATTGTTAATTTGTGTAATCTTAAATTATAATTATTTACTTGGCCAAGGTAACTTGAAGTTTAATCTGTGTGGTTTTTTTTTTTGTTTGTTTGTTTTGTTTTGTTTTTTCATTTTTTATTTTTTCTTCTGCCTTTTTCTTCGCAGTTTTGTGCTTAGCTTTTACAAAATTCAATTATTTTTTGTTTGTTTGTTTTATTTTGTTTTGGTTTGTTGTTTTGGATTTGGCAAACTGCCTATGAGTAATATGCCTGTTTTTACACAGACTATTGTGTCTTAGGTCACATCCACTTTTTGCTCCATTTCAGAAGGTTGCACATACATTATATGAAAGGTTACATGACAGATTTGTATAGTGAAGCTGTTGTCCAGATGTTTTCTTTGTTGTATTTGAGTCATTCCGATTGAGCGTGTTTCTCTTACATGACATATAAGAACTTCATCTTCTATATATTTTGACTTCGTAAATGCTTTGAGACTAGTTTTAGTATTTTATTATTAGTAAGGGCATATACCAAATGTGTGTATGTGTGTATATATATGTGTCTGCCAAAATTTGCTCTTGTTATGATAATCAATTTTATTGCTCCCAAGTGTGGGGGAGGAGACTTTGGTATTTCCCTTAAGTCAGAAGAATATGATGTATTGATTATATTACAAAGTACAAAATATAAATGGAAGTCAAGTGGCTGTAGATTGTTCCATGTAATGGGTGTGTATACTACTAAAAGTCTAAGCAGAATCTCATCTCTGCTCTCAGTTGTCCCTCATATGATTGATAAAAACCCCTCACTCAAGCCTTAATGGGAGCCTAGACAGGACAGGGCTATTGTTCCTAATGTAAAAATATGAGTCCATTTATATGAAAGAGCTCATAATGTGCTGAGACACAGGCTGGCATAAAGTTGGATTTGTAAAGGATGTGACCTACCCTGCATCTTCTGTGTGGGTTACCTTATCTATCAGATAGTGATCCAGATAAAATTAATCAATTCAAAATTCATGCTTCTGTTAACATATGGAATTGTTATCTTATTTCTGTCACTAAGTTCAAGCAGGAGAACCAGAATATTTAGAGCAGCCATCAAGAACTGATCTTTCAAAGCACTTAAAAGAAGATTCTGTACAAGCGATCAATAAAGCTTTAGCTGAACAAGAAGATAGAGGTCCAGAAGCTATAATGGATACGGTGAGGATACTTTGAAGCTTGAAATACCTCTTTTTCTTTTATTTTGCAAGTGGAAAGGATTATAGCTGCTAAAATGGGGGAAGAAAAGCTTTGAACAAATAATTTTTGTTCTTCAGGGAATGTCCAACATTAAAAGTCCATCAGAAAGTATGTACTATGTTAATGAGCATAATAGAAGAATAACAGTATGGTAGATGTACTCTGTGTGATTCAAGTACTTGTCAAGAGTACAGTGTATCGTTCAAATGGCAATCATATGTTCATGCCCACCATCAAATAATCTTTTCAAAGCATTAGATGGTTCCATTTATTTTGAGGAGTAAACATTGACATTCCATGTAAAAGACTTGAAAAATGCTACTTCAAATATCATAATTTTTATCGGAGAAATTTGAGAATATAATTGAGTTCTCTTGAAAGATCTATGGAAATTAAAATAGCTTTCAAAAACGAGTTTTTTCTAAATATTATGGAGGGAAGCTCAAAAATGGTCAAGAAAATTTGTAATATAATAAAACTCTTAGTTCTACCCTATTCTGTAGCTTTTGTGCAAATTCAGAAGTCTATGAAAATTGTGATTAATCAGATGCATATGTTAAAATGTTTATAAGAATTAGTGTTGGGTGATACTGTTTTCATGTTGCAAATTCTGAGAAGAATTGGAGGTTAACTGCTTCATGATCTATTAGTGAAACAAATATTTAACAGTTTTTTATTTTCAGCAAATACCCTTTTTTGCTTCCCTCTAGGTATATAGATGATTATATTTGACACAAAATCAAATTCCTTTAAAGCAGTGTATTAATCTGCCTTGGAACCATATCTCTAAGGATGAAACATGCAGAATGTACGTGAAATGACAGACTGCAGTAGCTGAGATCATCTCAGTCATTTAAAAGCTTACTTTAACATAGCAAGAGTTTCAGTGACTAACATAATACCTTCTTAAGGTACCACTTGTAACCACTAGTGATATGAACAATTTAGGAATATGCAAAATTTCAAGTATAATCCTAAGTTCTGGTATGAATCCTCATAAAACAGAAGCAGCCTGGCCCCAAATAACTTTGGTGTCAACAGGAAACTCTTTTTAAAGCCTTTGAAAATGATGTGACAAGGTGTTGACCCTTACACCTGGAGTGTATTCCATCCCTCTCTCCTGTGGAGTCAGGGGAGCAGAGAAGCATACTTTCTCTGCTAAATCTAAATCAAAACCAACAAGGAAGCTAACCATCTATGAAAAGGTGCTCTGCCACTAACAATTTAGGCTGCTGCAAATTTGACTTGAGTTCTCAGAGCACAGACCAGCTAAGGGGGAGCCTGCTTTAATATGAGTTACCTCCAGCTGAGGGGGTAGCTATGATGATGTCCAAGTCATGATAAAGTGTCTTGCCTGATGCTAATCCTCTTTCTAGGGTCTGCAGGCATCCATCCTGGTGGGATGGGGAAGAATCTTACAAATCTGATTCCATGAATAAAATCTTTTTGTTTAGGCTAGGCATTTTGCACAGTCATCGGCCCTAGGGCTTTACAAGGCAGTGACTGGGAAATGTCATGGTACGCTTAGTGAAGCAGAGACGGGTCTCATTATTCCAATTATTCCAATTTCCGCTGCATTGTACTGCATCAAGGGGAATGGAATATTTAAAAGTAAAAGCAAAATAAAGAACAAACAAAACCCCCAAACCAGCAACACAAATACAAACTACAATCCCACAAAATCTCTTACTTAGAAACAAATGTTCTTCTACTGTTAAAATCTAAAGCCAATTTCCAACTAATCTGAGGGTACTCTATTGATGTTTAAAAGCTGCCCTCTGTGTAGCCAAATTTAACGTGGTGAGAACTGTGCTTCCTTCTCAGTGTATCAGCCCGCTTTAATTATTCTACTTCCATATGCATTATGACATGTAGCCACATCTCTTTCTTCCACTTTTTGTTTGTCCATTTTGGAAGAAGGAAAAACAACATCAGGACATAAAACAAACAGGACTGTAGGTTGCTCACCACATGATCATTTGTGTCCATTTTCTGACCTTTGTTCTTACTTATTTATTTATTTATCTGCACAGTCTTTCTTTGTATTTATACAATGCTGTGTGTAAATAGATACTATGTGTTTCTGAATCTTTATTTTAAAAGAAAGCCATTGTAATAACTGGAGAACAGCAGCACAGCATTCTTTCTGTACTCTGTGATTGCTTAGATTAGAGAGAAGGTTGAAGTTCTGCAAGTGTTGTAAACCGGTGATTATAAAATGACAGACTGCAGTAGCTGAGATCATCTCAGTTGTTTAAAAGCTTACTTCAACGTAACAAGAGTTTCAGTGACTAACATAATCTTCCCTTGGTTTTAAGTGTAATTATTAAAAAAAAAAAAAAAAAAAAGCCTGGTGAGTTTAATGCACCTTCAAATATTCTTTCAAATACCTTAATTGCTAGAGGCCTTTTTCCATTTTTTTTTCAGTGCATCAGAAAATCTTAGCCTTTGGCTTGCTGCCATCCCTTAGTATGAATTCTTCAGATATCTCAATTATATTTCACCCAAAATTACTAAATATATGAAAAGAAACAGTGGTTCACAGACTCCACGTTTGACAACTGCTTTAAATTTGTAATACTGGCATACTAGCCTATGAAGATGTAATTAGTGAATGAAACCTTTTTGTAAAATTATGCCCGAATTTTAAAATGTACTGCTTAAAGTAAAGTATGAGTAATTAGAGAATATAAGTGACATATATCATTTTTTCAGAACTTCAGCAGTGTGCTTGATTTTACTCAATCAGCTTGTTAGTTTGCGTCTCGGATTTTCTCTATTTTGTGATTCCCCTCCCCACACGTACTGATAATGATTTTCTTCTGCAGAGCTCTGATAATGCCCCAGCTCCACCAGCTCCTAACCAGCGAGTTGTAGAGGTGGCGATCCCTGATGTAGGGACTTTTGTGATTGAGTCAGAGGAGGGGGGTTATGACGATGAGGTACATTTGATTGCAATTGTGTGCACCGCTCCTACTCGGTGCTTTCTTGTGCTGCCTGATGAGAATTTTTGGCATGTTTGCACATTGTGACACCTAACAGATTTCTGCATAACTAAATGCTTAGCAGTTTGTAACCGTAACAATGTCTTAATTTGTGATGAAGTATGAAAAGAAAGCACAAGCTACTCTAATTGGGCACGCTTTGCATGGTACTGTTTACACTGGAGGTATATTTGTCTTTTTAGCTGTGGAAGCTGAATGTTTGTGTCAGGTCAGGTAGCCTTTGAAATGCTGGTGATAGACTGTGGACCACTACATTCTTTTTAAAAAATGTCAGGATAGCGAGTGATGTTCTTAATGTTTGTGCTTTCTTGTCAGTCCAATAAAGCTAATGTTCAAATCCAATCTCTTATTTGCTCAGGTTAAGCTTTTTAGACTCCAAGGATTAAGTTATCCATGGAAATACCCTGAAACTGATATATATGGCTGTAGGAAGTGACTATTTCCAAAGCTTAATTAAAATAAATAAATAAAATTGTTTTTTCCCAATTCAGGCACAGGGTGGGAGAGTACCTGGTACTACTTGAGGAACAGATGCTAGACCCATGTTAACCCAGGAGACAATATTTTCTTCTGGCTGATTTTGGCAACAGAAAGCAGCACTGCCAGGGCATCAAACTGTTTTGCCTTGACAATGCTTATTCCATCTTAGTTTTGGCTGGGGATAGAGTTGGTGTAGCCCGTATTCTCAGGTATCTGGGCACGTGTTATAGGTAGGCTGCAGGGAGCTTTCGCTTCCCTGCGCAAATGGGTATGTCTGTTCATTCTGCCTGTATGAGCACTAGTGATGGGGAGTGTGGGATGGGGAATAAAACAATTTAAATGACATCTCACTGAGTTTGGTTTTCCACCAATGTGCAGTCTCCACCTTTAAAGATGGGAAGATTTAGCTTCACCTAATGACCTGCCTTTTTTAATTATTATTTTGGGCATTGTTGCCCACATGCCACTGCTTTTTCTAGAGGATGCTAACTTTATTCCTCATTTGCCTTTTTCTTTTGTAAGCATATTTGTATTTTTAAGGCTGTTTTTATGTTTCGGGAGACTCTTCTGGGGAGTTTAGGGCTCTTCATCTTCTGTCCTTAAAGGCCAGCTTTTGTTGCTGTGCCAGTGGGGGTGCTAGCTAGACCTTGGGCAGGGAGGGAGGAGTGTTTTGCCTTGCTCACAGATAACAGAGGGGAAAGGCCTTTCTGGGTAACCTAAAAGTATCAAATTGTTTGTATATAATTGATGTGATTAGCAGTGAGATGTGTGTGTTATGTTTGGTGTTGTGTTTGTTAAATGTTTTGGGTTTAATTTTAAGTATTCGTCAGCAAATGCTTTGGGGACCAATTGTATTTGCAGCATTTGGGTCCCTGACTTTGGTGTTGAAATATGTATAAAATACAAGCAGTGTAGTTTATTATATTTTTAGTATAGTATATATAAAGTGTGATTGGGTGATTTTTTGTATTTGTAACAGTTTATTTTACCCTTTGGTAGCCGTGAGTTCTTGAGGTAGCACTCCATCCGTACACAATTTCTGATGGATGCTAATGCTGAATGATGCATGTTCCTTTTCTGGGAAGTTTTGACCATGTGATTTTTAAATTGTATTTGACACAACTGTTCAGTTTTTGTTAAGCTTCCTTTAACCATATTTTGTCGTGGTAAACATATTTACACGTGCCGTGATTGATTTGCAGAATAAGCACAACAGATCTTGTATTGAAAGTGCCATTTCAATGTATGCATGCATTAAGTTGCTTTTTATCTTGCATGAGACTAAAAGCATATTGAATTTAATCATTAAAATATTAATCATTCCAAACTTTTACCTTAAATCCCTTATGGCAGGTCATGCTGACCCCGAACATGCAAGGTATTATCATGGCTATAGGTAAAGCCAGGAATGTTTATGACAGGTGTGGGCCAGAAGCAGGGTTCTTTAAGGTACAACTAACATTTTCAACTTTTTCTCCTCTGACTTGTTAGACATACCTTCTCACCCCACCCTTTGTGTATTAAGACTGTTCCAGCATTTATAAGTGCTCTTCTATGGCATCAGTCCTCCATTTAGATATTTCTAAATGATATACTTTTTTAGGAAGAAATATCTATAGCTGTTTCAATCTTGATTTAGTAGTATGCTCCCTTGATATTAGTAAAGTATATACCTTCATGCATTTTACCTTTTAAATATTAGTAGCAAATAACCTGAAACCTGGATTTGTAATCAATAAGAATATGTATTTTTTCCCAATTCATAAAAGCATGCCTTCACTAGGCTGTTTGGGACATTGGTGTTTTCATTCAGGGACTTCAGACTTTAGTTATTTGTTTATTTCAAAGAAATGTTCTTGTTTTGTCTTCCTTAAAAGATTTTTAGTAAATCCAAATCACTTTCTTTTGTTTAACTTCGTTAATGTCAATATTGTTTATGCAGTATTTTATTACTAGGAATTGGATGGTAGGCTCTTTGTGGTTGTTAGTCTTCAGTATGATACCAGATTGAAAAAAATACATCAGTTTTCTTAAATGCACAAATTTCGGAGCATTTCTAGCTCATAGTCTTTTGAATTAATTTTCAGAGTATTAGCAAGGGAATTACTTTGACATGATGTAAAATCCTCTCAAACAAGATTTTTATGGGTGGTGATGTGGGGGAGAGTTTCTTGCTTGCCTTTGAGTAGCGTTCTGTTTCCTACTTAATTTTTATGGCTCAGTTACACTGAAAGGAAACATTAAAAATACAAAAATAAAGCAAAACAAAAAACTTTTTAGCCTCTTGGTAAGGAAATCAAAATCTCGTGTTCTTTTGTTTATTTATTTATTTATTTTTAAATAGATATTTTGACAAGTGTTATGACCATCTGTAGTATGCATCTGCACTCAGGCAACAGAGAGACACCTGCCATAGCCTTTGTTTAATGAAATACATTTTGTTTGTGATTCAGTGTCGTGTTTTCAAATTTATCACTTAATGAAAAGCTTCATTTTTTAATTAAAAAAAAAGTGCTCATTTGATCAAATCAAACTTTTTACCAGAAAGGTTAATTACATTAATATATTCTTTAAAATGTGACGAGTATTTTGATGAGTTTAAAAACAAAACAGGAATTCTGATTAAAAATAAAATAAAAATATTTATTTATTAGGAATTATCAAAGAAATGCTCAGTTTTTTGTTTTTTTTTTTTACTTTTTACTTTTGATGCTTAAACATTTTTATGTCAACATGGGGGGGAGAGGCAAGAACTGTCTTTGAGAAAATGTTGTTAAAGCTAAATTATTGGAGGGTAGGAAAGTCTCCCTTCTCATATCCTGCTGACTAATGTTAGAAGCAACTTAGAACTGGTGGAACATGTTTTGTTTTTTGAGTAATACATTAGTATGGATGTTTGTGGATGAAGTGATTCTACTTAGTACCATATTTTGTATTTTGAAATGTAACAGGTGAAATCCCGTTTTACTGTAGAAGCTTCTATGATATTTCTTATATTCTGTTTTTTCATTTTTTTTTTTTTTTAATATAAAATTATCGTTTATAAAAGATTGTGGTTATTTTCTATGATGTCCTTTTTTTGGTGTAATGCAGGTAGAACCTGTTTGATACGAGTTGTTGTTACTGCCAAAGTTTGATTCCCTCTTTAGATCTCAGACTTCAGACATAACTAACACAAACCAATTAGGACGTTTATTGATCAATGACCTTGTACTGTCATCCTTCTCTAAACTTTATAGGCAGTTCCTTGTAGTATGTTTGCCTTAAGATCTTTATATATAACGTTCTCTGTGAGAAAAGTAAAGCTTATGAAATTTCTTTCTACCACCCCTTTTTCCCATATTCAGTTTAAAGAAATAGTGTTGATTTTCCTTTGCATATAGGATTAATGAATCTATAGCACAGCATTTTAAATTTTGCTTAATTTGTATATGAAAATCTAAGTTTTATGTTGAATTTTTCCTGTTTCTAAATAATTCTCTGAAGAATCAAATGCAAAATAGCAATTGCTTTTTGCTTCTAGCCTACCCCACTAAAGAGGGTTTAATTGCATAGTTATCTGTGTTGGCTTGCTAATGGTAGAATGTCATATCTAAGATAATAAAAACTCTATCTGTGGCTTTTGATATGTATTGGTTCTCCCAAACCTCCTTTTTAACGCTAATGCATATGATTAGTAATTAAAAATGTTAATGCAGAACTTTTCTTAAGTTTTAAGGTTCTCCACGTATTATCTGTTTAGGCTGGTATGAATAGTATCCCACCCATGTGTTTAGTCTTGAATCACAAGGTTTCTTGGTAGAGAACAGCAGCCCAAATTTCCAAGAGTTAAACATCAAGAAAATGCTGCTGGTGCTGCTAGGTATTTTAATTTTAAGGAATTTGGAATATTAAACAGGGTATTTTTCTGGATGGTTTGGAGCTTTATTTTGGCTGTATATCGCATCAAAACTGCTTATGCATTAACTTATGTTTCAAGTTGATAAGTAGTGTTAGCCAGCAATTTGATCACCTCTATATTTTGAGACAGAAATTACAGAACACACTAAGATTTGTCACCATTTTTTTTCTTGTTACTCTTGTTCATGCTGTATAGTTTCAGTGAGTAAAATCTAACGAAGATAACAGATGTGGTTCATTAAAATCTAATATGCTGACAAACTAAACACTTCTGATGACCTCTAAAGTTTATCTAAAATATTCAGTGAGGAGTCTGTCCTGCCCTATAGGAGGCTGATACTAATCATATTAAAGTGTTTTCTTTAGAGATCATACAGTTTGATTTTTGTTGTACATCATTTTCCATTCTGACATAACGTTTTCAAAATCATACATGTTCATTGAACTTTATGTAGATTGTGTTTTATTTATGTATTTGCATTTCAACCATATATTAGAGGTAGTTTTTGACCTTAAGAGATTTTAGAAAATTTAATTCAGTAAAATGTCTGAAATATACTGTTTTTAGATTGTACGTGCTTAAAGCAGCCACTGTAGAGATTGGATAAAACTTCACTCAGGGAGATGTAGAGCAACACTGGGATTGTTTCTGAAATAAAGGTCTACCTGGGTTTTTGTCAGCTTTAGGTAGGGAACAACCTTATATTTGTCTGTTTTTTTTTTTTGTAATTTAGACTTGGTGGGTGGGATTGTTAAAAATGATTTTGTAGCCAAGTGTCCATGGGAATTATTCTGTTAATGCTGGTGAAGTTTGAGTTAAAAGCGAAAAAGAATAATATATATTTTTAAAATTATTTAGGCAATTAAATTGGAATATGCACGACTGCTAAAATTAGCCCAGGAGGATCCACCACCTGAATGTGATTATCGTTTGCGCCATGCAATTGTTTACTTCATCCAAAACCAGGCACCAAAGAAGATAATTGAGAGAACGTTACTGGAGCAGTTTGGAGATCATAATCTTAGCTTTGATGAAAGGTAATAAGAGCAGCATGTCTCACTTCCTGTGCCTGTGAGTGTTCTGTGATGTGTAGAGATGCTCCTTTATGTTCAGATAGGGTGTGTAATAGAGGTAAGAGCGGTGTGTGTGCATTTGGCTTCATCCACTAGTTAATAACTTGAAAATATAAAATGTATGGAAGAACAATTTTATATATATAAAAAAAAAATCTTTATTAAAATATCTATTAAAAAGAATAAACAAGAAGTTAGGTTTTTATTGGTATGAAGAATGCTCAGTGTTGCTCATGATTGCACACAGTTCACCATACCTTGTTTTGAAACACTGAAATGAAATCTGTATTTCTTCAGTGGCCTAAAGGCCAGCAATAGAGAGCCAAGTCTTAAAATGGGACACCGGAATAGATGGATAACTTATCTGAAAACAAGACCATTTCTCTTACACTTGAAATTCCATATATTCACTTATTTAAAACATAAAAATTGAAATGCAGAGAATGTTAGTCTGATTTCTGCATATTGACAGCTGTAAAATCTCTGAATCCAATCCTCTAATTTTACTTTGGCAAAATAAACATAGGGAAGCTTCAAGCCACCTGAAATTTAAATTAGAAAGAAAAACTAAGTAATGTGACAATTTAGCAAAATAAAAGAAGTAATTCTTAAATAGCATAGGTAGTCATCACATGTACTTCAAAAGTATGCCTTCCACTGCTGATTCTATGGTGCATATTGTAAAGCACATTTTCCATAGTGTTTCTGTACTGTTGCATAAGGCTATAGCCTATGAGGTTGCTGTGTTTTTATGGATAATATCCTTTGCAAATTTCCATCTTTCGTGATTTCTTGTTGCTTTTCATAAGGTGCCGTAACATAATGAAGGTTGCTCAAGCTAAGCTTGAAATGATAAAACCAGATGAAGTAAACATGGAAGAATATGAGGTCAGTATTTCTTATGCTGTAAATTAAACTGTAACGTGAAATAACTATCAATAATCAGAATTTATCTTAACACATTTCTTACACTGAGAAGTTGAAACTAGTTACCGAAACACCATTTATTTGCAGGAAACCTGATCTGACCAGTTGATCTAAAGCTTTTTTTTCTTCCACATCTGTAATTCCAAGGTCAGATATGACTTTAGCCACAGATAAACATCATATTTGAGCCTGTCCTTACTCCTTAACATGTCTTGATGTCACTAGCAGTATTTCATAATTTAGCACCATGTAGCACCAACTGTCTAGTCAGAAAGTGCTGGCAGTGAAGGAGTGAAAGTAGTCTTAAAGCCAACCTTATGCATCTCTAGAAATGGGTCACAGACATCAGGGTCACATTTGTGCTTTTCCTCCAGCTGTTTTTGTGACTATTCCCATTCTTTTATTAGCACCAGGTTCTTTTCATTTGCCGAGACCATGCATAACCAGCTTATGCATTTAATTTTTCCTTCTGTGCTACCTACAAAAACTTTGAAAGAAGAAAGGAGCAAATCCCAAATACTAAAGAATCACGACTTATATTTGCCAAAGTACTTCATCTCATATATAAAGCTAATTCTGTAGCTGGTTTTACATCAGCTTCAAGTCTGCATGATACTCTTCGTTAAGGCCTCTGAACAGTGGATATTTATATCCTAGGCAGCTTCCAGTGCACCACTTAAACCTCATTGTTATGCTTGAAAGTCCCAACAGCTTGTTCAGAAGGACTATCTATGGGAGTAATCTTCCCTTCAACAAACCAAGTGAAAAATATTTACTTGTCATTTCTGTTTACCAGGTTTAGGACTTACGGGAAATGCTACTACATTTAAATGCCCTCTCCACGGTGAGGGGAAGGGACTCTCATAGTAAGGTTTCTGTTGCATTTTTTTGGCTGTGCAAGGCTCAGTTTCTTACTATTTTCTGAACGGCCTTGCCACAGAAACCAATACAGTTACACAAGTAGAATAACAATCCTGGACGTAGCTTTAAGTGAGGGGGTGAGGGAGATCTTCTGTTCCCCTGCAGATATATGTCGCCTTTTTAGCTCTTGAGGCAGATATCTTCGGAGAAACTACAAACTTGTATCACAATTTGTCCTGTATAGGGAGTTGTCATTTCATGGAACCTTTCTCATGCTCTTTGTATTGAATCTTTAAGTGGCTATGTATTATGGTATTTTTTCACTTATTTAATCTTTAACGTGCAACTGAAAGTTGGCTGCTAAATGAATGCGAGAAAAATACCTTTCTCCCTTAGAGCATTTTTTCTTGTAAAGTGTATCAGTAGTCACTTTGTATAAAATGGTGATGTAGGAAATAAATGTTGTGCTCCAATGTAAACATCTCCATGGTCTGAAGTACTCAACAAGACACTTTGGATTTTTATCCCTTACAAATAAATGTATTCAGGCTTTTTCTCTGTCTTTCTTACACTGAAATTTAAACTTAATTTTAGTGCATAAAAATGCTTTCTAACCCTTTCTGAGTAAATAACTGAGTCTAATATAGGGAAGAAAAGTGGCTATTAGCCTCTTAGTTGTTTTGTTTTTGTTTTGTTTTGTTTTGTTTTGTTTTGTTTTTGGGGGGGGGCACGGACGACACAATTCCCATAATTCTGACTGTGGTTCTCCAAAAATGCCTTGTGTTCTTTTCAATTCAAATGGCAATATATTCTGTTTGAAGAAAAAAAAAATCTCATCTAGAAATATTTTAGGAATTTAAGAATCTTATTTTCATTGAGGGAGGGGGGATTCAGACTGACTTTTCCCACATGCCAGCTTACTAGAATTCCTAATCACTTAATGTAAATGTTCAGCACTTAAGTGTGTAAAATTGTATTTCATGTTTGTGGATGAAATTCTATATACCCTTTCTTATATGCAGAGATGGCATCAAGACTATAGAAATTTCAGGGAAACAACCATGTTTCTCATGGTAGGATTGGAGTTTTTCCAAAAAAAGAGGTAAGTGGTAGTATAGAACTCAAATGTGGTAGAACAATCTGAAGGCAAAATGTGACATTGATAAAGTAAAACAATTATTAAGAATTGTTTAATATATTCTTAATTTTATTTACAATTTACTCAGTTCATTAATTTCTTCAGTCTCACGTTTTCCTCAGTTTCACTCAACCTTCTACTTTTAATCTCCATTTCTTTGCACCTTATCAAACAATGGACTCTTTTCAGTGTCCCCACATGCACTTGTATTCCTCATTCTCTCCTACTCTGAGTGCTGTGGGTATCCCTCAAACATAAAAATCTTTATTCTCTGGCATCACATGTGCACATATATCTATCTGCTTTTATCAGTAATCACTGCTAGTCAAATCCCTATATTATCTTGTCTTTTTATTGGGATTCCCAGAGAAGCAAAATTTTGCCTCGTGTGTTTGTCTGAGCCAAAATGCCACTCATGATGGGCTTTAAAGATCAGGCAAAAAAAAAAAAAAAAAGAACCACCTGTTTGAGGAAAATTATCACACGTTATTATCATAGTTATAGCTGATTCTTCTTAGCTCTGTGTGTCAATGTTAATTCATTCCCTTCTCTTTTCTTACCAACCCAGAAACTATATCAAACTGGTGACATTAATGTATTTAATGCATTACAGCAAAAACTTATACTGTGATCAACTACATGTAGCAAGGGTGGAAATAACAGTGGAAATATAATGCCTCAAAGTATTTTACAGGAGAGAGTCTTTGAAAAAGCATTGTTCAAAAACTACCTCTTCCTCCCATCCCCAATCAAGGGCCGGGGAGGAAGGCGCTAGCAGAAAAATATTCAGTAGCTGACATCTGTTGTGTTAAAATTGAACTATCACGTGATAAAAATGTTTAATTGTGAAAAAAATTTGTTGCCAATCACTGATTTTCATAACACAATATGTAGGGGAACCAAATTTAGTTTGTTGACTCTATGTTGTGCAGGAAATTGCTTCATATTTCTCTTTCTTGTCCTGTATGCTCCCAGTGAAAAAAGGCCCAAACAAAAAAGATAATTAAATACTACTTATCTCTCTTGCAAGCTATGTTTTTATGTAGTGGCTAACAAAATGAGCTCATAACCTTGTTTTTGCACCATCTAATAAATAGAACATTCACTAATACTCTAAATTAGCATATACTACTTTGCTAGTATTGAACAGCTTGTATACAAAGTTTGGTCAGAAGATTGCGTGATTTTTTTGAACAAATAATCAGTCTGATATTGCTGGATGCCTTAAAGGGGCAAAAATATCACAGCTATCAGTGTGATACATAGGAATCCTCCTTGATTTCCTTGGAAATGGTGCATACTCTGAGCTTAAAGTTCCTCAAGTACCTTGGCATCGGGACTCCAGGATGGCAGCTTTAATTGGAAAATTGCAGTGTTTTCACTAATCCGGTTCTTACTGTAATATATTCTGATTGGGATCAGGGAGGGAAACACAGGTTTCTCTTTATTCTGAACAGTATTTTTGGTATGGCTACCTAGTTGATTGGCATATTTAGGGTGAGGTATTTTTTACCAAACATCTTCATAATTTAGAAAACAAGTGTTTAACGACTAGTCTTAGATTCGTGTGTTGGTAAGAAATTAAAATTTATCAGACTCATCTAACATCCATTAAGTGTAGTGTTCATTCCTTTTGGCAATAAATGCCATTTCATAAATGCTTCAAGTGGTATTTAATACAACGACACAAAGATTAGAGTTGAGCATGCTTAGAGAGTGGGTGAGAATCTGGGTATCCACTGGCTGACTTTAAAGGCATCTATTGCAATTACACTCCTGTGTTTTCCAAATGGCTGAGGTATTTTTTGAAGTTCACATCCTGTACGCTCTAGAGATCAATGCTAATGATCTATGTGGTCGTTAGCATTATGGTCATTAGGTCAATGCTAATTTTCAATATTCTGAAAACAAGACTAAATTGATGGACTCTTCTGATCTCCTTTCAATATTCCCTTAACTCTTAAATCATAAAAATGTAACTTTAAAAATATTTATGAAAAAATAGACTTCCATAATTGAAACATGACTGTCATTAACAGGACTGTCTTGAGGCTTTTTTCAGAAACCTGCTTCCCTCAGTTGACCAACTTTTCTTGTTTTAAGTAACACTAATTAATAGCTTGCAGCACGCAGTCTCTAGATGGAGCCAAAAATTGGCCTTTACCCAGTTAGTCTGATTTTCTTACCAGTGCTTTGTGGAGCAAACACAAAATGCAGTTTGTCATGCCTTCTACTCCCTTCATGCTGGTAGCTTACATTTAGAGGTCTTGGTGTCGGAGTGCTGAGCATGGAAGGCTGCACTTGAAGGTTAAGGAAACAGGCACTTACTACTTCTGAAAATCACCTGGAGCTTGGTTTTAGCTGAGTACTGAGAAGTCATGCCTACTTTCAGAGTTCAGTCATGATCCCTTATGGTGGTTGACAAGGCATTCTTTTCACAGCAGATGAAGATCTAAAGGGTCTTTAAGGTGTACTTTCTCTGATTGTACTGTAGAGTAGGAATCTGCTATGGATGAGATGAATGTAGTCAGCTAATGAACCTTGGCAGGAGTTTTACTCGCAGTTTATTCTTGTGGCAGTGACTGAAAAGTGAACAAACTGTAGACCTCAGCAGTTGGATTTTAAGTTTCTGGAAGCACAGTATGTTTTTTCAGCTTTGGCAGCAGTTCTTTTTTGAAAGCAGCATTAACATTTAGTTTAACCATACCTGTGCTTCCTGCACCTTTTCCAAAGTCTATACCCAGTGAGCTCCATAACTCTGTGAGCAGCTTTACTAATTTTAAAGGCAGAGAGATTAAGTTCAGGCTTCATAGACTGGAGCTTATATGCGCTTTATATGTGAAAAGGTAGCATCCGTTTGCTTAACTTAAATCGTAGTAATATTCCTCAGAGGCTCAAGACACAGAAGGCCTCTGAGCTTGGCTTTACAGTAATGATGATTTAAAATGACTTAACGTTGCTGTTAGATAGCACTGTTGCTGGTTCGGGGAACAATCATGCAACTAGAGGACAAAGCAGGAACAGACAGATTAGGAGATAAGGCCGCTGCCAGGAGCAAGTTTCTAATTTGGATCAACTGAGTTGTTGATGCTGTTAATTCAACCTGTGGTTTCACAAGTAACTGAACCAAGAATGGAAAGGGAGAAAAGGTCCCACTCCTCTGGCTTTGTATCTTGCAATCCCAGTTCCTTGCGGTAGTATTGTGCAATATGTCCCTGTCCTCCTACATTAACTTTTGTGCTGTCCAGTCACTTGTGTTGGAGGTTACTGCTCTGTAGAGTTTTCATGGACAGGAGAAATGGACTTGAGAAGAGGGCAGTAGGACTTGTTACTTTAATGAAAAAAATTGTATTTTGAGGACAAGAAAGTAGAGAATAGTGACTGTATATATGTAACACATTACTCAAGTAGGAAATATTTAGGATTGCAAGAAACTGTGATGGAATGGCCTTTTCATGGTGGAAAAAATAACTTCACAGTAGATTCTGAAATTCTGGTGTTGGGGTTCATCTTGTTTTTCCAAGCAGAGATATTTGAAGGTGAAGCTTTCAGTAGCCATTGCTATTGCAAGTAACCTTTTCCCTTCTTTTTATGTTGTCTTGTTGGGAGGCCTTATGTAAGTCTTGAGTTTGATTACTTTAGAAAATTCTGACTTGTATTTTTCATGTATCCTGTATGCTTTGTGTTCTCACATATAATTTTTAGCCACTTCTACTAGTTTGGTGTTTTGGTAGTTTAAGCCCTAACCTTGACCTTCCATTTTTCACTAGGAGTGCATAACGTACTATTCCTCTAACACTCCATTAGAAAACTTCTCTATGTTACTCTAGTTGTTTGAACAAAGTAAGATTTCTAATTGCTTGTTTTTAGGATAGTTGCCTAACTTTTTTCAGTGTCTGTCTATCATAACTGGCTTTCTGCAAATCAGAGAATTAATGCTTTAAGGTGTTTGCTGAAAATGGTATGCAGCAGTGTGAAGGGAGATTATTAACTGGAGCATCATGAGATCTCTGATTATTAATTATTAGGTTCTTAGATCCTCTGTTACTCATTCTTTACCGATTAAGAATGTATTTATTTTCTGCATTTAGAGTAAAGGCAGAAGTGCCAATAGAGTGCTGATATTTCTGATTTTGAAATGCTGTTGTGGCTTCTTCCATCACTTTAGATTTCGGTAGTCCAGAAAAACTTAACGTTAGTGAGACTAAAATTTCACAGTTTATTTCTGGAAATAATTTGATGGCTTTAATTCTTATTTGCTAAGGCATAAAATACTATCAAGATAATAGCAGCAGCAGATCAAATCTGATGTGACATAAATGCATGCAGGAAAAAAAAGTTTTCTTGTATACCCAAGGCTAATCCAAAGCCATTTATGAAGTGAGTGAAACAATACAGATTTATTTCAGTGAGCTTTGGATCACACTTCATGTACAAGTGTTCTAAACTGATAATAAAATACATTGTTCTAATGTGCAAAAAGAAGAAAATGTCTATTAAAAAAACAACATAATGAAAAGATGGGTGGGGAGGTGAGGTTTTACATTCAAATGAGTAAGTTACCTATCCTTGAAGAGCACAGTAGTTAACTTGAAACAGGTGGTACCTGGATTTGCATCTAATTATTTTGTTTCTTTACTTTGCTTTAGCTATATGGAAGCCTTGCTCTACCTTATCTATGCTTACCAGAATAACAAAGAACTCTTGTCCAAAGGCCCATACAGAGGGCATGATGAAGAGCTGATATCTCACTACAGACGAGAATGTTTGCTAGTAAGTGAAGGGTGAAGTATGTCTCAAAAGTTGGATTTGCTGCATATCTTTAACAAAATGAGCTAGTAGACAGTGTTGCCATAATTTAAAAACAAAACAAAACCACCTTTCATTAACAAATTAATACTTCGAACTTGTGTAGGAAAAAAATGAAAGGAAGAAATGTATGTAGTAAGCATTAAAAACGTATTACTTTTTTTTTTTTTTTGTATAATCAGTTTCTTTATCATTGTAAAAAGTGTGCTTGCGGACATTGTGTCTGGTCTAGGTAGGAACAGCAGTTGACACTGTTGGTGGGTGAACTTGCAACATCACCACAGTTGGACAGGGACACAAATATTAGAAAAAAGTTTCCATCAGGAAGTGAGGTTTTTTTCCTTGATTGTGTCACTTTTTTTTTTTTAGCAATGGTGAAAAGAGGCAAGAGCAGGTGATAGGACCTCAGTCTTTAAAAAGAGCAGCTGCAAAGGTTCTGTTGGCAGGTATCAATCAAAGTGGCCTGAGGAATAGCGAAAAATCAAATGGTTTCATAGAGTATATTTATTGTTGCTGTGAATGTTAAAGCTCAACTGTTGTTATTGCAAATTTGCCCTAAGAAAATCAAAAACTGCTGCATGGTAAAATGTGAAATGCTGTATACTTAAAGGCTTTCCTTTTTTGTGGTGGTACATGAAGAAACTAAATGAACATGCTGCAGCACTGTTTGAATCAGGAGATGATCAGGAAGTAAATAATGGCCTGATCATTATGAATGAGCTTATTGTCCCATGTTTGCCATTACTACTGGTGGATGAGATGGAAGAAAAAGATATTGTTGCCGTGGAAGATATGAGAAACCGTTGGTGTTCATATCTTGGACAAGAAATGGAACGTAAGTAATTTATTTTTTAAGGTAAAAGGCTCTTAAGTGCTCCTGATTTATTTATTTTTTAGAATGTGTTGGTTTTGATGTCTTGAACTGACCCTATATATTTTGTGTCTTGGTAAAATATTTTGAAATACCCTCACTCTTGAATAATCCTGCACACTTTTAAATGAAGAGTAGTTTTTCCATATGTAATAATGGGGTACTGCAATATTTTCCATATATAGCAATGCCCTTAAAGGAAAGATGTCTTGCTTTATTTTATTTATTTATTTATTTTAAAGTGGAAAAACATTTATGCTGATAGACCATTTGAAGGGGCATTTATGTTAAGGTCTTGCTAGGAACCAGTATGTCCTAGTAATTGCTGGAGCACCTGAAGAAAGTGAATTATTGCAAGTAACACCTCCTGTTCCCACCCGGGGAGGGGAGAGTTAGTTTGGGGCAGAAAGAGGAAAATTTCACCTGCAGATATAAAAGTTCATGGTTGTTTTTCTTATTTTTATTTGCAGCTAACTTGCAAGAAAAGCTGACAGATTTCCTGCCAAAACTGCTAGATTGTTCTACAGAGATTAAAGGTTTCAATGACCCGCCAAAGTTACCCTCCTACTCCACACATGAACTGTGTGAAAGATATGCCCGAATCATGATGTCACTCAGTCGAACTCCAGCTGATGGAAGATAAATTCTGCAGCCTTCCTGAGCACATTGTATAAACTTTTTTAGTTCTTAAACCTTGCCTTCCTGTCACAGGGTTTGCTTGTTGCTGCTATAGTTTTTAACTTTTTTTTATTTTAATAACTGCAAAAGAGAAATGACTGTACAAACTTTAGCAAGACTGCAAACAATTAAAGCTGAGAATCGCATGGCGCTCAGTCGTTTCAACCAGAATTGATGCAACATGCAAGTCTGATCATTATGGCAAAACTGCTTTTTTGCCACTTATCTGTTACAGTATTACTTTGCTTTTATCTTAAGATCCTTTACTTTATCAACAGCTGTCTGGATCATTTTGTGACTGCAACTACTTTAAGTGTCCAGTGCTGTGTAAATACATGGTACTCGGTAGCTTGTAAATGAAATGAAAGAATAAAGTTTTATTTATGGCTACTTCTGTGTTTGTAAGCAAATACCTTGTGTATTAGTGTAAATACGGGTATTTTTAGAAGAGAGACAGTATGACAGACAGTATATTGGTGGGTAACTCAATTTTGTAGACAAGGTTCTTCAGGATTTATGGCCAGTTTAGTTGCAGGTAGTCAAAGATTACTGTATGTGAATATATTGAATACCTGTCACGGTATTATACACTGTTTTTTTTTGTATATTCTTTTCTGATCTGTGTGATACTGCACCTGAACACTTTGGCTTGTGTGTGGCCATGCCACATCTGTACTGATGGCAAGGACTGGCTTCTGAAGCAAAACAAAAAATGGCACCTTCCTTTTCTTCTTAGAGAAAAAAATGAAAAAAAAAAAAAAAACTATTTTCAGTAGAACTATGACAACTGCTGTGCAAAATTTTTAGAAATTCATTTGAGTAGAGAAAATACAGGTTTTGAAAAAATGGACTTTGTGAATCTTAGGGGTTAATTAAGGGGTTGGTTATTTTTAATTGGTATTTTAGTTATGTAAGTGACCAGAAATAAAACCTTTCATTAATTCCTTACTTGAAATGGGTTGCTGTTGTTGCAACAAAGTATCTCTGAAACCTTATGTGTGTCCTAATTAAATTTCTGTTGGAAGTGAAAGAAAAGATCTACAGGGCTTGTTTTGTAGAACTCAAATACTGTCTGGTTTTAATGAAGAAATTTAATTGTTTTGTGGAAAAAGAAATGTAACATGTCCTTAAGTAATTCTGTTACCTGACACTATTTTGATTCCTATTCTTTATAGAGAACATTTTGTATTAGAATAGTAAAATATGTGAATATTTGTTTGTATGTTTTCTTGGAGCAGCACTCAACTTCTTATTATAGGCTTTCAAGTGGATAATATTTTAATTTCTGCTAACAAAATAACACAGAGGGAAAGATGGATTGAATTCAGACCACCTAGAGGTGTAGTGGGAATAAATGTAGGCTTCTCACATGCAGGAAGAGGCTGAGTTCACTTTCAGCATGTGTCAGTCTTGAAATTTGTTCTCTCTTGAGATACACTGGATTGTATATAAAGTAAATAGGATGTGGGCTTCACTTCAAAGTTTTTTTTTCAGGGGTAATTTCCTATTTTAGTGCAGTACTACTCAGGAGCCTTTTCTTTTTTAGGTATGAGTATGTCTATGAAATTTGACCTTTCATGGAAAAAGATACACATATTATGAAAAGGATGAAGATGCATTTTAAAGTATTTCACATTTTGCATCTGTTGCATTTCCATCAGAATCTGAATAATATGCTTACTTAGCATTATGTGTTTTTAAACAAGGTTTGGAACAGATTAAATTTGTCCTTTGCCTTTTTAAGCAATGGTAAAAAACAAAAGTGAAAGAGGACTTCTATTTCTTTATTGCTAACAGGTTTTGAATTTGAATGTTTGTGAAACATTTTAAGGAAAGCTCCTCTCTAACCCTCCAGGAACTTGTTAACCTCAGCATCTGTTTAATCTCCCATGACAAACACAGGAGAAAAGGCACTCTTTCTAAGGTAAAAAGAGGTAGAAAATATTTCACTTGGGAAGAATATCTAAGGTATTTAAATTATAAAGATGTAAACAAGGACAAGATGATTATTATTATTATTTAGTTTCAGCTTTTTCAATTTCTTAGCAAGCAAAAATAATCAATTGTAGGTCATAATACACAAGATAAATATGTATTAATTTTCTAATGACTGTTCAATTTTGAGTAGAATTGAGAAGATCTGTCCAGTAGAGAAGTAAATATATATGTATTTTACTATTTTAATATCTCTTAAGTATTCTGTATGAATCTAAACATTCAGCTAAATCATTAAGGTATTATATTCTATTAAAAGGTTGCTTCTTTCACTGAAATAAGAGAGCTTGGATTCACAACGCCTAGCACAACTGTTAAAGGTAGTAGCATACAATTCGTTTGGCTTCCCAATAACGTGTAGATTTTTTTTTCTCTTCAAAATGGAAAATGTGGTCTTTTTGAGGCTGTTTCAATTATACAGGAATTCACTTTAAGGGAATTTAACCCAAACTTGTTTATAAAGCACCAGGAACTAAATGCAAGGGTATTTTTTTTCCAGATTTTGCTTCATAAAGTGGAGGACCCTGAAGGCACTGCAGTCTTTATTATGTACCTTTTTGTTTTTCCTCACTCATGTGACTTCTTTTTAGGTGACCTGTAATATTGCTGCACTTCCATTGATATTTTGGTAATTGGAAATCTCATTGTTTCTAGTTAAAGCTGTGATTGCAGATGTTAGCTCCAGCCTAGAAGACCATGATCAACAGGAGAATTAATGTGAACAAAGAGGACTGATGGAGTGAATATGTATTCGTTAGAAATGATCATCTTGAAATCACTCCAGACACAAGGGTATAGACTAGTATTTCATTACAGAGTCACCACAGCTTTGAGGACAGATGTACTCCAACTGCAGTGAATGACTGATACAATGAACAGATTTGCTCTAGAAAGTGTGAGGTATGAGCACAGTCAAAAGCATATGTTTCACATTCAAACATTTAGAAAACAAAACAAAACAAAAAACCACTGATAATGTCTGTATTACACCTAAATATCTTTCAGATTATTTTAGGCTACTCTGACATGCATGTGAAAACTGCTGCTCCAGAAAAGTACCTGATGTGAACAGTAGCACACAGGAAAGTCTGATATTGTCCAAAGAGTAAAAAAAAAAAAAAATTTGTAAAGACATGATGGTGGTTGTTCATATTCTTCCTTTTGTTTCTTTTCCCTCAAAATACAGTGAATCCAAATGTTTGTGGGGGGCCTTATATAAACAAAAGTTAAGAATGTTGTTGAAAGAGTGTACCACTATATTATATACTGTACCAAGTATATAATAAATTGACTATTTTATGCAGCCTTTTCTAACATGTATTTACATACATCTTTTAAATATACTTTTTTTTTTTTTGTCTAGAATGATTAAAAAAAGAGGGGAAGGAGGGGAGTACCAGTCATGGCATTGCTCCTTGAATGGAGATTAATAGATACATAAAAGCTCTTATCCAAAGGGGTCTTTTAGCAAAATGTAATAGGTGAACTTCCCTTTTGAGTTCTTTCAAACAAAACAGAATTCTTTTGCTTGTGATTGATACCAGTTTTCATTATGTCCCTGAAGACCTTTTGAAATCCAAGGCTTGATGGATGAGCTTCTAACTGAAAACACTCTAATTCATGAGGATCATTATGAATTAAGATTGTTATAAGGATTGTTGCCTCTTTGTAGGCAAACAAACAGTATCGGTATTCATCTAATTGTTTTTCCCTCAGCAGAACCTTCCTGCTTGGTTTAGCTCTTTTATTTCAGTTTTGATTCTTATCGGAGCCAAGCCAAAAAGCTTTGGCAAACACATGCTTTTTTTTTTTTTTTTTTTTTTTTTTTTCCTAATTCCAGTCATTGCTACTGAACATGTGTACTCCAACTTTACTGTCATGCCTTTAAAATCTTGAATTTTGTTAGGAACTTCTTTCCCTGTTGAGATCTTCCATGTAAGTCCCAGACGGAGACTCTCGCTCCCAGAAATGGCTTCTTGAGGCAGTACTTGGTGAGAACAGCTTGACTTGTTTCCTGGTGACTAGGATCAACCCAAGTCCCCTTCTCACAGGCTGGGAAATAAGCAGTGAGACAGGCTTATGTTCACTGCTTGGATTCATTATCAATATGAAGGGTAAAGCTCATCCTGCGTCTCTCCCTTCATATCTTAATTGAAGTATCTCTTAGATAAAGGTTTTGGCTCCATGTCACTTTCATCCTTGTTCTAATTTTTTTTTTTCCCCCTCCTGCCCTGATGCTGCCTGTTTAAGTCAGTGGCATATCCATGTCCCAGGATTTCTAGTTTGGTTAGTTTTTACTTTTACATTACCTTGTATAGCCACCATACCTTTGTTACCAGGTAGAACCAGTGGTATGCAACCAGGATTTTTCTGCTTTCATTTCTGCGGCTTCTGCTTCCATCTGCATGTCAGTGTAAACTCTTCGTGAGTGTAAACTCATTTCCCCTCTACAGGTACCTGAGTTTCCTTGGGACTGCTCTGGTGTGTATGTATGTGCAGGATCTCTAGGTAAAATGCCCCAGTCCGCACATGTATCTTCTGGTAACACTTGGTATTTGAGAGGCTGAGTGTTTTAGCAGTGTGAGGGAGTATCATAGTACTATATCCAGGTTCATGAAGGTTGTAGATGCTGTGGCTAACATTGAATTTGATCTTCATGCTTTGCCTACAGCGCTTAAAATTGTAGTCAATCTTTGGCAAAAAGCTGCTCTTTCTTGCTGTGCAGGTTTTAGCTGGTCTGTATCCAGGTATATCCTATTGCTTTATGAGATTTTTTTTCCTCAATTTTTTTTTTTTTTTGTGTTAAAGTTCTTTGAATCCATTTGTATTTCATGAACATGTAATCAACATGAAGAAAACAGTAATTGCTGTAGGCTTCCTTCAACGAACAAAATGTGTATTTTGTTTGTGACATTAATCTATGTGGGGAGTGGTGCTATTTTTTTGGGGAGGGAGGGTGTGTGTGTGTTAATAATATGGGATTATAAATTGGAGGGAATTACTATATAAACATAATAAATTTATATGGATTAGGACAAAAAACTTTTTGTTGTGTAACAAGTTCTAAGAAAAATAATTCAGAGTTAAGTAATGCAGTTTGAAAAAGCTCATGTTTTCTCAGGGGAGAGATTAGGGAGTTAGGTTTTTGAAAGAAACCTGTATCTATGTAATTGGAAATCTTATAAATTTTAATAGCCCAGCATAATTTATTCTTGTAATCTGTTTAGGAAGCTTTTTTGGAAAGTTTTTTTTTTTTTTTTTAAGTTTTGCATTTCATGAAGCAGATAGTTTACAAAAATAAATAAATGAGAGGGAAAAAAAGAAAATAAACATAGCTTCCCCCCAAAAAATAATATATATATATATTTAAATTTTTGAGGGAGAGATTATTGTTTTTGGTATTCTGAGTAGAGTTTGGATGGTCAAAAGTCTTACCTCTTTCCTTCCATGCCCATGGTTTATGTTTAACAAGTAAGTTCTGCTTTGGAATGCGTACCATCACCCCTTGAATTTCTGAAGGAGAATTTGTTACCTTCAAAACCTTTGAATTTGAGATTGAGACCTGCCCCACTGTATTTGGCACAGACAAGTGTTCCATTTCCAGCTGATGGCGATTGTAGTTTGTCGGGGTGGTTGTTGCAAGGTACACAGAATACTTTGCACTTCATTGGCCATCTCTTGGATGGAGTCCTCAGTGTACTTTGCATATGAAGATTTGTGTTACTGTGTTTTAAGAACTGAGTCATCACTGTTGCCTCACCCCCTCCCCCCCATTTTTGGTCCAGTGTATTTCAGGTATTCAAATGCACTGGGCAACTAAAATCGTACTGCTATTATTACCTTTGCCACTGGATGCCGGGATATCTGTGTTTCTAGGCTTCTTAAAATACTTCAGTCATTTATGCTCTGTAAAATTGTCTAACTGAAATGGAAAGTGATGGGTCTAATTTTATGCACATCATAGTTGACAGAGAAGAGCCATAATGATGTTTTCTAATTAGTAACAATGTGAAATTAAATATTTCTTTTTCCCTTGACACAGTGCCCAACGAGATTTGGAAAGCTGAGTATCTTTTCTAAGAAATAGAAGCTACTAGGTAAATCTGGCAAGTTTTAAGGCTGGCCATAATCTCTTAGGGACAACAGATTGCATAGATAAGATGTTTCTTCTTCTGTCTTTGTTCTTGAAGTAGGCTAAAAATGTTCACTGAAAAGTTTTAAGATGTATTTTTATCTGCTCTGTAGTAATTTTATGAGTATTTTTGCTTTATATATTTTTTTGCTTTAAAGGGGCTTGTTTTGTAGCATAAATGATGTGAGTTCTTGGTTATAAGCAGAAAAAAAAAAGTATAAAGAGTTCAGGTGGCTGCTGTCTATCAGAAGTTCAGTTAAGTTGAAAAACTTTGCTGTTACCTCCATCTTACTCACTTGGTAATTACTTCCCCTCTCCTACTCAACCAAAACGCTTGCGAATCAAAGTAATGGACTCATGGCAGACTATAATGTTCCTCTTTTGGGTAAGAAAGCAGTTGTTTGACATATATGTAGTCTTACAAGAGGTCTGTCTAACATAGCCACTGAAGAATGGTAAGCTCTGGCTAAGAGAAGCTTTTAACATTGTCAGTTTAAGCTAGTCTGTTTTATTTCTGCTATTAAGACTGAGTTTGGTTTTAAATGGTATGCTAATTAATATTAATGCTATTTACAAGCCTTCTACAAATTTATAAAATGAAGTGCCAGACTATGAACAAATACTGATGGTTCCCAAGTGCATCTAGAACATCTTTCCAGAGTGAAAGTATTGTGGAGTTTCATCCCAGCAGAGATCAGAAAAGAAATTAGAGGCATTATCCACCACAGAAACGCTCAAATGTGTGAATGAACAGACATTCCTTCAGGATTTCTGCAGAGTGGGAGAGAGTGGAGGCTGCTGCATTCTCTCATCTTGTATTTGATCAACCTCATGCCCTTTGTGCAGAAGATATCTCAGTGATGTAGGCAAAGCTGGATTTTGCTGTGAGAGGGGGAGGAGGAGGGCTCCATTCTGCAGAAGGAGAGAAAATGGGCATGTTTTACACAGGAGTCAGGTGTGCCATTTCAGGGAGTGGGAATAATGCCAGTAGCTGAAAGAAGCCCCCTCTTTTCTTAGGAATCGCTGTCCATACACCATCCACCTCCTCTCTTCCCCTGCATCACCAGCAGGATGGCAATTCCAGGGCCAGCGTGCTGGCAAAGTGAGCGCAGTGCTGATGAGCCTATCCACCAGCAGCCTGCATCTTTGGCTGAGTGCCTGCTTTGCTCCTCTCCTTAGCGTCCTACCTAGAAACTTACTTCTCCCCCTTTTTAAATCCCTTCTGAGGCTTTCTTTTCCAGCATGCTAGCCCTGTCAGATAAGGGATGTTTTTTCTTCCTAAATAGTGAAGCAGAGGATTCTATATTAAACTTGAATCCAGCTTGCTGAGTAATCTCAGATATGCTGTAGTTCTGACTGACTCATGGCAATTTGTCCTTCCTTCAAATTGTATAGCACTTTCAGATTCCATCAGCCAGTGCTTATATTTCAGGTTGCTGATGAAGAGACCTTTGTGGGACCCAAATCCTTCCCCTCCCTTCACCATCAGTGCTTCCCCTGGAAAGTTAGCTCCCAGTTACAAAAAACATGTGCCATGATTCCACAAAAACTTCTCTGGAAGGCACCATCAACTCTCAGTCTTACAGCCTTCTCAGGCAGAGTTACGAGCCACAAGACTGTGACGGGACAGTGCTTCTGGAGGTCCATGCTCCCCCTTGTTACGTGGTAGTGGGGCTCTCTGCGCAACCTTGGTCAGTCAGACCTGCAGTAGGCTCTGACCGGAGCACGGCATGCTGTCGTGCAGTAGTTGTCACGGCTCTCCAGGGCAGCAGCAGACGTCCCAACAGCATATACAGAAGAGTTGTGTAGGACACTATCAGGTTGCACATAGGAAGCTACTTCTATGTGGTAAGTCCCAGAGTTACACATTTCAGCGTTAAGGTGGGCTTACACCAGAGACAGATGAATGCTGATGTTAAAATGACTGAAGACAAACTGCAAATGAACACCGATACATGAAACTGAAACATTTTGTTTTCCAAAAAACCTTATATGGCAGCAGCCTGACAGCGAGGAGTACGATGCAACTTATCTGAAGGCTCCTATTCAGTTTTGACCAAACTTTTACATACTATGGTATTTTAAAAGTTTCTGTTTCTTATCTTAAATTGTCTGTTTCCATAAACTAGAAATCTGGAAGTTTTTTTGCACAGTGCTCAGTGACAATCTGTGTATAGATACATAAATATATTTAATAGTACTTTCCTGTTGAGCTTTTCAGCTGACCTATATAGCAAGTCATTTAAAATGATTGAATTAATTTGAGTAGCTTTTCTTTGAGTGTATAAATCACGCATATTATTTGCAGTGCTGTCAGGTTGCAGATTTTACAGTGCTGGTGTTTTTTGTCTGGACTAGCTTGGTTTACTTTGACACCTGTCGTACTTTCGATGTTGTATTTTCTAGAGAGCCTATACGCGATCGCACTAGATGTATTTTCTCAGGGACAGAGGGACTGCTGAGGCCTGGAGTGCACCAGTGCAGCTCTCAGTTAAAGCCGTGAATGCTTTCCACAGAGACCGAGACTGCCGCTTATCTGTGTTTTTAACGCCGGGGGAAAAAGACCCCGAAATATTTTCAGCTCCTTCCGTCTGTTGGAGATGTACAAGCAGCAGAGTGCGGCTTTGGACGAGGAGAAAGCCCAGACCGACGGCTGTCGGCCCTCAGCCTGAGACCCTCTGCAGCCGTGAGGCGGCGTGCAGGCAGCAGCAGCCCGGCCCTGCGCCTCGGGGCCCGGCCCAGGCCCGGCCCAGCCCCAGGCGGCCCGGGCTGCTCCCGCCGCCCGTCTGCGGGCCGGGGCCGCCCCCTGCTGGCCGCCCGCAGGCAGCGGGGCTCGGCTCCCGTCCACCCGCGGCCTCGCTCGCCGGCTCCCTGCCTCCTGCTGCGGTGCGGGGAGGCTGTGGAGCTGCTGGGGGCGTTAGAAGCCGCCTGACTGCCTAAATCAGAACCAGACACATGGTTTTTCAGTCACTTTTTTTTTTTTTAATTATTTTTTTTTTATTATTATTTTTGAGGTCGCATAGACATTATCGTGTCTCGGCATTTCCCACCTGCCTCTTGCCATAGCAAGAGAAAATAATGTTGCAGTTTTTGCTGCTGCCTCTGTGCGAATCACAATGTCTTCCTTTTCTTTCTCCCTTCCTAGCCTGGGTTAGAAATAAGGTGCAGATCTTAACATCAAGCCTCCAGTGGTTAGCTGTGGTATGGCAGGCAGCTTCTTTCGGTGGGTTGTTCTACTTGCTGTGGTAATGTTGCCACTCACACTGAACAGCTTTGGGATTGTAAAATGGCTGGTGATTGGGAGCGGCGACTCGTCCCTGTGCTCTGAAATGCACCTTTCGGTTTGTACCGATAACATGGCTTCAGCAGGATCCATGGGCGTCCAGGAGCATCCCCGGGAACCTGGTGGGGCTCTCTGGGACCCTGGGGTGTCCACGAACAAGAGAATCAAGGATAGCTTATTAAAAGGTGTTTAAAAGGAATCTGACATATTGTGAACTTAATCTTTCTACCTTGGGGCTGTGTGCTAATAACCGGTTCAGGATATCCATGCTTTTGGGAACTTTGGTGGAGTTTTCTTTATGTTTTTGTGAAAATAGTTATTTCAGCTATTTTACTTTTATTTATTTATTTATTTATTTATTTATTAAGGATGGATATTGATGTGTAGCAAGAAAGAGAAGGAACAGTCCATGGGACAGGGTTTCCAGGAATGTCCACATCCATTTACCAATTAGCTAGTGGTGTAGTAACTAACATGTTTCTCACCTGTTTGGAAATACATACGTGTGGAGAAGCAATAGTGAACTCAACCTGACTTGGTCAAAGTCACAAAGGAAGAATTCCACAGAGGTATCGGACTGAAGAAAATACAATCACTGTCTGTAATTTTGGGCACTGTATTTTAACTGCTACTGTTCCTAGCAAATCAGGTAATTTTGGCCCAAGATGCAAAGGTGGCTGCTCCAAAAATGGCAATTTTGCCCCTGTTCTAGTATGTATGGTATTGTTCCCTACTCACCCATCAAGACTGATGCGTCAGCATCCCACCTGGTACACCAGCTCTGCAGCTTGAGCTCTTCTGCTGTATTTGAACTTGCTGTGAATGTGGTCTCTTTGCTGTGCCTACCTGAAAACAGGTGATCAGCAATCTGCAGCACCCTATCTGGTGCCTAAGTAAAAAGTGAAGATGAGATTAATCTTTATTGCATTCACCTTGTTTGAGATTAAGTAGGCAGACCAAAGATTACTTTAGCTAATTAGACTTTCTAATTGGATTTTAAAAGTTATTAACCTTTTAAATAGGCTCTCCAGAGTGGTAAGTCAGCATGCAGTGAGCTAATTTCCAGCCAGCTTTAGTTCCATTTGCAGGGCTGCCAAGCTGGGGGCAGGCAAGGGCACTTGCTGATGAAGGGAGTGCAGGAAGAGAGTGAGGGGCTCTGCTCTGCTGTGGCCAGAGGTGCAGAAGAGCACCTCTGGCTGCTAGCACATGAGTTCAGGTGCTCAGCGTGTAATGCTGGGTACGTTCCCAAAAAGCCTTCTGCCTTACCTTCTGCATCACTGACCACTAATGAAACTAACAAGGGTTTTATCAGCAGCCTGAATGGAGAAAGAAAACTCTTCCCAAAGAGTTTTTCTGTCCTCTGACTCTGTTTTGCCTTTGTGCTTGCCATTCCTGTGGCACACGTTGCATGTTTCTTCATCCCACGGACAATGAAGAGTTCCTTTTACACAAAACCCTGCAAGCTGCACGTTACAGAGAAGTGAAAATGAAAAATTGTGTCAGGGACAAAAGTTACAGAGTGGAGCCCTGTTATTTGCTGGACCTATTGGGAGGTACATTTAGTCACTTTTTATTTTTGGACTAGGACTGCTGGCAACTTTTTCATTTTTGATGAAGGTAAGCTATGCTCAATGTTTGCTTCTCTTTGTTACTCAATCCCACGTGTTCAAGACCAGAAGAGTACTGCAAATGATGACTGTAACAACATGGTAGGGAACCTGGGGTATTTAGATGTACTCATGGTTAAAAGCATAAAGATGGATGGATTTGGGTCTGCTGCAGCACATGTACAAGAGCTTTCCTGTGAGCGTTTCCCCTCTCCACGTGTGCTTTAGGATTTCTGAATTTTTTTCTTCCCTTAACTTTTCAGTGTTTCAGGTCATATGGGCAGGAAAGAATGTACATGCTTGTTTACTGAAATTTGCCCTATTAAACAGCAGCCAAGTTTACAGTGCAAAATCTCTCTGATAGTCAGTTTTTTATTATATCAACGTGAAGTTTAAAAAAGACACCAAAACAATGAAACTCTCAAGACCTGGACTGCCGCATTTTTCTTTCTTGCTGTAATAAAATATTCTTCTCCTGCTTGCAAGTCACAGCACTCTGTGAGAGCTGCAGAGTGGAGGCCAGCACTGGGCCATTTGTGGTGTCAGAGCGGAAGAGCGCTATTTGATGGGTTTTGTTAACGCAGCAGCTGCTTTGTGCTTGCTGTTTCCCCTCCTGCTTTCTTGACTGAAGATGTTCTTTTACCTGCTCCATGGAGCTCCGCCTTTCTCCCTCGGCCGTGTCACGCTGCGGATTGCTGGCACCACATCATGCGGCTGTCAGCCTGGTGACGATGGACTTCTGTCACTTTGCACATGGGAAGCTCGAGGGCTGACAACTATCCTCAGCTGCCAGCACGCTCTATCAAAACCTTGGCACTGAACAGAAGGAAATATGCCATACTTCTGGCACTGAGCTTTTCCCATAGTTCCACTTCCAAATGCTTTGCTGAAAAGGAGCAGTAGCTTCCTTTGGTTGCTCATTACCAAACACTCAGGGAGTTTGCCAAAAGTGAAAGATGGAGTTGGTGCCTGCAGTTATAGAATCACAGAATCATTAAGGTTTGAAGAGACCTCCAAGATCATCTGGTCCAACCATACCCTACCACCAATGTCACCCACTAAAGGAGTATTTACAGTGCTCAGAAAAGTGAGATCAAAACATCATTTCTTATAAACTCCAAACAGCACTTTACCTTTCCTTACACTACCACTATACATATACATACCTTGTTACAGAATGGAAGTGCAGTAATTTATTTGTTTCTGATGTCAAGCTGTTTCTAGACTGCTATGAGATGTCTGTACTGATTCCTTGTATTGTATGGTGGAAATAACCCCGTGCAGCACCATCCCCACTTTGTGTGTCAAGGCATATTCTGTGTGGTTCGTTCAGCAAAGTTTAAGCTGTAATGGAAACATTCAGTGGGAACATGTAGCGTACCCTGCATGGTCTAAAATTACATACACTTGGAAAAATCTTAATGGGATATGATGTAATGAGGGGCTATGAAGGTATGAAACATGGATTCCCACTCTGTTATTCCTGCTCTAAAAGGCTGATTGTATATTGCCTGGAAACATGCTTTCAGCTTCAAAGATGGAAGCATCATCTGTCACAGTTCATGAGCATGCCTCCCTGAGCAAATACAGCCCTTGGGCTGTTGGACCTGACACTTGTGGCAGGTAGGGGCACAAAATTTGAAGATGTATAGTCTCATTGTCACCTGCTGGGTAGCGCGAACACGTGCATTTGAAACCCCACCAGTTGAGGAGGAAAGTTCTGCTGCTAGACAGTGTCCTAACATCATTAGCGATAAAAGTGAATGGCTACATCAACATCTTTTAGTTATGTCTAGATATGTCCTCCCAAGTGTACAGAAAAGAAGCTGAGCAAAAATAAAGAAAAAATAATGTTAGGCCACTTGTTTGAAGAATTCATTTCTGATTGGGATAGTGAATCTTCTAGAACCATGAAGCTTCTACATAAACTAGAAAAAAGCCTAAGAGATGTTAAAAATAAGTCCTGATTGAGCACCATCAAGCCATTCTTTGTCTGTTCCTCCTACAGATTAGACAAAATAGTTGCTGTCCATAGTCTGGGATTCGCCACAAAATGTGTGTGTGTGTGTGTTCTGATTCTTCCTCTACAAAGGAGAAAATAGAATATACTGCATGCTTAGCTAAAGACAAAAACCTGCAAACTTTCATTTTAAGAATTCTGGATGGCTGTAAGTTACTGTAGGATCAGATTTTTTTGCAAAGACTTGTTGGTTCTGTCTTAAAAGCTGGTAATCAACACGTTTATGTCTGGAGATACTTGTGGCTTTGAAAATACACAAACTTAAAATGATTTAAATATTTTTGTTTTGATTTTTCTGAATATTGAGTATTCTTAAAAATCACTTTGAAAAGTAATGAAGAAATGAAAAGCATAAAAGAAACTGAGAAATTCATATAATTACTGTTGAAATCCAAGTTTGTATGTTTTGGAAGGCTGTGTGGAACAGAATCACATTTCAGAGTGTTGCTTAGCCCTCAGTATCTGATATACTCACAACCCAAGAAGAACTCTGTTCTTCTCTTGGATAACATTATCATCTTACAGGTAATATGAAAGGAAACGTTATTGAAAATGTAGTTTTAAGTAGTAACATTAAATAACATTAACATTAGTTTTAGAATAATTGAGATGTAAAAATCAATTAAAACTTAGTTTTTATTATGCCAATATTAAAATTATTGGAATGTTGGGCACTGTAAGGAGTTGCTGAGCTATTTTTTTGTGAAAAAAAAAAAAAGAAAAAAAAAAAAGAATTTTCAGCCAAGCTTTTTATTTCTGGTAAAAACTAAAGATAAAGGTGAGACTTTAAGTGTCGGTTTCAGCTTCTAGTTTATGCCTTCTTCCCTTAGCCAGAGCCTTTGTGTGTCCCCAGTGAACTGCAGGATTCCAGTGACCCGAATTGTTTTGTGCATGGCTTGTTGTATCACTACCGTAGATCACTGTTTGCATAAACAGCAGCAGCAGCTTGGATACCAGTGCAAAACAGCCTTGTTGAAATGACCATTTGATGACAACTGCTTCTGGGATCCAGCTTTTAGTCCTTATTTAGTTGTACTTCTCTCCTCCTGAAGGACAGGGAAAAGAGAAAAAGTTGGCTGTCATCACTGGTGTCAGAGCTAGCTGCAGGACTAAAAGCAGCCATAGCAGGTCAAACCACCATGCAAACTCCTCTTGGGAGTAGGTGGTGTAAAAGAATGCAGACAACCTGTCCCCTGCGATCTTTTAATAATGATTATAACAGTAATAACAATGATAATAATTTCAATTCCTTCTCTGTCAGTATCTTACTTTAGAAAGTAGTTTTGACTGTGCTACTGATATTTCCTCCTATAGTTTCAGAGTTTAATGCCCTTTTTGATTTCAACATGGAGGAGAAGAGCTCTGTCTTAGGAATCCGAGTTCTGGAAATCCCATCATCTCCATAATGAATCATGGAAGGCAGAGAACAACATGGCACGTACATGTAAAATGTGATTTGATTTTCCCTCCTCTATTGCAGCCCCAACAGCTTTTTCTGAAATCCTATTTAGCAATTTGAGGAAAAGTCTTAAGGGCCAGAACAATTCAAGTATAAGGTAAAAAGTGTGTATAGAAAGAGTATCAAATTTAGGAAGATATTTAACAAGAACGATATGAAGCTTTGCAGATATTACTGCAATTTTTTCCATAACTGGCATTCTGTACTGGTTGTATGTTGTGTAAGTAACATTAAAATTTATTTTTAGAAAGTAACATTAGAAAATATTATCCTGGTTTTAGAAGTGAATGAAGCACTTTGGCTTTTATATCTCATTGCTGGAAAAAAACATCTAGGGTGCTGAAGTTACCTGTGGAGAAATTGAGTAAAGATAAGATGTTCGTAGCTGATTGTTTTTTCTTTTTTTCCCTAAGCTGATCGTCTGCTGTGAAGTTCTCCATAGTCAGAGTGCTTTTGTGAAGAGGACCCTGATTTCTATTTGGCTTAGGTATTTAAATGCTATGTAAGAAATGGGGAAGGATTGTGTAAGAGAGAATATTAATAATTAATATGCCTATAACTTTTAAAACTTCTTTTAAATTTAGGTGAGCTTTCAAAAGAGTTGCTACTACATTAAACATCTCAGTATCATTGACGCTGGGGGACAGCACTTAATTTCCTTTAAAAATTTCCTTTGAAAATCCAAATGCTTTTTGGAGATGAAGAAATGATTAAGCAATAGCATGTATGGAAGCTGCCTACCCTTCTTTCAGAAGAAAGAATGTGAACAATAAAAACTCTCACAAGCATGTTCCTTTTGTGTAGGTCTCCAGGTTTTGATGGTCCCCCAGTCATGTGTGTGTGTGCACAATTTTGCAGTATTCATATGAATTCAGCCACCTTTTTAGCAGTAGCTGTGTTGTTTTATATATATATATATATATATATATATATATATTTTTTTTTTTTTTTAAGTTGTCACTTGGGCGTCTTAACATCAGACCCGATATGTAATTAGTAAATATTGTCTTTTCAGAGCCTCTGTAATCCTTTTAAGACATTATGGATTTTTTCTAGGTAGGCTTGAGAAACACTGTACTCTTCACATGTATATAATACCATATTTTGTTATTAGTTTGGAGATTTGATAATACTGTTCCTTTAAAAATAAGGTTACTTTTTTTTTTTTTTTTTGATTTTCAGAGGCATAAGGGGACATTCTAGCAAGAATTGAGATGTTACAATGAAGGATAATTTGTTCTTCTGATGACAGTATTTTCTGGTTCATCTCATGTGAAATGAGTGTCTGTTAATAGCATTAGCAGACTTTTGTTCTTGTGCACGTCAGGTAAGACGTCTTCTTTTGTTAGTAGGAGTTTGCTCCTAAACAAGAAATTTTTGGCTGCTTGGCAAACTGAGACCTCAGAAGAGTGGTCATATATTTGCGTGTTTTCTGGCAAGTTGAAAATACTTTGGAGTGTTTGGAAAGGATCACTGATAACGGTACTAAAGTAGCACAGTTTGGTGCAATTTCTACTGTAAGAAATCCTTTAACAGTGTTTTTATTAAGTTGTTAAGAGTAAAGAGTATGTATCATTCAGCCACGTATTTAATTGTTGGCCCTCCACCAACTGCTTCATGAGGTGCTACATACTTTGGGACAGCTTCTAAAGAAAATCTTAAATGTTTTATGACATGTGATTCTAAATTTATCTGATTTGCCTTCTATGTTTTTTCCCTCTTACTCAATTCTTTTCTCTATGAGGGATGCTCCTCTTGTTGAGGTACAGCTATATGAGTCCTATGACCTTGGGAGGAGTTTAGCATGGCTGAGCAATGAGCCATGAAAAAACACCTTCAAGTTCAGCAAGCCCCAAGGCCATGGAGCGTCAGAACCTGGAAGCATACAGTAGAGGAAAAATTACCAAATTCTTGCCATGGAATTTCACCTTGACTTTGTTATTGATTAATATCAGGAGCAGAGTATGGGGTTGGAAGTGCTTTTGGCCTCACCCAGTACAGACAATTTCATGTTTCTGTCACCTGACACGCCTGGTCCTTCCTGCCCACCTCATTCTGCAGCATGGGCTTTGGTGGCAGGGCCTTCACCACACCTCAGCATCCATCCAAAAGACACCTCCCATGGTCATTTCATGCCCATTTCTGCAAGAGCAGATGCAGCTGTGCTCAATCGTTCGTGCAATTTCAAAAACATTCTCGTTCGTGCAATTTCAAAAACATTCTCTGTAAGGTGCTTGGGTAAGGAAAAAAAAAAGAAAGCAGTCAAAATGAGAAACTTCTTTGGCCAGCTGTGCTTCACAATGCCTCTCAGTAGACTGCAATTGTTGTCTTTCCTCCCGTCTAAACCAAGGCTGAAATTTAATTTGAATGTCCTCTAGCCATGCAATACCCCTGGGAATGAATCCTATAAAACAGGCTGTATCAGGCCTGTACGAACTGTAGACCTGTTTAGTCTGAATGAGCTCTAACTTCATTATGTTGGTACAGAATAATTAGTAGAAAACTGAAATGCAATTTTGTCTGAAGAATGGCAGTTCTGAGGCTGTACCTCACCTATAGCCTTGCAAGGCTTTTAGTGTCCTGACAAGCAATCAGTCAGAGCAGGAATGTTGAGTGCATTCATTTTTTACTTCAGTTCTTTTCTTACAGGAGCTCAAGTGACGCCACTGAAACCCTGGCATTTATCACAGACAAAATTAGGTCAGAAGAGAGCAGAGGTACTGAACTGAAAAGAGATAAATTCATCCTTAGAAGGAAAAAAAAAAAGTCTGAAGCTGCAAACTTGGGTTTAATTTGTCTCCTCCACAAAAGGTAAGAGTTTTCCTGAGGGATTTTCCAGCCAAGTAAGCAGTATCTTATAAATGTACGATCAAGTTGTATAGGAAGGCTATGAAATACTCTTTGTTGGGCTATGTAACTACAAGTAGCTAAATAACAGAACCATTTTTTCCCTAAATGTAAACAAAAGCAGCCTGAGGAAGAATCTGTTCCAGTTTAATCTTACACTTGGTGTCCAGTCATGCAGGCTGGTGAGCATGTTTAGGTAGCAGTGACAGTGGCAAGATTCGCCTGTTGTTATTTCTCAGGACCCTAGAACTTGTGTTCTGGTTACTACCAGCATGATGATAAAGCCAAGATATGAAAGTTGACATATATACAACTACTGTTGTGATATTTTCTAATGTGAAAAATTATGACTTTCTAATTGACAGTTAAGGAAAACTTTAGCATCTTTGATGTAGAACATATTCCTTAATTGCACATTCTGTTATAGTTTAGATAAAGCTTTGAACGTTTCACTTAGGAAATAGTCTCCTGAAATATTCCATGTATCTCCAGATACCTCTGGTTTTACCTAAATATCTTTCAGAACTCACTGGTGTATTTGCCACTTGCTCATCAACTCATGTAAATCTGAGATTACTCAGATCCTTCCTACAGGCTTTCTTCTCTTTTGAAAGTTTCTGTAAGTGATTCATTTTCCTGTTGAAATCACTGAGCCTACCTAAATCTGTAACACTAGTGACTCTAACAATAAGCTGGGTAAGTCTGGATAATTACTCAAGGTCTCTCTGCATCAGTTATTTTTGTTTGGGGAGTAGAATTATTCAAAACTTTCTTACAACCTACCTACAACTTTCTGACAGACTGCAGTCATCTGGTTCACATCCCGTAGCACTGCATGTAACATTTAATATCCCAGTGAATCAAAGTCTCCTTCAGCAGACAGGATGAGGAGAAGAGTATTGGAAAGAGCAGGCAGGATAGCGGAGATGGTGTCTGATGATTTTTCTAGTGATAATAATGTGTTATATTCCGTCTTGTGCATTGGTCCTGTTATTTACCTTTATGATGTGACTGAATTCATTGAGGCTACTCACGCATGCAATCTTAAGCACACGTGTTTGCAGGCTCGCTGCCTTCATCCATGGGTTGTGTGAGCTGTGTGAGTTCATTCTGAATAAGAATGACAGGGTGTCTGAATGCACGCTTCTGCAAGGGAAAAATAAGGCAGAACAAGGTGTTTCCTGATCTGGGAAACCAAACAGGAGGAAGAATTTGACAGAGCTCTGGCCACCAGGCTGCAACTCTGACAGCGAGCAGCTGAGGTGACCCCTGCAATACAGCATGGAGCAAGTCAGCCAAACACATGCAGTTCCAGATGTTCTGTGCTTTGTGTAAAATCAAGGTTATGAGTAGAGTTCACATAATGCAAGTGTAAAATACTTGAATAAAAACACCTCCAAAATTTGACATCTTTATCCTAATATTGCAGCTACGCCAAGTGTGTTTGACAAATTAGCAGATATTTGTTTAAGAGCATCTCTTCTGACCAGGTCTAATACTGATTAACTTAATACTGCTTACATTTCTAATACTTGCTTAACCTTTGGTATTTCTGATGCTACAGCTTATTTTTGTAAATATTTTTTGCAAATTGTCAAATACTTGTGTATAAGCAATGACTGAATTCGTAGCCATGTCTTAGGGTGTCAGACATGGACCTTTTTAGATAATTTCTTTCAAGAATTATAAATCTATTTCAACACATCCTATAGTAAAGTCGGATGCCTGAAAGGACAAACTTTTTATAAGGTTGATAAATAAAAGTTATTCTATTAAGATCCTATTGTTATTGCTAGAACATTTAATTAACTGGCATCTAAAGAATTACCACATCTGCATGTGGGAAGAATAAATCACTGAGGTAGAAAGAACGAGACCTTCTTAATGTCCTTGTAAATAACAAGGAAAATCTGAAGATTTGCCTGGGAGCTGATGTAAAAGAGGAATCTGGTTTAATGTGCTGACCTGATTCTGTTCCTCTTGGTAACCTTGCTATAAGGTTTTAAGTCAGGGCATATCTGAGAATGTAAAAGAAAGTAGTATGGATAATGAAATGTTTTAACTGAAATGCAGAAAGATGCTGGGAATTCTAGTTTGTTTGTTTTGCTTTGCTTCAAATATGGCAAATTGTTTTATAGCATAAGTGTATATATAAACCAAAGTGTGTTTGTTTGCCTGTGCTGTCACTTAAATTTGAAAAAAATAAATAAAATAAAAAAAATAACTGTGTACACCTGCGCATAATAGATATGTAACTATACACACATTATAGTTCACTGTAATAAAAGATGATTGCTTTCTTAAGAATAAAAGAATACATTTTAACACAAACTTTAAGAGCCTAATGATGTCTTTCAGCCATTAATATCCTAAATGGATGTAGCTATTTTTTTTTTCTTCAGAGTTGATGAAGAAAAATATATGGAAACACCATTTTTATGTTGTAAAGTATCAGCCTTATCAGCCTTGTTAGGTACGACAGCTTAAAAATAAGACTGAGAAAAACTAAGCTACATGTATAGCTAAGCAGTAGTACATTTGCAAATGTGTAATAATGTGGATTACAGACTCTCCGGCTCAGACTAACTGCTTGCTCTGATACCAAATGAATACATTGCTAAAGCATTTCTCTTTGAAATGTTCCCAAAGCTGCAGTTGCTCAGGGGCTGTAAGGGGCAATCATGTGAGACAAGGATAAGTCAAATGTCTCTTTTGAAGTGCTGAATTATATTTTTATTTTTTTATTTTTTGAGCAGTATTTTCAAAATGGAAGTTAAAGTTCAGTCTTCTGTAGGAGAGCTTCAATGCAATCTGTACTTTGGAGAAAAATCACTGTCATTTAAGTGCAAATGATAAGTACTTTTGCTGTCCTAAATGAAAGTCCAGGACTTCAAAGTTCAGTTTTTGCCTTGCACCAGTTGTTGGCTTCTGACATCTAAACTCTGAAGTGAGGTTGATCTTTGCTCTGAAAATTGATAATTTGGTCTCAAAGGTTGAAATTGTCAGGGAAAAAAACAGACCTCTCTAAAGCTGAATTCTGGTTCTCATTTTGACAGATTGCTTCTGCATAGGAATTGTCAGAGTGACTGCACAGTTTTTCATTTGCCCTATGTATGCCTTGTATGAATGGAGCTGATTGACAATTTTCCAGTTAAAGAAATCTTATCTAATTCTGATTCATAAAAAATCTTCCCAATCACACTTTAGGGGTGGAAGAGAAGAGGGGAAAAGGGGAATGTATGTGTGAATGTTCTGCTGCCAAATAGCAAGTAACTCAGCTATGAAAGCTCCTACTGCAAGCTAAGGTTCAGGCTGAGATTGCCATCTCTCCTGTCCCTCAGCCACCAGCTATCCAGGTAAGGTCTCTCATGCTGTTTGTGCAAAGTGGAATAGCTCCAATGGAGCTGGAGACACTCAAAACAGCTGGTGATCATGGTGATCATCCCTTTGGGATCTTTGAGACCAAGGTTCTAGCCCCATTTTGGAATCACTGAGAATAATTAATTTTTGGAACAATTTGAATAAAAGGATTCTCTGCCATGCAAAATCCCATAACAAGCAAATCAGGTGTTTGAGTTCGTATCTCTGATGGCTGGAGGTGTGCTGAATTACCCCAGCATACCCCAGGTGTAGGGGTATGCTGAATTGAATCTGAGTCCATAATTGAGAATAAGTTACAAACTTTGAAAGCCTTTGGTTTCACACCATCCTGATGTGACATGATGGTTTCACACCATCCTGATGTGACAAATATATATATATATATATATATATATTTTTTTTTTTTTTTGGTTGTTGTTTATATCTTCATCTTCTGCAGGATTTCTCCATTAGCTTGTAGGGCAGTCTGTAGTACTGTGACCACATGCCTCACCCTCGCGTTGTATCACTTGCAGGACACTTGTCAAATGCTATGCATTGCTTCAATAACCCACTAGGAGTAAGTTAGGGCTGTGTAGCAGGTTAGGCTGTCAGTGAGATCTCAGCTTTGCTATAGAGGGTAGGTAGGCAGTGAGGGAGGGAGCTGGAAAATGAAGGAAATACAAAAGAAGGCAATGGAGTCATACATATTGTATTAAAAATACACTCTTCTACAAAGTAAGCGTAGTCAATAATGACTTACAAAATGCTTAGCTGAGGAAAGGATGATTATCTGGCAGAGGATTTCTGTGAAGTGATACTAATTTCAGTGGTTTTAGTTTTCTTCATGAATGGGAACCACTGTCCTTTTCTAGATTAATCTGTTTGGAGATGTCCATGTAACTTCTGCCTTGTTCTCTTGTCTCTCATTGTTGTCTCCTCCTTGTTTTATTCCCTCACTGCCCACCCCAGACATCTCATCAAACTACCTTTGTTTGCTTCCTCCCTGTCTGTCCTGCCTGTGCTGCTGGCTTTGAAGCACTGGGGAAAACAGACTAAACAAGATTTGCCCACGGTGTGCCCAGATGAGTGTTCAGGCAGTGGCATGCTTCAGGAGGGGAGTCAGTGCTTGGGACAAAATAACTTAAACTCATTGCATTTTAAGTTGCAGATAATTTATACACCGGTCAGGCTTGCTTGCTTAGTTGCTAAGGTAGGCTTATTTGAAATTTTAAATGCTGTTAAATGTCAAGATGTACAACTAGATCAATGCATGCCTCTCACTCTTAGACAAGCACATCTTCCAAAGCATACTGGAAAGAACTGATACAGTAAGTATTATCTTGATATCTATGATTGATTATCTATGATAAATATAGTAAGTAGAATTTTCACACATGAACATAAAGGAACCAGTACTAGCTGCACGTGTAGTGTTTGTGATGCCAGGACTGTAACCAGTTCTGGCATTATTAGTGTGGCCATATGGGGCTGTAACACAACTCCAGGTAGCCTAGTGGTAACTCTCAGACAATTGCCACTCGTAGATGCTTAAGCAAGAATGTATAATGTATCAGCATAGAGTGATACTTCCCAAGGATATTTTCCTAGCCTCTAGCTATCTGTAGTTCAAGAAAGGTAATGGCTTTGCTGTGAAAAAAAAAAAAAAAAGAATAGCAACCCATTTAGTATTTGTAATGAGGGAGTGAACTCTGTAGCAAATGTTATATGAACATGTAAAGACTGTGCAGTCTGTATATACAAGTAAGGGAGATAGAGAATTAATTTCCCCATTTCCTGCCTTATGAATGTTTTACTTAAGAACATTTATATTATTTTTTAGTTAAGTTCTAAAAACAAGGGTAGAGTTTCATCTCTTGGTAAGGAGTGACTTGAGTCGATATTAGGGAAAACTAATGCTACTGCCACTACTAGTAAACCTAATTAATAAACCTAATAAACCTAATGCAGTAACATTTAACAATGTTCTAGATGTTGTAAACAGTGTTTCTTATTCTCATTTTAATCCTAGTCTTTAAAGGTAGTCAAATTCATTTAAACTTTGATAGCCATTTCATTCATTTTATAGGTGAATTCTTTTAATATTAGTAGCACATTTAATCCATAATGTAAGTCTAAAACATGATAGTGATTATGGCCAATTATTTCTCTTTTATGTAATTAATTGTAGGAGTAGATACAGATCTCTGGAGAATGTTTTCAGGTAGTGTGAATAGCTGTTCCATGTAAAATTTCCCATGTTCTGTCTCAAAGAATCTTCTGGCAAATATATATCTATCTTAGTTCATTACTATTCAAAATCTTTTGTAAAAAGATTTGACATAGATCAATTTTTGGTTTGTTTGTTACTGCACAGATGCATTAAAGAGCAATAAGCAAAGATTAAGGATGTTTATTTTGGAGAGAATTTAGAAAATAAATGCAATTTAATTCCTAATGCAAATCTTTCTTTATATACAGAATATGTGATCCATTTTGATTTCTAGTTTTAGGCCCTGGTCCTGCAAATTCATGCATATAAGATCATGACACAAGGAGATTGTAGAGATCTGCTGCCTCCAGATCTGAGCTAACCCTGAACATGCAGCCCAGGGAAGTCTGTTCAGCAAATCTTTTATAGAGCCGGAGAGCCTCTGAAGATGACTCCAACTTAGCTTATTTAGAATCTGGATCTTATCTAGCAGGAAGCAGAATTGTTCCAGGCCCCACCACAGTGATTATTTTTACATTAGGCTGTTGTTTAAAAAATACAAGTAATATTGGAGCTGAAATAAGGAACCAACTTATCATTCCCTTCTGCATGATAATGGCAAATGGCCATGTCCTCAAGTTCCCTCCTGCCTGTGCCTCTTCCAGATCCATCAATTTTTATCCATCTATTTTACACTTGCACAAGCCACAGTAAGGATGGAAAGTACTCTTGTGTACAGGATATTCTCCTGGACTGGGGGACTTAGAAGGGGGCCTAGAAACCAGTTTATAAATGCCTTAGCAAATTGTCTAAACACAAGCTTCTTAAGCTAAAGAAAAATGCTGTCACCTTCCCCTTCCACTTCTCTGACTTGCCTGGTCAGAGATTCAGGTGTGCATACAGATTTGTTTAGTTAAGCTGCTTCCTGGTCAGCCTTTTGAACTTGTGTGTCTAAACTGTAGTTCCTGAATTCTGTCTATTTACGTGCCTGTACCCAATTTTTAAGTAGATTTGGCCTTCAGTCTGCCATGATAAAACTTGTTCATAGGCATAATGGCAAAATCTCTCTTATCTCAGATTTTGTCATCATGTGGACTACTACTGTAGATGTGAGTGATTTATTTTTAATTCATATGATTCTTTTCCCTACTGCAAGAACCTCTTGTGGCTATTTTATTTGTGGCTATTCAGTCTTTGTCAAGGAAAAAATTTACATGGATGTGAGAAAGCTATAACACTTACAGGCTAATAAGGTGTTTCGGATGGTCTAAGGCTGTAGTGTTCATGTTGCCATGGTTATTTGCCAATCAGCTGTCTTTTCTAATTGGAGTGTAACAACTCTAGCCATCTATCAATGAAACATTGCAGCATCAGTCTCTGGCCTTTTCCTGAACTCTTAAGAATTGTGACTTTTCTTTGAACTCTCAGCTTTTAGTTCCACTGACCCTATTGCCCATTTATAAATGGTGTGCCATTTATCATTCCCAGACTTAGAAATATGGTTGGTGGAAAAGACTCAAGTGCAATCATTCACACCTGTGATCTTTTTGTATTTGGACTTCATGGTTTCTGCGTAGTGTAACTGATAGGGAGAGATTAGTTACAAAACTGCAATTCCATTGAAAGATTGTGATGATACCATACCATAAACTGTATATGATGCTCAAGAGGTTTGACATCATCAGGGTTCTGAGATTAATTTACAGCATCTACTATCAATCTTTGTCAGTATCTGTTTTAGAAGAGGGTCTTTGTATAACCCTAGTGTGAAATATTGGATATTTTGTAAGTCGGGAAACTTGCTGTTGTACTTATCCTGATGTTATTTGTTGAACTATAGCATGACATAATCCAGACTTGGTACAAAAAGATATAAATATTTATTTTTCATACACTACAGAGAAATTCTCTGTAGTGACTACTGACAAGATCTTGGCATATCAGACTGAATTGGGACCACTTTGGCATTTTAACAGTTTTGAGTTATAAAATAAATAAGACTAAGCAGGCTGTAAACCTATCAAAATGAGTTACTGGTGAGCCTAGAGTATCAGTCCAGGAAAAAAAAAATCAATGTGTAATTTAAAAACCAAACAAACCTACTCCTTACTCTCTTGCATTCCCTTTTCCCTGCATAGTTTTTGCTATTTGCACACACACACTTTTCTTGTGTCCCTAGGAACTAAAACTTTCCCTTCTTTGAGCTGTTCATCACAGCTTTCTTTTGTCTTATTTTTCTTTTTCTCACTCTCTCCTGCGTTTTCATGTGAATTTTTCTGTCGCTTAAGCAAGAAACAGCTGAGTATGTTGATTTGTAATGCCATTTTGGCCAAGGAATGCTTATTTTTAACGTGATTTGGCCTTATGTAGAAGTAAGGAATTGCTTCAAAACTCAATTGAAGTATGAAGGCATTGTTTATGTAGGCAAGAGATCTTACAGATCATGTGAGGGAGACTAGGTAAGGGAAGGGTAAGGAAAAGAGTTCAGAAAGCTGCATAGCTCCAGCTGAGACTTTGGGAAGAACTCTTGTTCTTTCAGTTATGAGATGAATGAATCCAAGCTCAGAAAAATTAAAAATTTTCTTGAAATATATATGTTTGCTACAGTATGAACCACTGCAGAAAACAATGATTGGAATAATTATTTTAGCTGGCATTCTCTAATCAAATATGCTGATATTTATGTGTGATTTAAAAAGCAAGGTATTTTCCTTTGATATGGTTCAACCTTGAATGACATTTACCTTATTTGCCATTCTTTCTTATGCTTTTCATTGCCTCTGATGTCCAGGCTTCCTGGCTGGACTGTCTCTGCCATCCCATCTCCACGATTGCAACATTCCCATGGTATATTGCAGTGTAGGAAGGAAGGCTGCAAAGATGACTGAGTCCTTTTCCTAATGACTGCCTTTGGTACACTTTTTTAGGACAGAGGAGTATTAAGTTCCCATGAAGCAATAAATTCATGCTTGATAAGTAATACATGGAAAGACTTTGAGATGCCAAATTTCACTGTAATTTTGTGTTAAAGCTGATGATGCTTTTGTTGCATATTCAAAACTGCCTTTCTGTTTATCATGAAACACAGCCTCCTCTCTGGTGTTACTTACTGGTAGTGAAAATTTTACAAAAAATTACCAAATTAATTAGAAGGAAAAAGCACATGATAAAAGGTAAGGACCTAAGGGTTAAAAGGTAAGGGCATCTGACTAAGTCAGAGAATCTTAAGCTGCAAGAAAGGCCTTAAAAGGGAAAGGTATAGATGTAATTTTTTTCAGTCTTTTCTCTCTGGTGCATATAGGCACTTCCTTGAAATCTGTGTAAAATTTACTTGCTGTTTCCTCAGCAAGGTGGTTGTCCTGAATCCTATATTGAAGGGCCTAAGTCTGATGAGGAGGCCTCATGAACAGCTATGAATTTAACGTACTTTTTGTAGAACAAGTTTTAATTTATGCTTAGCAGAGACCACCATTTAGAGTAAGGAAATACAGTGATATCCCAATTCAGCTATTAGTTAGGGTGCACTACCCTTGCATTTAATTGGTAGGTAATTGCAAATGTTGTATATACTGCAAGTATTTATGACCAGCATTGTGCTGAAAGTGTTTCAATTTACTTTTGCGCTTCATTCAGAATAAGCTACTTAAGCCACTTTGTTTCTGTATGCAAAGATAGTACTCCAATGAAACATTGAAAAATTTGTTTTCTTCAAAGGGGAAAATATAAATGACAGGAAGCGGCCACTATTACATCTTTTAAGGCTGTCTGTTTAAGATGATGTAGTTTGAACAGTTTTTCATAAATCAGGTGTATTTTCATGTAGTTTAAAATGCTCCATTTAGTCTTAAAACTAGTGGGAACAAGAAGCTGAGAGACTATGAAAATGAAAGTTATTCTAGTTTAAATACTGACAAATTGGTTAATTGACTCTTGCATTCTTCACTGGAAGCTTCTCTGGCATTTGCTTGCTCCCTAAAGTGTGGCTCAGCAGTTTTTTGTTCCTGTTCTTTTAAATTATGATTTCTCAAAGAGTAAGACATATTTTGGCCTAAGTTTCAGCAGATGCCTTTAGGAGATTTTATATTATGAATACAGGAAGGTTAGTATTACCCCAGTTTCCCCAGAAAATGCTCCTTTTAGAGATTGGGGATCTTGGTTTATCTGTGGACAATTGACTGAAGATTTGGTTTAATTACATAAAAGTTTGCTTTCCATAAGAAAATTATTCTCTTTCTAAAAAGTACATGCAAGTTTTTTAGAGCCACCTGGGTGAGTGGAGTTTTTTTTTTGTTTGTTTTGTTTTGTTTTCCTTAGTGATTTGGAGAGCATGGAGAATCAATCTGTGCCTTGCATCTTCATTTTAAGAAACACTCTCACTCTATTTGGCTTGGGAGTAGGATTAGCTTTATGTTCATGAGACAGTCGACCCCAAAGAATTCCCTTCCCGAGTGTGCAGAAGGAAAAATTAGCACAATTAAGTTGCTTGTCTTTTTAGTTATTTTTTTTTTTTCTCAGTGGTTTATGAAAAATTAAATAATTAAAATTGGACTATAAATAATGCACTGAACTTGCTCTGCTGAGAGGTACAATATTGTCCTTCTCAGTAGGAGGACAATTTATACTGTAAATAAAATGAGTTCATTCTTTTGGCCAGGGACTGAAGGGGCAAATGGGAAAGGAGGGTCTAGTGCAAGTTGCACAGTGGTATGATCTAACTTTGATCTTTGATTTATCAAACCTAGCCTTGCTTGTGTGTCTCCACAAAATTTTAATACGACTTACTTCAGTATGTACCTATGAATTTAATTGAATAAACTTCCTTTCTGGTGATCTGTCTTTTTTTTTTTTTTTTTTTTTTTTTTTTTTGTGTGTGTGTGTGTGTTGTGTTTGTTTGTTTATTTGCTTGCCTTTTTTTTTGTTTTTTATTTTTTGTTTTTCTTCATATGGTTTACATGGTCTGTAATAGATACTCTTAGCTCTTCCCCTTAGATTGAAAAAAATGTAGTGGCTGCTGCTGCTGTTTTTAATGTGCTTTTTTAACATTGTGTTCTTCAAATTTGAAGTTCAGGAAAAAATCTTTTATTTTACTGACAGCAAAATGCCTACAGCTTTGATTCCTTGAAAAAGTGAAAATACTTTGTGACATTAATGCAATTTACCGTCTTCACATTCCCCATATAGTGCTGTCTGCTATGTTTGCTTCCTGTGTACTTTCAACCCCATCAAAAATGCCTTAAGGTCCCACTTCATAACACTCATAAGCCAAAGTGGTTTGTACCTCTGGAAGATGATCAGAATGGTCTGCAAATTGATACATCTGAGCATTCAATAAGACCCAGGAAAGACTGCTTTCTCCTGGAGCATGCTTGTAATTTCAGATTTGATGATAGTTTCACTTCTTGGAATTACATGTACATATTAAGGATTCATATTTAGTAGACCTCTCTTTCTGACTGTTAAGAACATGCAAATTAAGGCACAGAAATATTTTGAAAGGTGGTATCTTGATTGTTTCTTTTTGTTTGTTTGCTTTTTTTTTTTTTTTTTTTTTTTTTTTTTTTTTCTTTGAGTGAAGTTACTATAGAAGAGCAAAAGGAAGAATGATGACAACCAAGTAAAAATTAATCCACTGCTATTATGGGACTGATATGGAAGTTGTGAGAAGGAGATACAGTTTTTTTCCAGGGAGGAAAAAAAAATAATGTGGGGGGGAACAGTAATGGTACACCTGATGGTTTTTGCTGTTTTTCTGTTTGTTTGTTTTCACAATTTCATAATTTGAGAGTAAGGCATGACTATGATTTTGACACGGTTTTCTTATTTTATTTTTATGGAAAGCTTAGAAAGGTTGGATAATTTCCTTTAGAACAGAACTGCACTTCTGTAGAAGCTCCCTGTCCTAACTTGCACTGAGGAGGAAACAGATGCCTTAATAAATAAAGTACAATATATGTAAATGAAATACATCAAGAAAGACTGGGTAATATGTGTATAAGAACGGTATAATGAACTAATAGGTGAGTCTGTCCACTTGAAACTGTAAGCATTGTCATCTTTAAGTTGCCCACATATTTGCTCTTAAGAACATTTTATGCTTTCATTGAATGTCCTTATAGCTAATTATAGGCTCTGTGGTGATCTATACTGATTTCTTGTTTGAACCTATTGACTTTGAGTGTTTAAATTAGAGCTGCAATAGTTACCTACACCAGCTTGCAAAGTCAAGGGCTTGGAAAGCCCCATGTGGGTCTCACAGCGTTTCAGGCAAGCTTGAAATGTGTTCCCAGGCTGGAGGTCCATGTTCGTTCATGTATATCCTTTGGACAAGTAATGCTGCACAAACTCAGAGGCTGCAGTCTATCCAGGCTGAAAAATGTATACAGATGAGTACTGAGACAGGGCTTTTATTTTTCCCGAAAAATACAATTGCCAAACAGCATAAAATCTAGCATTAATGCATGGTTCTTCCAAAAGAATATGGAGCCATCTTTAGAAGGAGGCTTTTTCTTCCCTAAAATGCATTTAAATATGTAGATAGCATTTTTGTCCACAGCTTCAATTTACCTAGAAAGCTTGATATATATTCTGTAACCAGTTTAGGATCATTTGTCTTTTGAGCTGAGACTGAAACAATTTATCAATTTCCACTGTTAAAACATTGTCTTTGATTATATGCCTTACATAATTTCTTTCATATGTAGTAACTGTCTTTTGAGAAAGAGTAATATATTGAAAGGACTTGGAGAGTTGTTTATACTGTAGCTGTGCTTTAAAACTCCAGCCAGAATTATGGTTCTGTTGTCTCACTTGCTGTAGCTGTGGAAAGAGACAAAACTTCAGCCTCTTGTAATTTAATTGCACAAAACTTTCTTTGAGGAAGGGAAAGTAGTATGTTTGTTTGGCAGAGAGATCAAACTGAAGCACAGAAAAATCAGGGGTGATATTTTCTTGACCTCAACACAAGGAGTTTAGATGTTTAAAAGTTTACAATTTCAGGTGTTGAGCAATGAAACTATGCAGTAGGCTGTCTATGGACATCTACTCTGTATTTCACTGCTCAAATTGATACTCAGCTATTTTATTTTATTTTATTTTATTTTATTTTATTTTATTTTATTTTATTTTATTTTATTTTTATTTTAATATATGGGCAAAGGATTTTGAGTTCTGGATGTTGGGAACCCTGCTTCAGGTTGATTTAAGAACAATATTATAAGAAGAATGTCCCAAACTTTCACTGCAAAGGTTAAAGCAACTCTTCTCTGTTTTGCCTAGGGTTTGTGGCTAGTTTAAACCTATTACATGATCAATGAGTAGTTGAAAAAAATATATGTTAAGCTTGTGGGTCTCATTGTTTCAGTTGGAAAGAAACATTTTGTATGATATGGTTTAGAATACTTATACCTTGCCCCCAAATCTCACTGTTACACACACAAAAAAACAAAACAAAACAAAACAAACAAAAAAAAAAAACACAAAATCAAAACAAACAAAAAATCCTACCACCTTGGAAATAAAAGTCACAACCTTGAGAAAAGTACTTGTTAAGCTTCAAAAGTCTTTAATTAATTTCTTTTCCAGTAAGTATGTGTTTTTGTGGCACTGCAGGGGGAACAAATTTAATGTCAAAATCATAGTTAGCAGGAGGAGTATTGTTTTCTTTTATATAGACAAAAAAAAAATGTATAACCTAATAATCTTTTTTTTTTTTTTTTTTTTTTTTTTTTTTTTTTTTTTCTCCTCCCCATAGTTCACTGTTTTCCATATGTTCACCGTTATGGTCTTTTCTTCTGTAGAATTTTTCCTGCAGACTGTGAGAATCTTTTCTTCCCTTGTGCAAGAAAGTTGGTTGCATCTTGTTTTTCTTTACTTTTTTTTTTTTTTTTTTTTTTAATTTAAAGGTGTGTGTCGGGGTGGGAGGAGGTCTGATGAAGTACTGTCTGATTCTCTTGATCTTCTGTCTAGCAATATGACCCTTGACCATCATTTCTCTTTCTTATTATTGCTTACTACTTATAAAATACTCCCATCAGATTTTTAAATTTTCAGAAATGGGATTAAAATAAATTTGAAAATAGTTTTAGGGTGTGCAGTGTTGAAGGATAGAGTATAGTAATTAAAAATAATCCTTTTCTAATTATAATGTATTTTCTAATCATTGGATGTTCTTCTCTCATCTTAAATAACAGTAGACTGTTGTCCAAGATAAGTACAGATTGAATGCACTGTTGGTCAAGTGCCTTTCAAACTACTAGTTAATATTAGCCTCTTACTGACAGTTCAAATGTGCATATTTTGAAATGTTATGCCTACAAGCAACAGAGACTTGCAAGAAAACTAAGTATTTATATCCACTTTTGAAACTGTTACTGGTATGCAATAGAGTTATTCAGTTCAAGAGCTTTTCTTTCATAATTTTTGCAAGATTTACTCAATATTTATTTAGAAGGTTTGCTTTAACTGTCTTATGTTATAATCATAAACAGGTAAAGAGAGTCAAAACCAAAGATGTGAATGATGAGTTTTTTTTATCTGTCTTTTTCTGTGTTCCAAATTCTTTCCTGGTTTACTTAACAGTATCAGATACTGTAGTTCATGCTAGGACTTCTGAATCTAGATATGAATCTAGCACATGCTCTGAAATATTAAACAGGATTTATTTAAAACAAACAAAACAAACAAAAAAAAATACATCAACAACAACAAACTCTTGCACTGTTAAAACTCAAAATCTTCCTTTATTCTGTCATGTCACTTCTATTTTATGTCACTGAGGCTTTTTGAAAATGTGTCCTCTACTTTCTAGACAAGGGCTGAAGAGCTGAGTGCTCATACAAGCTGTACCAATTCAAGGCCTCTTCAGAAAGACTGTGAAGTGGCATTGAGTATAACCATTAATTGAGAGTGAGGCAAAGGTGTTTTAATGTTCAAAATATAAATACTTCAAATTCAAATTGAGACTTGAAAGGGAAGCTTTTTTTTTTTTTTTTTTTTTTTTTTTTTTTTTTTTTCTTCTTCCTTTTTCTGTTCTCTTGTTATGCAGCATGCAGTAAAATTTCACTGTGGCTAGATTCTTGAGATTTTTCAACTCACAAAGCCTGAAAAGACACGTGAACTCTTTGCTGTAAGAGGGGGTCCCTCTCTTTATGATAATACTGGAATGTCAGTCATGGGGTTACTTGGGCAGACTTCCACTAATAAAGTGTGAAAGGCACCACCACAAACATGTTTGTTATTAAAAACACATGGATTTAGCACCTGCTTACATGCCATTAGAAACCTTATGCCTGGGCATAACACTTGTGCGGTTGGCTCGCGCTGTACGTGCCTCCCAGATCTCCCACCACCCTGGCTGCCATGTGTTTCCCCTAGCGCATCACCACATGAGTCCTTTGAGAAAGTCACACAATGCCTGAGGCCTCCATGTTTTTATCATAGGGTTAAGAGCCTCTCTACTTGCTTGAATTGGCAAGGAGATGAGTGAAGTTTGAGATTTGGCACCTTTTCTTATGCTTTTTTAAATTATTTTTTATTTTTTTTAGATTAGATCTAAAATATTTCACATTTAGATTATAGATCCTGCAGGACTGGGACAGGAGTTTAAGTACAACAAAGAATGACTGTGTATATTCTCTTAATGTTATTATGAGGTAACTAAATATTATAATCCCAGTTTACATGATGGAGAAATGGAGTCACAGACTTACAGTCTTTTGGATTTACAGTCCAAAACTGTAAAGTACTTGGTATGCTACAGGGTTAGAACATAGAAGCTTTCTTGGCCCTATGCCCCAACCACCACCAATAAATAAGGCTGCTTCTCATTAGAGCTTAAATATAACTTGAGCTTTTGATCTCATGCTGAGAAAAAAATCCTACCCTTGATTTAGAGATGTATATAGTAAGCTTGTGCTCCTTCATAACTGATTTATGTCAAGCATATTTATCACCCTATATTATGTAAGAAGGAAGGCAGAATGTGAGATACTCTGTAACTTGTAATGACAGAAAGGGCATCCCGATCGCCAGTTTAGTCTTCATAGTTCTTGAATTGCATTTGGTGGAAAACTCTTCATTTGAGAATGCACCAATATATGCTCTTCCAAGTGTGTCCCATTTAAATATGAATTACATCCAGTTCTTCTGTTCTGTTAAAACAATGCTGTATTGAATGCTGTTCTTGTCAAATACAATATTCTGTAAAATTCTTACTCCTTCCTGAAGTTTCTTCAGTTTGACTGCAGCAGTCCATATACTAGCTTTTAGGCAGTTCTACATGCTTTGTTCACACTCAAGATGGATTTAGGTGGCTTCAGTTAATATTATGTGGAATATATGTGGAATACACACTTTCCTGTATATTTTGGGACACTGGTTTCAGCTGATTACTATGTGTTTCAGTCCTACTGAATTGTTCTTTTACTGTTTCTCACATTCATCCTCCTTTACTTTCACCTGTGTTCAGGGCCAAGATTTGAAGGAGGATATTGACTGGGAGACCACTGTAAGCATCCTCTAAGTGTAATGTCGTAAAAAGGCTTCGTTTAAATAAATAAATAAATAAAATCCTCTTATTTGTTTATTTATTTATTTATTTATTTTATTTTGTTCTCTCTCTTTCCTCCCCCCCCCCCAAAAAAAAAAAAAAAAAAGGAATTCAGCAGAGGCAAAGAAAGCTGGAGGAGTGTGTTTTCTTGTGTATGTCCCTGGAGCTACAGTGGTTTGCAACAGATGAGTTTGCACCTCCCATATATTGATCTTGGAAGAGAATTCACAGGTTGGAGTGGTGAGCTTTGGCTTTCCATGTACCTGATACTGGCAGAATAAAACAACACTAATTTGGCTCATCTCTAGCAGTTTGCAGTATCAAACACCAAAACCATTCAAAATGTAGAACAGTATTACAAGTCTCTTGCAGACTCATCATGTACATTTTACGTACTGAGAAAAGAAGCAAGATGAGACACAACAGTTCAAGGCGTTTGATGTCAGTTTTAATACATTAGTAAATTATACGGTTGGGTCAAAATTCAGAACTGCAATTTTCAGTTATGGTTTCTAAGCTGTAAGTTTTCTGATCTCTCAGGATTTACCATAACCGAATTGTGCAGCCTTTGTGATTTCTGATGTGAACCTGGAAAGGTTAATCATTCCTTCATAAGTACCTGAGGTTTTGGCAGAAAATAGTTTTCTCGTCTTTTTCAGAATGTCGTTTTGAATTTCATATTGATTTTTTTAAAGTATGAAGAACTTCAGGTTCTCATGATATGATATAGATCTTTGTATTTAGTGCGACTATAACTCCCAGGCCTAGTCCATTATCTTAATGGACAAGTAAAAACTAATACATATAAACGATCACGCTTTAAAAAAAATATTTTGCAGTGTTTCAATACGTTTATGTCTACGGCCATGTATATGATGGTCTTCTGTGACTTTATGTAGGATTCAGTAAATGCACTTGATTTTGATTTCCTCTTCAGTTTTTTGGTCGTGTTGCAACTCTCCACTACTATTCCCTGTAGCATCTCCGAATTAATGTTGAAAAGATACTGGAAAATAATTTTTACATCTCTAAACGTTGTAATGCTCAGGGTTTACTGATGTTCCTCTATTTCAGCCTGCAAATACTTAGCGCTTCCAGTAGAGGTCAGAATGATATTGTCAGATATTTTGTAAGCATGGTGACCTGAATAGGAACCTTCCAACACTTTCCTTATTCTCACAGACAAAACGTTTGGGTGGGTTTTGTTTGTTTTACTTTTTAATATGCAGATAAAGCGTGGTATAATTATTTTTGTTTCTACGGGATTTTATAAGCAACTTTGTAAAGTTTGATGAAAAACATGTCGAGTTTCTTGAGAAACTGTGAAGGTTGGGAATAGAGGAAAAGCAGTGGGAAGGAGATGACCCTGAAGAATTAACGCTGCCGTTGAGGTAAAGGTCTGTTACACTGCATATGTTAGTACTAGGGGGCCTGGGAAATGGGTTTAGATCTGTTTCTACTTATTTATACGGAGCATGTGTATATAAGTTCATACATGTATATAGACATATATGTATGCATATCAAACCTACACAGAAAGACATAGATATACATATGCATGCATTTATATTTTTATCCAAGGCTGTGCTACACATATGCAGCTGCGATACATAAGCAGCCTTTGCTTTGGCTGCTCATTTCTGCTTTGTCATTGTAGCTGCTGTGTCTCGACTTAGGTAAAAGAACAGATCTGGCTGAAAAAATAACCCTATACAACTGGGAGAAAAAAAGGGGGGGGGGGGATTTATTTATTTATTTGTTTGTTTCAGATACATCAATTACTTCTGTTACTGGGGTAGATTTTGTAGCAGATTCTATAATGCAGTACCACAAAGTACAGGTAGTTTCATGTGCTGATGCTCTCAGCTAACACTGGACTTGCTAGTGCACGTACACAGGCAGATCACTGAATACCTCACATGAGTTATTTTGCACAGTCTACTGGTGGTGGACACTGTAGTGTATGTTTCTCTTTTCAAGCTTACTTTCCATTAAGATCTCAAACACACACATGCTGTACAAAAGCAGCGATCCGTGGTGTATTGCATGCATTCTTACGATTACAAATTTCTGGCGTTCACTTTTTGTGTTCTTACTGGCACACCATTTATTGGCATATCAGCAATTTATATGTACACACAGACACAGCTCTTTTGCAGCAATGCGTGTTGTTCTTCTCTAGATGCTTGCATGACTCAACTCTTGCAACCAAGCTTTCAGTGGGCATCAGCTCCTGGCACACTTGTGAATCACATTCTGAGACACTTCAGCATCTGTGTTCAGAAAGAGCCATAGCAATCTGTTGTTTACTGCCCCTTCGACTAGCTATAAAATGGCCTAATCTGCTTTCTGTAGGAACAATCTACAAAATGCATGTAAAATTCAGGCCCCACAATACAACTTGGTTAACTGAAAGGAGGAGGTGATGCTCACCGTATCTGAGCATATCAAATGCTGTGGAGGAAGATAAATAACCAAGGATGAGGTGTAATAAGATGAAAATGAAATAAAATCAGCTTTTTCTGATGTCTGTTCTAAATTATATTGACAATAAAGGTTTTTTTCAGACCATGGCGTACTTTCCAAGGGGAAGTGGTGAAAGTTCATATTGCCAGTGACATTAATAGCTAGACTGGAAAAAACACTTTGAAAGCTTATGGGGAATGAATCAAAAAGTTCAGTGAGACATATGAGGCAGCTCAGTTGGTCTTTTTGATCTATTTATTGTGACAAAGTAAAATTAAATATCGTGCTTTCTCTCAGCTGTTTTAGGAATTATTTTATATTCACATAAATGTTTCCTCTGGAGGCAAAAATACTGTGAAATCAAGCAGTTCTGGACTGAGACAGCTGCAAAGGAAATAAAGCAATACTCTCATATTATATGCTCCATAATTTATTACAGTAGACAAGGGTAGTTTACAAATGACAATGTCAACTTGCATTTTAGGAGGTTAAGTTTTCTTAAGAAAAAGGGTGTTTCTTTCTTGTAGTGACTTATCATTTGAAGTCACCGTGTAACTTAGGCCATGAATATATATCTGCTTTCGCAGAATTCTTCAGAGAAGTTCAACAATGCAGGAAACATGAGGTACAATTACCAGGTAGAGAAAGGCAGTATTTCTCTCAAACTCAGGGATGTTCAGCCCATTAAGATCAAGCACCTTTGGAGCTAGGAGTTTTCTGGGTGCTTGAAATGCAGGTTCATTTCACTGATAAACCATAAAAATGTAATCTGTGCCAGGTGTATATGGCAGGAGGTATGCTTTGTTTGTTTGTGTTAGTTCACTGCATTTTTAAGAGAAGGAGAATGTATAATTAGTATACATTGCCCTTCAGACTTCAGTTACTTGGCCTTTATAAACAACTCTACCTCTGGTGTTTTTAGTTAGTTCCTTCTCAGTTCTTGTCCCTCTCTCCCTGGAATTTGCTGCATACAAAGCTCTCAGGGGCTCTGTGAGCTTTCAGTCTGTTGAGCTAAAGCAAGCTGTGCTCCTGCAGAGGCCCCCAGAAGACCCAAATCCCCTGTTTCCCCTGGTAGACCTTTTCCATTTCCATCCCAGCTTTAACTCATCTTTCAGACTGAAGTTGCACTTAAACTTCTAGATGGTCTTGTGCAATGGCACTCAGCCCGTCTTTCTCCAGATCTAGCTGGTTCTGGGCAAACAACACTGACGTTTATCAATGCTGTCTCAACTCAGGTACTGATACACAAGCCGCGCTCACAGTTATTTTCCTGAGTAGCTGCATTCTGCTGTGCCTTTTGGAAAACTGTCCTGTAAAACTTTCACCTGTAAAACCCACAAAACCATCACCTGGGTTTCACCAAATGAATATTCTGCTATACTACTATGGCTTAATCACTGTCCATTCTAAATGATAACATATATTCTAAATGATAACATATTTATGCTTGCCTGCAGCAACTAGCAGACCAGTGAGCAGGAATATCCATTTCAGCTTTGCCAACTTTTAATCTTGCTCCACCAATTTTCCTCTCTTCTTTTCTTCTTGAGTGTTATTATGTCTATTAAATTTTCTTTGTCAGAAACGCTGATAAAAGTTGTAGGCTTCATTTGTTTGTGGGCTTTATTTTTTTTTTTTTTTCAATCCTTTTATGCCAGTACTTAGAAGACATCTAACTCTAGCTCACTGTTTCAAATGTGTAAAAAGGGGAAGGTCAAAGTATTTGTCTTCCCTCCTAGTCAATGCATGATGTTAACATTAGCAGAGAGGATATTAAAGAAAAACAAAACCAAAACACAAAAATATTTGTAAAAGACTGCTACTTCATTCTGAAAAACAAACAAACAACAACAACAAACCAACACATTTCCACATTTGAAATACCTGGTTACCTGGTTTCCAGGGTAGTGTTTCACCAATGTGCTGTCCTGAGGAAAAGGCCTACTATTAGCTGTAGTTATTGCAGATATTGCAGAGTAGTAACTGAGCACTGTTTGGCTTCCAATTTAAATGCAAAAATATTTATATTTGATATTATTGCATTTGTAACTTTTTCCCCAAGCTTACTTTACTTTTTCTGATTTCTTTTCAGAGAGGTAAGAAACTTTACATTTTTATTAGTAGTAGTTTGTTGTTTGAAATTTAAGTTTAAAATGGCACACAGTCATGTTCTTCTCTATATCTAGGTATCTCACCTGTAATTTAGAACATGAACTTTTTTATTTAAGATCCACAAAGTACTCACCCTTTTGACCTCTGGTATCCAAATAGTGTGCCTTGAAATACTTCTAAAGATTTTTTTTTTTTCTGTTTCTGAAATAATATAGCAAATACACAAAGTAGTTGTGTCTCCTTATGCACAGCATGTTTTCACATTTAATTTGTCAGAATCATTTAATACATCAAATATTTCATAATCAAAAAGTTATAAGTAAATAAATGCCATCATTCTGATAGCAAGAACATAGCACTGTTGAAACAGCTTCTCTGTTTTCTCTAATGTAAGCTGTGTCCCAAATTTTGAATGTTTATCTGAGTAGGTTGTTGTGGGAAATCTTATGAGTATAAAGAAAGATTAAATTCTGTTGTGTTTAAATTAGTGTTGAGCCCTGTCCTGTTGTATTTACTGTTACCCCTTTCCATATGCTTCTTATTTATGTGCACCTGCCTTCCAATTAAATCCTCATTACCATGCACATCTGCAGAATCTTTACTTATTTTCATCCTACTCAAAGAATTATATGTTTTACACCATATACATTTCTAACTTATTTTTCATCTGAAGTTCCCAAAGAAGTAGAGAGACGAAAAATTCATAAGTGAAGAAAAAAAAAAAAAAAAAGTTAAAACTTTGGAGCTCAAAAGTCTTTCTAGATTTTTCTGTCTTCTGTTTTATTTGTATTCATTTCTCATTTGTTTGTATTTACTGCAAATGTAAGTGTGTATGAGAATTTTCATTATACAGTTTGGGACTACCTGACTGTTGTTCTCTGGAATAGTTGGTTTTCATCCCAGAAAGCTCTTATTTAGCTATCAGAAACTCTTCAACGATCTCAAGACTGTGGGACTGATTACAATGGGAAGCAAGCTATCCACTTCACTGCCATGCTCAAGGAAAATAAATTTACCTCTACTGCCATTAACACCTTAAATAAATCATCTGCTGTACATACGTTGTGTGCATGTTCAAATGAACTTGCATTAAATGTCTGACTGTGTAAGAAGATATAACGAATGCCCACTGGTATAATGATTGGTCTCTGTTCACTATTAGAAGCTCGGAACTAGTGCCTAGAATACAGAAGCTGAATTACTTGTTACTCCTAAGGAAAAAAAAAAAAAGAAATATAACCATTACTTCAGGTCACCACTGAGGTCACTGACAACACAGCATGGGGGATCTAAGTATAGCAGCATGACTGCAACTAGCTCATGGCTGTGAAAGAGATCTTTAGTCCCCAGTGCTGCTATATGCTTAAATTAGAAGAAGCAAGCCAAAAAAAAAAAAAAAAAAAAAAAAAGAAATTTAAAAATAATGTTTGTCTTGTTATATAGTGTTTCATAAAGATGTCTGTGAAATTAGTAAAATCAAGGGTGAGTGGGTTGGTGGGGAGACCACTCTACAGTCCACACACTGCTTTCTTTAATAATTAGATATGGTCCTGTTGTCAAACTGTAGTCCAGCTTTTATCATTCTTGGCAGACAGAGCAGAACAACACTCTGGCACTTGACCTGCCCATAAAAACTTGAACAGGAAACAGCAATAAATAATCCACTCAAAAGGCCCTTGAGAAAAGCGTTACACTTGGTTCCTTATAGGAATTGCATGCTACTCTTGGGGAAAGTATGGGACTTTTCAAAACATGAGCTTTGTATTGTTAGTATTTGTTTTTCCTATTGTAATTAAATGCCTCAATGGTCGTTTGAAAGATAAATGTTTTTTTTTTTATGTAACAGAGCTTAGAAAGGGTGCAGAATTATTTCCAGTTTTATGCCACTTAATCAACATAGAAATCAACTTACATTATGCACGTACAGAATCAAACAGTGTCCCCAACCAACCAACTAGCAAGCCCTTGTGTCCCTTCAGAATTGGTCCCAGATTCCTTCAAGTGGGCAGCCTGGTTCTTCCTGTTCTGTTCTACATGAAAACCTTCATCCTTCTGCAATGAAATTAGAATTTTACCCCAAGTCCTCTAGGTCCATTGGAACATGCCCACTACCTTGGTAACTGGACATTGAAGCAGGCATCAGGTGAGAACCCTGCTCTAGTTAGTCAAGTTGTAAACGAGAAGTAGAAAAATGCTTCCATTCTTTTTTGAGTCTGACAGAGTAGATTGTAATTGTTTTCATTTTTTGCAATGTATTTATAGGCTCGTGCAATCCAACCAGGTCCATAGACATTTGCTTTAGTTGCTTGGTTCTCTCATGAAGTGAGTTACAGAATTCTGAGCATAATTTGTAGTGGATTTAGCCACAAAGTGGACTAAATTGTCTTCTCATGTGTGTACGATAATTTAACTTCTCATTTGTTTTAGTGCCCTGAGTGAATCTCTACTAGTCTGTGAGAAAAATAAAAATCTTTAATACTTATACAAGAATAGATTAAGAAAAAAATATTTGTAGACTAATATCACTTTTAGTAAATTAAAATAATTAGTAATTGAATGCTGTGTTTTTTATTTTCACTCATACAGTCTTTGTTTCTAGCTCTCTTTGCTTCTAACTACATTAAGAATTTTTTTTATAGGTTTATTTTCAGTGAGATTAAATTTAAGTCATATTTTTTTCTAGTTTTTAGAAGCCAAACTCATAGAATTTGGCTCATTACACCACAAGTGTTTTTTTTTTTTTTTTTTTTTTTTTTTTTTTAACTTGTTCACTTGGCTTGCTAAAGTTGAATGTATTTAAGTATCAGGGCAGTGATTACTCAAAGCCAGAAATTCTATGGAAGATTTTCCAATTTCAACGGAATGTTGTTTTTCAGAAATAAACGGCAGGCTACATGAAGAACAGATTTATAATCTTAATTAGTCTTAAAACTGATCTGAGTTCAAAAGTTGCAGAATCAAACACCTAAGTTACTCCAACATGAATCTTGCCTCAGAGGGACATAGAAAAGAATACCTCCGTTTGGTGTACTTTTTTCCCATTTATTTCTGCATGTTAGCCTTCTGGAAAGCACTTAGAATATTAATGCAGAAATGTGTTTGGGAACAGTTTAGTAGCATAGCAGCTAAAAATATCTGGGCCAGCTGATGTATTTCTTCAATGTTATGATTTTCTATATGACACACGTTAAATGTATATTAAAGACAAAGAGGTCTGTCCACACTCAGATGAACCATTTGAGGTCTTCAATTCACAATGTCAATCTTCTGACCTGCTCTTGCAGACCAGACAAAACCAAATACTAATTGCCACTTGCTTGAATTTGTAGTAGCCTGTGTTGCAGGAGGGCAAGAAAGTGGTGTTGACTGAACATAAGGTAGCCACGTGCATCCCTCAGTGGGTAACCTCATCCCAGCCGTATGCCTGCTGAGGGCTAGAGGCAATGCTGTCTCAGCGTGCTGGAATATTGCATTTATGTTCTTTACTGCTCACTCTTTCTTCTTTTCATAAGCAGAATCTTGTGTACAGCTTCAGTGCCTTGAAATTTTGGTAACTTGTATAGTATGCAACCAGACTGGAACGCATGAGTGATTTGGTAGGAAGAACAGGTGAAAACATTGAATGCTGACTGGTAAATGATTGGTAGGCTCTTAATATTTTCTATTTAATTTTCAAAATTTTCTATTAAATGTTCAAAAGGGTTAAACTAGTATTTTGTGAAGATCTATCCTTGATGTATATCCAATTAATTTTGTTGAGAGGTTTATACTTATACCAAGTATTTATTTGCCTACAAGGAATTCATAGGTTGGTGGAAATCTCATTTATTTATTTACAAATATTCTCAGTTATTGACTATGCAAAAGTTTCCACTAATGAGAATTCTTCCCCATTGTGAATCATTAATACATTAAGTACACTTCAAATTCCTCCAGTAATGATACAATGAGAATTGCTTAGCTGATTTAAATGACACAGATGTAGTACTAATTATACATTTTAAATTGGCAACAAACACAATTAATTTGCTGATTATCTAAAACAAAAGTAAACTTTTTTATTATAGTAATTTAGTATAATTTATCACACATCCATTTTCTGTGTATAATATTTATGCATTTGACAAACCTACAAAGAGATATGTAATTAGACCTGTTTCATCCATCACTGGCTGCTTTTTAACCAGAGGTCTTACGTGAACAGCTTACAAAGACACTATCAGATTAAACAAATCATAATGGTGGCATCTTTTAAATCAACAAATGGATTTATTTATTTATTTTTTGTTAGTACTTTTTGTGGATTATTAAAATTGAATGATTTTAATTTAACTTGCATTATTTAAAGCTATTTTACTGGGCTGTTCTTTGTCTGGGGGTTTGATTTGCTATAGTTTACCAGAAAATTGAAAAAAATTCACACCAAACAAAATGCATTTGTTGACATTTAAAAAATAATAATTATTATTATATATATAGCCACCGTGGGCCAGAGATGTAAAATTTGTCAGAACCTGTAATATGCTCTGATCTGTTCTTTCCTTGTGCTTGAAATCCCTCACTCTAGTAAAAAACAAACAAAACAAAAAACAACTCCGGTTTGTTTTCCATTAAATGATTCTAAGTCAGAAATTTGGCCTCTCACCTCTGGGTCTATGCATGGTGGGTGCAGGCTATGTAATCAGAATTTAAAAATTAAAAATCCTACTACTTTTTTTTTTTTTTTTCCCCACAGACCAGAAATTATTATTATTTCCCAGGAAATAGTGAAGTAAAAAAAAAAAAATAGTAACTGGCAAATGACATCTAATAAATGGTGTCCAAAATTTAGTTTCTTCAGATGCTGTCAATAGCAATGCCAGTGACACTGTGTACCAGAAAGGCAGAGCACTCATCCTACATCAGCAAAGGTACATTTGAAGGAGATTCACCTCCATTCCCTCTATAGAATGTTAATTTACACCATCATCTATCCTAAAAGGACATGTCAAGAACCATCTATACTTCCATCTATATATATGTTGTCCCAACCCCCCCAAAAATGCTCTTTAAAAACAAAATAACAAAAACAAACAAACAAACAAAATGCATAAACCTGTATTAGATTTCTGGCAATTATTTTCCTACTTACTCAGGAAAAGTATTTATTTCTGTTTTAGAAAATTTAGATATAGCATTAGTAACAAACATTTCCACAATGTGTTTTCTCTGTATTTTGCTTCCTTATTTTTTTCAGAAGGAAAAATGGGTAGTGGTGAATGTACAGGTACAGACATGCAGTTATTAGGGAAAAAATAATATTTCCTTTTAAAAGTAGAAAACAGTGATTTCATTATGTAATAAAATTTCACGGTATTGTACCTTTAAAAAGAAATATGCAGCTGCTCTTGAACTATTAAACTATATGTGTCACCGTTTTATCCTGTTACCAAAAAGATCTCTTATGTCACTTGGCAGAATGACAGATTTTTTTCCAAGGCCATTGTATAATTGTGTTTTGTTAGCTGTTTTTGTTTTATAAATACAGTACTAAAGGGATCTCTGAAGATCAAGATTTTTGATGCAGTATTTTTCTTTGCTGTTCTTTTGATGCTGAATTTCCCCCACTCCCACCACAGCAACACATGCACTATTTTGTTCTCAAAAATTGCTAATTCTATGTCAGGAAAAAAGCGTTTATTTTTCATGTCAGAGTTTTTGCAAACAGGCTGTCTCTGTTCCAGCAGATTCCTTGCTGAAACTCTTCTAAAACAATTTTCCTGGGAAAACTAGGTTTGTGAAAATTTTCTGTATTTGAAAATCTGCAGAGAGACTCCAGTACTATCATTCTTCATGTATTTAACTACGTGAGCTTGCAGTACCAGCACTGGTATACATTTCCTTTCCTTCATTTACCCCTTTCTAACAATTTCCGCCTTTCGCAAAAGCAGCATCACAAGGTTCTCTCTCTCTTTTTTCTGTACATTTGGAATGAGTATTGGACAGTTCTCCAGTAATATTTAATCTAAATCCCTATTATTGAAAAATAATTGAATAAATTTTTACCCTATCTTTTGGTAGTTACAGAGAGAAATTATTCATTGTCTCCTTTATAACAAGTTCTACATATTGGAAGTCTGGTTTTAAGCCCTTCCTCCTGCTTAATCTTCTCTTCTTTTTACTAAACAAATGCAGTTCCCTTAACCTTTCTTCCCAGATCATGTTTGTGAAACATCTTGTCAGTCTTAAACTTTCCCTCAGGGTTATCTGCAATTTATCTGCCTTTCTCCAGGAGAAATGACCCAACTGGATAGAGTATTCCAGCTGAGTCTCCTCATTGCCGGGAGAGTGGAAAACTTACCTCCCATGTCTTTTGCATGACACTTTTAAAAATACTTTTCAGATTGACATTTACCAGTTTTGCAACAGACAGCAGTACATTTTTGGCTTCTATTCAGTTTGAGCTATTATAACACATCAACCCTGCTTCAACTGATGCTGCTTAGCCAGGTAGATCCCATTTTATACTGTTTTCTTTTGACTTTTTAAAAGTGAAATATTTTGATCTTGTCCTTTGCTGAACTGAATTCTGTTGCTATTATAACACTGCTCCTATTTCTGAAATAAATATGAAATCTAATCTTGCACTTGAGGGTGCCTGCAAACCCTCCCAGCTCGGTGATAGCTATCAATGTTATAACATTTGCTATCCAAGTTATTAATGAAAATATTTCAATCTTGCAATTTTTTTTTTTTTTTTTTTTTTTTTTTTTGCTAAAACCTTGCTTGATATAACCCTCTGACTTTGGGAACAGTTCTTGAAATTGTGAGTGAAGATATAACTTGATATAAAAAAATCCTCAAAATTACACATATATAATATTCTAAGCTATTTTTCTTAAAAAAGAGGTGTACATGAGCAGTGGGGAAGAGGGCTTGGCTTCTACCCATTGGTTGAGGTGCAAGCCTCAGAAGGGGGAGATGACTCCTGCTCTGGCAGTACCTGAGCATGCATAGCTGGAGTAAACTTCTGCAGGGCAGGGCAGGCAGGCATCTTACAGCTGGAATGGGAGGAAGTTCTCTGCAGAGCTCAGGAAACAAGCATGTAACAGTGCCTTGGACATTTAATGTAGCAAGCCACTGTGCACTGTGTCAGCCTCAGCAGTCGAGATGATGTTCACCAGTCTCGCTTTGCAATGCAGCAACTTTCTGTGGTTACATGGGTTGTGAAAAATTTCTATCTAGTCTTCTCTGGGTCTCTAAGATAACTCTTTGAGGTGTAGCAGTGTATTTATTTCTTGGTCTCTAATTCGTGCTGTAGATGGCCTTCACTCCAAAATTGGATTCCTTTGGAGTCACCAGCACGTGCTGTGGCTGTTCTGTGCATGCAGAAGTCTCATCTTTTTCTATACAAGATGGACCTGGGAAAGATGACAGACAAAGATACCCTGCAAAAATTGTTTCTGTTGTTCACTGCTGTGGAGGATATATGAGTTTGCCATGAGTGGACTGCCAGCTGCATAAACTTTTGGGACAGACTTTTGGTGGGCTGAAGTCATCTGTCCTGCCTATTTCTAATAGTTTTGTTGTTATACACTGAGATGAGCAGTAGTGAGTTTTATAAATAAGTTATTTTTTCAAGTTCGGTTTTGAGATTTTTTTTTTTTTTTTCTCCTTTGGTTAAATTGACTATGTATGTAGTCTTCTATTGAGAGAGTCTCTGAAATTTAGATCAGCACCAGAGCCTAATGTGGGACGTACAATAGTGAGGAGTTACAGGGAATCACTTCCACAAAGTTACTCTGGCCTGAAAGCATGCTCTGCATCGTGTTGACTTTGTCAGTCAGAATCATTTTCTGTTATTGAGTTAATGTTTGAAGTGTAAGATATTTTTAGATATTGATGATAAATGAGAATATGAAATTATATTCTAATTATATTCTGCAAAACACTTGCAACTGTCCTGGGGTCTTCAAGTTTATGATATTGGTCTTAAAACACTAAATCCAAAATTCTTGACCAGATGAGAATTTATATTCTCTTAAATGAGCTATGATTTAAAAAAAAAAAAAAGATATGTGTTCAGTACATTTGAAAAATACATAATCAAAATTATCTAAACACAGGAAATTTATCATTCTGGCTCAGTTGTCAATCTGTACATCTGGCTCAGATATCAAACCCTCTGGCATCTGGGTTTGCAACCTGATTTTATAGCTTGGCCAACTAACTGATTTAATGACACGGCCTTTTTGAATTGCCAGCTGAAAAACTAATTTTGGCAGGAGGAGTGGCCAGATGTATTCCTCACTGTCCTCAGTCTGAAGTAGGTTAGTAGGGACTATAAATAGCTTCATAAATATTTTACTATGTCTACATTTTGGTCTTGACATAAAGTATTGGAGAATAGATCGTTCAGCTTCATCATGATTTACACTGAACAAGGTGAATAAAAAAATTCCTTACTTTTTTTTCAGCCATTTTTTCATATTTCTGTAACCTCTTCCTTTTAGACTGACCAAAACTTGGTAATATTATCATCTCTCTCTCCTTCATGTAGATGCTGGGGCTGAAAACTATGGTCCCAGAAAGTTGTTATTGTGTTCAGCTAAGAAAAAACGTTTATAAAGAGTGATTTTCTTGTCCATGTGACTTTAACTTAAGAAGTAGATGAAATACAGAAGTAGCATTGTTCAAACAAAAGGGGAGTATTTTGCATTTGTTGCTTTTAATCTGCTGTTCTGATCAGGAACCTCTGTCCCAAATTTAAATGTTAGCTTTCAACTGGAGATAGATGTGTCTATGTTCTTCATCCAAGTGCCTCCACCTATCTTTATTGAAGTTAATTTATTTATTGAACTTTGACAGGTTATTATCCAAATTTATTCAAACTGTGCCATTTAACTTTATCTCAAAGGATGTTCACTGGCAATTTATGGAAAAGAGTGCAATATATAAAACAAACAGTAATCAACAATCATTTGTGTCTTATGTCCACAGGACAGAAGAATCACAGCTTAGCTTTTGAATTTAAGTTAAATCGTGCCAGTGTCTTTTTTTCACCAACATTTAAGGAGAACAAAATCAAAATCAAACAAACAAACAAACAACAACAACAACAAAAAGACACAAAAACAGATAAATCTCCTTGTTAGTCTAAATGCAGAACTGGGAAAACTCAAAGTGGAAATCTATTTCCTTTATTTATTTATTTATTTATTTTCAAAGAAAGATAGCTTCCTCATGTTGGTTTGGATTAGTTCTAAGGAAATCTAAGAGGGATTTATTTTAATGCATGTAATGTATGAGATAGATTTCCTCATCTAAGTTGTGACTGCAACAAACCTTAGCCCTGCTCATTCCAGTCACAGCTAATCATCAAACCTTTATATTCATTTTGAAATTGTATTTTAGTAAAGAGAACTTAAGGATATTCTAAATCTATGGCATATGGGAAAGTCTTTTGCTCATTTACCAAATCTAGTCTATCATTTCTAACTTGCAGATACCTGTCCTTGTTCTTATTTAGAGAAAAGATGGTATCCATGGCAGGTGCAGTCCACAAAATCTGATTTCATTTCACTCAAGTAATCATTTTGCTGTCCTATGTCTATAATCAGATGTACTAGTGTTCCTTGGCTTTTCTTTTCAAATTTGATAGAAAGCAAAGTTGTCTTGTTAAACAGATTCCTTGCCTGCTCTGTAACTTTCAGAGAAAGCCAAAAATAAATAAATAAATAAATAAATAAATAAATAAATACACCAAACCCACAAATGATTCCTTTTACCTTCCCTCCACACAGCCTGCAATGACACACATTTAGACGTGTGACTCTGGTACAAAAGTTATCCTACTTTATAACCTATTTGTTTATATTTGCTATGTGTTAAGAGCACCTTCTCCTGTTCCAGTAAAACATATTTTTTACAATAGAGGGAGAGAAAGCATTTTTAGCAAGAGAGGGAGTGAAAGCATTTTGAGTCGTGTTCTTTGAAGTAACTTGCATAAGAATCTGTATATTGGCATCCTCAATAGTTTTTTATTTGAGTCTTGGTACAGTTTCACTTTTTACAGATAATTTAGTTTCAAACTAGGAACACCTAGTATCAAGGGGCCTCAGACTCATACAGCTGAGTTGTAAACTTATTTAATTTATATTTCTGTCTGCGTATGTTTTTCTTTGGAACAAAGTGATCAGGATTTCAAATTAAGAAAAATCCAACTACTAAAGCTTCTTATGGGTCTATAAGGTGTTCTTTTTTAAAGACTACCTTTTATTACTCAGACCTGTTTTTCTTTATGCTCGTTATGTTTCTTAATATTATCCCACTGAAAGAGGCTGATGTGTTTAAACATATTTGAATAATCATGTTTAATTACATTATTATTTTAGATGCATATGTTTAATTAATTGTTGCTTCATTGAAAAGCAGTATTATCCTTTTATAGATAATCACTCAACTAAAATAAGTTGATTAAAGCTTACTGTTGAAGAGTTGTTTTTTTTTCCCCCATTTAACTACTCTACTGCACCTTAAACATAAGCAAAGAAATAAACAAAAACAGTGCAAAGAAAGAAGACAGACACAGGTACAGTACTTGGCATCTTCTGTTTTGCTACAGGGGCAATCGCTCAAAAACCAACAGCAGATATTCACTGGAGGTCATACGGATATTTTTGCCACCATGTTGTACTGGAAATTGGGGTGAAGGAGATGCTGTGTTAGTCCAGAAGATTTTTATCTAACTGTTTACGTGTTTTTTAGATTGTTTAGATGTTTTTTAGATTGTTTAGATATATGCAGATAGGACAGACAAATCTCCTAAAAATACCTCTGAATAGTGCTTGCTTGTTGTAACCAATGTCTCTTCCTAGGTTTATACTGCTTCTCTGTGGTGGACTCATGCTGTTGCTGGTTGAGAGGGGGTTAAAAAATTTTTGCAGATGTCTTGTCTCAAACCTATATTCTGTCAAACAATAGCTGAAATTTCTTTGCTGTTCCCTGTGGTTAAAAGGAGACAAAAGACTCTAATTGAGGAAGCTAAACTTCATCTTCACAATGTCAGAGCTCATACTATACTAATCCTCGTACTTGTTTCCGAAATATGTGCCAAGTGTATGGATAATAAGAACTAAAACAACATATCTAGACATTAATTTTTCCCCCAGAATATAAGTAGTCAATGGATAAATGTATTTTATCATATATACATGTTAATCTATGTACTGTTATCTTAAAGATAAATTCCCCAACTATTAAGAAATAAATTAGTGTTTGTCTTACAACCATGGTGACTGTTGGACAAAGGAATAGGAAACACTTACCGTTTCCATGAATCAGACTGATGATCAGCAGAGGTTTGTTACAAATACAAATTCAATTAGTATGTTAAGAAAACTTTTCCATCAACAACAGCTAAGTACTCCAAATCTACTAAACATGCTAGCAAAGAGAAAAGAGATAATTCCTAGCTCTTATGAAGTGTAGATACTCAAAATACCATAATATCATGTATCTTTCGCTACTGCTTTATTATCAGAATTGTACCAGACCATGTTCAGAGGAAAATGAAGTTGGGGGGAATCTTCCTCTATATTTTTTAATGGTATTATCATTTGTAAATAAGATACAGAACTGTAGTTAACAGTTAGAAATGGAAAAAAGAGAGGGTGTCCTTATTCTTTCTGAAGAGGTTTTCAGCATGTTATTGTACCAGCATGTTCTAGTGAAGCATGAATTGGTACCAGATAGGCATTTAATTAATTGCTAGTAACAGACATAGTTCACATTTCTGGCACAAAGCAGTCAGCTTAATTTTGTAGAATAGATTATTACCATTTCATGCTGAGGAGAGAAAAATCTGAATAGTTAGATATCCACTGACCATAGCCAGTTTTAGTTGTCCTAAAACAAAGTTGATTATGTGGCTTATTATGCCACATATTCGTAATATTTACCCATTTTTAGAAGTTCACACCCTCTAGTGGTTTTGACTTCAGAGCGGCTTTTGACATAGTTGTTTGCTGTACTGCCAGCTTGATGTGTAAGATTGTGTAAATAATGTAGGTACTTTCTTGTTGGTAGCTGGAGAGAAAGATTATGAATAGGGTGGATGCTGTTTTAGAAATACACTGTTGGATGGCATCCTTATAAAGGGGAAGTTATAGGCAGGATCTTTTAGTTCTAAAAGTTCAACTACCTGTTGAACTATGCTTCCTGGTTACAAAAGTTAAATAAATTGATATTTATTCAGTAGCCTTACTATGGAATCTATGATTTCAAAGTAAATAATAGCAAAGAGAATGAATGAATTATTCAGGAACTCTTCATAGAAGTACACCACTATCTGAGGGGTACAAAAGACCATTTTCATATATTTTGTTCAGAAAGCATTTTAAGAAAGTAAGAAAAAAAAAAAAAAGTAGTGTATAAAAAAAATAAGAAAATGCAATATATGAAAAACATGACAGCAATGTAAGTATCAACTAGTGCCAGGTCACCCACATCCATATTATTATTATTATTATTATTATTATTATTATTATTATTATTACTATTTTTAATTATTTTTTTTTTTAATATAGAGGATTTGCTGAAATTAACTTGTCCATTTGGAATCTATTTTGGATATAAACCAGAACATTTTCAGAACATGGATGTGATTTGTGGGTTATGGAAAAGCAACTCTATTAAGCTTTTTCCAACACAGAATGAGTGATAGACATAAAAAGGAGGGGAAAGCGGGAACAAATTAGTCTAGGTTCATGGGTGTAAGCTTTGTGTTGAGTCCTAATAAGCAAGCATAAAGCTTAAACAGTAATGTTTCAGCATTCCAGGTATTCAGAGCCTTCTAGGCCTCCTAAAATGACAATTCAACTGGAAAACGGTGACGTTACAGGGACTGATATTATTTAGAGATGAGGTTGGAGTATTTTTTTATTTACTTTTTCCAATTCATCTTTATTGCTTTACAACAATAACAAACTCAAAAAAGCAATTTTCTGAGGCATGTGTAGCTTTCCACCTGCAGACAAACATAATTTGTCCTTCTCTAATTCTTTCTGCAGCCCTACTCACAGACAGATCCTCTCTCTTTGTATAAACCTTTGCTGATGGTGTTGGTTTCTTTATAACACAGTTTACAGGACTATTTAATATTATTTCATCAGGCAAATTTGACTTGCATTCAGAATTATGCCATGGTCTATAAACTGATCTAGAAGCAGTGATATAAACATCAGTTTTGATGCCCTTAATAGTAAGGGCATCAAAAGTAAGTCCAGCTTACATAGTTTGTAGTTTAACCTTCTCCATTCCATTTTCAGGGATTTGATTCCACCCCCTTCCTATTACTGATTTTTTTTTTTTTTTTTTTTTTTTTTTTTTTTGGTATTGTGGCAATATGCAGAGGTGAAGGTCTTGTGTATGAGGTCCTGTACAAACACATAGTTGATTGCTAAACTCCCAGGAGCAGGAGCTGTCTTTGTCTGAAGAGTATGTTATGGATGGATGAGGAGAGTGAGGTCCACAAGGACAGAGCAAGCTGTGCATTTCCTTTGCCTGAGAATTTCAGTATTCTCTTGTTCTCACTCCATTCAGCCTTCTTTTGTGACATCTTCTCCTTTTTACTTTTAGGTCCTCTCTAGCTGTACCCCATTGCACCTCATTACCATGAGCTCCATTGGCACAGTGCCAGCGAGCTATACTGCCTTCCCTTTCTTGCTGAGACTTGCTCTCCTAGCTGGATGCCTCTCTTCCTATCAGACATAAACCTTTTTCTCATTTTTGGCTCTGTCCAGAGAATTTTATTACCAGATACGTGCACTTATTTTCATGCATTTATTTTCATGGCTGTATGGCAGCAGCTTCTGCATGTTTTCAAGTTAGATATTCTTCTTGGGTAGTGGCAGTGGGTAGGGAATTGGGGGAAGGATTGTTCATTTGCTTTTTCTCTAGGGTGCACAGTGTTGCTCAGGACAAAACAGTCCCTCTGTTTGGGGTAACTATAGTAAAGGGTTTGGATATGCATCTTTATTAACCTCCTAATACCATGACTGTCAGGTAAAATAATTTCAAGACCATGTGGTTTATTCGGTATTTTACTGGAACATTTATTGTACACCATGGTTGATGTGGGTAGTATGGTGGATAAAGTCAATTACTACTGCAGCACAATATGGATCTGGGTTAGTTTTCTTCTCCTTTCATTTTTATTTTAAGTGAAAGCATTACTGGCTCCCTATTAGATGGACCATGTCAGGAAAAGTCGAGTGTTATACCTTTTCATCTTGTTTCCTGGTTTGCCAGTGTTATAATGAAATCTCTCAGATGTTAATGTAGCACTTGAAACTGTGACACTATTCAGAGTCCAAATAATACTAAAGAATCATGTTCCAATGGGTGTCATCAGTTATCAATAGCACAGTAAAAATTTAACAACAAGAATAGCGACACTCTCCATGTATCTTGCACTTTGCTTCAGCTGGTTTGAGTTACTTTCATCACTTATGTAAGAGATTTAATAACTGAAAGCATTTTGCTGCTCGCGGTTTTTGTTAGAAATGTAACCTGAACTGCTGCAATGGAAGAACACCTGATCAAATTTTCAGTGACAGGAGACTGGCTGTTTCAGTCTGGAAGTCAGCCTTGACTTTTCAGCATGAGAAAACAAAGATGAAGTAATCCCTCGGTGGTGTTTGCAAACAGCAGGGTGTAGCTTTCTGAACATTGTTGTGGCAATGGGATGCCATGCTTAAGAGGATACGGTTTGTGGCCAGATGAGACGCACGGTGTTTTGAAGCTGATCCGTGTAAATGTCCACACCAAAAGGCTGTGAAGCATTTTTGAGGTACATATGACAATAGATGACATGTCCTACATGTTTTAGTTGGCCACACTTGCTTTTGAAGTTCAACCTGGTGGCTGCTACTAAGTATTAAAAGATATATACAGCATTGTCTTATTCCTTTTCACACCTGTTGTGCTACTTTTTCATGGAAGTTCTGGTTCATCAAGGGAAATGTGTTGGAGTGTGTAGGAGGAAAGAAGATAAAACCAAAAAATATATATATTATAATTATAAATTATTATTATTATTATTAATAATAATTAACTTGAAGCAATCACTTCTTTCTTTCAGAAAGCACTCCATATCTTTATTATTATTAATATTATTAATATTAATTATTATTAATAAAGATATGGAGTGCTTTCTGAAAGAAAGAAGTGATTGCTTCAAGTTTCAGAAATTGAGGAATAAGAATTCTTCCTTGAATTTGGGATAGCACATATGAGAACAACCATGCCTAAGCGTTAGTTTTTATGCATGTGCTTCTGTCTCAGTTGTTTTTTTTTACTGTCTCAGTGTCCATGCATATCATGCACATGGGAGAACACATACGTTTACCAGACAGCAATACCCATTGGTGGTTTCTCAGTCTGACTTAAATCTTTTCCTGGGACATAAAAAAGAGTGTTTATTGTTGCTGTGTGTAAATACCATCATGCTTGATATTTTTAATTGAAAATACATAGCACATTACTGATAGAATGAAATAATTTACATTATGCAAATAACTGCCAAGATCAAATATGTTAATGGAAATTATTATATTCACTTTGTTTATTGCCCCCAAAATATGTTCATGATGCTGCATAAATCCAAAATCAGACCTCTATCCTGAAAAGCAGGACAAATATAGAAAAGAAGGTTAGGCGGACAAGAGCTCTTGATAGTTTAGTTTTCTCTCCATTACAAGAGGGAGAACACATACAAATCTATATTTATAGAAAGAAATTATATGCTGAGTTTGTCATCATCTTTATATCATAAAACATATACGGACGAGTTATGTAGATCTGGGCAATAAACTAAATCCTCATTCATGCTTGTATATGATGGTCTCATTCTTGGGGGATTATGCTGAAAAAAAAGAGAGGATATGTAATGTCTGCCTCATGAATGGGGTTAAAAAGAAAAATGCTGCTGTGTTCATGTATGGGAAGATGGCCACTGATTGTATTGTGTGCTATGTTAATTCTGTGATACTCTGAAGTTCATAGAAAGAGGTTTAAATACTGCAGCAAGTTATAGACTTAAAAAATTCCTTAGCAACATAATGGGCATTAGTGCAATGCTCTGACTTTAACTTGGGATGTTATGTTTAATCTCCACAGGCCATTTGCACATCTTTCATATTCATCCTGTTCATTTATTCAGGAGTTCTTTATGTGGTCATATTGTGCCCAGGGATTTCACCTCTAAATGTTGTATTTCATAGCAGAGGGGTTAGTCCAGATGTGTTAGTATTTAGCTGAAATAGTTATAGCAGAAGGATTTGCAGTGCAGCAGCATATGGGAACAGACAAAATGATGATACGGCTGTGCTTCTGTTACCTTAGTACCAGTCACCATAATACTTCTTCAGGACTTTTCGTATCTTGTGATCAGGTTTACAAAGGAATGTAATTCCATGTTGCCACCACACTGTGAGGCAGGTTAGGATGCTGTCTTGCCTATAGAATATTTTATTTCTCAACAAAAACTCGGTAACATCTCAACACCATGGAATTTCTGCCAGTAACACTTGTTGAGTTCCTCTGAAACAGTCTTCCTGAGCATTCAAAGTATGGTGTTAATTGCGTCTTTATTGCTATGGATTTTTGCTGTTCCTTACCTAAATGATTAATGCTAAATATTTCTTGCATGTCACATATGTACTGAAGATCACTCTTTTTTTTTTTTTTTTTTTTTTTTTAATACTACATTGCAAACTAGTACCTCTTGAGATAGGGGTAAGAATGGTATTCTTAGCACAAAAAAACCCACACCCAATATTTCATACTCAAATCAAAGTCCTAACTAAAAGTTAAATCATGAGGTGTTGAAAAGGACACAAATTAGTTTCTGAATTTTCTGAGCTTTTATGAGGTTCTTCATATTTTTTTGCCTAAGAAGTTAAAAAAAATATTAAAATTTTACTTGGTGAAAAATGGAACTGAAGTTATCTAGTATTTTTGCTCACTTGAATATTCTGGGAGGGCTGACACTTAAATTGGATAGTGCAAGTAATTCTATGCCTGCATTTGCCCACTGTAGGGTGATGGCATTAAGTGATACATGAAATAGACTTGAGAGCTCAGCAGGATAGTCAGCATTGCCATCATATCAGAACCTCTGTCCTGCCACTGCTTGTCTTTCAACCTCTTGTTAACTTCCCTGGCTGGAGACATAGAGGTAGAGACAAATTCAGAGCAGTTATGTCCTTCTACCAACGCTAAGACGTATGTTTTCACAGCATCATACAGTTAAATCCTTTAACAACTCCCACTGATACTAATGGGAATCCCACAGCAAAATCCCTGAATGTTGTCTTGAGTATGCATCCAGAGATCCTCTCCCTACGTCTGTCTCCCAACTCTGGTTTCAAGTAGAGGGCCAAGAGGTCTTTTATGAAACAAAACTAGCAACGAAACAGTTAACACAGGCATCGTGTCCTGAGAGACCTGATATGTATAATTATGGTCCACATACTACAAGTCCTTGTATCCTTGTATATAAGATCTTTCATTTAATGAGGGAAGGTATGTCTTACAGAACTGTGGCAATGACAGTTAATGTTGTCAGAAATTTTTATTTTTTTTACAGTCCATAGAAGAGGAACCATCTATCTGTTCTTGTGTGATGCGTCAAATACGGGAGCCAAATGTTCACTGAAAGGCAAAACAAATTTTGTATGCTGTAGGGTTAGCCCACCTTTCATATCTAGTTTTACTGATTTCCAGATGGCTTATTTGCTTGAGCTGTTTCACAAATTTTTGGAGTTACCATGGTTCTAGATATTTGCAAAATTCTTGTCCTGTCATGTTTTTGAATTTTACTAAATCACTAGCCTCATTAATTTTCTATGATAATAAGCATCCACATCTGCATTAATGCATGAATAAAAATGTATGTTTTTTGTTTGTTTGTTTTGTTTTTTATTTGCAGTGTCTTAAGCACATCACTTTTAAGTTAAGATCTCCCTTATGAATGACTATATCAATACTTAGCAAGACATGACTACTGGTAATTTTGCAAACAGGATTCGTGCCCTTTTTTCAGTTACATTATGAAATAGAAAAAACACCAACAAACAGCATCAACGAAAACACTAAACAACCTAGCCCATTAGTATTATATATACATTTAGGTTGCATTCTGTGGATTTTGATTTTTTAAGAAAAAAAATCTGGAGAATGGGCAGCCAGATTGCAGAATCAATGTATTCCCTGCTTGCTAAAAGAGTTATATGGTTGCATACAAGCTTGGGAATTTTGATCATCTGCCTAATGAATTTTTCCTCCTTTGCATTTTTGCTGGTACTTACTATTGCTGCAGATGAGTTAGCATCTTTCTTTGTTTCTTATATGCAAGGTATGTTTATTTTTTATTGCACTGTATTCAAGTGTATTGAAAGCCAATCAAAATTAAAGTGCTTTAAGTTGAAGTAACACTGTACTGCATTGTAAAATGCTATTTATCTAATTCTCATGTAGTGTAGATCAGACTGATTCCTCTTTTTCTTTATTCACTGGTAGGAGAATTTAGGAGATTGAATTTTTCATTTCCAGTTCTACCTTTATCAGCTTCATATGTCTGGGATTAGAGTCCGATTTTAAAATTACAGAGATAATGTCCATACTTTTCATGAATGTTTTGAGGATAACTGCATTAATACTGGTGTGTGATGATCAACAATTATATCAAGATATATTATTTATACAGATAACATGCTTTTTTCCTGACTCAGTGCTCCTACATAAGAAACTTGGAAATGGCTACAAAGGCTTCTTCGGCAAAGCAGGAATAAAATAATGTTTTGAGGAGCATTTGCACTGTGTTTTCTACTTCAGTGTTTGCTCGAGCACTTAGTTTTTCTTTTGCATAAAAGCTATTATGTCAGTCAGAATGAAGAAAGCAGCTTTGTCTCAAAATGATTCACATGGGCTGTTTACAGTCCCTCTGCACATCTTACTTCAATCTCCCTTGGCTTGATTTATTCTTAGGACAAGTTACTGATGCTCAGAAATAACTAGACTGGAAATTACTTTTTAAGTATGCCTCTACTTGCAACCTGATCCAGTATCTCTGAAGGCAGACTCCTGACAGCTCTAAGTGTCACCAGTAGACAGACAGACATTTTTGCTCCCAGAGCACACTGTTACTGATGATCACAGGCCCAGATCTGGGTTTCTCAGGCAATGTCTCAGGTGCAGTTTCTGATAACACTGTTGTTCATCAAGGGCCTTGCAGATTGAACACATTTCAATGTGTCAGCTGTTGAAAATACCTCAGGTGATTGGTCATCCTTTTGCATAACTAACCTGTTTGTGGCAGCTTGCTTTTTCTAGCTAAATTGTTCAGGAAAGCAAGTAATAATACAAAGTTATCAAAGACACTTCTTACTTGTGTCCCCTTTATTCTCAGGTAAGTTTCAAAAAAACAGCCAACCATTCACCAATCAACCAAAAAAACCCTCTAACAAGTTGTGGGAACCAGTTAGGGAGCCCTGAATTTTGCAGCACATATTGTTTGGGCTATAACCTCTGAAAAGGCAAAGACTTGCCTTCATCTTTTCTGTCAGGAGACCAGGGTGAGAAACAGCCATGTGCCTCTAGAGCAGGGATTTCCTTGGACTGTGTAGAAAAGCCTGCTTATCAGAAGAAACTGGCCTAGCTACTGCATGCTCAAGCTCAACATCCCTCTGCTGGGAGGGACAGCAGGAGCCATGCAGCACTGGTGCCTGTTTTTGTGTTCTCATTTCAGTTCCCATGTGCATTTTTTATGTCATGGGCCTTCTGCATTAAACCCAAGGATCACAATTTACTAAAAATGTCAAGGATTTTGTCACTGGATTTCAATGTCACCTAGGTGTGTTAAATCGAGGAGCAGGCTATGGCACACGCTGTGGCAGTGCACATTGCAGGGAAGGTTGCTACCATGTTGAGTGCACAGTTTAACTTGGGAATACTCCAAATCCTTTCACAATTATCAATACATTTCAAACAGCAGCTTGTGCTGAATACACACACATTTATACTAGGAAACCTATAATTTATTAATCCTAGCTATTAAAGTAATACATAGGGTTCTTTGATTGATGTCTGGCTCTGCTTCCCGGGAATTATGCAAAGAGGGAAGACCTAATGAAATAGATACGCAAGTTTTCTCCTTGGTACAAAGGAAGAGTTTAGGTATCCTCATCTGTATATTCCCAAAGCTACATATTTGGGATAGAGTCAATCAACCTGTTCCACCCTTTGCCAGTCAAAGTAGGCATTATTTTAACTGCTGTTGCTTTCTTAGTAACTTGCTTGTGGGGAGGAGTTCAAAAGACTGGAGCAATTGTGTTACCTGCCAGTGCCCAGAGATGTGGGATGGGGTATAAAAGCAGCCGACAGTGAACTGTTTCTCCAAAATACTTCTATTCTGTGTGATTTCTGCTCTGCCCAAATTTTTCTGTTCCTGCTTTTCATTTGGGTGGTGCTCTTGGTCAGACACTTTGTGACCCCAGTAATGATACTCTTCATCTTTCAATGCTGACTGGGTGCTATGGGGGGGTTCTCATTTAGGTTGGGCGCTGGTTAGCATTGATGTATGGCTGGGAATAGGGAGAACCAAGAAAGAAAGCAAATTTACTGTTTCTTCTGTTTCTGCTCTGAAAGGCTGTCCTGCTCCCATGCTGCAGATTTGTAAGTGGGGCTAGTAACCTCTCAGATCACCCCAGCAACTAATTGCTGGAGAAGTCAGAAGGAGCAAGGTTTTGAGCAATTCTAGCAAGTGTTCCTTCACACACCTCCAGCTTTTTAGAAGCTAAGACAGCAGCAGGAGTGTATTTCTTGCATCTTCAGGCAGGAGGAGGTACCTGCTGGACAGCAAATGCTCTTTTCACATGTTATGTCCTGAAGGATGACTGAGGATACCTGTTCTTGGAAAAAATGAAGCACTCTGTAGAGAAAATTCAGTTTGGGATGAAAAGCCATAAACACTGTAGCTAATTCACAGCGAGGCTTCACGCAGGTGAACAGGTCTACATGTATGTCTGTGTTGGGTTCAGGTACCTAGACAGTGTCAGGGGTCTGGGGGCCACTGCATGAGGCGATGCCAGGGCTGCACTGTGCCAGCCCCAGCGGCCCCACCACAGGGCATGGCTGGGCCCTGCAGTCAAGATGGCACCGCCTCACCTCAGGGGCAGCCTGGGGAAGGGAGGGCAAACACTGCATGGCAGGGGGCAGTGAGGGGAGCGGTGTGAAGAGCAGCCCTGCACAGACAGCAAGGGGAAAGGAGGAGGGCAGGAGACGCCCCAGCCACCCAACAGAGGTGCCTCTGCAGCCTGTGAAAAAGACCTACAGTGGAGCTGGGGATGAGTGTGCAGAGAAAGGAGCAGCAGAGAGGAGCTGTGAGGGACTGACCACAGCCCCCATTCCCTGTCCCCCTAGGGAAGGGGAGTATGTAGAGGAGTCAGTGATGAAAGGGTGAGGTTGAGCCTAGGAAGAAGGTGGGGTTGTGGGAAAGGTCTTTTCATCCTTATTTTTGTTTCTCACCATCCAACTCTTCTCTAATTGGCAATAAATTAAATTCATTTTCCCAAAGTTTGGTCAGTTTTGCCCATGATGGTGACAGGTAAATGATCTCCCTGTCTTTACTTCAGTACCTCAACCAACGAGATTTTCCATTTTATTTTCTCCTTACATCCTTTTTGGGGGGAAGGCAGTGAGAGAGAGCCTGGATAGCATCTGGCAGCCTACCAGGTCATCCTGACACAATATGAAATACTGTCAGAATGACGTTGTATGGCAAATGGTGGTCAAGATTGGGCATTATTGTATGGTACTGCATTTACCAGTGTAGACATGTCCAAGAGGGATGGCAGATGGCTTGCTGAGAGGATTTGGTGGACTGTGGCTTCTTGAGAGAGAAAATGATTAGTCTTTATCAAGATTAATTTTGTTTGAAAGGTGAAGATAATCTCTGAAGTAGGATTCCACATTTTAAAACTAAGCATTGAGTATCATTTAAAATGCCAGTAGGTATCCAAGGCATTTACATACACTGGGTAGCCCCTACTCAATACTTGTGGAGTCCTGTCCTGGGAGGCCAGATGGTATTAAACGCTGAAATCCTGCCCTAACTGCTAGTTTATGAGGCACAATGCATGTGTTATTTATGAATGGATGAAGTTTTTCTGTGTTTTAGGGAAAGTGGTAGAAGTTCTCTGTGCAACAAGATGTCAGAGGTACCTGTCAGTAGCAGTCCTTAGCTGCCTTGCTGCTTTCATCAGTGGCATGCAGTCGCCAATACTGACATTGCCTCCCTGAGAGATTTCACATGTGGGCTTCAGGGACTGTCATCCTGCTCAACATCTTGTATGTAGTATTTAGACATCTTGTGCTTAGAGGACTTTCTAACTTTGCATTATCTTTCAAATACAGTGTTTTTTTTTTTTTTTTTTTTTTTTTTTTTTTTTTTTTTTTTTCTTTATTTGAGGAGAGGTTACCTGAGGATACAAAACATTTGGAGGTATAGTTGGGTAGCATAGGCTTTCCTTGTGGTTGCTGGCTGTGCATTGTGCTGAAAAACTACCCCAAAATAGATCCTATTAAAAATAGGCTCTCTCATTCCATGTCATTTCTGGTGTTAGTTATTAAGAAATTCCAAATATGTTCAAATGTGCATATTTTTGTCCAAATGTGTATATTTTTTAGTGCAACAAACATTATTGATGAAGATCCCCTGTGTATTCAGTCCACTTCTCAGCAACAGCACCTCATAAAGAGATTAATAAAGTTGAAAAATACCATCTTTGTCTTTGGATCAGGAATTCAAACACTCAACAGTACTATAGCATTTGTTGGCCTTTAGATAGATCCACTTATTCTATCTTGAGCTAGAAGAATTTGGAACTGGGTCCATCACTTAGTTTGTGGTGGCTTTCAAGGGATCAAAAATTGAACATTTGCAACTGGAAGAAAAAAAAATAATAATATTGAGGTTTGCTTAATACATCTGCAAGAAAAAGAAAGAAAACTGCAATTAAGTTCAGTCAGCTCAGTTACAGCAACAGTTAATGGAAGCTTGTGAACATTCAACAGGTCAGGTACTCACATAGTAATAAACCATATAACTTTGCCCAAATTATCTTGTTCCTAAAAAAATGAGAGACAGGTAAGTGAAATTAGGTTTATGGTAGGGTATTGAAAGGTAATAATGCTTGTAGCACTATAGTTACTGCAGAGAAATAGATGCTCTATCATATGTTTACATGCCTGTACAATCAATTTAATTAAATTACTGCCAAAAGCATATCAACATTTTTTTCCCTCTTTAGAAGGACTAAGTAGAGCCTGAGGAAAGGATGAATTCTGAATAGGAAGAAGATGACACTCAGTAGGAAATGAGAGTTAAAATAACCCTAAAATAAGTTTCTTCAAGGGGTAAATGAAGATAAGTTTATCAGTAGAATTGTACATGCTTTTAGGTGATGAAGACTTTAAGCAAATATATTTTGCATATTTTTAAAATGATTCATTAAAAAATAATCCTAAATTTGATATTTAAAAGGACCAGGCAATTTTATGTATGTTATTTTTGATTCCTTGATTCTGTGATTTAAAACCAAACCAAAACAAACTTCCAAAGAATGTATGAAACATTACTTGTAAACAAGTTATGATTTTACAAGAAAATAATGCATTCTTACCTGTTATTAATTGTGCTCTTAAAAACTTAAGAAACTTAAACTCTGTGTTTATTGGGTATGTAGTCCAGCAAAACATGAATTTAATAATTCATATTAGAAGAGATATCAGAGAATAAAATTACTATATCTCACTCTTCCCATGTGGGGTTCTTTGATGTGGGGTTCTTTGGCTGTTTTTTTTTGTTTGTTTGTTGTTTTTTTTTGTTTGTTTTTGTTTGTTTGTTTGTTTGTTGGTTGAAAAATTTCCACCATGAAAAATTGAATGGTGGAAATCCTTTAGTTAATTTTAATCTGCATGTCTCCATCAGTACTGTAATACCAGAGTAGTTTACAGGCAAACTGGTTAGGTGCTGGGCAGTGAATTTCCAAGTTTTTAGCACTTCTCTATATACAAATATTAGTACCAATGATAACTGAAATTTTTGTATTATTATTGAACTTTTTTCACAAACCTGATGCTTTGTTTCAACCCAAATGCTAGTCTTGTGTTGCCACAATTTTAAGTAGTAATATTGGATGCTGTCTGTCTGATCCATGCTGTCCATGTGATCTTAAACGATTTTTACTTTGCCATGCATGGTTACAAACCCAAGCTTGGCAAGCTCCTTACCATCATCAGAGCATTTGAGCATTTGAGATAGTGAGAATTGCTAAAATGAAAATGATCGGGTCAATATTTGCATCAGGGCCTTTACAAAAGCAGAGTGTTTGGCATCTTCATCATATTAAGACAGTTTAGTTAAGAGGAGCTCCTGTCATCGATAACTGAGCTGCAGGCCTGTGGCACTTCTGAAAGTCAGACTACTTACTTATTTAGGATCTTAAATTTCAGCTACATAGTAATTTTGTGACATGAAGCTTATAGCAGGACTAAAGTTTAAACATGGATGCCAGAGCTTGAGTGTTGTTTGAAAATTCAGGTCATAATTCAGAAGCTGGAGATGTAGCAAGCATGCATGCCAAATATCATCATAACTAATGCTGTTGACATAATGTGGTGTATTCTGCGAATTTATGAGAACTTGAATAAAGGACTGAGGCTGGTAGTATTATCTGCTATAAAAATACAGAACAAAATATGTTAGTGTTTAAAGAAAATTAATTATGATTAAAGAAGGGTGTAGAAAACTGATGTAATACACAACACAGTTCTAGAAGCAGAAACATTTACTCTAAACATAGATATATATATATTTTAATTATTGTCCATTTCATTTGACACCTTCTATAACTAATCTGTTAATACTTTGCTGAAAGTTCTTAACTATTCTAATATATGTTTTCTCCGCTGGGATGAGCTAAAGAAAAAAAGTACAGTGCAGTATTGATTATAAGATAAGACAAAAATCTGCTTGCATTTAGAGGTATGTGATTTTATTTGCTTCAATGCAGTGCTTGAAATTTGTCAGATTCTTTGCTACCAAAAAGAAACGTTAATTTTGTTCTCCCAGTAAACACACACACACACAAATGACATATTTTCTTTAAGCAAAACACTGTCTCAAATTCTTCCATGACTACTTGAGGTTTTCAGGCATTGTATTTTAACAAAAGCTCCAAATTAGCACTAATGTACTTGACGTTATGGAGTGGGGTTCCTGAATAGAGGCCATGCTAAGGTTTTTATGAGGTTCGTATCTTAAAAATTATATCACCATTCTGCAGTCTAAAGGATTCTATTTTTGTAATGAAGCTTATTTTTGTACTATATGATGTCATAGCCCAGCCATTTAAGCTAAAGTGAGAAATTAATAATTAGATCACAGGTTTGGAGTCGCTGGAGTTGAATTTTAAATAGAGACAAACAGAAAGAAGGTATTTGACAGCTTATTATTTTGACAGAGACAGTAATAGTGGTCTGGTTGAAGAAATATGCTTTAGTTAATATTAATAGGTTTACTTTTTTTTTTTTTTTTCTGTTTATTTTGCAAAAATCCTCTATTTTAGAGAACCATAAGCTGTTTCTTTCTTTCTTTCTTTCTTTTTTTTTTTTTTTTAATGTGTCCAATATAGCTATTTAAATTTACAAAAATATTTTATAAACAAGTCTAACATCTTTTAAAAGATCTATTTTATATAATTTAGAATGTTATTTCTGTCAATAAAAACGTTATTTGGGAGTTAAATAACGACTGGAATGAAGGAGTGTGAATCAGTTAAAGGTATATTATACAAACATAAAGGGGGGAAAAAAAGCTCTTGTTTGTTCTTTTATGGTAGTACTGAATACAGTGTTTTGTGAAAGCTGATATACAACAAGGCCTGTCAAACATATGGCTATTGCATTAAAATTTTTCATTTCCCATTGGAAAATGAAATATTTTCACCTTGCTATCTGTATCTTTGCCAAATGCAGAGAGATGTAGGGAAAAGCACACATCTGTAAGTAATGTTATCTAGCTATTATAAAGAATTTTTTGCTGTTGAGTGGCAGCTTCCAGAGAGATAAACAAACATTTAAAAATAATTATTCTAAAGGCATGAATAGGACAAGGTTACAGTAAGCAGAAAAGCACAATGTCTTTTTTTTTTTTTTTTTTTTTTTTTTTTAATGAAATTGTTAGAAACATCAAACATCAGTGTACACAATGTTTACAATACTGCCTGAATACCCTTTCCCCTGGTGTTTTTTTTTTTTTTTTTTCTTTAAAAAATACTGGAACCTGAAAGTCACTCTAAGAAGGATGTATTTTTTGATATTTGAAAAAATGTGCAGTTCGAATAAGTTGGGAATAAAAATACCTATGGTATTTGAGAACACCAGCTTACTTGGGAAAGGTATAGTTACCCACTCTAGCAAGTATTAAAATCTGAAATCAAGGGTTTTTAGTAGCAGACGGAAGTTCTGTTCCTTTCTGATTCATTAGTATTTTTGTGCATTCCTGGATAAATATGTCCTCTGCATCCATAAACTGAAAATGGTTTCTAATGCGAAGGCAAAACTTGCAGAACATTGGGCACCAACTGTAAAATGATTTTATTTCAGCTACCAGTGACTAATTATTAATAACACAGATTTACCTTGCCTTCATGTTCAGAACGCTTACACATTTTCGTAAGCCGTCTACCCGGAATTTCTAAATAGGAAATAAAATAACCCTTGCAAGCCAAACAACTTCTTCTCCTTGTCGCCATATGCTGCATCTTTTCCCCCTAGGTTTTGAATACTCTGTGTGTTGAAGAATGGTGTCTTTTCTTTTCATGTTGCTCTGTCGGCGGTCATAACAGCTATTCTCTTCATGAATATGTAAATCCCATGCATAAAATCACAAAAATTAGCATGGCGATTTCCACCATAGAATGTGCCCAATTATGTCTGTCTAATATGTGAATGGTGATGATTTAATCTTTTGACTATATGAGCAGATTCAGGTACTGTTACAAGAGATGCTGTAATTACAGAATACCCAAACACACAGGCTGGATGCATGCACATGCTGGGGATCATCAGGCTTTTAATAAGAACTGGGCATCTGATGCCTAGCTGTGATGGAGTGCATGCAGATTCATTTACAGGCGCTTACTCTGATGTTTAGTGACAAGGGAGAAAAATGCCCTAGGTCTGTAATAACCCTTCCCCTTACTAGCTGAGACTCATTTGCATTTGAGATTTTTTTTATTATTATTATTATTATTTCCTACTGAATGCCTGCAATTAAAACTAAACAAATGAAAGTTTCGATAAATAAAAGGAGAAAATGGTGGCCGTATTTGCTAGGCATCCTTAACTCATTTGGTTTATCGGGAATGGGTGTTGGAGCAGGGGGGAAGGACATGCAGAAAACAAAAACAAAAAGGCACCACCAGCAGTTGATGCATTTTTGTATTTAAATAAGCAGGCGTGCTCGTGCATATTTATATGACGTGCATGCCTATGCGCCGCTCTGAGCAGTGGCACTGCGGCTCAGCTGCAGTAATTAGGCTGATGTAATTATAGAAAAACAAAGCGAGCTTGCTTGATATTTTTTTCTATACAGTGGGAACATTAAAGACATATGCGTATTCCAGTAGACAAAAAATGAACCTGAACCGCTGTCAGAGGCTAGGAGGACAGTGTGGCCAGTGCACCTATTGTGTCACTGCTGTAGAAAGCAGCTTAGCGATTGGCCACTGTCTGCAGCACATAATACTGACTGGTTATAAAGGACTTGTCTAGAGGAAAGCCTGTAGGTACTCCATTGTCTGGCAAAGTTGATATGACTGCATTCTTTTTGCAGGGGGTCAGACAGCTGAACTGTAAAAGCTGCACAGATTTTTTTTTTTCCTCTCTCTCTCTCTGTCTCTCTCTCTTCCATACAGCATTTTTCTTTCATGCCCTGTCTCAGTTTGCATAGTTAAAGAGAATGCTAATTAAGATCCCTTGTCTTAACCTGAAAATAATGACTCGGATGTAAATAGAAAACTGGCGATAGTTTAAAAATATTCTTGCGTAGCACTGAGATATCAGTTTACAGTTCTAGGGGAAAAAAAATGAAGACGATTTTTTTTTCTGTAATCAAGGTAAACAAAGAAGAGTTATTGCTTCTTTTTCTTCCTTCCTTTCATTCTTTCTTTTTTTTTTTTTTTTTTTTTTTTTTTTCATTTTTCTATTTATTTTTAAACCAATGATACTTTACTATTACAGGTCAGATAATGTTTTATTTCAGAAAGTGTGCTAGCTACATAATTTTAAAGTCCCTAAATCAGTTGCAATTTAGTGCTTATTAATCCTTCTTAGGATGTAATTCGGTGAAAGAACTGCTTTAAAAAAAATTCTTTTCTGTATTATAGACGGATCTAACAACGCAGTCTGGGCTCCGTGCCAAAGGCTGGTATTTCACAGCAGCGACCGCCTTACAGATGAGCTGTGGGAAGCAGGAGGGAGACTCTCTTAGGGTGCCACTACTATGGAGACACAGCTGGGCTGAACAAGATTTGCTTCAAACGACAACAAGAGAGACAGCAAGTGTCTGGTTCGACCGCTGCCCAAGCAGGCAGTAACCAGAAGAGCTAGCAGCCAATCCGGCCATGCTGCACTGTTCGAAACCAGCTCTACATCCCAGCCAATCAGTGACATCACTGGTGAGAAACTCATTTACATCATGCAGTAATGAACTTTGTTTAACGTATCCTTTTTTCTTTTCTTTTTTTTTTTTTTTTTTCCTCACAGAGATTAGGTCCTCCATTAATTATTCTGCCAGCATAATTTGAATCGCTATGCAAAACGATGGCTACATTATTCCTGATTTTTTTTTTTAACTGTGTGCTGTCTCCACAGGTAATCATGGGCATTGTTCCATTTTTTTTCTGTTGGCCCCATAAAACCTTTAGAAGAGTCTTTTATTGTTAATGTTGTGCATAAATTTTACCTTTATGTATGCTTGTCTCCTCGTAGTCCTTACCTAATGTGGTACTGCTTCCTCCATTTCTAGTCTGAGATTACCTTTAACCATCTTGGAAGGTAAAACGGGTGTTGCTGCAGCATCGAGTTTGCATCTTTAGCTGCCATCACAGTCTAAGTACTTATTCTAATGCTTCAGAATTCATTTCACTGTGGCCGTTTTACATATCTGGCTTTCTCTAAAGGTTCTTACATGCATCTGTTACAACTGAGTGAAGTTCAGTACTGTTATATTTCATTCTTCACCACTTTCAGCCAAGATGTCATTTTATTAATGAATAGAACTGAGATCATTTCTGAACAAATTTCACCCCCTTCCTTCCACCTCAACACAATGCACCTGATTTGCATCCATTTACCAGAATAACTGAATACAAGAGCGAGTATGAAAGGAAGTCAAGGGAGAGCTTGCATACTGCTTCAGGGTATGTTGCAGAAAAGCGAAATATAGAATTTTTGTTTAGCTATTTCTCTTTATACTTAGGATGTGCTTAATCTGCACAGAAAAGATTAGATCTTAGCTTGAAAAACTATTCTCTAGCCAGCTTTTCATATTAGGGAATAGGCTTGTTTTTTATAATAAACATGCAGATTTTCTTGAGATGTGTTCAATTATAAATGGAAAACATTTGGGCAAGCCAACATTGTGTTGAACATTTGGATTTAGTTCTTTGTGGGTAAAGTAATTTGTTGTGCGAACAATTTAGGAACAGCTCAGAATACTGTGGAATGCAGAGATTTCAGACCGCATAATCTAATGAGGCAAGTTTTTGTTCTACAGTATTCTAATAGCTGAAACAGCATCAGATACGAGAAAAATTCAATATTGTGTTATTAAATTAAAGCTATATCTATCGCTAGTGGGCTTCAAGAGGTCAACAGTCTCTAGTAAAACAAATTTTTTTTTAAAGGAGTATTCTTAGAATTTTTGTTACAACATGCTAACTTCTCCCACCACACACACAATAATGTACAATTTGTTTATGGAGCTTCAGTTATATATTGATCCTTGTAGTCACTTTGAAAATACAGAGGATTTAAACACTAAACTATGGCTCTTTCAATGCATGATGCATTCCATCATCCCATCATCAGTATTCTGTGTGCGGCTGTCCTGATTCAGCCACTAGCTCCCCTGCTGCAGATCCTGTAATTTGAATCATGCGTAATAATATATTATCCTACTGGGGGCCTTCTTTCAGTAGGAGAGTGGTTTTATACCTTCTGCTATAAGAGAACTGTTGGCTCCTTGCCATCTCGTAGCCATTATTCACAGAGGCAATCAAGATAGTCTTCCTTAAGGAATAACATCTGCACAACTGCATGTGCCAGAAATATGCAGCCTCCCCCACGTTATAAATTTGGTTTTCTTGGAAGCAGGAATATTTGAGAATACTGGAGCATAAAAAGTGGACATTTACAGGAATTCATCAAAAGTGTATTGGATGTACCATGTGCTGAAATCTAGGTAGTGAGGACATTTGGAGTGGCTAACAGGGGCAGAAGGGAAGAAAATACAAGCTGGTGGTTGTTCAGTGACTCCTGCTAAACTTTTTCAAACTCAGGTTATTGACTTAGCTGATGATTTTTAATATAGTAAAAATGTGACGTTTTTCTTGCTGAAAAGGTGATTTTCTAGCTAATATGCTGATGGTATGTTGTCAGTTGGAACTGGAGCTGCATTTCCTAATATGGGAATCTAACATTATTTAATGCATTCAACAGGATGTGTTATCATTTAGTAGTAAATGAAAAACAGGTACAAAAATGGGCTAAGGTTGTCAAAAATAGTCAAAAATATGGAAACTTCACAATGAAGTAACAAGTCTTAGAATTGCAGAATTGGACAGTGTTCTCAAAATAAGACTTTATGAACTGTTTCTGCTGCTAAAAGCTCTGTAGGGCAGCAGAATGCTAGTGAAAGCAGCTGCCTGGGGGCAGGGAAAGATAAACCCCAGATCTGTGCAACTTTATCATCTATAGTATTCACTGCTGCCGCACGTAGCATATCTACCAACACTGTGGCTATTTAGTTTTCATTCCTTCACAGAAATATCCTCCCTAACACTCTTCCCCCTTGTCTTCCTCTCTCCAACCACTTCCTCTCTCCAACCCCCACAAGATCTTACTTTTTCAAATATTCTTTCTGTGTAAGCATATAGAAAAGTGATATATTTTCTTCTTTACAAGTGATTTTAACTTTCCTGTTACATTTAACTTTACTACAACATCAGATTCATTAATTTAAGTTTGGGGAAAACAGGGGAAGTATTGGAGAGAAATAGAGGAAAAATTTAATTTAGTGTGTTTATTTCATCCGGGAGCTTACATATTCCTCATTGAAGAACAATAGTACAACTGCAGTAGCTAATCCTACACAAACTGTGTTTACTACAGTGCTATTGAGATGTATAGAAAAGTGGAGGAGTCTTCTTGTTGTCATCACCTCCCGTTTTTCTTTCTAGAAGAAAGAAATAAGATTGATAACCTGGCTAAAAATCAAAAGTGCTGGTATTTTGGAACAGACATTCTTCTGAGACTAGGGGAATTATGGTAAAATAGGGCTGTTCTGGAGACTGACACCTAAAGAATCTTCTTAGAGGGAAGGACACAACCTCAGCACCTGAATAATCAGTCCCATTCAAAATACTGTACAAAATAAGATTGGTATTCTTAAAAGAAATAGGGCAACTCCAGTAATCTAGGAATCAGCTGAAGTTTGGAGAAACAGGTTGGTTGTTGCTGCTTACTCCCTGACTCATACTAAGCTGGTAATGATGAAGAAAGCTTCAAAGACCATTGATGCTCCATTGAAGAACATGCTCCATATAGTCATTGAATTTTCAATATTATGAATCAACAGGAAGAAAAATGCAAAAGAAGATAATGATTTGATGGATCACAGGGGGACAGATCATCTTTATGATAGCTGAACTCTCCTTTGAAATGAACAAGAAGAGTAAGTAGAACATGACATTTGCCATAGTTCATCCTTTTTAAAAGAAGAGGTGTATCATTCTGGAGGATAAGCCAGCAAATGCAATTTCCAGCTACTGGAAATTGCAATGAGTTTCTTTTCTACTTCTGTGAAAAAATACATTGTACTTCTGTTCTTCTTCTGTGCTAGCATTTTTGCTGTCTGAAGAAAGTCCTAACAAAAAGTCTGTTCAACATATGTCTTCTGAACAAAGGCCTATTATTTCAACCTCTGATATTTCCATGCAGGACACCTATATGAAGAGAGTATAGACAGTGAAATTTGTTTTCTGCTCTTACATAGTCTATAAAAATCCTGTTTCTGCAGCTCAAGTTGTACCATTTTTAATGAAAACAGTGAGGTCAGATGGCAGAGGTGACTGCTCATGTGAGTTACTGCATTTAAACTTTTATCCATGTATGATTTCTTCATATTTTAAGGTAATGTTCCTGCTTCCTGAAATAGTCAATTTTTAAAGAAATTCAATCAGTTCTTAAAATTAAAGGTGACAATATTGGGAAAACACACTAAGAAGCCAGTAACTTTTAGTTCTTTCAAAAAGAAAAAGAGTGACTATGGGAAGCCTGTAACTGTTTCTTTTTAATTTATTACCTTTAAGCAGCTACCCCTTACAAGGCCTGTATATCCTCTCTTTCTGCAGCATACGAAATTGAATTGTTTTTAATATGAATGTATATTAGTATATTAGTATGTAGATTAGAATACCATGCGTATGCTTACCTCAAGGCAGCGGATACTGAGCTATTAAATACATTAACTTTTACAGTCAACAGTGTAATGGTAGAAAGCTATCAAGAAATATGTGCCTTGCTGGGTTATGTCTAAAAATCTAGAATAGTACATACATATGTTTTACTTAGGCATGTAAATTTTGAAGGTGGTTTATGTTTATTGTTCTGTTTTTAGCCAGTACAAAGATACATACTTGTTTAGAACTGTGGAGGAAAGAGCTTGTGTAGGAGATTCTTTAGTACTGAATCAAAATACAATCTTGGGTAAACAAGGTCAGTCACTATTTTACCAGGACACTTTCACTTCCCTCACTTGAAATTAGGCTGTGGGAAATGGAGTGCGATGGCTATTCTCAGCATGAGAAAAAGCCCAGAAGGGACTGAAAACTGTTTCCTAGAAGTAAGTATAAAGAGGATGGTGAATAATAGATAAAGGAGTCAAGGTCAGTCCTACAATGACTTAAGGGTGATACTGGAAAAGGGGCTCTTTCTTGCCTAAATGCTTAATTTTACTGGTGGCTAACGGCAGGGCAGTTAGGCAAAGCACATTGGGATACATCACCCTGAAGGCCACCAGGCAGGGGCTTAGAAGGATGAGGAGGTAAACTGTTGACTCCTGTAGTATTTTATGTACATAGTACATAAATGTACATAAAATATACATTTTAGTACATAATGTACAAATAAAGTACAAACTTATGTACATAGTACAAAGTATGTTAAATGTATTTTTATTTCTTCATGTAGTTTTCTTTTTTCATGTCAGATGTCAGTTGCACTTAGTGTATATTTTGGAATACAGACACATTTTAATAATGTATTTATATATTTTTTTTAATTTTATTCCTACATTTAAGTGAAAAGATAAAATGTCTTACTTTTAGAAAATCCTTAACCCAATAAATTTAAGCCAACTGTTTTCTCAGAGAGAAACTGAGCTCTGTGGTAACATTCAGCAGTAATAAACCTGGGCTCTAATACTTTGTTATGAAAGCTATCGCTAAATGTTTTTTTGGGAAGTAACTTAAGGAGGACTAAAGAAGTCATACACTGGATTGAAAATTGTAAGAGAGTACTGTGATTTGTAACTGCTTATGGTTGTGACCTCATATAGTTCATGAAGAAATTAAAGCTATCTTTGAAGGTGATGAAAGGGCAAATTTAGAGAAACATCTTCCACAATTTCTTAGAAGGTTAGAAAGCTGTATTTGGGGGCAGGGGGGTGGACTTATTTAAACAAGTATAAACTAGTTGAAAAGGTGCAGTAATGTACACATTAAAAAAAAAAAAAAAAAAAGAAGATTGGCAAGATAATTATTAAAGGATACACATAATATCTCAGGGAGCGTATAACTATAAGAAGGGATAGAAGTAAACCAGGAGTAGCATACAAAAAATCGCACAGTTCTGAGTAGGTATCAGATGTAGCATGAACCAAGGTACTTGGGTAGTAGAAGCAGGCTTGTTTTGTTAACAGAGTATGAACTGATTCACCCTTGCAGCCAGCCTACTTAGCTGAAGTAGATTCCTAATGTAGTTGAGATTAATCTGGTTTCTTGTAATGGCGCTACATTGTGCAGTATATATCCAAAGTGGCTAAACAGACCACAAAAGTCATATGAGCCAAAATTATCTGGAAAATTAAGAACCAGACCTTCTAGTTACAAACTAGCATCAAAGTGATTGGAACTCAAGGGAACTTTCTTCAAGAAAAGCCATATTTCATAAATACTTTATAAAACATGCACAGAATTCCCATACTGGCTGGCATCTTCCTTCATCTGGTGGAGTATGCCTTCCATGCAGAGTTGTTCTTGTAAAAAGAGAAGTGGAGGGCTTTAACTTGCAGAGCAGAAACCTTGAAATTGAGTCTCTGGGGAACAGCCTTACTACAAGAGGCTACCAGTGTAATGGCATTGGGTCTAAAGTCTCTTGCTAAACACATCAGAAGATATTTTTGTACTGACTGAATGCTTGCTGATAGGTGTTTTCATGGAAAGAAGTTTAGTAAGTATGGAGGGATGTGGAAAATGCACCAAACACAACCTGCTCAATATATGACAAAGTGTAATCATGTCAGCTGTGAAGAGAAATGGGCATTTTTTCTTCTCTCAAGAGCTATTTGGCTGTTGGTCATTTGGAGGACTCTGAGAGGGGCAGGAAACAGGGCTGAGGCAGTAAGATGAGGATGGCTGGTCTCTGATACGGGGGTAGTACTGAGGAAAGAAGGCTTGCTTGCCTGTTATTGGTTAGCTGCCTTATCCTTAAGAATTGACCTTGCTTGGACACTAAGAAATCTAGGGGATTACTCTTTCATATTCATAATAAAAGAGATGCAGATTTAGGGGCTGTCTGTGTAGTGCTAGGCACCTCTTACTACTTTTCCCCAAAGGCTTTGAACAGATGGCCAGATGGCAATGAGGAACATATTTAAAACATTTTGGATTTGTGAGAGAAGGTGGTATACTATGATATGAGGAGAAACCTATAAGGTCTATCCTAAAAAAAACAACGGTGGTAACTCTGATGGTCTTTGAAGGCCATTTTAGTGCATCTCATGTTGTATGCAGAATGTTTTGCAATTTGTAGAATAGTTGGGAAGTAAAACTATGCCAGTTTTCCACTTAAAATTACAGTTTCCGTAATATCTGGGCTTGCTTTGGGCAGTGTTTGTTACCAAGAGCTTTCAACCTTACAACTTGGAAGGAATGGAAAAATAATATTTCACTGCACGTCCAGTCAGCTCAAAAAATTCACTTAATGGAAAATTAGTTTTTGAACTACTCTGCTAAAATGCAAGGTGCTGCATACAGTTTTGTCATGTTGTCTTATCAAAATAGTAGTGGGGCTTCTTTTCTCTTGTTCTCTTGGGTGGTCCATGCTCAGAAAAAACAACAGAAGATACCTTCATGCACATACACAAAATAGTGCTATGGAACTCCTCACTGTGGGACACCAAAAAAACAAAACAAAATTAAAAAAAAAGCTCTGTTCAAAGTGTGTTCAGATTCAGGGATGATGAAAAATCCATGAAGAACTGTTAAACATTGACATTATCTCTAACTTAGGAGATTCTTGAGATGTTACTTGCTAAGGATAGGAAACTATAACAGGAAAGTATCTCTATGTATTTGTGTGTTATTACTCTTCTCTTAGATGTCTGCTGTCAGAGATAGGATACTGGACTTTCTGATCTGATATAGTACATGTATTACTAGATTCCCTGAGGCACTAAGTGTGGTATCATTCAAATTTTCCTCAGTGCTGCGTACAGGAATCAATTGATTTTAGCTATAATAAACAAAATATAGTTGAGCAGATGCTGTATGCACAAAAATGAAAACAGCAAGCTACTAAATTGTTCCTTCTAGGAACAATTTCCTTTTTAGGTATTACATTGTGATAATAAAACATAGAGGAATTTTGATGGTGCATGAAATAAAGCCTTCTGAAACACTACAGTCAACTGAAATGAGATACTTTAGTTTTTGGAATGTTCAGAGCTGTTTACTATTTATTAGCAAGGTTGAAATATTTCTGAATTTTGCAATTATTTTTGAATGTCCCATTCAATATAACATTTTGAAGTTGCTAAACTTTGACCATCTTGGTGATGGAAAAATCAGAAGTATTGAAATGTCTTGCTACAGGAATTTTTCATATTTTGATGATTTCCAGCAAACTGCTGTATTAGGCTGTAAGGCTCTATTTCCCTTTTCTATGCACTGAAGGATGCTGTCCTAACCTGAAACCTGCCCATGAAATACCTATGAAACAATCATTGTGTATATGAGATAGCTTCTTCTTAGATTCCCATTGATTTCATGAAATGAAACAAAATGAACATTGTATGAACAAAATTTATGTTCAATGGATGTTTCATATTGAACTTAGTCTGTTAGTAACATGGCTGTCTTATGATAGTTACCTATAAGACCTATATAAGTAGTTACCTATATAGTTACCTATATAAGACCTAGGTTTAGGTCTTTAAGTTATTAAGATATAGTAAATAGAAATGCATGCAACATCTTGAAAATAATGTAGATTTACTGTCCTTGTAAAATAGGCTAAGTACAAAAAAATATATATATTTTTAGTAAAAATCACTAAACCAGCTACTTTAATTGATCTACAAAACTGAAATCATTCCCTTTTTCTTGTCCTGCAAAACATGGGCATAGAATTAAGGTTATGATAAGGATGATTATGATGCTGAAAATAAATATTTACATTGTAAATGGCACCCAAGCTGAAAACAAGGCTATAAGGATTTGACAATCTGGTGGTGTTTTGTAACAAAACATATTTCCATTTGAGTCATTGAACAGCAATAAAGTGTTAAGTGTTGTTTCCACATTTTTTAGAAAGTTGCAATGATTATAAAGACATGGAAAATGCTAGGTTTTAGTGCTTCTGTGGAAATAATTTTAAATATTCAACATACTGTAATTGTAAAAAATATAATAAATGCATTTGTGAATAGAATGAGAGTTCTTTTTGAAAACATTGAGTGGTTTTGTTTTCAATCCAAATTTATGAACCAGTCTGGGAGCCAACGTCAACATGATTGTTGATGTGTATGCAAAACATTATGTTGATATAGTTACATAATTGTAGTATACATATTCATTTTCTGCCATGTATTTGGAACAATATGTGTGTATTTTCAAAAAGTTTTGGCTTAGCTGACTAAGTAACGACCTCCCCACACTTGCATTTTCTATGCCATTTTGATAGGAGTCTGAAAGAGTCTGTGTTTTTATTGCATTACCAGTGATTTGGCCCCACAGGTTCAAATAGGGGGCTATTATAATCAGCCATTCCCTCTTGGCCTGTGTAGATGTGAGCTATTTGAGGCAAAAATTGTGTTACTGTGATGTGTGCTTGTTCTGGACCAGGGGAGGCTAGTGCAACTTCCATGGGTTCACACTGTGCAAGTCTGAGCCATGGCATCAAAAGAAATGGGCATGGTTGGTGGGGAAATAAACAGAAAAAGGGGGTATTTTCAAAAATCTGACTGCTTTCTGTGATGCTTCTGACAGATGATCTTTTAGAAACCTACCTGTGATAGGATGTGTGGACACAGCCTGAAAGGTCAGCTCCAACAAGGTCTGAGCAGTCATGTATGGTCTGATACCTGTCCCTTGGATGAAGTCAGAGATCTACAGCTACCCATGAGCAAGTGTTGGAGTGGGGTGGATAGGTGAGACACCATGTATGTCACTGGCCGCTCTAGGGATAAACAGCTAATATTTCTTTTCTTCTTTAACTCGCTTGCTCAGTCTCTCTGTTGATGAGCATTGTCTTTGTTACAACAGTGTTTATGGAAAACAAAATGTATGTTCTTGGTAAAACATCTCTGAGAGAGACCTAAACATAAATTTCATGCACTTCATAACCAGTTGCCCCATATTCATCTCATAAGTAGTAGCTATATTATTTGTTTTCTCTAATTTCATAGTTCCCATTAGCTGTCTGTTCATCACTTTTCATTAATATGATCTGGGTTACATTTAATTCTTCCAAAGACTTCTTCATAACTTTCCACTCCTCTCATTTCCTACCAATGCAGTTGTTATTTAAAACTTAATATTCATGATACCAATCAGAGTAGTTTTCACAAAAAAAAAAAAAGGAAAAAGAAACAAGAAAGCAATGCAGTGTAGCCTGCATAACAATAGCATCTAGTAGTCTTATTATTTATTGTTGCTGCAAACTCTGTCAGCTTCAATACAGAATACCGACATGCCTACTTTATTTCCTTATAATGTTGACACTGTCATGTTGTTTAAAAAGAGCATTATAAAAGAGCATGTACATTCTTCTAATGTTAATAAAATATATATTGTTACCATGTTTAGATCATATGTAATCAAAGTTGGTATCTCCCACTTGTCTCTGTAAGTGGTGTTACTTTGCTCTACTGAGGAGTTTTTCTAGAGTTAGTCACACATTGCCTAAGTGCAAACATGCAAATCCAGGACATTTAGCCTTGACTCTTGAGTGCTGGAGGATACAGACTCAGCTGTTATGAGAGATCTGCCAGTTGATCTGGGCTCCTATATAATGTTTTCTAATGTGTCAGTATGGTGTACTCTAAGAAGATATAAATAAGCATCAAAATACTTTGAGAAATACACTCAGTGACAAATACACAAATGCATCCTTTACCACATTTTGGAAATGTAGATAGGTAGGAGGGAATGGAAAATGTGAAGGTGATTTCTAAGGAATTAGCTGTTGATCTCACAGAATTACAGATTCTTTTCCAAGTTTTGTGTATAGCTAGTGAATTAGACAATTTGCTGTCCCTCTGTTCTGAACTCAGCATATTTTAAACTTTGATGGCAAAAAAAAAAAAATATTTCACACGGTGGTTAAAACAGTTCAGCCCTTTGGTTCTGTCCTCCCTATTATACCTGGTGGATAATTTCATTGAAATCTCTCAGCATGTTTTCACTTTGATCATACCTTTTCCACCCAATTCAAGGGAATTAGATGCATTCTCAAAGGATCTAAAGTAACTCTTCTTCAGATTGGTTTGGCTGAGGTTATTCACTCAGTGCAAAAATGGAGCACCAGGCAGGAAATACAGGAGTGCCTTTTCCACTAGGATAATTCTTGAAATCAAAGCTGTATATTCATGCAGAATCACAAGACTAGCTGCAGCTGGCAAGCAACAGGAAGCAAGTCATTTCAGAGAGAGGTTCATTCGCTATTGACAGAAAACCTATGAACTGCTCACTGAGTAGGAAATATTTTATTTAAAAAGTGGCCTCCAAGGAAATATCTGAAAGAAAGAAGAGTTTATGTCATACATCAGTTCAAAAAGGGTTGGAGATTTTTTCAGCTATTTGACCTCATTGTTGGAAGCATTAGCAAGCCCTTCTAATATGTAAACAAACCTTCGATATTTTCTCCAAGCTTCCAGCTTCTGTAGCTCATCCATTAGTTGATATATTCCTTGGTGCACAGATAATGTTTATGCTTCACAACTTAACCATGATGTGCAGTTTAAGCTATTGTTTGTCCCATGTATTTTTGCCAGATGCTAGAAATCCTGATAACATCATATATCTAGAATCTCTGAAAAATAATGAATGAAAATGCAGTTCTGGCAGCATGCTTTCCCATTGTATGTAGATAAAATATACAATTTAGAGGACTTAAAAGACTTCGATTGGCTGCACAGAATACACTTGCATGATAAAGGACAAGCTTTGTATTCACATTTATTGAAAGAGATAACACATATTTGGTATTCATTAATATCCATTCCATCTCCTACTCCTCTGAATTATGAGCCAGTTGATCTGCATGCTTTCTGTACAATTTTGGGATCTTGGAGAATGAAACAGTCTTTAGAGGAATTGCCTCAGTCTTGTTTTAAACCCTCTCCTTGACAATCCTCAGCTTCTCATTGGTGTTTGAGAAATTTGTTCCATTTGTGTGATAGAGTCAAATGTATTCAGTGACCATTTATTATACCAATGTGTGACAGACATCTGTTAGAAAGAAGAAACCAATGCATCTTGCTAAATTAGCTATTGAATTTGCCTGGCCCAATCAGACAAGAGGTTTCAGTATCACTTGTGAGCCTGCTGGGAAGTGCTATTTAAAAAAATAAAAATAAAAAAATCTCATTTTCTCAGCACATACATGGCTATACATTATCTTTATAGCAGCACCTAAATGCATTAATGACTTTCACAGATTAGTTTAGTTCTCCAGTGTTATTAGAAAATATAATGCACTTCAAAGGCTGTTCCCTGGTGGATTTTCCTGCTCAGAGATGGGTTTTGGAGATACCATCAGGTATTGCTACTCTTCTCTCACAGGACGATTGCTATTTTTGCTTGTGCTTATTGTTTGTTTTGTCTGTTCTCTTTATTCATTTTGTGTGTTCTAGTGAATTTACTGTTATGGATAGTCAGTTAATAAGATTGAACCATTAACAGTGTTACAACTGTGTCTCCATGTAGATTTTTGTTGCTCTGTATAGATAATTACTGTGTATAGCTCTTACATTAAAAGTATTGTGGAGGTATACTTGAAATAATATATTTTTCTTCTGTGTGTTTGTTTATAAATATTAATGTTTTATAATAGTTAACAGAATGACAAGTGATTCAGGATCTGACATTGAAGAGAGAAAATTTCCTAGAAGTAGTGATTCTGTTGGACAATATTGGACAACAATGTGTTGTTACAGAGTTCACAGTCCATAGCTCTGTGTTTTTTATATTTTTTTTTATTTTATTCTTTTTTTTTTGAGGGAACATGGACTAAGGAAGCAGTTTAAGTCAAGTTTCCCCTTGACTTCTGAGGGGAAAGAAGGCGCAAATGTGTAGTCAGTGAAAACCTGCACCAGTATGGTACAGAAACATATACAACAAACTCATATTTGGCATTAATGCTTTATATTGCTTTATATGACACTCAGAAGTTCGTAGCTTTTATTTTCTGATTTGCTTAGTTGTACACTGCACTGTCTTGAATTATTTTCTGTGAACACTGTCCTTGGAACCTTTCACGACAGCATCTTCCTGGGATGTGCTGGCCTTGAAAGACTTAGAAAATTTCAGAAGCATCTGAAAATCTTCCAGCCTGAGGGAAAATGCTGTATTTATAGACAGCTTATTGAAAAAGTCAGAAATATGCACTATGAAGGAATTGGTTGAAACAATACCAGGAGGAAAAAAATGCCTATGTGTGACTTGCTCTGTTTTTCCCTTCCATAAATAAATAAATAAATAAATAAATAAATAAATAAATAAATCTTGGCCCTAATTAAAGTCTTTAGGCAGTTTTACAGTTATTAGACCACAAGGTAAATTTTTTTTATTTTTTTTTTTCCCCTAGGGATACATTTTAATATGGTCAAAATGTTCCTTATTTCAGTTTTTCTATTTTCAGCCAGAAATGGAATCTGAGTATTTTTTCCAGTTTTATTCTATGGAGATTAAAATGGGAATAAAATTCTAGTACATACTAGATTTTTTTATCATTATTTATTTATTTATTTATTGCAATGAGATGATATTAGCACATTTACTGTTTCATAATAACTTGTCTTTATCGCTAGTATGAGCTGATCTAGTATGATCTATTGTCTTGAAAAGGGTAGAAAGTTTTCTTAAAATACTGTGCAGTGCTTTAGATGAAGCACAACTAATTGTAATATGTAACTGAACACAGAGAGAATGGAAAAAGTGGCTGAACTTTAATAAGTCTTTGTGTAGTCATATGCAGTGTGTGTATGGCTGCGTGTCAACACATCTTTGGGGGGGGTTGTTTTTAAGATTAAATGCCTTTAGCAAGATGGACCAAGGGGTAACAGAACCCATGTACGTGAAGCACTTTCTGTTACAAAGGCATATAGCAAAGCACTGCAACAACAGAAAGTTGGACTCCAAAGCCTCTTTGACACGTCACAGACTTATGGATTAAAATGAAATATTGCTCTATGTGGAAGCAGTGTCATTTTTATGTAAGATCTTTGACTTCTGGCTTCCTTGTTCTTCCCATTCTACTGTTGGAGTGGCCTGGGAAAACACGGTGTTCATGCTTACATTGAATCCCTTTTGGAAAGCTCAACATAACTATAAAGCTGCTTTTGACTAGTGAAAACAAACTGTGTTTCTCATAGAAGAGAATGAAGCTCACAAATGAGAATGAAGGTCAAAAGGTAAATTCAACTTCCTGCAGCAAATATTTTTTGATCTGATTGCTGTGCACAGCGTTCCATTGCAGAGCATGTCAAAGCAATAGATGTCACCTAGCTAAAAATGTCCATAAACCCTTCACTAATATGCTTTTATTTATAACTTTTTTGTTTTGTTTTGTTTTATTTGTATTTAAAAATTTCTGTGAATTGTTCACTTCCATATTTTATGGCAAAAAAGGAGCAGGGATATGAAAAGTGAAATAAAGAAACATGCTTCGATAGCAAGCTATTACTTCTATTACATAGAAAATAGGTTTGGAAAGAGACAATAAGAATGATAACTATCAGAAATCAGAGTTACTAGCAAACAAATCATGTCAGAAGTGGAAGTAGTAAAATTATTAATTTATATTGGTTGAAAGTTATTTCTATTGATTTAATTGTAGGCTCTACTAACGCATCCTGAAGCTGCTATTTTCACTACAGTCTCTGGCCTGAATTAAAGTATAGAGTAACTGACTGTTACCTTGAAGTTGTTCTGGACTCTGTTAATGGTTTGTCAAAACCTTCTTTAGTATGCCAAACTTTGCAAGAAGTCAAGTGAGAGGCGGTTTCTTGTTATGGGATTTTGACATCTGTTCTTCATACTCAGGAGTAAAACGTGCTGAGACCACAATAAGAAGCTGGCAAACATGTTAGGTAAATGGGAGGGAGACACGTTTTTCTCGTATACAGAACATCCCTCATTTCCCCAATGCAAGACATGCAAACATTACTGGCAGTAAAAGCACCCATGGACTTTATGTTTCTTGGGGCACAGAATGACCTTCTTATGTTATACAGGTGGTTCAAAGGTGGCAATTTTGGGCTGCCTGTATTCTTACTACATTGGTAGAGAATACTCATACTTGAGACTATTACATTGAAACTAGTAGTTATTCCTAAAGGGTGATTTGAGGGAGTCTTTATTCTGTTCTTCAACAAAAACAGAGAGAGAGAAAAGGAAGGGAAGAGATGGGGAGATAAAGTGGTGGCTTTAGACCAAAAATGCTATTACTTTATTCTTCTTACTCAAGATATGTGACTGCAAAAGTACTATTTATTTTCAAAACTGAGAATCACAAAGTGAATCCACCCTCCACTGCTTTTTTTTTTTTTTAATTTATTATTTTTTTTAATTTTATTTTATTTTTTATTTTTTGTGAATCCAGCTTCTACAGCCTTTAATGACATTGTGACTTTCCTGGCTGGATCCAGAGTTGTTGTTTTTAATTCCTGATTTCACTTTTATTTGCTTGAAGTAATATTTTTTTTAGTATTTATCAATGAAAGGATGCATGAAGAGATCATAGCAGAATTAAGCAATTAAACTCAATTCAGTCTCAATTAAATGAAACAATGCACATATTGTCACTAAAACTATTTCTTTTCTCCTCTTTAATTTGCTGTACATAGCTATTTGCAATAAAAGGCAATAAAAAACCTCCAACTTTTATTATTAAGCTTTGTAAGTTAGGGTTTACTCCCTCACTTCATCTTACTTTGAACAGTGCCTTTACATGCAAGTAATTCTACTTTTGCAGTGATTGGGATTACTTATATGGCAAGAGAGTAGTCAGGGAATAAGGATGTTGGACTCCAGACTTGAACGATAAGATGAGGTGTTTTGAAAATATTTAAGTAGGTGGGTAGGATAGCAAAGATTTTACAGGTATCATGGAGAAGTTAAAGCATTCATTATTTGAAAAGTGCCTTCTGCTTAGAAAGGCAATGCCATACATGTTCTTGAGCACTTCCAGCACTGGTTTCACTCTGTTTGTTCTGAAGTGGGAATCCAGCTGATGATCACTAAAATCAAATAAGCTGTCCTTCTTTTCACATTCATAGCATATCGAATACACTATGGAAAAATTGTTATGACAGTTGTAGTCATCTGTTACATTTTTGGAAAATGGAACATCTCATTCTTCTGTCCTTTTTCATGTGTGCCCATAGGCAGATATGTCATCTCATTTACTGGATCCACTTCATACTACTATTATCCATTCAAGTTTAACTGGGTGTCTGAAAACTTTCACTGCTAATGGTGGCTATTTAGAAATATGATGGTATGATAATTAGAGTTTTGCAGGTAATGTTTCCTTGGAAATCTAAAATAAGTTTTGTTAAATTTTATCAAAGTCTTGTGCCACACTTACTATCTGTGTAAGGCTTTAATTTCAGCTTTGTGAGAAGTAGCATAGTGTTTTCACTTTGCTTTGGTTTCTTTCAGAGCCTTTGGCACAATTATTGGCTGCTTGGACTTTCCATGGCACCATCTTTCCAAAAAAAATAACACTGGAGTAGCTCTTGAAATATGTGCTGAAATTATTCTGTTTTATGACTTGGAATTTAATTTGTGGTGGAAACTGATAAAAGTGATGAAAATACAGGCCTTTATTGTTAAGATTTGATAGTCATGTAGAAATCACCTTCAAAGCTGTGGTAGTTTTAGCTCAATCTATGGGGGCAGTGTTGATGTTTGCACCAGGTTTCCTGGGGATTCATTATAGGAAAAGAAATCCAACTTTATATGCAAGTCTGGTGAAGAATGACTTAAACATGTGCTAGAAAGAACTATAACTGGTATGCCTGGAGGTATTCCCCTTGAGGTTCAGACTGCCCTACAGCTATCCATGTTATTATATACTCCATTCCTCTCAGGAATCCAATTTTCTTCTTTGGATACAAAATCAAGTTAACTCATAGTCTTTCTGTTCCTGCATAATCATAAAATATTGCAAATTAAATATTACAAGTGTGACTGGTCCTCAGAAAAGCACTGCATTTATGAAAAGCAGTTTTGACATGACTAGTTTAATTATATTTGCAAGTAGTATGCATTGGAAGAACTCACATCGAGTTTCTGACTTCATTTGACGTGGCTTCTATATTCTCTGGAAGAATGGGAGAGTATGATGAGTTTAAAATTGCATTATTACAGCTCATAGTTTCTAGCAGTCATTTTCTTTAAAGAAAGGGGCATGTTGTATTTTTTTCTTGAAAAATAAATGCAGGATTTAGCAACTTTACTGTTAACACTTCCAAAAAAAAGTGTTTTTTTTTTTTTTTTTTTTTTTTTTTTAAGAAAGGTAAGCAAAAGAATGACCACATGCAATTTATTTTTTATGGCAAGGATTGTGTGTGGTCCACTAAGAAAAAACAATACTCGAAATAATAAAACTTTTAATAGTCAAGTTGGGCCTAGTGAAGGTGCTGGCATATAGTCATCTTTCTATCTAACAGGGTGTTAGTAAGAGAAATTAAAGCTATGCTACTTTGACTTTTTTTAGTGTTGTTGAAGGGTTTGTGTGTAGGAATGTATGCAAACATCCCATGGTTCTGTAACAGCTGCCTTTTGAATATCCAAACATTTTTTCCTTGGCCATACCAAACAATCCTTATATTCTAAAACTTCCCTTAGGTTGCAGTGAAACGGCCTCTTCCTTCTCTGACCAATTTTAAGATCATGAGCTACAAGGCTTCTTGTAGACCCTAGAGGCTTTGTTGCTGTATCTGGATAAACCAAGGTTCATAACATAACTTCATAACAACTTGAGCACTCCTTTTCTGGGCTCACCAGACAGTCTTAGTTTGAACTGCCACATGTGGCCGAACCCTAGCCTAGTGGGCATGCAGACTGCTCCAAACCCATCAATTTTTATTGCAAATACTGTAAGAAAAAGACTAAAGTAATAAATATATTTGCCCACAAGTTTCTTGTAACTTCAGTGACAGCTGGACTTGATTATGGTATCTAGAGTTCTCCCTTTTTCTGAATCAATGTCTTCTGGGATGAGGATTTTGTCTTTCGCTCCTTCTGCTTTCTTTTTAAGAAAAACAAAATCATCACTAAATTTCACCTTATAACTTCTAGTCATTTTTTTGCTACATGACCTTCCGATTGGTTTTATCAGATGATTTAAAAAAATGTGTCATCTAATGTATTAATAGTTAGCCCTCTTGTGCAGCAAAACTTGGGAAGACATATTCCTCCTCTTCATATCCCAAAAGATATTCAATAAATTATTCAAAGAAGATTTTGTTCAAACAATATTCACCAAGATTTAATGTTCCCTAGCTGCTAGCTTTGTCTCATTTATCCCATGGATAGAAATTTTCTATTAGTGTGATAGAAAGTTCACATAGACAACACAGAAGGCAAGTGTGTTTCATTCTAAAAGGAGATTACAGTTGGACATAGATATATAGAAATGATGTAGACAGAAAAGTTCAGTGGTCATTAAGGAATCCTGTACAGATAGGTTCATCAGCAGAATTGGAATACAGAGAAACTCAAATATTTGAGTGAATTTTAATTTCTTCTGCTGCCTACTCAGTCTGTGTTCCTTTTGTGGCTTTTTTGCCTCTGCAGGTAATATTCAAATGATCTGTATGAAATATACCAACCAAACTGTTTTGAAATAACAAATAATATATACTAAATGGAGAGAACTAGACTGGAGTAGAACCGGCTGCCAATTAATGTTCACTGGCTTCTACTTCCAATTTTGAGGCATATAAATTGCAGTGAATTTGTGTGGCAGTTGAGTCCTTCTGAGCTGTTTATCTCAGCCATTTTCCTTATTTGTCAGTCACTTTCTTGATTTTGTCCCATCACTTTCACTTCATTTACTCAAGAGGAAGACTCCAACATTGCCCACCACTCAGAGTACTTCATACACTGATAGTAGAAAATGTAACTACTAAACCTCTTCCACAGGAGCAATCTGCCCAGTATAACTCTTCTTCTAAGACAATTATCATGTTCTTGCTACTTCTATCCAAACAAGAACTGAAATGGAGAAGATAGAATTTAATAAAGTCAGAAAGCTTCCCACATAATAAACCTCTACAGATTATTTTTGTTGGTTTTTGATGAAATTGCACAGATTTCAAGAAACGACTTTTCTCACTTAGAGTGTCCATTGGAAAACTGAAGATCAACTATGTTGATCTGTTCCAGACAGATTTCATTGATAACATGTTTGTTGCTGTTCAGGTAACCTTTTGTAAACATCTGGCTTTAGATTTTATTTACTTAGTGATTTAATTATGTTTCTGTTCTTTAGAGAAATAACTTTCCTGGCAGACCCAGAACTGAGGAAGATTTGGTTTCAATACTGGCCATGAACTGTACTAGCTCTATTATCCTCTTCAGACACATTTTTTTCTCCTTTGCCTGCCTGTGCTTTTTTGCAGATCTTGATCTTCAACCATGTCTGTTCCAGTACTTCTAATTTGGAACTGGCAGCCACTCTGTTTTTGTTTCAATATTGCTTTCTGCTTCATTCAGTAGCTTTACATGTGCCCTTTCCAAATTAATGGATTGGAAAGGGTCTTCCACCAATGATTTATTTTCCAATTACAATGATCCTGAGATGTGCAGAGATTAAATTGCATTTTCAGATATTCCAGAATGTTGCTAAAGAAACTGAAAAGCATTGCTCAGCATTCTTTTTTTAGGCACATTTCTCTGTTTCTGTCTTCACCTGCTTACTGTGATAAGTTGCTCGGCTCTTTGATCCTTTGATCCTTTTTAAGTGTAATGCCACTTCTAGTTTTCTAATAGTTCTGAAGACTAGAAATACAGTCTAAACACTTTTGGAAGTAACTGCTCTTTCTTTTTCCTACTCTGGCATGATACTGAGTAACACAGTATTTGTATTCTTAACCCCACAAGTTTCTACCTAATCTTCAGAATCCATACTGAATTCCATTATTTCAGAGTTCAGTAAGAATAGCAACACTACCAGTTTTGACATTGCTACTGCAGTTGCCTTCTTTCTAGTTTCCCATCTTATTTATTATCTATTTACTATTCAATATGAAGTTTTTTGAAGTTAGTATGTTTCTTTTGGCTCTTGTGCCTATAAGTCACCTTGCAGTATGCCAAACAGTTTGCTACAAGTTAAGGTACTCAGAAGCAGGAATTAATTTAAAGCAAAAAAAAAAAAAAATCAGTTCAGGTTTGGAATAAAAATTCAGATTTACTATAGATTTTTCTGTGAAAAAAAAAAAAAAATCACCTTTAAATAAAGAGACTATTTTAGATATCTCTAAACTAAACTTATCCTAAGAGTATAGGATAGAGGGTATCAACTTATTCAGGACTTCTAGAGATCTGGTGCCCTTCAGTCCTATTGGACTGGTTGTGGATTGGTTTCAGATATCTATGGACTGCAGCTAAGCTGAGCAGTTTTGGCACTCTAGTGATGTGGTGAACATAGTCCTGAAAGTACATGAGAAATTCCTGAGATCTGCTGGCATAGAGTTAATTTACTGCATTTCTAGTTTATGTCTGTATTAATAAATGAAATAGGATCATGTTATGATTTTAAGTTTTGGGCATGCAGTTTTCCATGTTAATTGCTTGCATGCTCCCTGGCATGGTTTTGGCTTGTGGCTTAACATGTCTCAAGGAGTATCATGGACCAAGTAATATGATATGTCAGTACAAACACCCATCCTATTTTTAGGAAACAGAATTAGCTATATGGTTGTGAGCCTTGGCATTGTGTTGACATCAGGGCCAGAGGACAGATTTTGTTTTCCCATTAAGTCATAGTATAAAGTTTCCTTTGGTCTTACAAAACCTGTCATGTGGAGCTGACAAGCTTAGGCTGTCATAATAAAAGCTACAGCCGAATAATCTTCCAGACTTCTCCATGGTGCAGAGGCTCAAACCTCTGGAAAGGTTATTGAAGTGTGGCCTGCACAGAAGCCTTCCAGGAAGCTACCTTGAGCTTCATCAGAAGTCTGATGTAATTGATAATTTCTTATTTTTTTGTTTAAGGTACTTTGCTTTCATAATTTGTTTTTCAAAGGAATTTCTATTTCACTTTGCAATTCCAAACACATCATCATCGATAATCTCATGGGAGTTGTGCTAGGAGTAAGGTGTTAGTGAAGTCTTTGTGTTCTTTCGAATCTTTTTTTTTTTTTTTTTTTTCAGTAGAGAGTGCCAGCAAGGAAAGCAACTTTATGGATGATGGTCATTTTCATGCTGTAGATTTGAGGCTACCAATCATATTGCTTGAGCCATGGGAAAGCCCATCTGATGATAAAAAATAATTTATGCCATTTTGTAGACCAGATAAAATGAGTTAGAAGAAGGAACAGAACAAATTAGGCCTTGCCTAACATTGTGTAGGTAATCCCTAAACTAAACTATTAAATCCCAGTATTTAACCCAGTACTGAATACCAGTTTATTTACAACCCAGTAGTCATGTTATAGTCATAAGTTAGTTATAATCATATAATATAGTCATAGTTATATAGTTATAATCATATAATATAGTCATAGTAACTGAACTGAAGAATTTTTCTGAAGTAGCAGAAGTCCTGTGTCGGTCCATTTTAACAAAAAACACATGAATTTTACAAGCAAATATCTTCTGAAGTTGTGGGAAAAAGAAAAACATCCACCTCTCTTCTATAATCTCTCCTCTCTATGGGGAAAGGATAAGAAATATCAGCATATGTAATAAGTAAATAAAATATATTATAGAACATATTATATATTGCACATATATAATAATAATCATTTTTAAAAGAGAAGAGGAAAGCCCCAAGCCCCCAAAACACAACATTGCAAACATCAAGTTTTAAAGTTAGTCACAGACAGCTTAAATAAATTACTCTCAAAGATGCTGACCACCCACTGCTCCTGAAAGTTTTTAATCAGTACTTTGACTGAGAAATGAAGTCATTTCCACCTGTTTTTTAAGTTTAAGCCGTCCAGTTTTAAATGCGGCCTGTGGAACTTTAATCAAGTTCCCAAATTTTGATAAATGTTTCCACACTGTGACAAGAATCTACACCCAAATGTTGATTATGTGCAGTAGCCTGCTAAAAAGTCTACTGTAAAATGCCTTCCACAAGACAGTGATACCATTAAAGCGAAGTTTAATGTTCCATAAACAGTGAAGATTAAACATAGCCCTCAAGTAGGACTCTGCAATTGGAAATTAATGTCCTTGGCATTGGAACTCTAACACATATGTAAGTAACGCTAAACCAAGTGTTTAAAGAAAATTTGCCTTTGTTTTTCTAAACATGGATGCCAGTTTAACCATGGTGAGTTTTATTCTTACAAATGCCTGTGTAAATCTAAAATTAGGACCTTTGATTAAGTTCACATTTAAACTGGTGTATTCAGGAGCAGAAATAGGCCCAGGAAATCTAATGTTTATGGTAACTATCAGAATTGAACGGAATTTGGTTTTTGATGTCCAGATGAAGCTGCCACAGGAAATAAGTTGGAAATTTTTTTATAAATGGATCTGCACTGATTTTCATTATGTTGGAATGTGACCCATTGCATTTTTTCTTTGTTCAGCTTGCTCCCCCTTTACAGAAACTACTTTCTAACTCATGTGCCTGTACTGAAGTTTCTTTAAGATAACTTTAGCTATTAGCTTTGCCCTGAAACAGACACCAAGTGTTCAAGTTCAAGTTCTGCCTTTGGCAGAGCATGATCAGCATCAGAGCCCTAAAATTTGTTTCCACGTTGCAGTCTGAATTTGTGCAACATATATTAATTATACCAATAGGTGCAGTCCAAGCACACACTGTGATGACTTGTGTGTAGCTGTAGGGTCTCTGAGTTCAGTGGTATGTCCACATTAAATTTGCCCATGACCTCTCATCACACTTCTGCTTTTCTGATGTTGACTTTTACAGAGCAGTTATCTGCATCTGGTTTGGCCAGCCTTCAGTTGCATAGTTTTTCACTTTCTCATGTTTTATTCTTACAATGGACATTGCAGAAGTTATCCACAGATGCTGTCTTGGGGTGTACTTCTACAGTGTTTCATACAAGAAATCACTCAATAAACAAGCAATGACCAGGTTGGGAAGGGTGAGAGTGAAGGGAGATATTTAGCTTAGTTTTGTAAAGTTCCAATAATAATAATAAACAACTTGCATATTTTGAAGGTAGCTGCCACTGATTTCTGCCATCTTATCTTTCCTGTTACGGTTGCTGCACTCCTACTTTTGTCTGTGAATCTAGTTTTAAGTCAGAAATAGTCTCTTACTGTATGGAACTCTCTCCATAGCCCTCTCACTTTGGTGTTTACCAGCAAAGGAGCATTCTGCTCTTCATTTTACCTTAGTGAATATTGGATTCCTAGTGAATGTTTTCTTTCATTATTTTAAGTTTACAAATGCTTTTCTCTGAAACAAAGCAGATCTATTACAAAATGGTCCAATTTCCATCCTCCATTTTGAAATTTGTAGTAAAAGCAGTATTTTGAGCTCTGTGTAGTAATATAAGGCATGACATATCAACACTGGCTCTAAAATAATTTTAAAGGTAAATTGTATAGTAAATTAGAGATGGCTCCAAGCCCATTCACAGCCACCTTATGCAATTTTAGAGCTTATGAGTCTCCAGAGGAGGAAATAGGTCCACCAAAGTAGTACAATTTGGTTTTCCAGATCAGCTTCTACTTGCAGTCACTTTATTTGAGCCTTAGCTTGTCTTCCTTGTCAATTCTGCTTATTTAGAAATCTTCCTTCACCTCATCCTTCTCAAGCTAAATTTAAAGCATCTCATCTGGGTAACTCTTCTCTGGAGCAGAATGTGTGCTCTGCAATTCAGATTTAGCAACTGGATGTCTGATTTATCCTTTTTTATTTTATTTATTTATTTATTTATTTATTTATTTATTTTTTAATCCCCTTTAGGGGCCATAGAATAGCTAATGTGCTGCAGAACATTCGGCCTTGACGATCTCACCCCTTAAAACAGTTTGTCTGGTTGACACTTAAGGACTTCCCTGTGTATCTGAAGGTCTCTGGAGAATCCTGAAGAATTCACACCCCTCTAGAAGGAGAGTGAGTAACAGTAAAATTACCTAAAATTTCATTGGATTATTTTTCATTACAAATAAATAAAAAGATACATACTTGTTTACTTCAAATGAATTAACATCTGCTGGGACATGGTTTACTGCTGGGTTTGTGGCTGGACTTGATGATCTTAGAGGTCTTTTCAAACCTAAATGATTCTATGAACATATTGCTTAAAAACTGAATTGTATTCCAGTTACAATTGCATGACTTGAACTAATAGGATTTTAAAGGACATTTTGGTTAGAGATTTGTGCTTGTTTCATCCAGTAAGGGTGAAAATGAATCTAACAAAAGCAACTGAAAAAAGCTGTTTTGTGACTTTAGAGAAAAATATAAAAGGGTCCATTGTGGCTGATGATAATTTTATCACAGTTGTATAGTGTAACACTGGCTGAAAGGAGCCTCCTGAGGTCAGCTAGTCCAACCATCTGCTCAAAGCAGGGCAAAATTTTGCTTTTTTTTTTTTTCTTTTTTTATTTATTTTTCTGTTAATTAACATAAAGTTCAAGATAATCTCCAAATCATTCTATCAAAAATGATTTTAACAGATCAAAAAAAAGATTGCTGGTAATAGTCTACAGGAATTCAAAGTTAGAATAAAAATTTGCAAATGTGTTTATCCTCTTCTGATGGGTTTGAAACAGTTGTATATATTCATGGTAGACGTTGGACTAGATGATCTTAGGGGTTTCCAACCTAAATGATTTTATGATATTCAGGGGTTTCCTTGTGCTGGTTCTTTTATATTTTTAGTTTAGTTTAGTTTAGTTTAGTTTAGTTTAGTTTTGTTTTGTTTTGTTTTTGTACATGTGTGTCCTTTACCTCTGATCACATGGAGACCTCAACTTAAATGAACACAGTCCATTGTGTCAAGGTTGAATCCACCATTCAGCTCCTGATAAGAGGTGCCATTAAATAAATAGATGTTCTCTGATCTAGTTTTATTTTTAAATGCTTTGTCTTCTGTTGAGAAGGGAATGATATTGCAGATACATCAAAATGCACAACAGCCAGTGCTGGAGTTGTTGAGTACTGATGTTATCTACATTGAGTACTGCTTTTCTCTTCAGTAAGCTCATAACCACTTAGGAGGAACTATGGTTAAGCTAAAGCTTTTACAGAGATATCTGGGCCAGTGTAGTGAAATGGCTCTGCATATTGCTTAGACAATTAAGGAGATGAGCATTTGATTTCAGTCCAGCAAAGCACTTAAGTTTTCCTGTGCTTATGTGCAGTAGTTGTCTCTCACAGGAGAAAGTACATTGTGAGTGTTTTCTAACTTTTAGACAAGGTAGGTCTCAGTGCCATCCCTGTACATGATACTCCTGTAAGATTTTGAACTGGTTTCATGAGACTTAGAGGAGAATCAGCATGTCTAAATAAGAGCTGACTTTCATAATTTTTTATTGTGTATGGATTAAGTTAAGCCATTATACATTTGTTAATAGATGGAGACTGTCTCATCTCTTCTTTTTCTACAGCTATAGTAGCTATACAAGGCTCTCTGAAATCACTTTTCACTGGTAACCCGAATTCTTTCTCTTACATCCTTGATTTCAGTGTGGTCTGCCAAACATTATTATCCTTTTTTTTTTTTTCAGGTGTTCACCTACTAATTCACTCAAAAGGAAGATCAGTGTGCAACGCCTCTTGAAACGTTAAAGATTTCATTAAGTTCTATTTACTTTTAGGTTTTGATTTGAAGTATTTCTTTTCCAAAGGTTGGACAGGGCATCAAGGAAAAATGGAAAAGGAATGAGGTTTTTAAGATATTCCCTAGATGCAATTTACAGCAACATATGTAGTCACATGCATCTATTGCTGCTCAAGGCTAGCAGTTCTTACTCAGTTAAGTGTATTAAGACTTCTGCATCTGGTTCCTGAACTTTTGCATGGGCAGTCTTCTCAATTGAAAGATAGTTGATTTCTCAGGTAAAACCAGCGGGGAGAAGTTGATTTAAAAAAAAAATAAAAATCATAGAATTCATCCGGTGGTACCAGCAGTTGTGAAATTTTGAAATATCCTTTCCTTTCAATAGGTGGCTTATTTTTAATTAAATTGGCAAGACTTCAATTATCTCAAGTAACTAAATACATTATGTATTCATTTAGACAGCCCATATTGAGGCTTAGTACCAGTTGCACTCATTTTGACAAATTTTAGGCAGAAAATTTCTCAGGGGAGTCCTGCTTTCTGTCATTTAAAAAGCTTTTATAATCACTTAGTCCAAAATGGTGATGTAGGCCGAAGTTTGAATCCCTGGCATATTGCTATAATGCTGCATTAGCTTAATCCTTCATTTTCTTGTCAATTAAGGACTTATCTTTATTCACAGATTCACTTATCTGTTATTCTTAGTGTATTTTAATGCTAGTAGTTAAAATCCCTTTGTTTATGGCAATAAGGCACCATTCAGTTTGTGAACTTTATAAAACCAACCTCTGCCAATTTTGCTGTTTGAGAATTGCTGTAAAGAAGTGTTCCCACAGTAATTACTTATTCCAGAGATGTTCACTAAAGAATGAAGTAAGGGGAAAGTGTATAAAACAATTGTACACCAGCTGAGGCGAGTTTTACCAAGCACCTTCCCAGCAACTGCAGGACATTAAGAAAAAAAAAATCTCCTTGCAAAACAGTACACAAAAATCTGTTTGTCATTAATGCAGTTGCATATACTGACTTTACAAATATTGGCAATTACTTAAGGTATTCACATTTAAATTAGATCTGGCCGAAAGGTTGGGAAAAAGTGAGGGAGGAGAAGCAGGGGGGTTGGCAATGGCTTTTCAACATGGGGCTCAGCTGCCCATCATTACTTGCTTTGAATGGTTTGGGTCATGGGTAGTGTCACTCATTTTAATACCCACTTAGTCACATTGAAGGAGGAACAGCAATGCTGAGATAAAGAAATATGCAATAAACAAAAACCTGTGCAAAATCTTTCCACTTGGATATTGCTTACAACACTTTATTTTTGTTGCTGTTGTTATTTTTGAAAATGCATTATAAGTGAAAGTGTGGGGTACAAAAGACGAGTTTGTGCTATTAATATTCAATATTGATTGTGGAAAGCAGCCATGGGCCTGTACTTTGAGCAGTTTATTGTAGCAGTACTCACAGAACACACTCAGACCAGAGAACCATTGTGGAAAGCTTAGTGAAAACTTTAATGAGGCCAGGAGTTTACCCATAGCAACTGCCCCGATCATTTGAAGCATCACTTCTCAGAAAAAAAATAGCAACTCTGTAAGATTCTGTTTTTATGGTACCTTAGAACACTCAATTAACAAAAAGTATAAAACAACTTTTTACTTTAAAATTTCGGTAAATTCTGCCTTGGAGGCCCTTAGTGGAAATATGTCACTGTTAGTGTAACATAGAAATGACAGAAAAAAAAGAAAACAAGTGCATAATTTTTTATTCACATTTAAATTTTTGGTATTAGTAACCTAGTTAGACGTGTTCTGCTTTCAGCCTTTAAGGACTGTACTTCTTCATGGGCATCAAGGCAGTTATTGGTATACTGGAGAACAGTTTGTTATGATCATTTATTTTGCTTTCTCAGAAAAGAGATATGGCCTGTTTTTCAGATGGCAGAACTGTCAGAAGCTTAACACTATTTTCAGATAGCTCCACCTGAATGAACCAGCTGTAGCTCATCAGGACCTTGCATTCTCATTTTGTATGCTAGGTAGGCTTTCCCTTCTGAAGACAAATGTCAGTTGAAATTATCCCATTTCTGGCCATACATGCAAACATGTTGGTGTTCTACTTGCAGAGGAAGCTTGGCCTTTTTTGAGGTCAGAGAGACTTTGGGACTGTAACCAAAATCAACCCTGTGCTCAGTCATCCTACTGGTGCAGTCTCCAGCACCAGGTGATCAACATCCTGCCACAAACAGAAACATAAAATAATTTCAAATTGTAAACCTTTCACTAGCATTTAAAAGCCATTTCATTCTCTAAAATATGTGTTCCTATAGTACAAGATAAGGCATGTCTCACTGACTTAACAGATAGAATCATAGAATATATCCTGAGTTGGAAGGGACCCTTAAGGATCATCAAGTCCAACTCTTGACACCGCACAGGTCTACCCAAAAGTTCAGACCATGTGACTAAGTGCACAGTCCAATCTCTTCTTAAATTCAGACAGGCTCGGTGCAGTGACCACTTCCCTGGGGAGCCTGTTCCAGTGTGCAACCACCCTCTCTGTGAAGAACCCCCTCCTGACGTCAAGCCTAAATTTCCCCTACCTCAGCTTAACCCCGTTCCCGCGGGTCCTGTCACTGGTGTTAATGGAGAAAAGGTCTCCTGCCTCTCGACACCCCCTTAGACTGTGATGAGGTCTCCCCTCAGCCTCCTCTTCTCCAGGCTGAACAGGCCCAGTGACCTCAGCCGTTCCTCGTACGTCTTCCCCTCCAGGCCTTTCACCATCTTCGTAGCCCTCCTCTGGACACTTTCCAACAGTTTCGTGTCCTTTTTATACTGTGGTGCCCAGAACTGCACACAGTACTCGAGGTGAGGCCGCACCAGCGCAGAGTAGAGCGGGACAATCACCTCCCTTGACCTACTAGTGATGCCGTGCTTGATGCACCCCAGGACACGGTTGGCCCTCCTGGCTGCCAACCGATACTTATTGCTTTGTTTCTATTTCTATAACACAAATAGGTAAGTGATCTTGGTTGAAAGGGGGGAGTAATGTAGGAGTTACTGAATTCAATGAAGAGTGATGAAATGCAACCGAAGCTGAAATTTGGTTGCACAACTCTTTAAGTTTTACTCTAATCAAGTAATGGTCATTAATATGAGGAGCTTGCCTTTCAAATTCCAGGTGATTCAGTCCTCTTGCTTTTAGCTAAAAAGAATAGGAAGATAAGAAAAAGGAGGGAAGGAGGGAAGGAAGGAAGGAGGAAAGGGTATGTCTGTTCCACTGATATTGTTCACCTGAATAGGCTCATGAAGATTTCTCCTGATAAACCACAACAGTCATTTTTAGGGCATTTATCTTTTCTTTCATTATGGCTGAATCAGGAAGAAAGTTAGAAAAATTTACTAAGAAAAAGATTGCCAAAATGTTATTGTGAAACCTTGCAAGGCAGGATTCTAAGGTCCCTTTTAAATAGAAACTTTCTTCAGGGAAAAGGTTGGCATGGTGGTTATAAAGACCAAGCTTAATAGATTTCTTCCACTTTTCAAAGTGTTTCAGAATTGGGTTAGTAATTGGATTTTAACCTTGAAAACTGGGTTCTCTCATTATTGGTCTTTGCAAATAATGAGATATTATTTTGCCTGTTTTGTTTTTTGCCTTTTTTTTTTTTTTTTTTTTAACCTGCAGCTTAATGGCATAGGATGACCTGATGCTACGTGTTGTATGAGATGGCAAATGTCAGCAGACAGATCACAACTTAAAACTGATTCTTTCTGTCTGTCTAGTGTGCTGCACTAGACTGAATGAGTAAATTTCTCTTGAGCACTTGGTTTTGAGGGTTGTTATATACCTGTAATACCAGACAGACAGACCTTCTATCTTTGTTGTAAACCAAAGCAATCTCTCTAACCAACAGAGATTACTGAGAAAAAGTAAGACTGCTGGTTCCAACTGACCTGTATATTAAACCCTGAGCCCTGTGCTCGTCTTCTTGGGTGAACTCTGACTCTGACTCTGCATTCCTCCTGTGTTATTTAAAAATGACATTTGCCTGCCAGAAGCATGGCATGAGCAATAGCTGTAAAATGTTGCCTAAGGATGGAAACGCTACTGAGATGGTTTCACAATTAAGTTAACTTTTCTCTTGCAAGTTAAATACTTTTCATAGCATTTGCTTGAAAACAGGCACTGTTTACATTGCATTTCCCTGGTTTCACTTTTAACTGTTTTTGTAAAACTTGATTTCATGTTAACTGTCCTTCTTTTTAGTTATTGTATGTCTCAGCACATACATTGCTTCATAGGTTTTAATCACTAGCTTGTTTTTTTGAGGGCAAAAACGTGCATTTGTTTTAGGTTACATAATGCCAGTACTGAGTGAATGCAGATAATATTGTACATATGCAACTATATAATTTTTCAGAATTCTCTACGCCATTACTTCTGTGGAACACTATGTTAAAATGCTTTTCTAGTAATGAAAGTGTAGATTGTGAACTGTAATCTCCTCAGCCATGTCATGCTTCAGATTCCATTAAATGATCCTCATCTTATCTTTTAAATGATCAGCACAGCAAATGCTTAACTCTGAATTTCTAGATAATTCAGTTGTCATAAACAATCATTTTTAAACTGATTGTTCTTCAGACTGCTGCCAGCTTAAGGAGCAGTGAACTCAGCTGTATCCTGCTATTAAACTCTGTGCTGTATTCCAAATGAAGGCACAGCAGACAACCTTAGCAAAACTTGAAAAGTTAATTCACCAACAACGTCTGTATTAAGGGGGCTTTTTATTCCTTTATTGAATGATAATGGGCCAGTAAAAACAAGTTTCCCTTATATGAAATTTCCTTTTGACTGGGTAAGCAGTGTATGTACTAAACCAGTGTATGTACTTGATTACCAAGATCAACCAAGAATCTGTATCATCTGTAGCAAAAATCAGATTAGTAATAATTGAACCCAGGCGGTGATGGGGGGGAGAAGATCACTCATCAGCTTATGCAGTGCAGTTAATGAGGGGGCTGTGTGGAAGGAGCAAGAGCTTGGTCTTGGAACTGATCTGAGGAGAGCATCTGGGGTATTTAAGTCTTCTTTTACTGATCTGTTTTCAGCGACTTTCAAAAACACAGCTGTGAATGAAGCCCACCTATCTGAAAGTGTAAGATGTGTGTTATCTTGGAATTGTTGTACGAGTTTCCTCTCAGTTATTGTATGTGTAAGATATCCAAAGATAGTATGGGGAAATTTGTCAGTGGAAGAGTGTTCTTTACTCATGATCTTGCAAACTGAACTGAGCTGAATGGGTGCACCAGTTTAGAGAGTCCAGGCAAGATCATCCAGCATTATAGGGTTAGGCATCAATAGGTTAATTTGTCTCTCATAATACCTTCCTGCCAAGTATTTTCCAAAAGATGTAGTAGACTAAGTGAACTAATAAAAAAATAAAAAAATAAAAGCACTTTATGATTTTAAATCTCATATTCAGAAAAAAATAATTTAGGAGGTATGATCTCAAAGACTTTTAGTGAAGAAGTGTAGAACCTGACTTTCTTATTGATGCTCTGAGTAGCCCATAAATGTTTACCCATTAAACTCAGAAATACATTTTTCTATGTTTCTACTGGCACCTCTGCATCTTGTGAATTGTAAGCAGCCACACTTACATACGCTTTCAGCAGACATACTTTGCAGCCACATATGTCTACGACTAGATCTTTTGACAGAATATGAGAAATGCAATGGATTTTCTATTTGTCTGTTTTTGTTGGATCTCAGCTTACCCCACAAATATTTTGATGTTAGTGGTCTGATACGGATAATATCTTTGTCCATGGGTTTATAGCTTGCAAATTAAAATTAGCATCATGAAATGAAGAGACACTGAGAATGTACTTACTTGGGAGTGTTAAAGTAAATATTCTCTATAAAGCGCTTGATCTGAAACTAAACATAATTGTAAAGTATTTTATTTTGTGTTGTCTTTATATTTTAAAAATCATTAGTTGGTATTTCCTCAATTTTAGGACCAAAAAGTATCAAAAGGACCAATGAGATAAAAGTTTCCTTTTTATTTTTTTGTCAGTAGTTTCTTGATGCAAGCTACTCTAACTTTACTCTCTGTTCCTTTGTAATATAATTAAACTTAAAATAGGCTATCTAGTTTTATTTTTGTCAGTCCGAAGTATATTGCTCTCCTGTTAACAAAGATGTGACATTTGCCAGAAATAATTTACATAGTTCAGTCTGATCTACAAGTATCTTCAACTTTTCCCTCCTTAAATTTACATTCAAGTGTAATCTTGATTTGGCTTCTTACACCTACATAAAAATACGTAACACATATAGAGATATATGCATTATAATATGTAACCAATTAATAAGATTATTGTTCTGAATAGAAAACAATATGGTAGAAAGTTCATGTAGATTTCCCAAATTAGTAAATTTGCATTGTAAAACTTATGGACATGTTAACATCTTATATCCTGAAAAATATGCAACAGTTCTGTAGACTCTGGAGAACTCAATTTCAAAAATATTTTGGCATGTTATGAAAGTATTTCACTAGTTTTTTTTTGTTTGATTGTTTTTTTTTTGTTTGTTTGTTTGTTTAAAACAGAATAGTTTAAACTATTTTATTTTATTTTTCCTCTACAGTCCTGAATAATCTGTAAGCAGATGTACTGAGTCAGTGAAATAATCTATTAGGGAAAGCTTCTGGTGTGAAGAACTGAAGCAGGTGGGGCATGGGATGGGACCAAATAAATTTCAGTATAATACCCTTTCATGAAAAGGCTGGATTCAGTTGTTATTTGTAGTTGTAGTACTGACCTTTTTCTGAGTGACTTACTACATAGATGCTTTTTTTGTTGTTCTTGTTACAAAATATAGAGCAAAAATTCTTATACTGAAGAACTTACTGAAGAACGTGCACCACGTGTAACGTTTGCTGGACCACAATAAGCCATGCCAGCATGTGTGCTGTATATGGTCAGACGGACCTCAAGCACCTGCTCTCCTCTGTAAACGTTCCCTTGTCTACCATAAAAAAGGCTTTCTCTGCATATAGTTATCTTTTGGAAAGAGACAAATCTATCAGACTACAGTTTTTATATGTATCTATTTACTTATACAAAAGTATATGAGTACACACATCTGGCTAATACAGGGGAAGAGACAATATTATTTTAAGATTTTCCTAACTTCACCAGATCATCATCAAATCATTAGTGAGTCTGCTACAAAACACAATTTTATTAAGCAGATATTTATTAAAAGGATGAGTTTGTCCAGTCTTTGTTGAACTTTGAGAAAGGAGGTAAAAGAATTGTACCTCCACTGATTAAAAAGAAATAAAAGACTTTACAAGCCAGATATTAATTTAAAGTATCTATTTTTATAGTTGGGTGGTAACATTTTGAAGGTATTTGGTCCCTGCTTGTGAAAGGTATCAGTTTGTTTTCAGGTAGTTATGTTCACAATTTGTGTGTGTGTGGGGGTAAACAGTAGTAGTAGTATATTGACCATGCTTGGTTTGACTGGATTGCAGCTATGGCTAAGATGGTCTCTGTAGGCAGCAGAGTAATTAATTAATCTCTCTGTGCATAGGCATGACTTTTTATTTTATTTCTTGATTTACTGGATATGGTAGTGATGCTCCTCCTGTTCTGTAATGGTCTGGTAGCACTCAGAAACCTTAGATATGAAGGTTCAAACTCTACCCTGGTAAATTCTGTACAAATTTCAGCTGAGAACCCTTTTTTAAGGCAATTTGATTTCTTAATCTGTGTGGAGCATGCAAGAGCTCTGATGAATAGTAGATGATGCAATTTAGAGCTGTTGAAGTCTTCAAAAGATTATCCAAAACTGTCTTTGATTCTTTGACTCTTCCTGGGACTATATGCATTTTGACAGTGTTGTCTCCTGCCATGTACTGTGACACTGGAAGTGCAGGTAGCTCGAATTTACCTTTTACCCAAGAGCTTCTCCCTACAAGGCAAAGACAGCCTGCTTGGCTGCCATGTCTCCTCATTTCTTGAGCAGGCTCAAGAAATACCAGACTTCCGGGCGCCCATCTTTAAAAGCAAAGGAAATCAACAGTAGCTATCGAAACCAGGCAGTGCAGTTTATTTTTCTAAATATTTTAATTCAATTTCCAGGCTTTTCCTTGCCTCCTTTATTTGCTCTATTGTGGACTGGACTGAACTTCTATGTGATGTTCTAGAGTTTAAGTTTGAAAGTCTCAAAGCTCTGTCTGCCCTGTCTTCCATTTTCTGTCCTACCCCTTTCCTAGTTTTTTTTTGTTTTTTTTTTTTGGCTGCTACAGGGTTTTCAACTGACAATAACTAAGTTAACAGTTTACATATTATATGTGTTTAGAGAATAAAAAAAAAAATTTAAAGCTAAAAAATTATTGTGAACCAAGATTGAAGGCAAACTACATGTGAAAACATGCTCTATCAGAGCATCTGTTTATTTTTCTCTTCATTTTAACTCACTCTTTGGTCTATTTGTTCTGAATGGATAAAAGGTCATGTAACATTAATACTTGTAATTATTTGAAAATCAATTTCTAAATGTTCTGTTTCTCAGCATACAAGCATAAATAAGATAACAATGGTTAAGGAAGGGCTGTTCAATTCGTTTCATTGCTGCGTGTGTAGGATGATCATCGGACTATGTACATATCAGATAAGCTTTTTTTCACGTCTACATTTCTAAAAGTCTTAGAAATTTGGGATTGTAGGATGAAATATCAAAATAATTGGAAAATGTAAAACCTACCAGATGAAGGCTAATAAGGAATTTAGAAAAGAAGAAATACACAGACTTCCCTTCTTGGATCACTCTGGGATGCTCAAAGCATCACTGAGTTTTATCCTTCCAACTGCCACAAAAAAGAATACTAGGAATATTTGGTGACTATAGCAGTAGTCAGTATGTACAATACAGTATGGCATGTTCAGGATGGGTGAAGTAGTTTGTAGGCTACAGACGTAAGCTTATATGGACAAGGCAATTCAAACAAAGCCTTACTGAGCTTGAGAACAGAAAACACAAAGATGTCTAATACATGATGATGCTTCCTTCTTCGCTAAATTCTCTCATCCTTCAGTTGCTCAAGCAGTTTAGGACTATCTCAAGCCAGAGGCTACGCCTGCATCTTTCTGTTAGTAGGCTATAATTCATATGATTCTTGCATATATTTTCAGCTTTTTTTTTTTTTTTTTTTTTTTTTTTTTTTTTGAACATTTACACTTATGATGTTTTCAGCATTCTGTGCCAATGAATTCCATGTTCTAGATATAAGCTGTGTGGAAAGATGCTTCTCTTGCATGTTTTAAAGCTGCTTTCTAATAATTTACTTGAGGTTTACTAATGAGAAACAGCAAATAATCACTGCCACTCACATTCTCTATAGTGCTAATCATTTTATAGCTTTTTAATTTATCCCGGTAAAGAAATGTTCTCGCAAATGTGATCACATAGATCATCATCTTCATTCTTCTCTTGCAGAGTCCTGTTATGTTTTTGTTTTCATTTGTTTGCTTTTTCCCTCCAAGGATGCCAGAATATTGCCTGGATTTAATCTTTGTATCGTGTTCTCTGTTCTTTCCCTATCAAGTCCCTAATATTGTATATCTTTTTTGACTTTCACTGAATGTAAAGTTGGTATTCGTATAGGGTTACAGACAATATAATCTATCCTAAATGGTGATGGCCAATTAATATTGCATTATTATGCATACATGTGCATAATTAGGTACACAGGGAATGTACACACTTACATATGTGTTATATATTAAGATATATACTCATGCATATGTATGGATATTTGAGTTAATATTCCTGAAGTGCAGTACTTTCCATTTATCAAAGAATTTCACTTGTTATGTTACAAGCTGATGATTTGATATGAGAAGTCCTCCATAACTCTCCATACTCCTTTGGCTACACAAATAATTTTGTATTTGTAACAGTCTTTTCGCTATTCCTCCCACTTCTGTTATTATATATGACAAAGAAGTATCCTGAACAAAACAGGGCCTGGCATAGACCGCTGTATGGCTGCTTTGGTAGACTTCCGTTATCATCAAAACAGAATGTTAACTTCTCACTCCTAGTTTTGTTGCTTTCAATATTTTATTGCATTTTGCTAATGGTTCTGTTGAACATGCTGAAAACCAAAATAACCAATGTGAGAGGGCAAGCAGTGCTGACCTGCCCTTAGCTCCCTGAGGGGAAAGGATCTGCCTGTGCATTTAGGAAAATGGATGTATTTCTGGAGGCTTAATTTAGCCAGCCAGAAATAGGTGGGGTTAGTTTGTATGTTGATGGAAGAAATTCTGTACCAGTCCTAAAACACGTAAATATAGATTTACTTTAGGGCTTCAACTACCTCTGATATTTGATATCTCTGTTACAATTTCCACAAATTTTCCTTAAAGGCTAAGAATTTCACTTACTGAAGCTGACAGTTCTGTGTCAAGTTGCTTGCCCCAGTACATCTAGGACTTCTGACCCAATATGTATATATGCAGCCTCATATATTGCTACTTAATGAGTCAATGACATTAACACACATAGATGTATGAGGCTAATGTATGTGTATGTTGTAAGTATGTCCTGGATGCAATGCAGTTTTATTCCCTACAGATACTGCTAACACAAATAAGGTGTCACAGCAATTATTCTTTGCTATGACTGTCCTCCCAGCCTTATTTTGTTTATAAGCAGCCATGGTGCAGTACCACATAAAGTGCACAAGTAGAAGAGCTTTAGCTTTCTGTTCTTATTTTGTGGAAATTAGGTACTTCTATCCGGAGTAAGGGTTCTCTTTGTCTAACAAAAGCATGTTTGTTTTTGTCTTTTTTTTTTTCCTAGTCTTGCTTTTTTCACATCACAGGGCTTTAAACCAACCAACTCTAAAGCTTTTATAACAGTTTTGTATAACTTTGCAACACAGGAGAGTATAGTGCAAATTAATATATCTTTATTTTTCTATTTAGCTGATTTGTAGCTATTACTGCTTAAATGCATATTTTCATCACATTTCAATGCATCAGATGCGCTTGGGCATTTTAAATGAAAAAATTAAAAAAAAAATCAGAGCAAAAGTAAACACAAAGTTTTGATATGGCTTCCTCATTAAGGAGAGTTACAAAGTCACTAGATATTAAAACTTCAACATACTATTTGTATTCCAGATGAAACAAGTTATAATCACTCAGCAATATGTGAGAAGTCATCTCAGTACAATTATTGGAATTGTGCCCTTAGTAAGGGACTCCAGATTTCTGAAGGTATGACCTATAAACCACAACAGGACAGAAAAATGTTTTGCTGTTTGTATGCTGACTTCTTTAAGGACATCGGTATGTCTCTTTGGTCACTGTTTCTCTGCTGGATCAAACATTTTACCTTGGTCACAGAATGTGACTTTTGGAAGTCCTCAGAATTAGCTTATAATTAATTGTCATAGATGGCAACTTTTTTGACTAGCCTTCTTATCTTGTCCAGACTGAGCTGCCAGTATTTTACTTTTAATCAGGTCTTCCTGAATTTCCACTGGCCTAGGCAGGTTCCAGGTTAGTGAAAGAAAGAGAGGGAGTAGAACAATACCAGGATTCTCTATTTCTTCACTCTGACTGCTCTATTGTTTTTATAACAGTGTGAAAAGAGAGGACTGAAATATGCTATTTGCAAGTATCTGTTCCATGCTATGGCCTGATTAAAGAAAGCATATTTGGTCCTTTGCTATACTGTCTTTACCAGAAAGGTCTCTATTTCTACTGCACTCAAGGTGTTAGGTACCATGCTTACCCTGAGATATAAAAGATTGTCTGTTAGAATATATCATCAGTGCATGCAGTCTGTGCCTTATGATTAAAAATTAGTTACCAGGACTCCTTGTCAGGAACACAGGTTATGTACTTGAAGGACAGATGTCACTGCTAGAAGCCCTTTTGTTGTTTTCCTGTTAATTCCTTTATTTGCTTAATCTACAGCTGTGTGGAAGACATCTGTCCCTGGTATGAGCATGTGGTGTGAGTCTTGTGGATCTAATGAACAGAAATTTTCTTATCTACTTGTCCTGGGTGATGGGTATATTAGGGCAAGCATCCTTGGACAGATGAGTCTGGTCAAAATTGCTGGAGTGCAGGTTGTATAAGTACCACTTGCAGTGCCTGGGTCATGGCTAAGCTGCAGAGACCCTCTGGTGGCTTAGTCATAGCTCCAGGCATCGAACTGAGCACAGTCAGAAGTGGAAGAAAACCAAGTCATACTCCTCTTTCAAGAGAGGACAAATAAACACAGTCTGCTCTAAAGCACATCAAAGCTCCTCTATGATGATCCTCAGTATAAACCTCAGGGAGGTAATATGTTGACATAGAACTTGCTTACTCATTAGGACATGACTAATTTTAAGCTTTGCCTGGAAGTAAAAAATAGTCATTTTTATAAAGACTTTGTCTGTACTTGTCTATATTGCTGTTTGACCAGTCAAAACATGCTACCTGTTTTCCTGGCCTACGTATGGCTGGAATGTGTTAGAATATTAACAGCAGTTCAGGTAAATGTGCTGGGTTTTGATGTATTTGGAGGGCAAAAATGCTGCTTGAGAGAAAGCAGCTGATCAAAGGGAAAGAGAAGAAAGCGTAGTTGTGAGGCTGGGATCCTCACAAAAGCCAGTATTGCTACCAAACTCCGTCATGCTCTTGGTCATGTACCTCATCCCGCAGCTTTCAAGGCGGCTGCCTTCGATCCTGGATGGTCTGCGAGATATTAGGCACTTGTGCTTTGCCTTCCAGTTACTTGACCTTGCTGTGTGATTTATGCTCTACCAAGCTAATTTATGTTTTCAGCCAGCATGTATCCACTGTTCACTTTTTACTTGCAAGAAAGCCTTAATCCTAGATCCTAATAACAGTATAGAGAGCCAAGCTTCAGTCTACATCTGTGCCAAAATCTGTAAAGTTCCCAAGCAGTTAAATTGGGGAAGTTTTGCTGGGTAGGGTTATTTTATTTTTTTTAGCCACAATGAGATTGTTTTATTGGCTGGGGAAATGGCAAGCACATGTGATTGCTCTTTTTCTTTCCTTCACATTTGGACTTTTTTGTACAGTATGCTGAGTAGTATCCAGCAGTGGCTGTTTAAGTGAAATGGCTACGAATAATTGATGTGAATGCGACATACTTCTCTCGGTTTTGCAAACAGTTGCTTTTGGCTGATATCTTTTGACTGATATAATTATCATCTCGTCTCCATTCTTCTCACGGGACTTAGAGTGGTTGGATTTTACTTCTTTACTACGACTTTAATGTTTGTTCTGTACTGTTTTCTTGGCACGCTAGGTGGTGAGGGCTTTGCCGAGCAGGGAGGAAGGGCTCTGCCACTGCTTCTGCCCCGAGGGCTTACACAGACCGCCAAAGCTGCCGCCGCCTCTCCCCCTTCCAGAAGCTTCTCGTTTCGGGGGGCGGCTGGCCGCTAGAGGATGCTCCTGGTCCGGCGCTGGAGGCCAGCCCCGGCTGGACGGGAGCAGCGCCAGGGACCGGGCTCTGCAGCGCACCTGGGGGCCTGCAGCGGGCCTGCGGGCGGGCGGCCCTCTTGGGCCAGCCCCGGTGCCGCAGCGCCGTGCAGCGCGGTCCCCTCAGCGCTTACCGGGGCTCAGTAAGGCGCCCGGCCGACAGGGGAGGCGTGGTTGTGCTCTTAGGGATAGCAGAAGAGTCCTCGTAGAGAAAATCGGGGGCTACTTGGCATGTACAGGCTTTCACAAGTCTGAATATACAAGCCTTAAGTGAAAAGCAAAGCGTGGCATTAAAAAAGTTACATGTAGAAACATCCTTCTTGTCGTCCTGTCCTGCCCTTCCAAAATTCCTGTGTAGCATGAGTTCTCTGACACAGCGCAGGCTTTCACGTGTAGAAATAATGTAGAAAGAATATTTTTAAGGTAACGAAATGCTCAAAAGTTATGAAGGTTTGAGGTCACTTAAGATAGCTCGTGTGCCCTAGAACACAATATTTACCTGTGCCATTGCATTCTACTGCTTTCTCCCCATCCCCTCACCGCCAATGCGATTTCTGCCTTACCCCACCAACAGTTTAGACCTACCTAAAGATGTGTAAGGCTGTGTAAGAGAGGAGACTCTTCATTTCTTGTAGCTGGATGGCATGTAGTAGATAAATCAACAACCACAGGAAAGGAAATATATAGGCAAGAAGTTAGATAAGACTGAAAAATAGGATTGTAGTCTTGACTCCACCACCAGTGTGTTTAGTAAAGTCAGGAAATTTTTCATATCGTGCCTGTATTCCTCAGCTTCTACATGCTGACTGTGAGATCCTATGCTCTGATTAATTAGAAGTGTTGAACACCCACATCTACTCACGAAGTCACTAGAGAGTTGTGTTTTGAGTCTACAGAATAATGAATAGTACTATCTACCATTCCAGTTTATGTGCTAGATGTCTCAGATTTTGTGTACCTGTATCTCTCTGACTGTAATCTCAGTGCACATCTTTTGTCATCTGTAGAAGGCAGGTGCAGATTTCAAGGCTGCAGTGAAAATAATATGTCTGAATCACTCGTATCCTCTAATAATGAGCACCAAAGAAATGCCTGGACAAAGTAAATGCATTTGTCTTCAGGGCAGGTTTTGAACCACAGATAGGAAATAAAGCCTACTACACAGGATCACAAAGTGAGCAATGGAACAAGAGAAAATGCTACAGTGATGCTCTTAAAATGAACATTGTCTATCTTGTGCATTAAATAAGGCAACAATAGTGTTGGTTTTTGTTTTGTTTTAATGAGTATAAACCATTTGTTAATCAAACCTAGATATGCATTTAGGCTGAGTTTGGATTGCTCTCTAATTCTGCAATTTCCTAGCATGTGTACTTGATTCCGTAACTGGGCTGATACTGTTTTATGTTCCCATGTGTGTGGAATAAATAAAAAACAAACAATTCACAGTACAGTCAGTGATTGCAGGATAACACTTTTTAGTAAGGGATGTAGTACAGCTTCAGGTAAGATTCTAAAACATGATTTAACTCTTTTTTTTTTTTCTCCCCTCTCATTTAGTTTCTCAAGTAAAGTGTGTTTAAAAATAATAATAATACATTTCCTGTGACAAGAAGTAGGGAACTTAGCTGTTGGAGAGCAAAAACTCGCGTAGAAATGCATCTGTTTTCTTTGGGTGGAGGCTCATCACACACCTTTGGTGGTTACTGTTCTTAACACGAGCTCCCTTCCCTGTGAAGGAGAATGAAGCTCCTATCTTTCTATCCATTATTTCTGCATTTCTCTGCATGTAAACAAAACAATTTTATATCACGTGCTGTATGAGTTTGCTTCCTGATGCTCAGGAAGCACGTGCTCTGCAAAGCCGGGCAGGGTTTGGATGAGCTGCGTTGTTCCAGAAGCATTAAACTTGACAACAAGTACACAATAATGCCATGTGCACAGCTACTCTAGCTTATCCCTTCTGCTTTCCTGTGTGGCTCATATTTTGTGCAGAATTCTGTAGGCTTGCAGTTAAGTAAATTGCTCTCTAAACACTTGAAAAGAGACACTGGAAGATTTACAGATGGTGGTGTGTAGGTGTGATAAGTTAAAACCTTCTTTAGTTCAGCCAGTGAACTCAGCTGCCTTCTTGCCTCTGTAACTTGTTTTCCTGCTTGTAAGATGATTAAATGCCAAAATTCAGCAAAGTAACCCAGAAAAGAGGCTGAAGATCTCATTCATGTTACACAATAATTCACCCTATTTGTATGTGTTAGAAAGCAAAAGATGTTTGGTTTTGATTTTGTAATTTGTGCTGGAATATACTTGCACATACAGAATACAAGCTGTGATTTATTTTTTTTATATTTTTCTGTAGCATTTTTTTTTTTTTTTTTTTTCATTATTAAACTGTTTTATTCCGGAGTATGGTTGTAGGAGTGTGAAAGAAAGGCACCCTTAGAGACACTAACTTAAAAATCTGTTATTGAGTCCACATTATAGCTGCTCTGTTTTGCTATGTATGCCAAGTGGTGTGTATCTAAATAAAGATAGGGAGATAAATAGAGATGCTGAAACTGAATGGCCAAGAAGCGTTCGTTTATATTCTTGAGTGATTTGGGAATCTTACTCTAATTCACTGCTCAGATTGTGGTGTTTACAAAGATGCTTAGATCCTAATTCATTCCCACGTGCTGGGAAACATTCCCAAGAGGGGGTAAAAGACTGAAGGCAACTCTGGAGGTTGTTGAAGTATTGTTGTTATTTAAGGTAACTTTTCAACAAATGATAGATTCATTTGTTGTACTGCAGCTTGGAATTAGAAAAAATGCTGGAGGCTTTCAAAATTTCATATCACAGAGTGAAAAAGGGAGTGGTGGTGGCAGAACAGAATAGATTTCTTAAATCTAGTTAGAAAATTTCCATCAGTACACAATGCTTTGAAAGCTTTGAAGGTCAAAGCTACTTTTATTACTTCTGTGTTTTTCTGCTGTATTAACATTTTTTATACTATTGAGTAAGTTACAATGTGTTTTCCTGTTCTTTTATGTTTAGTTTGATTTCAGTGTCTTGGCTTGAGAGTGATAATCTCTTTAATAGTGTCTATTTTTTATATGTCTGTATGAGTAGAGATATTTGAATGACATTAACTCGAGTGGAATTTCTTTGTCAAAGAATCTACAGAACTGGAATTTGGTCCTTTTTATGGTCAGGGAGGGGTCGTGAGACAGGAGGGGACCGCAGAGCTCTACTTGCACCCTGGGGTTCCAAGACATTTTCAGCTTGTGCCCTACACTTGTGCTCCTCACAGGGAAGCCTACACCATCCACAGATGCTAGACACACCAAATTTCTGTAACAGTATGAAGACATGCTTAATGTCTCAGTAATTCACTGTGAATTTTGGAGGTGCGTTCTTGATCCAGGGTGTCTTCTGACTTTTTTCTGCCTGAAGAACCCTCTTTTACAGTGTGGTCAAATGCAGATAGCTACCACTGTCCTACACCTCCTGGTCTGTAAGGAAGTCTAGTGTTGGTGTTTGAAAAATGAGTTGTTTGGAGAGGAGCTTAGTCAAGGTGAGTTCACAAGGATGGGAGAAGGGCAGGGTGCGTGGTTAACCCAGTCAGGACTTCTGGTCTCAGCTGCTCCCAGAGATGGAGGAGCAGTCCCCAGCTGGGGCATCAGGAGCATGAATGCGTTATAAGCAGGCATCGTCATAGACTGCAATGATGGTGGGAAGAATTCCCCCCACACACATCCCAGTCTATTTCAGTGGAAACCAGTCAGTCAAAATGGTCATACTGGTAATTTATGATGTGATGTGCAATCAGGTAGGCACTTTGGCCATTTTTCATGTGTTTTGCTAATGGTGGGTCGCACAGCTACACAGTGAGGTTTCAGTGATTAAAGCCATCAGCAGAGCTAGCCCTGGTGACTGATATTCTCTGACCTCATGACCTACCAAAGGCCATAGTACCACACTTAATAAAGCTGTCTCAAGCTCATTGCTTCTCTTGGGCTCCAGCACAGATTTCGAGGAGATGGTCAGGCTTGCCTTAAAGACTTTCAGGATTTATCTGCCACGTCCACAAATAGGCAGTTTTAATTAAATATTCTTTGTGTTAAAAACATTAGTTTTGTCTTTAATCGGATTGTGTCTAGCTTCCTCTTACTATGAGTTTTTAATTTATAAGTAGTCTCTTCCCACCTATGTACTGGAAGCTACTCATTGGCTGGGTTTCATTTGTCTTTGTAGATACAACTCTGGATTATGTGTAGAATGTGATATGGTAGGAAGAGGCCTCTTTTTAATACAATATTATGAAGTCTTCCCTGTGAAGTATAAATATCCAAGAACAAAAGTATGCTTCTGTCATCCATGCATGTAAAGACCAGTCTTGCAGTCTGCAATTCAGCATGACAGTTGCCACATCTTCTCTGTATAAAAGGCATTGAAACACCTCTCCTCAGCTTGGTCTTCAAAAAGCGTGAATAAAATAGGAAATCCTTTTGATTTTCATTGTTGTCTCATGCCATATTTGAACTTGCACTAAGTTGTAAAATGCTGGGATGGCAGCACTAGTCAGCAGCAAAGTGGTTACATTAGGTGCCACACGGTGCAGATTCAGCTTCACTTGCAAAGTCTGGGACTCTCAATGATCACACCATGCTGAAATTGACAGGAGTGCAGCAAAGGTCATGCTGTGATTTTCATGTGTCCCTTTGAGTTATAACCCTATCCCAATACAGTTGGGAGTAGCTCCCATTTTTACTGTTTGTGGGGTGTTCTCAGGGTTGGGAGCAAGGGAAACAAAACCATCCCTTACTGCTTTGTCATGTCCTTCTGCATGCGGCCCACCTGGGAGAAAAATAAGTTTCAAGCTACCTTTCAACTTAACTCTTCAGGTTAAAGCTTTACTGTACAGCTGTTCACCAGGAGGAGATCCACTGCTTTATTACCCTTCATACAATATACTGTATAAATATAATCCTGAGGACTGCACTTGTCATGCTTGCTTTTTAATTCATTGTGTTTCTTGCTGCTATTGCCTTTGAAACTCAGTGAAACCCTGATGGGTTGTCTCAGTCTCCTGTTTCCTATCTCTATTGAGCTACTGCATTGCAATCATCTGTCAAAGATGAGTGGGAGTCAAGGAAATGGAGCACCTCAAGTGGCTGACAATGCTGAGCAGATACCCTTCTATTTTTGCTGACTGCATGCCTTCAGAGTACAGATATGTGAGCTGGATTAGATACACAAAGTTTGTAACACCTTCATTTTTATAATAATGGCAGACCTGATTGCACGTGAAAATTATACACTTCTAGCAGCTGCTATGGCTTATAAGTACAAGTTCCTTTGCCGTGGATGCAGTCATGATGACACCTTAGACCAGATGCACTCTAGGGTTGTAGTCATTTAATGCTGTGGTTAAAAATAAAAAAATAACCTACTGCATCTATTGCAAATTGGCTAAGCTAATGAAGTTCTTGCAAGAAATCAGTCTGAAACGTAGGAGTGTTGTTGCTGATGCATGATGTCATGTTCTTCTTCTCCCTAAAATCTCCAGACTGCACGTGCTATCTGCAACCCATTTCCAATCCATAGTGGCTTTAGAAATGTGGATGTAGGAAAAAAGGAACCATTTCAGAGTGTCTGCCCCAGAAGTACTGACTGGCACAGGAGTAAACCATGTAGGACCTGTAGAAAGTATTTGGCGGAAGTTTAGCTAGTAAAATTGATTGCATCTTAAACGATACATACATTTGTCACACTAAAAAAATTTTTAAAAAACATTCATTAAAAAATGAATGTTTAAGTGTACAGGAACTATCCTAAACTAATGTGTACTTCTCAAATTAGACTCTCCCCCTCCTTTTTCTAACAGTTTTGCAGAACTGAATATGTTACAATAGTGTGTAGACAGCTTTATAATTTATTTATTTATTCATTTTTCCTTATTCTGAAACAAAATATAAATTTTCCACTAACATCTTCAGTATGGTAAAGTGGGGAGGGTCCCTCTCAAATGGCTACATCTTTGGCTCCCTGGTTCTAAAAGCAGTATTTTGTTGGAATCCCCAATTAAGTCAATTCCTTCCATGTTTCATTTCTCTCAGCAACAGAAATGTAAGCTATGGCCTCTGGCCCTAATGAAATCCTTTAAATGCAGTCTACATAGCAAAAGGTTAAGGGGGCAAAGAACAGTTTAATTTCCCAGTAACACTTTATGGGCACCTCTGAAAATGTACTTGGTTCTGGAGTTTTCTAACAGTAGTCAATTTGTAGTCTAGAAGTTGCTGTATTAAAATTACATACATGAGAGAGGTTGGAGGGCAGTTGGGTACAGAACCATCCTGCTAAATTGCTAATCCAAATTGGGCCTTAGTCAATCTCTTACAAAGTTGTCGACATGCAGTGACCTATCTGAAATGAGCTGGTAGCCTCAGCCCACTTCCCGGAGAGGTGCGCACGTCAGAGAAGCGATCAGCTGGCACTAATTGGCACCCTGGCTCGCAGCCTCGGCAGAGGGCCAGAGGTCTGGTCAGGACTGGAGACTGAAGAGTGCTCTCAACCTTCAAGATGGTCCCTCCAGGTCGGAGTTTAGGGCGTACTTGTAGTGTCACCTGTGGAGTTCAGCTGTGCATCTTGCCGTGCTATGCTTGGGCTGGGGGTAAGGAGCTGCACTCCTCAGGGCTTTCACAGGGCATTTCAAATGCTGAAAACACTTCAACTTCCCTTCAGATGAAAATATAAAGAGAACATTCCCCACAAAATAACCTGATACTCTGAGGTTGATAAATAGCCATTCCAGTAGCAGGACTGCACTAGAAAGGGGGAAGTGAGGGGGGCAGGTATTGCTTCAAGACAGAACTTTTTCAAGTCCTTATCCTGCATGCATGAGTACCTTTGTGCTGCCAGTTTTTCTGCCCACTGGGCTCAGCAAGGGTATAAATTAGCATTGCCTAAATATTAAAGATACGTTTTTTTGAATAGGTTTGTGAAGTTCTGCTTACTTTAAAAAATGTAGTAATACATGGTCTCTATACACTTGGAAATGTTCCCAGACCAGAATCATATCAGAAAGTTTATTATTGGCTATTGTCTCTGTACAAGTCTTGTATTTTAGAAGTTTATTTCTTTCGTTCTTCTGTTTACAAAGTTTCAATCGTTCAGGCAAATAATAATGTCATGAACCTCAAGCCGTCAGATCATTCAGCTCAAATAGGGTGAGTGAAGTAACATTAAGAAATGAGTAATGTACCTGTCTAATGTTTTAAGCCACTCAGTCAAAGGTGATAAAATATATGGTCTGAATTAGAAGTTGAGCAAATTCTCTTTACCTCTGTTTACCCTTGAACATACCAATGAATAATGAGCAGCAATGAAAAATGGTTGGTTGTAGTGCTAACCAGAAAAAATAGGTTAATCTGATGCAGGTTAGTGTGTTTCACAAAACATTGTGTGTCTTCAGAAAGTAGATTTTGTCCATCTATATAAGGGCAGATAAAGATGAAATGAAGGTCCTGCACAGGGCATGCGTGTTTCCAGAAACCAGAACATACTTTTTTTTTTTTTTTTTTTCCCCTCATAGCTTTGCAATAGAGGAGTTACTGATGATCTGCATTTTTTCCCCACTAAATCAGATAATAAAAGAAACCAGGATCACAGCCACAACTGAAGTGATGGAGTTCTGAAAGTAACACCCTCTTCCAGTCACGCTGCAGCCCCTTTCGCTGCCTCTGTGCTGTGCCTCTGGATGATCTGTTGTACATTTATCTGACAGACTAATACTGGAGCAGCACAGAAGGGAAGGTTGTGAGGTTGTGTTTGTGTCCCAAATCGGGAGAGAGAGAGAGAGAGAGAGTGGGCTCTGCTCTCAATGTTGCTGAAGCCCAATGCAAAAATCAACCTGAATAATGTTTGTGTTTTAATGCTTTACACTGAAGCACAGTGGTACCCAAAATGTATAAGAAGTTACTATTGCAAATTCCCACCTATGGTTTGTGTTTCCGGAAATACTACCCCTCACTCTAGTCTGGACATTGCCCCAGGTGGTGTCTGACTCTTAACCCAAATCAAACAGTAATCGCTCAGACACTGTCTGGCTCTCACACAGTGGACAGGGAAAGCACAACAGCCTTCTAGTTGCCTCTTACAAAGCCCAGGCAAGTATTTCCCTCAGGAAATCTCCAGCCTGTTTTCTTCATTGGCCTTTAGGGCAAGGTTTTAGGGTCATAGTTGCCGTTGCCCTCCCCACTGCTGCAGGGTTCAGCACACTTGGTGAGCAGACTGCACACTGAAGGAGTGTGGTATCACAGTGGTATTGCAAAGCACTGGCTTTTTAACTTTTTTTTTTTTTTTTTTTTTTTGCTTGCTGTGCCTTGGTAATATGCCATAACTTCGGAGTGGCCAGACTGTGACTGGAGCTGTAAGTGGATTGTCAGCAGTAGAGATGTTGTTGCCAGTCCAGCTGTTATGGCTACCGTGCTGTATTTGGTTGTTGAAGGGTAGCTCAGCTTGCAGGCTGCTGGAAGAGAAAAGCCAGCCAGTTCTCTGAGGCCGCCATCAGAGCGGCTGCGGGTCCCAGCTGTGCGCCCTCCCTCGGCTCACTTGGCAGCAGCCCTCCTGCCAGTTGTGATCAGCTTGCCTAACTCTGGCAGCTCTGTGCCTAGGGGTGCAGCTCCTGATGCTGCAAGAGGCGGCAGCCTCCGTGCCTGTAAAATCAGAGTTTCTCTTTACAAAGACTGAAAATACAACGGTGCTTGAACGTGCATGCAGACAGCATCAAGCACACCAGACACTGTGGACTGCCCTGCCTGCCTTAGCCAAAATGTATTGCTGCCTTCCAAATGCTGGATGTAGAGTGAGGTGTATGCCTGAGATCCCTGTTTATTTGAGCTGGACTTGTACCTACTTGTTTGTCCTTTTAGCCTAAACTTGCACCTTAGTCCTCTTCAGAAGACATATATACACACCATGGACCTAAGCAACACCTAAAGCTTTCAGTGAAGGGGGAAGAGAGGAAGTAACTGCTGTTTTAATGAAATAAATAAATAAATTAGTGTTCTGAAAATCAAAGAACACTAATGTTTTGGTATTTGGTGCAATATGTTTACAGTCATATTTTTTAATTCAGTTAAGAAAATATATGTTTGTTTTGGAAACAGGTTTTTGGTGATATGAACTGTTTCAGTAATAATTCTGGTGACAGTATACTGTCTCGAAGAAGGAACCAGCTAACGAGAGAGATTTCTAATATCTGAGACTATGAACTGTTGCACTCTTCCGTAACATTTTAGTCTTATCTTTGAAAGTAAGATAGTTCAGCTGTTCTAGTTCACTTTCCTGTGTGACTAAGCTAAGCAATAGAGCTTTGCACTTTCAGATTTTTGTATGAACCCTGTGCCGTCTCAGGAAACTCATGTTAATCCTTGGGAGGACCAAAAGAATCTACTAACATATGCACACTGCCAAAGTAAATGATGGTTGGATTCCTGAGATAATCTTTGCCTTTGATCTTGTATATCAGAAAATTTATTTGGTACAGTAGTGATGAAAAAAATTCTGTCTGTTCTGAAGTATCGGCTGCGAACAACCTAGACCTTCTGAATTTCAAGATAAATCAGGACATGTTTTTTTTTTTTTTTTTTTTTTTTTTTTCTCCTTTTCCAATCCTTGGTAATCTCCATTGAAAGCTTAATATTAAAGCAATTCAGAGAGTAGCAACAGCCGTTCTTTTTCTGGCACTTACAACCTTGTATGCAAAATTGCACAAGTTGTGTCGGTGCACAGAAATCTGACTGTATTGTTATCTGTGAAAATAATGGTAGAAAGAAATGCCAGCTATTGCCTTACAGTTCTTCCTCCTTGGATACATGTTTTTTCCTTCTTTCCCTGACCTACGCTAAAGTTCACAATTCATGGTGTTTCTGTGCTCACTCCATTGTACAGAAAATAACATAAAAGCATATGGCCATGTCTTGCTTGTGGTGGGTCTCCAGCATGGAACTTACTGGTGTACACCAATCTTTCTTGCTCTAATTTTTCAATGTTTTCAAGGAAGCCCCCTCAAATGATTCTGCTGTGTTCTCTGTTTGTTACTGGTCTTGCTTTGATGGGTCCCCTGGTTGCCAGTTTGTTGTATGGGATCTTCCTTTTCCTGCGGTGTCCATTCACTTCATATTTTCATATTGTTTTATGTTTTCATATTTAAACTGATTCATCAAATTTTCAATGCAGTGGGTCATTCCCTTCCATTTTTAATGCATAGGGATGTTTTTATGTACCTTTGCAGAACATCACTGAAACTCAATCTTTGAATCTGTTTTAAATCCTTTTTGGAGATTTTATTTTTTTATATTTTTTTAATTTTATTTTTATTTGTATTTTTATTTATTTGTTGTTGTAAGGTTTTGTCTTGTAGGAAGAATATAGCCTAGATTTTTGCAAAACACACTATTCTTCACACTGAATGGCACACTCTTATTTCAGTACTCCCTGAAGTTTAAAGCCATATGCAATAATGAAACAAAACTTTTACTAGTTATTCTGTAAAACTTACATGATAATGAAGTCTGTGCATGAAGCAGCTTATGCTCTGGGCAGAGATTCTACAAACGAGAAACTGGGGTGCAGAAAGATCAGGTTGCCTCCTTGATGACTAAGGAGAGGTGGGGTGGAGCTCTGCTAAAATCTTGGGCATGTTTCAAGGCTTTTTTCTCTTGCAAGCAGAGACCATCAACGACGTCATCTATTAAGACAGGTAGCACATTAAAGAAGGAAAAGTCAATGTTCCCAGTACATGGCTGTCGCTGCTGCATTACTCATTTTGTTAGTACGTTCTGTCTCTGACCTCTCTGCTGTGAGCGATGCTGTTGTATCCAGGACTGCTGTGTAGGCCTGGATAAGAAAACCCACCGAACAGATCTATCCCATCCTTCAGAGGTGGAGCAGTGACCGCAGACAGGGCGGCCAGATAGAAGAGGCTGCCCTGCCCACCCACGCATGGCTGTCCCACCAGCCCCATACCTGCCTTGGCACTGTGGTGGATGCGGAGGTGGTCTCCAGGCTGTTGTGCTGCTGGGGGCAGGCAGGTTTTGGGAAGGCTAAAACATGTTAAGGCTTTCTGCAGGGACTGCAACATGCAGAAGAGAAGGCAGTAACTTCCAGCCATGATTTCTAACCTTGCTCAGGCCCGGAGGAGAGATGGAAAAAAGGGCAGGTCTGCTGCACATCCATAGCCAGTAAAGGCTTGAATCGTTTAAGCAGTTGTTGCAGTTCACGATGATGTCTCAAAACTGAAAAACTGATTTCCAGGTTGCTTTGTTGCTCACCTTCAGATTTCAAATTCAGGCTGATAGACCCCCAAACTGTCTGCTGCTAATTACGTAGCTTTATGGAGAATATATGCTTTTGCCTGCATGTGAACACAACAGTAACAAAAATATTTTTTTCTAAAAATAATAGCAATTGTAGTATTAAACATAATCAGTAACCTATTACTGAAGAATAGGTTAATATTTTTTTCTCTGTACTAATATGCTTGATATCAGATATTTTATCTACTTGTGGTGGTTTTGTTCACTCTTTTTTTTCATTTTGCTCATGATTTTATTTAATGGAAGAATCACTTTTCACATATTGGTTTGACAATTTACAAACATTTGTTTGTGCTGAATTAGGTGCATTTCTAAACTTTGTATGTTGCTACTGACAGTTTGGGAATTGATTTTTTTATCCCTAGAGAGGTGCCTTTTTGTCTTTAAGGCAAATTGAAGTTGACTGCTGGAGCATTCCTTGGTAGAAGACAGAATCTTCTTTTGGGATATTTTGCCATTGAGAAGCTTCAACAAGGTTTCGTGACACCAAAAAATAAAAAATTCACAGACAAAGTAGCATCATTAACTTTTAGAGTAAATAAATAGGAGCAAACATGACCAAGCTTTTTTTTTTTTTTTTTTTTTTTTTTGCAGGACACCTGCAAGATGTCCTGGCAATAAAGAACTCTTGTTGCCGGTTCTCAGGGTTCGCATGAGTGCTTCTTTCCCATCACCCAGCCCTTGTGCGAGAGGTGACATCCCTTCTGCACAGAGCCTCAAGGAAGAGCACAAGCGAGGACCCAGCTCCCTTTGGGCTGCTGCGCTGGGGTGACAGGAGGAGTCCCTGAGGGCCACCGTATGCCTTTAACGTTTGTGAGACTGAGGGGTGAAAATAGTAGCGTGTAAGCGATTATAGCTGGCTAATTTCTTATATTAGGAGTGAGTTTCTATATCTGAGTAATTGGTAACGACAGACATTGAGAAGGCTGAGGTATTCAACATGTTCTTTGCCTCTGTCTTCGCTGACAGACAGGCTTCCCAAGTCTTTCATTTCCCTGAACCTGTAGATGGAGGCTGGGGGAGCAAAGTTCCACCCACTTTAAGTGAAGAGCGGGTTTTGGACTACCTGATGAATCTAAACAGGTACAAGCCTATGGGACCTGGTGACATGCACCTCAGGGTCCCGAGGGAACTGGCTGATATAGTTGCCAAGCCTTTCTCCACCATAGGTGAAAAGTCCTGGCAGTTGGGCAAAGTCCCTGGTGAGTGGAAAAAGGGAAACATGATGCCCCTTTTCAAATAGGGATGAGAAAGTCAGGTTGTTTAGAAAGCAGAGGAACTCCTACTCAGACTGGGGAGGAAGAAGAAGTTGAGAGAGGCTACTCCAAAGTGGCTGGGCCATCAGAGGAACAGGAAGTTGAAGAGGGAGATACCATAAGAGCATCAATAACTACCTGAGGCCTATACCAGCGGGAGTCTAATTGGGAATGAGTGGCAAAAATACCCTATTGTTACTGGCCTGGGTGCTCTGTGCATCCTTGGCATAGACTGTGTCAGGAGAGGATATTTCAAGGGCCTTTTTTCTTCAGGGAGACAAACTAATAAGGGAAAAAACATCTCTCCCTGTCCCCTTTTGTTCACTCTCCCTTTCTCCTTCACCCTCCTCTTCTCCTCCAGGCTAGTTATGATAGCTCTTTAGGTCTTTGAATATCCTTGGGATCTTCAGACCAGCATGTTATTATTATTATGTCTCTGGAGTACACTTCAGGTTTTGTTTAAGGTTAAACAACTACTTAGGAATGCCATCCAGAGATCTGTCCTGAGGCAGGATAGTTATGAGTGGCAAGGTGTGTGGGAGGATATGGGCAGGCATCTAGAGCAGTGGGCACCTCCAGTGCTTTGGAAATTCACCCTTGAACAGGTGCAAAATCCTAAAAAACAAATCAAAACACCTGGCAGAATGCTTGAAAAAGGTGTGTCACCACTCTGGCAATTCCAGGGAGACACAAATCACTGCAACGCGTTGGGGCTTGGCCTGTGCCTACCAAGCTGCAATTGATGCCGCTCCAAGCCTTGCGACAGGCCAGGTGGCCACTCCAAGCCCCACACTGGGCACCAAAAGGACTGTTGTGGTTTGACCTGGCTGGCAGCTAAGCACCACACAGTTGTTCGCTCAAAATTAAGCCTATGGGTTGAGATAGAGACAGTTTATTAGGACAGAAGAGAAAGGAAAATAATAATGATAATAGTACTACTAATAATAATGTGTACAGAGAAGTGATGCACAATGCAATTGCTCACCACCTGCTGACTGATGCCCAGTCGATCCCTGAGCAGTCTGGCCTCCCTCCCCCCAGCTAGCCACCCCATTGTTTAGCATGACGTCAGATGGGATGGAATACCCCTTTTGCCAGTTTGGGTCAGCTGTCCTGGGTCTGTCCCCTCCCAGCTTCTGCTGCACCCCCAGCCTGCCTGCTGGCAGGTCAGAGCAAGAAGCTGAAAAGTCCTTGGCTTTAGTCCTTGGCACTGCTCTGCAACAATTAAAACATCAGTGTAGTATCAACGTTATGCTCATCCTAAATCCCAAACACAGCACCATACCAGCTACTAGGAGGAAAATTAACTCTATCCTTGCTAAAACCAGGACACCACATCACAAGGTATGGAATATCCCTTTGGCCAGTTGGGGTCACCTGTCCTATTTTTGTCCCCTCCCAGCTCCTGCTGCACCCTCAGCCTCCTCACTGGCAGGGCAGAGTGAGAAGCTAAGTCCTTGACTCAGTGCAAGCGCTACTCTTCAACAATTAAAACAATTAGGAGGCATTTCTTCTCAGAAAGAGTGGTCAGGCATTGGAAGGGGTTGCCCAGGGAAGTGGTGGCAAGGAAAGTGGGGGTGTTCAAGGAAAGGTTGTACCTGGTGCATAGGGACATGGCTTATTGAGTGATATTGGTAGTAGGGTGATGGTTGGACCAGATGATCTGGAAGGTCTTTTCCAATCTTAATGATTCTATGATTCTAAACTCAAAACATTTTTATTTATTTATTTTTTTTTTTAGGATATTCATGTTCTTTTCTTGAAAGATTTATGGCTTGTCTCTATTATCATCAGGGGTTTAGGGGTTACAGACATGAATGAACTGTGCGTGGAGATGCAGGATTTCTACCAAACAGGTGTCTTATGAAATCTTTGTTTGCATCAAGTAGGGCTAGATGCTTGCTTGCTTGTTTGTTTATTTATTCAGATAGCTCTAGCCCTGCATACCCAGCCACAGAGACTATTTTCTCAACTTTTTGTCAAGCCTATATCCACCCAGACCTCGCTTCCTGGGATGCTTGGATTCACTCATGTATCTCTATCTCCAGGGTCTTTTTGGCACTAGATTTGTTTTATAGGAATACACACACAAATATATATATTAGAAATACGTATTACAAATATAAATACTGCTAAAATGAAATAGTGTGGATGTATATATCTGGTTTCTCTTATGTGGTCAAAATGAAAACTGCCTCACACCTGACCAGCAAAGATGAATCCACCCATCCTGATCAATACTGTTTTTTTGTTTGTTTGCTTTCTGTGATGGTACATTGGCAGAATACTGGTGAGGTGATGTACAGACCTCATTAAACTCTCATTTAATGCTTGTCACTGGAATGACTACATCTGTTTTTGTCTTCAGGATTTTCATTCTCTTTAATCCCAGTCTTTTTATTCACTCATACTTCCAAGACCCAAGAGACACAAATAAGTAAACAAACTTCTTCACTCCTTGAGTAAGGTAACAAATAACAGTCAAACCCACTTGTTTTCATTCCATGGAAATCATGCCAGCTGAAATAAGATTTTCACCACACAGCACTTAAACAAGTTCTAAGAACAAATTTATTGATGAAAGTCTTATCCTGGTGGTTATAAAATATTTAAAGGACCTCTAGCTATCTGCAAACTTACTTTAAACCTTCTTTGGTATCTTCTCATGGGATTTTTTTATACATTTGAATCCTGAAAATTTGATGTCTCTCAGTATGCGTCTGCAGACCTAATTATCAATCATCTCCAGATGCCACCAAGTTGGGTGAGAGTGATGAGGGTAGGAAGGTTCAGCAGAGGGATCTGGATAGGCCATGTCCAGTTGTGTATGGCCATCAACAAGGGCGAGTGTTGAGTCCAGTATCTGGGTCATAACAACCCCATGCAGTGGTATAGGCTTGGGTCAGAGTGGCTGGAAAGTTGCCTGGCAGAAGAGAAGCTGGGGATGCTGGTCAGCAGCTGGCTGAACATGAGCTGGTAGTGTGGCTAGGAAGACCAATGGCATCTTGGCTTGTATCAGAGATAGCGTGGCCAACAGGTGTAGGGAAACGATGGTCCCCCTGTACTCAGCCCTGGTGAGACCACACCTCAAGTACAGTGTTCAGTTTGGGGTCCCTCACTATGAGAAGGACATTGAGGTGCTGGAGCATGTTCAGAGAAGAGCAATGAAGCCGGTGAAGGGACTAGAAAACTGGTGTTATTTAGTCTGGAGAAAAGGAGGCTGAGGGGAGACCTCATTGCTTTCTACAGCAACCTGAAAGGAAGATGTGGGGAGCTGGGGGTTGGCCTCTTCTCACAGGTGACAAGTGATAGGATGTGAAGAAACGGCCGCAGTTGGCAAGGATGCACTTAGCTTGGATATCAGGAAGAATTTCTCAATGGAAAGGATGGTTAGGTATTGTAACAGGCTGCCCTTTTGTGGTTTGCCTGTTTGTGGGATGTGATTTAGTAGTGGACTTGGTATAAGTAGACAGTTGGATTTCATGATCTTAAGGGTCTTTTCCAACCTAAATGATTCCATGATTTGCCTCCTTTGATCTTTGCTTTCCCTTCTCAGATCCCTTCTGTAATATTTGTGACAATTCTTTTTTAGTCATTACCAGAGTAAGATTTCTGCAAAATCAAAGAAACAAAATATACAATATTCATCTTTCAAAGAAGAAAAAAAAGCTTCTTCAAACTTGACTGTCTTGTAGATGAATACGAAAACACTGGGGTGGTGTTTAAGATGGGGTAAATAAGATATGATGGGGTGCAGGGTCTGATGTTGCTCCATTGAGCAACAATGCTCAACAATGGTGAGCAACATCCCAGAGCTAATGTACAACCAGATCCAGGGGGTAGCCCAGAGTGCAAACAGTTCATGTTTTCTGCCCTGTTCTCAATTCTACTTGTTTTTTTTGTTTGTTTTATGTTTTTTACTGAACTTCAACTTGAAATGTAGATCTTTATTTAAATTGAAACTCTCTTTAAATTAGATCATAACATCCATTAATAGTATGAAGTCAGAATAATTTTATTACATCACTTTATCCTTCTCTTTTTTGTTTTGGATAGGCCAGTTGGATGTCGATCTTTATGAACTCTACCTGCTCTACCTTAATCAAGTATGTTCCTGTTTTGTCCTTTTGACCGAAGACTTCTGATGTTTAGAATTAACTTTTTTCTCAGTTGTTTTCCATTCTGTGTTGGGCTTTACACCTAATTAGAGGTAATTGTTTCCTTGTTCCTACAGCATCAACCAAGCAAGCAGATCTTGGCTGCATCTTCCCGCTATATGGGGGGCTCCATTCCAGGAAGAGTATAGCAAAGACTTCGGTCATTTAGTATTTATCTCTATTTCTTTCGTTGTTCTGAACCTCTAACAAACATGCCTTAGATGCATTTCACTTACTTCACTAAGCTGTGAAAATCATGGAAATCAGTGTTTTGGAACAATAGCATGAATGCTATAGTGTTGTCACAATGGTTTTCACTCTAGATTGTTTTAACAATGCTTTAACACTTTTTTAGGCTTGTATTGGGTTCTCTTGTTTTTGTTTTGCTTTTTTTTTTTTTTTTTTCATAATTTTGCTGTTTCTAATCCAGGACTCAGACAAGATATCTGAACTGGGTTCAATTTGTGTCTAATAATAAAATGCAAATTCCCATTAAGTTTGTAATTGTGGAATAGGAGGGAGAAGGATTTATAAGGCAGTGGTAGGAGGAGAACTTTAAGTAGCAGTGCATGGCGAATGAGATGCACAGCTTCCATTATCAATAGGAGCTGCATATCTAATCCACCAGGCTCAGTGCTGGAGAAAATGTACCCTGGGATGTCAGGTGTTAAGGGGAAGAATGGGCCTCTCACGTTCTTTGCGCTTACAAGCTGGCTGTAACCTTTTGACTCTCTCTCTCTTTCTCTTCTCTAGTTTTGTTTCCTGAAAGGAAAAGGGGGTGGGGGAAGGTAGGGGAAGGAGATTTGAAGAGTGGAAGATTTGTTACGAAGTGCTGTAGTGCATTTGCAAGCTTTTTTTTTTTTTTTTTTTTTTTTTTTTTTTTTTTTTGAGGGGGTGATTAGTTTTGTGTTATCTTTTAAGAAAGAAGTTGCTTTTCAGGTAAAGTATTTAGGCTTAAGATATAAGAATCAGTGGGTAACACTATTGACACATTATGCTGTAGGGTTTTGCACGTAGCTTTTTTACCTCTCTAACTAAAGTGAATATAGTTTCATTTAAAAGCATAATAGGTGAGGAGAGCTGGTACTATGAATTAATGTTACTTTTATATTCATTAGGTACTATGCAGAAAAGCAACCCCCCAGATAACAAAATCCCTTTCATTCTCAAAGAATCCCCTAATGTGGTATGGTCAAGTATTCTATCCATTGCACAAAAAGAATTGGTCACATTGAACTTGGGTGTACTCCAGACCTGACGATGTGCGTATGCAAAGGAAAAGCTTGTATAATACTCGCACATTTCATCTACTTGCTGTCTCTGAGTTACTAAGTGTGGAAAATATCCATGTGAATGTACCCTATGTGAGTGTTTACTTATTGGAATTAAAAAAACACGTGGTAAAAAATACAGGAAAAAATTAATGGTGTCTAATTAAGGTAGGTCTACAAACTTCATGACTTCATGAGAAGAAAGAGCAGAATGTGGAAAAATATGCCAAAAGGTACATTGTCCTTCCTTGAAATAGCGTCTGTACTGATCTTACTAGAATGTAAAAACGGCAACACTAATAAGGTGGTGTTTACTTTCTTTAGTTAAAGAAAGTCTTGCTCGTAGGAGAATGTCCTGAGAACCTAAAGGAATTCTATATATTTCTGGCTATCACCTTGGGTTTGAGAGCCATGTGCCTCTTCTAGCTTTGCATCTTTACTCGTTCATGATTATTTTGAAATGGCTCATATTGCCTTTGCTTGGCTGTAATGTGGCAGCAATGGAGTAGAGCCAATGGAGGGGTAATTTTACAGCCAGCAATCAGGAAAAGGAAGAGCCCTTAGCCAGGGGACTCAACAGTGCCAGGACGAGCCATTATTCTATTATTATTTCCAGTGTGGAGGCATTGTTTTAAGTTACATTAAAAACATCCTTTAAATGTCATCGTTATTTGTGTTGTAAATTTTCCATATCAACCTTTCCAAAAGAAAGGTGTGTGAATTTTTTTACATATATCCAAGTGGAGTGATTGGGATGTATCTTGCTTTACAAACTATATGTTAAAGGGGAACCTCAAATTTAAGGTACTTCTCCTGATTTAGAAAGCCTGGAAGATCACAGAGATTGGGCAAACATGGCAGGAGTTCTATGTTTCTTAACAGTTGCTGGGAACAACTCTCTGAACAGCCTTTCTCCTGGCAGGCACAGCCTTACCGTCCTTTCTACTATTAAGGACTCCAACCCCTTGTGATTTAAGTGCTCAACCCTATACATTTTGCAGGAACCTATCATTTAGATGGCTAAAAGAGAATGAAGTTTATATCATTATTCGTGTGCGTGGGTTTGCATTTGTCTTCTGGAGATCGTGTGTTTGCTGAAACCCATTATGGATTTAAATGGTGATTTGGAGAATTTGATATAGATAGCTTGCTTGTTTTCAGTTACTCAGAAGTCCTAGGATATTAAGTGTTTTATACTTAATCCTTCTTTAATTTCACCAGGTTGAGCATGTGTTGTGAACTAATGTTGAAAGGATCTGTTTTTGAATATTATCACCACTTTTTTTATGGATAGTCTTTCTGGAGGTAAAGGCCTTGCATCTATGAGGCAAGTGACATTTGGCATAAATGCAAAAAGGTGAAGCAATGTGCCTGAAATCATTAGGGCAGTCTGAGACATAAAGGGGAACTGAACCCAGATATCCTAAAACCCTGTCCCAGTGTCTTAATCCGGGCACCATTTTTTTTCATTCAAAATTTAAGTTTCCATGATTATCATTTCTACTGCCAGGGCTTTCCAGGGATTTAAACATGACCTAATTTATTAAATGCTGTCTTATGTGCAAGACAGAAGCAAAATCCTTACCCCAGGGCACTTAGTCAGTGGCCCTGATCCTGCAATCTGATCTCTGGAATGAATGTCTGAACTAACACAAGCCATGCTGCATGGTCAGAGAGCTCAACTGGGGTTTTAATGGTGAAGAGACATGTAGAGTGCAGGTTGCCTACAACATCCTCAGTGATTTTCAATGCACTACTATTACTTTCCTGTTTTATTATGTGTTTCCCTGCATTCTCTCTGAGCTTTTGAGCAGTTGTTGCTGAGTTACCTTAAGTACGGGGAGAAGTTTGGTCTGGACTATGTTTTTTTTTGTTTTGTTTTGTTTTTGTTTCCTCCCTCCCCCCCTCTTCAAGCTATCTATAAGCCTTGATCTGTTGCACTACTTAAAGACGCTTTGCGATGCACCTTGAGATTAAAGTGCATCGCCCCTGCCGTGCATTGATCTTGTCTGGCCCAGAAAGGGGTTGTCATAGATCTGCTTTTGAAATCAGGACTCCCTCATGGTTTTTTCCAAAGCATCGTCCATGTCATTGGGTTGGCAGGATATGAAGCTGAGGGTCTTTTTGAAGTTTTCCTTCACACCAAGGGGTGTATGCTTGTCATGTGGGAATCGTGGTAAGTTGCACCCTCTTCTCGCTGTGTGTTCAATGTGGGATAACTTGATGCAGTATTTAAATATTCGAGGTCTTTTAAGAAAGGCTATTGTTTGATTTGTTATATTGGAGTCCTAAAATGGAGAGTGGAATCTGAACGCGCGCAATTCATTTCTTGGAGGGGACTGAAACGCACAGACTGAACTTCATGAATTAATTAAATAGTCCTACAAACATCCATCCCCTTGCAGCTACAGACAATAGTCTTATTTTAGGAAACACGGTCCTGTACTTCATCAAGTATCACTCATGCCACTATTATTTAGTTTTTGCATAATTGTAAAGCAAATACCACTTTTAAAGATTGCTAAAGTATCTCACATTTCAGTCTCTCTCTCTTTTTTTTTTTTTTTTTTTTTTTTTTTTTTTTTTTTTTTTAAGTACAAAAAAGTTAGTTTCCTGCATCAAATGATTTGTTGCTGGAAAAGCAAAGTAACATTTCTTTACTGAAAGCTCTTCCTGAGAAATTGTGGTACATGGAAAATATTTTTCAGCTTTTGGAATTTATTTGATTTTGAACACTTTTGGTTATGTAAGTTTTAATAAGTAGCTTTGGTGTACCCCTAAAGGCACACCCCACACACTTATGTTGTGTGACCTAGGGTCACAAGTAATGGCTGCAAGCTAATTGATTGAGAAAGGCTTGTCTGACTGGGCCCCTTTGAGTCCTCCCTTTACATTCCTAAATTTCTGTAAAGGAGGCACTGGCAGCTTTGCCTAGTGAGAGGAGGGGTTGGGGGAAAGGGAGGAAGTTTCTCCGTTTCTGATTATGCGCAGAGTTTCCTTGTACTGAGCTTATGTTCTCCACCCACTACTTAGTAAGAACTCCTTAACAACTTAAAGCTTTATCCCTGTGAGTACCAGAAAAGTGATTTGAGTATTTATTGAGCAGGGAGAACAAACTGCTTGCTCCAGGCAGGGAGAAAGCTTATGGAAATGATATTAGACCTTCAGCAAAGTGCACAGCTGCATCATACAGAAGCTGAGACTCAAACTGACAGGCAAATAAGCCAGATCACGGAAGGGGCCTCTGTGTGGCAGCTCTGAGCTACCAAGTGTTGGACAACTAGGCAAAAAGTGCAATGGAACAGGGCAGAAAATAGCACACTAACTTCAGGCAACTGTTGCTTTTTCATGGTGAGTCCAGATTTGAAATGTTGTTTGAAATGTAGCTGCTGTTGTTGTTTCTAAAAACCCTTCCGCTTTACCACAGCTATCCTTTTGCAAAGCTCATTGTGTTACAGATTATTTGTCCGGATGTGCACTTCAATTCTGAACGGTGCAGAAGTGTACAGGGATGGTCCTTTCCTTGCTGCTTGCATGCTGTTTTTCTTTGGCTTGCTTCAGGAGACAGGTCCAGTTCTTAAAAGCATGCGGTGTAGCTTCTGATTTGCAAAGAAATAGTTTTGCAGCTAGCTCTTGGTGTGCAACTGCACATAGGTGAATAAGTGACCGTGATTTCTGTGCACAGTTTTCTGCTGCAGCTTGAGCTTTGTGGCACCTCTCCATTGCTCCTTATTTTGCTGCCTTATCTTGAGAATGTATGGCACGGTCACTATGAAAAGAGCTTTGTGTTTGAATTCCTGGTGAGTCGAAGGGTCAGGGCCTATGAGTTATCTGCCTGCCAGCAAGACTCATTGCTGTGTCCCTTTATTTTTCAAGCTGAAATAGAAAAAACATGTGTCCTCATCCCTTTTATATAAACGTATTTTGAATTCAGATTTTACATGCTGTCCGTGTGTGCTTTGTTCCTTTGACAAACTTGGGTTTTGAGGGGAAGCCAGTTTTATTCTGTCCATATTTATTCTATTTACTCAAGCTTTCTTGCAGCTTTTTTGCATTCCTTTGTTGTGATGCACATAAATTTTTCTTAAAACAACATTCAGTGATTCTGATTTCTGCGAAGAAGAAACAAAGGATTTTATGCATATCTCTAAACATACCAGGGAGCTATCTAAATTTTAGGTAAGTTGCAAAATTATACAGAAGATAAGACTTTTGTAACTTTTGCCTCTCTTAAGGAGGGAAACAATACTTCTGGGTAAGTTCTTGAACAGATTGTGTTAGATGTACTAGTCATCTAGTGTAATGGTAGTAAATCTGATCTGAGCTATAATGTTATTTCAGTCACTGGCTTTGTTTGAAAAAGCTGCTGTATTAGTAGAGCAACAGAATTAAACATTACACGTTGACAGTAACATTAGAAATATGTTTGCAAAAACTGTTGAGTGGATGAAATTTAGAGCAATAAATCATCAAGGCATGTCAAAATTAATATGTATGTGATGTTTTAAGATGCTTGTGATTTAGAGGAGAAATGAATCTGTTTTTTCCTCCAACAGAAGCGTGTTTCTGTACAAAATGATCTTTGTTGTATCTTTCTTCAAATAAATAGTTTTCTTTTCAAAAAGTAAATAATCTAAGTCAGAAGGTGCAAGAAAAGTCTCAGAGAATTATGTAGCCTTTATTTGGAGCTAAAGGAAAACTGCTCATTTGGTAGGATAATTCCACTATGCAGTGTAATGAGTTGGTCAGATGAAGCCTCCACAGGTGGTGCCACTTGTTTCTTGACATGTCTTTCTAAGTTTGTTTGCTCACCTGAGGAAAAAGATGAAAAGGATGCCCTTTTAATGTGTGTGTGTGTGTATATATATATATATATATATACACACACACACATATAGAGAGAGCTTCAGAACTGGGTTGATCTGGTGTTGCAATCCCTTTCAAATGCAGAAGGTCAGGTTGTTTGTCTATTGTGCTAATTTGCCAGTCTGAGCTCTTGAATTTGCCCATGAATTTTGGAAAAGAAAACAAGAGAAAAGGAAAGAAAAAGGAGGGAAAGTTGTTTCAAAGAAATGCTAACCAATACAGGGTGGTAGGTGATGATACAATGTAAGATGATTTAAATAGACATCATGCTTCTTGTTTTCTTTTTGTGAATTGGATTCCTCTTTATTTTGACATGGGCAAAACCTTAGGCTTTCTACAAGAAAATCATGTCTGTGTCCCTAGTTCAATTAAGAATATGCTTTTCTTTTAAGAGTTTCAGGGTCTACTTTACAGGAAAGAAATGTGTCCTCTGATGTGGCATAAATATATGACACCTGCTGAAGTGCTCTTTACACCCTGAAAACCTGACAGTAGAAGAAACTTTGAGGAGCCATTCTCCTTCCAGCTTTGGTAGCCTGCAGCACTGGGAAGCTGGTGGCCTCTTAGTGGTGGCAAGGGGCTGGGGGCACAGGGATGGTGGGCATGCACCGCCGCCACCTCCCGGGGGGTACACAGGCAGGGGACCTGCCCTCCCTGTGCTGCTGTGATTCCATTGGTGAAATGAGGCACCGGTGCTGTTGTGAAACCTGATTAGAGGATTATGGAACATTTCTTCACGCTCTGATGACTGGCCTGATGAAGGGGAAAGGGCTTAATGAGGTGGAGAAGAATTTACTGATGATTTTCTGCTTATATTTATCGTTAAAAGAAGAATATAATCTCCCAATGGCTGTGTTTTACGACTCAACAGTAATGACAGGAGTGATGATTAACATTAGTATTCTTACTGGCCATCTAAGATGCACTTTTGATAGAAGACTGACAGAAAATATTGTGGTTGCCAGGAAGTTTAAACATGACTAATATACTTCTAAATACTACTAGTTTTGTTTTGAGAACCAGTATATAATACTGAAATACTGAAACAGCATATAACTCCTGAAATAAAAATCTGTGGCCCTAGCAGGGGAGAGTAACATCAAAAGAGTAAATGGGAAAAATGCAGGAGAAAGTGATCAGCAAGCAACTTAAAACATAAAAATGTGTCACAGCAGAGTGAGAGAAGCAGTCTGTGCTGACAATATCTTTCTTTCTAACAAGTGGAACTCAAACTATGTTTTCCATATGGAGGCCCTATGAAACCCATTCTTTCAAGCTCTAGCTGGAAGTTCAGGAGGAAAGGAGAATTTCCAGGAGTACCAAGTGTAGGCCTAGCTATCCTCCTGCTGAAGTCAATGAGAATTGCATAAGAATAAAGCAAAAACTGTACTATCTGATGCTAAATAAAATACAGGATTCTCCAAATTCTTTCCCTGTGTATTTTTTTTTCCTAGTCATTTATAAGTTTCTGGAAAAACAAACAAACAAGAAATTTAGCAGGATCTGGAAATATAATCCTCTTTTAGGTTACATCAAACTATTTCCTTTGTATCACTTTGTCATTTTTTGGAATGTATTTTTTGGCTTGTTTTTTTTTGTTTGTTTGTTTGTTTGTTTGTTTTGTAGTCACAAACCACAGGTGATTATTTTTCTTTTTGTTTAAAGAATTATTTTAACACTATTTTAAGCAGCAGAAGTGGGAATAAATTATACTTTTCCTGTGAAAACTGCAGTAAATGAAACAAATACAACAAAAGGCTTTGAACAACAATTTGTGGAACAATTTGATCAACAGGTAGATTGTAGCTTTTTTTTTTTTTTTTTTTTTTTTTTTTTCCCCAGAGGGCTTAAGTTTTAACAAAAAATCTAAATAATTTTATAATGGATATGTTAAATTATAGCTATTATGTACCTTTTGGCAGTTAAGTGCTAGGCTACTGTTGTCCTTGCTCTGAGGATCATATGCCAAACTGGGCATTGCACATGAATAGCACTGAGGGTCTAGTCCTTTGAGAGCCCAGTGCTGAAAGAACTTATCCTGTGCACATTTAGCTGGGTGCAGAGAAGTGAAAGCACTAGAAGTACTGTTACCATCTTGGAGCATCTCACATGGAGAAGGAATGAACCCCCTCTTCATTTTCCCAATTCAAGTCTTACCAATACGCAATTTTGATGTAGATTATTCATTTTAATGCTTCTGTTGGCTCTGTCCCCCAGAATGGTTTTGATTTCATACTGAATCAGAGTTTGAGAAAGACGGAATACCTCTCTGAAGTGTTCAGAATGAATAGGGCTTGTGTAAGTTTTATATGTATGTTGCTATATATATTGCTATATACGTGTATATGTATATAGTTAGTAATACAAGGAGATAACCTCTTTTTTACACAAAGCCTTCCTAGACTTGAATTTGTATTTGGCAGCGGGCTGTATTAACTCAAAATTCATGTGTTTTTTTTTTTTTTTTAATCTTATGCCGCTTATACATCAGTGTGATAATTCAACAGCTTCTCTCCCAGTGTTATCACCAGGAAGCTGTGACTAGCTGGTACATGCAACTCAGCTACCTGGTCAGGTGGCTGCTCTCAGGCAGGACAGGCAGCAGTAGTAGTGACCTCCTTCTGGTTTACCTCTAAGCTTCTTTTTTCTGCTCATACAATTATGTTCAACAACCTGTCATTCTTGTTATAGAATCACATCAGATTATGCAGTGTTTGAATTTTTTGACATATCAGCAGGTCTTGGGGGATATAGCTTTTTAACTTTTTTTTTTTAAGTAGATATTTAGAAAATGCCATAGAAAACCACTAAGCCACACTTTATTCTTATTAATATTACCTACCAGGGAACAGTGGGATTGTAACCCACAACATCTTGACTTTATTTAGTCTACTACACTTTTTATATTATTAAGGCTTGAGTCATACTACATTTTTTTAATATCATTCTTAGTTTAATGTATTAATCCATAATAATTTAGCCTAAACTTTGGCTAAAACTGCTCCCTCAAAAAGTATCTCTTTCTGAAGAAAAAAATATATAATGAATAAAAATGAATATATATATATATATATATATGATGAGCAAAAGCAATAGATAATTATCTATAAGCAAAGATATTTTTTTGGAAAAAGGGGATTTAACTAAACTTACCTGATTATACTCTATTTAATAATTATATATTAAATCATGTAGTGTTATTACTATAAACAGAATTTCTTTGTGCCCAATCTTTTCAGCTATAAATTGCAATTAGTCAAGCATTTTATACATGGTTTGATATTTTGACTGCAAAGAACCCTTCTATTGTTGAGTGGACTCCCAGAGGAGAAACATGACAACAGTTCTTTTCTGTTAGCCAAAACAGAAACATCAAAAACTTTAGATGGAAATTTGGAAATAAGCCCCCCCCCCCCCCGCCCCATGAGTGGGAATTTGTTCTTAAGACAGTCCAGTTCTGAACTGTTGGAAAGACCTTCCATTCCAACTTCACACATCAGTTTCATTGAATGCCTTGATTTCAGTTTAAGTATTTGAAAATGTAGCCCTTCTTCAAGACTTAAGAAACAGAAATGCAGTGACCAAAACATTGACATTATCACCTTCTCTGTCATTCTGCTCTTACTCTGAGTTTACTACTGCGTTAAGAAATTCTAAAAGTTTTAGCCTGCATTTAGATGTAGAAATCTCAAGGAGTTTTCTAATTTCCTTGTAGTCTTGGGCAAATCACTTTAAACGTGCAATTTCTTACTGCTAGAAGTAATTTTCTTGTATTTTTTTTTTTTTTTTTTAAGTAATATGTTCCTTTATAGCTTCATCTATATGAATTTGATTGTATGCAGGGTTTCTTGTATATTTTGTTTCTTAAATCTGCAGATCTAATTTTCTATTTTGTATGTACAATTATTTACATCTCTTTGGATATGTCTAAGTGTCTAAAACTCTGAAAGTGAGGGTCCTGTATTTTGAAGTGCTAAGTATAGTGCAGGTTGCACTTAGTGAGATACTAGATTCCTGCCATGTTGAAAATTAGGTCATTTGTCAGTTTCTAAAAATGCATTTAAGAGCATAATCTTAGAATATATAAAAAACAAACAAAACAAAACAACATAAAAACCCTTTGCCTAGCCATTCAGACAGCTTGTGAACTTTCACTTTTTCAACAGTATTTAAATACCATTAAGTATTTAAATATTTCCTATGTCTCTTATTTATTTATTTATTTATTTATTTATTTATTATGGAAGCGAGGCTTTTATGAAGGTTTGACTGTTCTTTACTTTTGCCTCCTCTGTGGGTTTTGAACCCTTTTGTCTCTCAGTTAAGTTAGAAATATGATTAAGTTTCAATCATGTCTTATAAAAATCCGTGGCTGTATGAAGGAAAGAAACCCAAATCAGTGCCAATTTTGAGGAAAAGGCAGGCAGAACATAGCTGTTATACATTCTGTTTGGCAGTGGCTCAGTGGCCAAACAAAATGTGCGTAGTCCCAGACTAGTCACAGCACAGTTTTCTCCTGCCAGGTGACAGTGTAATAGGCAATGTGCAGAGATCTGGGTATTTGCAGTAAGAAGAAAGATTGTGGAGTTACAGAGCAAAGAGATTAAAACTGTAGGAAAACAGGTTTCAGTCAATCTGCAGCTTACAGGGCAACTTGGGTTTGCTGCTGCAAAAGAATAAAGGACCAAATGCTGGATCTTAAAAGGATGTAAATAGGTTTAGAAAAAAAAGAACATCTTGTTTGCCATTTTTTCTACTTACTGAGCATTTTATCCTGTATAGAAAAAAAAAAAGTTACTATTTCAGTCATCACAGGCTTTACTGAATATATGAGACTCATAGTAATCATATGAATTCATACATGTGAGATGTCCAACTGCAATTAAGTTCTATATAAGTAATAAGATGTGGATGCTGAGATGCTAAGTAAGATGACAAAACTCAAGATAGAGGAAACCTTCTTTTTCAAACTGGGAGTTTAGCCAGAACTTCATTCTTATCCTGGCTCTGTTGAACTTAGTGTAAATGTGTTTAGGTGGGGATAAAAGCCTGATTTTAGAGCAGTTCAATATTTTCTGTTTGTTTACATTTACAATGGCTGTGTCCCACTTGCTTATTTCTGTGGACCTTTCTGAAGATAAGAGTTGATGCTTATCTATTCTTTTTGTATAAGTAATACAAATATATAATATTCAGTGGACATGAATCACTTTTACCTTTCATGATTTCATTGATTACGTGGATAGTTTCCTAAAATGTTGGATCTAAGATAATTGTCTTTTTCCTAAAATCATTTTTGATAAGAGAAAACACCAAATAATGTTTGTTAGTATGCTTTGTTTTATAAACAGAATAATCATCAGCAATCTCTAGTTTATTTATTAGAGAAAAATAGTAACCTGTGACATTTGGGTATCAGATGTCTTCTATGAACTGTTTCAGAAGGGTACTAGTTCTAATATCCTCCTGAGAAATTTTGATGATAGGAATGTTACCAGTAGCAACAGGATATTCTAATGATTCAGGTCACTCTGCAAACAGTGTCCATTCAGCAATAAGTTTCAGATGGAATTTGTAACTGTAGAAAAGAAGTTATTAGTGATGAGGATGAACTGCATACTTTGAAATGCTGAATAACACCACATACCTATTTTTTAAAGCAAATAAAAGCGAAATGTTAAAATCCTATGATTCAGCAATAGTGCAGGATTCAGTACAGTACAGGTTCAGTACAGTAAGTTTTCCCTGGATCCCTTTTTGCCCCAGTAGCCCTCTGTTTCTTATTCATTTCAAGTGATCTTAATTGCAGCTGTGATCCTGAAGGCTAAGTGCTTCATTTTTAAGCAACTGTGCTTCTAATGTGATGTATGTTCTTCGAGATAGGGATTATAAACCTGAAAGTTCATGGTTCTGTGTGAGAAGTTTGGTTTTGGCTAGGAACCTGTTTTATAGAAGCACCATTGCTCATCAGTGACTGTGCTGTGGATACCAGGAAAAAGAGAAGAAAAAAGAAACAGAAATGAAAACAATCTAAAACACTTCTGCTGATCATAGTAAAGATACTTCAAATTCATTGTAATCTGACAGAAAAATAGCTTAAGAGCAAAAATGCAAAATTCTGTTTAGAAGATGGAAAATTAGACTTAATTCTTTTGCAGTGAAATTTGTGTTCATGTGGATTTCACTAGACATAAGCACTTGCAAATAGTGATATGTTTTGAGCACTTGGTCCACTGTTTAATATAAAAAATAAATAATATATAAAACATGCTATAATTGCTGTGTATGGGAAATGTTGTGTGCGTACTGCTTGCAAAACTGTTGTTGCATAGGTATGAGATTGCCATTCAGCAGTACATCTGCAGACTCCCCTGTGCTTCTGAACTTTACTGCCAGCAAGAAGCTCCTCTGGCGTTTAGTGGCTCTTCTCTGATATCTGCTGGGCATACAAGTTCAATGCTCAGGGCATCAGTCTTTTCCTCTCTTCAGTTAGAGGGGCAGTTAGAGTTTGAGAAATGTCTCAGAGCTCTTCCATTCTTACAGGTGGTAATTCAGAAAATGAGGCTGCTCTGAAAGTGGTATATGAAGGTCTTTTCGTTGCTTCTTTCTGCGAATTTCCAAACACCTTTTTTAGTGGGTATTACAATGGGGCTTCTCTGAAGGAAAAGATTCTTCAGTATGTGAAATAGCAAATTATTGCTTCCAAGCAAGTTTTTCTGTCTCTTCAGTGCTCCCCCATTTCATGTCCATTTAGAAACCAGGAACCAGACCAGTAGGTGCTTTTCCTTTTAGCAGCATGTTGTGATGTTAGAACTTCCTGCAAAATCATGTTTCATATGTTTTTTATACTTTAATCACATTTTTTAAAAGTGCTTCCAGATGCAAACGTGTATTTGGTTAGTTTACTGCACACTCTTATATAATGATAAGCTGGTAAGGCCTTCATCCAACACCCTTTAAATCAACATGTGGCTTTCTGTTGACTTCCAAAAGCTCTGTTTAGAGCTGTTGGACTCTTAGTGTTGGTATAGTCAGCATATTCAGGCCACCAGTTTTCTCGGAGTTATTAAGTAACAGTACAGTAGTTACAATAGTTACAGTAGCTAAGCAATCTGAAGGCTTCTACTGAAAGAGGAAATGCTTTTCCTTTTTCCTTCCTCCTCCATGAAACAGACGTCTCCTCATGCTTCAGTTAGCTCTTGTCAAATGCAGGTGAAGCATCCATCCGAACAGAGAGGCTCGAGTACAAGCAGAGGGCTTCCATATTTCTGTGCAGGAAATGCTACTGCGTGCACAGCAAGATCAACTTACTCTGGACTTGAGAAACCCTCACGCAAATGCACTGTAGGTGCTAATGCAGGAGGTAATGTGCTTTTATTTTCCTTTTTTTTCCCCCCTCTTCTGATTGTGAGATTCATGCCTGCTCATGGCATCCCTTTACTAGAGGCTCTTCTGCTTTCTCTCTAAGCAGTCCTGACACAAGTAATGCTGCTACGGGAAACAGGCCCCAGGAAAAGCATGGGATGAGTTCTGTGCATACATGCAATAAATGGCTGGAAGTGCATGTAAGATAGATGTATCACACTTTGGTTTTGTCAAAGGCTCACTCCCAGTTGTGGTTCACCCATTTTCCGTTTCTGAATAGGAACCATCTGCAAAAGCAATGACCAGCAAGTTAGCTACTGCTAAATCTGCTTCTGTAAGAAATGCAGCAGACAAATATAGAAAGGTGACAAAGCGAAGGAAGCTCTGTGTAGTGCCCCTTAAGTCTGGATTGTGGGAGGCAGATGAAGGTGTTTATTTCTACAGGACCCCTCTTGAATGTCTCCTGGTTCAGAGTTTGGGCAGTTCCCTAGAAAATCCCGTATCCTAAACAAGAGGAAAGCTGTGGAATAGGTATCTGAGACCTGTGGAATAATTTCCTGGAAGGACTGAAGGCTTGAACAAACACAAGTTTTCAGCTCGTAGGCAGGAAAAGCAAGAACTTGGAAGCTTGTCACAGAGGTAAAATAGCAGTATTTTGTAAAGGCTTACGAAGTGAAAGCTAGGAAAATGAAACTTCACTTGATGTATGTATTCATAGTCAACAATAAACTAGGAGAGTCGGGAACAGATTGGTGGCAAAGTCTGTTCAGATCATGCTGTGCAGGGACATTTGCTGGTAGCTTGAGGAAAATCTTCAACAAAAAGATTGTGTGAGAGATGCACAGAAATGTTCATCATTTATCTGAATTGCTTCAAATGTGGTAAGGTAAACTCAATCTTGGCTTAGAGGCTGCATGATGCTGGAGTTTTACAAAAAGCAGATTTTATTTGGTTCACTCAGGATGCCTCAAATATTGATGAACTGGAAAGGACTGTGCCAGTACTTCTGTCATATGTTGACGGAGAAAAACATGTACAACAGAAACGTACTGTGCAATGAATCAAGTAACACAGTTTCAATTCAGATCACAGCCCTTTGGGTAGATTCTGTATAGAGCAGTTTTACCCTCTTAGAAGTGAGTCACTAGAATAGCTCTATAAAAACAAGAAATAACAGAAGCCTGGTAATTAAACATGCTGAATTAAAAAAAAAAAAAAAAAAAAAAAAAAGTTATTGCAATAAGATTGAAACACTTAAAATCTTTTCAGTTAGTCTCACACTAGTCTTTGTGCACCGCTGGCATTTAAATTAAAACCAGTATGTTTCCATAAATAGAGAGGTTGGTTTTGATGAAGGCTTATTTTTTTATTATTTTTTTTTATTATTTTTTATTATTATTTTTTTAATGAAAACAGCTTCCGGTTGAAATAGCTGACTGCATCTATAAAGCAACTTCTTTGAACAGTATCCTGCTGGCATACTGTTGATGACAATAAAGCCAAATATAAGTACTGAAAGATATCTGGAAATATATGTATGCATATATGCTTATATATATAACTGAGGATTGGAATTAATTGGAAAACTCAGTGTATCTAATTCAAATGCAGATGCAGTCCTATGATCTTTTTCCCCCAGGTCTGACCAAACAGCTATATTTACAGTTCCTTGATAGTGTAGATGACAAACACAGCCCACTGTGCCATGTATGCACAAGGCCCAATCTGATCAGCATACAAATGCAAGACTGCTGCAGTACACATACTGGTGTGAAGATCTACAGACAACTGCTGAGAATGGACACCTGGGATGATGTGTAGTGCTAACATAGGCTGGAAATCATGGGGCAGAGATCCAGAGAATTTTCACATGAAGATTTTTGTTGTTTTTATTTTTTTTTCTGTTTTTTTTTTTTTTTTTTTTTTAAGAAGTATGTCTTGGTGTCATCATTTCACAATACCTTCCTTAAAAAAAAAAAAAAAAAAAAGACCACTACCACTTTTTACTATATAATTATTCATATAACTAAGCTTAGGATGGCTTTGATCTACTGATTTGTCCCTGCTTTTCAAGTTCTACAACAAGCAAGTAAAGCTGGTTTGTTTACACGTACATTTAAATTGGATGCTGAGGCAATCTTCCATCAAAATACTTGTATTTAGGAAGGAATCATTGCTGGAAGAAACATATTTTTTTTTTAAAGATGTATTGTGGTAAAATAATAAAGACAGACATAAATTGCAAGTCTGAATTACTAATATGTCTACTTTTTTAGTATGTGTTCAGAGAGGTGCCTTTGTTGGCACTTTTCAGTCAGTTGTAGTTGCTGGCAAGATCCATTAGAGGCTCTGTTTTCAGATACTTTGTTTTCATTACTTTGCTTTCACTGTTGTACTTATAAACATACAATAAGATATATTTGCAAGGAGCATGAATTTTATTCTTGTGTATGATTACTTTGACAGAATCCATAGAGCAGCTACTATTTTATAAATGGGTTATGGTTATACAGAGAAAGCAAGTATTTACTGTTTCTCATCTTATATCGCTAAACATGTTAATATCTACTATGCTTCTAAACTTGGGAGAAAAATATAATTTGGGACAAAGAAGGTTATTTTTACATTTTATTTTCATTACCTTTTAACCACAATAGTAATCCTTTTCTGTATCTGAAATACTTCTGCTATTAAGTAATGTATTTTTTTTTTTTGCAATTGATTTACTTATTACAGCAAATGGTGAAATATCCTGCTGCTTCAAAATTACCACATGTGTACAGCATATGGTATACAAGTATGTGTGTATTTATATAGAAAAATCACCTTAAAAGGTCATCTGATTTCTCTGGTCCTTACTAGCTGAAGGTAGCTGAACACATGATAAATGGAACAAAAATGAGAGAGAAGAAAATAACTGGCAAATTAATCAATAAATTGATAGACAACAGTGAAAATATCTGTTGATATTTGTAGTGTCTGGGATAACAGTGAAAGGGTTCAGTACCTCTGATGCTTTGTACTGTTTTTACAATGCTTGTAGCCATAAACCTGCCTTAAAACACCAATTAAGCAGGGTTTATGACTGCTTTGTGTTACTGAAGTGATGCAAAAGATCAACACGTATCAATGAAACTAGCCTATTGTTTTTTCAAAACAAATCTGAGTAGCATTAGGAAGTCAGAGTGTCTTTTACTTTAAAAAGTTGCCTGCATGTTGGTTAATCCTCTCGCTCCCTGTAAATTAATGCCAAAAGAAGTTATTGGAATGAAATAGCTGGTGACAGGCTGTTTAGCCCATAAGGTTTGTTTGAATCACCTGGTAGCTGGAACGGGTAGGTGCTGGAGACTCAGACTGCTGTCCTAGCCAGAAAGAGCAATGGAGCATAGCTGGGGAGGGCCTCAGGCTTGGAGCTGGTGAGGAAGGTACAGCTGCAGGGTACAAGTGTGCAGGACCTGACAGTAAAGATTTAGATGTGGAGAAAATCTGTAGCTAGGAAGATGTTTGTGAAGATTTACCTTTGTTGTAGCTGATTCAATCTTGATCTAAAAGGGCCAAGGACAGAGAACCTGTCACCAAGTAACTGTTCCCTGCGTCTCTGGTCTGCATCATATATCGTGTGTGAACTTGTCTTCTCAAGCCTGTTTGTAAAGTTGCCTGTTACTTTTAAGAGCCTCCTGTCAAAATTCTTTTAAATGGTTATCAAGTTGGACATCATTTTCATAGGGCAAATGAAACTGCATTAAAGAGTTTGTTCCAATCCTTTATTTCTGAGGCTCTTCAGAGTTTCTTGAATTCATGATTTTTTTTGTTTTGTAGACTCCAGATGTTGATACAGTTTTCCAGCACTAGATGCTTAAAAGCCAAGTATACAGTTAATCCAAGCTCTCTAGTATTATTCCGGGTTCTTCCATGCAGGCCTCCAGGGATGCATTTTTCCCTTGGCCCTGACAGCACATCAGGAGCTCACATTCAGCAGAGTTGTGTCCATTCATAATGCCAACTCCTTTTAAGAATTGTTGCCCCCAGCAAAAACTTTCTCATTCTGCCAAGAGGACCCTACTATCTTGTTTAATTTATAGATACATAAATTGGCTTCCAGAATGAAGTGACTTGCCTAGAGGCTCACAGTGGCAGAGCCTGGGAGGAATCATCAAACTCCTAAATATCATTCTGTGTCCTTGCCAATGGACTATTCATTTACTTCCCCTGTACTTTACGTTCCATATGACTGAATATTTTCCCTGTTTCCGTGCATGAGCTGAAGCTGTACATGTGAACTCTTTTGGATTTGATCTGGTTCTATCTCATGAACAGAGTTTACTTTCAGGATTACAAGGTGATAATGCTATTTTTAATCATGTTTATTCTTATTATTACAACAAAATCTTATCTATAGGATTAATTATTTCCTGTAATCGTGTGATGAATAAAATATTAATTCCCCAGTATGTTACAGAATGCCTCACATCTCATTTAACCCACGTTAAATTCAGGATTATATTTCTTTTGTTGCCGCTGGGCCCTGTTCAGGGTGGTACTTCCCCTGCTTCCTCTGGAGAGCTGATATCATGCTGGTTTGTAACACTCATGTACAGCCCAGCCCTTTTCCCAGGGATAACCTCTGGTTATGACCATTTCAAATGTTTCCTCTTTTAAGTGCAACAAGAAGCAAATTATTTCAAAGAAAAAGATGCTTGAATCTGAAACCCACTTTATGGGCTGAATGCAGAGTATGAAGAGGGAGCCCCATTCTTCCTATAGTAGATTAATGTTACCAGTTTGACACCCTTCACCAAGGGCAGAAACTATCATTTCTCTTCTGAGGTGGTAGAAGACCACTCCCTGTACTGAGTAGAAAAGAAAGGCTAATTTTTAGGTATACTCAGCCTTTAAATGCTTCCGCTTGAATGGAGCAGGCACTTCATAAGGAAAAGCAAACAAACAAAACAAAATGAACAAAACTTGATTGCTTAAGATATCAAACTGGATATGAAAATAAAAGTTAACCCCACAGAAAGCTGAACCAACTTGAAGTTAGCAGTTGTTCTTAAATTTTTTAACTGTTGATCATCTTCCATGCAAAGAAGGAGGCCTTTTCCTCTATTCTTTGTTGTCATTTTCTCCAGAGACCCTTTGCTAAAGCAGCTGTCCACTGTAAGTAATATGGATCACAAGTCTGTGGTCAAATGTGTGCCCATCCATGGTGGCTCCAACCACAGGCCCAGGCAGCGCAGCACAGCGGTGTCAGATGGCGCTGCCTCAATGTGGGTGACATGATGTAGATGGCAGTAGCTCCCTGGTTTTGGTAACCTGCCATCTGTGGTGATCTTTAACATCTCTTGCCATGCTGAAGGGAAGAAGGCAGCAACGACAAGTTATTATGGGTGTGAGGCACCTGGGCCTTTACGGAAGGCCCTGGCAGAGTGTGGCATGGCTGTCTGCCACCAAAAGCCCAACCCATTTACTCCATGGTGGCTGACAGGGCCAGCTGGGAGCTGAGGTGCTTTCTTGGGGTAGAGGCAGGTGCCATGTCAGGTACCAAGAAGCCCAGGGCCAGCATGAGCTGCTACAGCCCTGTATCATGTCCCATGAGAGGCCTGGCTTTGGCACCCTTTGGCATCCTGGTCAGTATCAGGCCTGCAGCATTGCCACTATGGCAGCCTTGGTGGTGGCCATGTCCCGACTGTCCCTCGTCATCCAGCAGGGACCTGAAGTGGGATGGGGGCTCCCTCACTGAGCCCTCACCCTGTGCCAGGCCCCCTGCTCTGACCTGGACCCTCCAGGATGGGGGACACAATGACTGGCATGAGGGAGATAAAGAAGAGCAAGGCCAGCAAAGAGGAGCTTTTCCTCTCATGAGACTTCTCAGTTTTGGGGCTGGCTGGTGTGAAACATTATCCTGTGGAAGTTCCTCAGTTAAAAAGGAAGTGCTAGATACATATGATGGTGCAACTGCATCAGCAGCACTTGGAGGATTAAAATGATGACCCACTGGAGCAAAACAGGACAGCGAAGTGTAAGGCTGAAGAGACATTTTAGTCAATAAAAAGTCATTGGCTTTTTGGAGGTATGTAGAAATGTATTTTACACTACTCAAAGGGCTCAGTTTTCAAAGCTGTAAATCTGTTTTTTATACTTTAGCTTTTTTTTTTTTTTTTTTTTTTTTTTTCACATACCAGGTAATGAGCCCTTATGAAATTAGAAAACTGAACCTTGTCTGGCTTGGGTAAATAAAAAGATTGGCTTGCCTTTAAAAGATTGATTACTTTTAAATTACTGTGAAAGCTCCTTTTAAACAGGTCAATGCAAGCAAAAAAGTAAGCAAAGCTACTCCTTTTACCCCCTTTGTTAAGAGTAGCTTTAACATTTTTGGCATAGGTTTATGGTCTGGAGCTTAAGATAACATGCTACTAACACATTTCTAAAATGATACACATTTATTGTGAATGGAGTCGAGGTGTTACATGTAATGAAGTTTTATAAATTTTCCTTTCTAGATACAGGAAAGGTCTATAACACAAGATAGGTCTTGGTTGTAACATCTGTGCAGTTCAGAAGCTGAAGTTTTGTATATCTTAATAAGTTTTATTTTTCCTCTTTTTGTCTTGGAAGAAAGGAGATGATAATGTTAGCATCTCCATTTCTGAGAAGAGAAAGAAAATGATGATCCTTTACCATCTTCTTTTTTTTTGTGACCTACTTTCAGAAATTTCTGCAGATTAAACAGCCGGGGAGAGATGAACTAATTTTGGCAGGGAATTCTGTAACAGTTCACAAAGGGTGGGTTCGATATTAGTGCATTGTAAGCTATTAAGCATGGACAGTAAGTACAGTTCAATATTAAGCATTCAAGACACTATGGTAAAGAATCTGCTGAGAATGCTCATACACTAGGGTAGGTGCATCCTGGAAAATTTGAATCTGAGATATTCTAGGAATTAGGTAACTGGAAGTTAGTAGCAGAGGTGGCATCAGCAGATAGTATAAAACGTACCAAGGTTCAGGCAAGGGTTTTGCTTTTAAAATTTGAGCATTGGTCTCTTCCTTACTGTTTATCATAGAATAATAAATGATCATGTTAGACTGCTTAACAGTAAGGTCCAAACTTTGCAGGACAGCCTGTGTAGGGGCCTGATTCACAAAACCAGTATTTAATAGAAAAGTCAAGCATATCTATTCATACATCTTACACTCTGCATTGTTCACATTTTGTAACTGAGGTTTGCTGCTACAGAATAGTTTACACTGCTTAAAGTAGTCTGTATTGTAATCCATCCTTACTTGTAAAGATAACACAAAGTTATTGTTTTAAAACATGAACGATTTTATAGAAAGTGTTCTGGGGACTGCTTTCTGAGCCCATGTGTACATGACTCCTATCATAACACCAGTGAAGTAGAAGAACAGAGCCAACTGAGAGACTGATCATATGAAAGCAGATTATGCCTTGCTGGTATACCACAGAAGTTTGATATCTTCCAAGAAGAACAGTCTGACAGGTCTAATACAATAGAAAATATACATGTACTGCCAATCACCAGAAATGAGAGAGGAGGTAGAGCAGCTGAGACTGAGATGAAAATCAATACAGCAGGTTAACCTTGCTGTAACATGTGAAACCTTCCTATGCTCTGTGTTTTCTTCTAAGTAAATCTCAGCACAACATGCCTCCCATCTCCCACTAAGTTTCTCTGTTGTTACTTTCCATCATGTTTTGTGGGCAACACAGGTGCATAGTGATATTTTTCATAGCTGCCTCTCTGGTGGTTTGTGCTTGTTCTCCAAGGCAACAAGGCTCTCCAAGGCTCTGCTGAGCCTTCAGTACCTTTCCAGAAGGGAGGTACCAATGCCCAGGGCATTGTTACTGCTTGCATCTTCACTTGTTGGTGCAGAGGAGATATAGATCATATAGAGGAGGCATAGATCTGTGCTGTGGAAGCACTTACTCAGGGCATGGATTGCGAGAGCTGAGCCCAAAACTCCAAAGGGAGTTTGTCAGGACAAAAGTAAAATAGAGCTGACTCTCAGCTCATGCTGGCCTCCCAGAGGCAGCTGAGGCTTGACGTCTTTGGCCCCGCAGATTGCCAAAGAGCAATTGGACGCAGCATGAGGATTTAGAAAAATGAATAAATATTTGGGGAGCGAAGGAGTGGAAAGAGCATGCTTTACTATGTAACTTGTTTAAAAGACGGAGTTTGCTGCCAGAACTGTTTGCAGGTCAGTCATATGCCCAATGAGGAGTCCAGGGTACCTGCCTGTATTTAGTAGTTCTCTGCTTGGCTGCGATCCCGGGGCTGTTACAGATGTTTGGTGTACAGATATCTTTACAAATGACTTGTTTAAATTTCAAGCTGTAACACTGTCTAGAAGAGAAGAAAAGCTTTTAGAACTATGTTTCTAAAAACCTAGGAAACCACTGAATATTAGTTTCAAAAATCTCAAATCTCTACAGTTTGATTTAGCTGGTAGTCCCAGGTTTTGGGTTGATTCGTGTGGCGGGTGCTGCAGTGGACTGTGGCAGAGAGGTGACAGATGTTCACAGCAAAAAGTACCACTGGATCCTGCTGACAGTTCAGGTCAAAGCACCCTTGAGTACTCTGTAATAAGGGTGCATTTGTTTGAACCTCTAAGATTTATGTTTGCTTCATACTTCTGAAACCAAATTAGAGACTCTACGGTTTCATTACATCTTTACGAGAACAGCTGCATTATGCTGAGAGCTCATCAAAATCTTACAACTTTAAACATGGCTCTTTAGAGTTGATCATAATTAGTATTTAACGCATCATTTTGCTTGTTTACGTTAGCTAATATTACAGAGTAATAGAATGAAATCTGAAAAGCAGAATGTTTTATGCAGAAGACCTGATATCCATGCCTGGGGACACTTTCTTGGTTTTGACTTCTGATAGGTCCAGTCTGGTTGTGTGAACTGAATGTTCATTTATGATCAGAGAGCATACTGTTATAAACAAGCAGCTTCACTCTTTTTTCGCTCTTATTTTTATTTAATATGTTTTTATCTTTGGCAGGAGATGCATATGATATTCTGGTGTAGGTTTGGGTTATATACTTGACGTATAGTAGGTAGCACAATGAAATGCAAATTAGTCTTAGGTTGATTAAGGAGGTTTTTAAAATGAGAGCTTTCTTTACAGATATCACACGTTTTGATGAGGTTTCACTACATATTTTACTGAAATTACTGTTTTAGGGCTGATTGCAGGCTGAGACAGGTTGCAGGCCATCTGCTCAATATGTTTTCTGTGATGGCAGCCAGTTCCAGGTGCTTCAGTTTGGAGTCCCTATATTAGATGGCTGTAGAATAAAAAAGCCCCAGGGCAATGTCTACGAGGTCCATATCATGTTCTGTGTTTGCTATGTTACCTTTAGGAAAATATTTTGAAAATAGTTTAGTCAGAAAACAAACATGGTTTACTTCATACATATCAAGAGACTGGCAGTACAAAAGACCTCTCTATGGCCAAGCTTTTAGGTACAGACAACTTACCAGCTACTCTATTATATCTTCAACTGGCTTTGAGCATGATCTACAGATATGATTTACAAGTTTTAAGTTTACTGAAATTGATTTCTCATTTCAGTAGATCAGTTGAATCAGTGCAAGAGCTGCCTTCTCTGATTAGAAGACTTGCATTTTTTAATGATAAAGCAAGTCTCTATATGCATTTGTTCATTTTGCAAGAAGACCTGTCCCTCAGAAAGTTAAGTTACTAAACAGCTACAGAAATACAGTATGCATCCTTTTACCACCAAAATTTTTATTGATTTTAGGTATTAATAATAATGATAAAAAAAAAAGTCTTGTGGCCTATGTTTGACTAGAATTTTAGTAAACTTTTTGCAGTCCTCCCGCATCAATAGCTTTCTTGAATCTTTTGGACTATGCTTTCAAAAGTCACAAGTAGGATATTTGAAAATGAAATTTAGATGCCAGGAAAATTATTTATTTTCTTTTTTTTTTTTTCTTTTTTTTTTTCTTTTTTTTTTTTTTTTTAAAATTTTATTATTATATATAGGATTTCATAGCTCGCTGGGACTTCCTGTAGTTAGGTGTTATTTGTATACCTCCATTTGCCACTTTTTTTGCAATATTTTTTGTCTCCCGTTCACTCCAGCATGCATTTATGAACAAGTGCATTTTCTTAGGTTTCTCTTTGACATTTGTATATTTTTTAAAAACTGTAGACGCTGTAACTTGTCACTCAAAATCCTGTAGAAGACCTGTTTTTGCTCCATCAATTCCTTTGAGGCTGACAGGGCAGGGCGGGCTGGCTGACTGCAGGGATTGCTTACGCAACCCAAACTGGCGCTCACGAAAGGCAGATGCCCAAGACGGTAGTGAAACTTTCCACTCGGAGCACAAGGGTGTCATTTTTCCTTTCTCCGTGTTTCTCCTCCTTCCTCTGCCTTGTAAATATATTGGACAGCATTCACAGCTGGCTTAGCTGTTGACAGGGGAAAACTAATGCAGCTGTTTTTTTGGAAGCTTTTTTTTTTTTTTTTTTTTTTTGGTGAAAGTGAGGCTGAATGCAGGGTTATATTGTGTTGTAAGCATGGTATATAAAACAAAATGAAGCCAAAAGCTGCATGTATGACACATCTGACTACACCTCAACCCATCTTCCTTCTTTTGTGTTCTCTAAACTCAAAATGCAGATGTGTGAGAACATCCTGACAAAATCCAGTTCTACCCAAATCTTACAGTTTTATATTGTGATTAGGTCTAGTTGATGTTTGTGCCTTCAGTAAAATACTCTGCAGGTCACTTGGCGCAGCTGTTTGTTTCCTTGATCTGTATTCCTGTCCCCTCTTCTCTCAGCAAGTACCATCAAACTCTCACAAAACTGTTTTAAACTTTTACCTGCTCAGAAAATCACTCTGGTGGTTCTTATTTCAACAATATTAACAAAGCTGTCTTTGAAGGAACACAAACCCTCTGACAAGGAGCAGTGCAAAGAGTTTTGCTAGTCCCAGTACTGAAAGCAACTTGAAAAAGAAATTACATTTTACTTCGCTTCTAAGATAGAGGAAAAAGTCTTTGCAATGTGAATACTTAAGTAAAATGTAGAGGAGATATACCATTCCATTCAACTGAAGTAAAGCAAAAAGCTCTGAATACGTTTTGAGTTCTCAGAAGGAATAGCACAAAGGTGAGAGATGTGTGGCTTACTTTGGGAGCTTTGCTGTGGGTTGCTAGCAGTGGGTCTTGAATTCGTTCTGGTATGTTCAGTAGTGGTGGACAGCAGGACTTGGTGGAGAGAGACCTGAGCAGAGATAAGAGGACCTCCTGTGTCCCTTCTACAAGGTTTTAGCCTGCTTCTCTTTGGCAGCAGATCGTTGATTCGTGCCATGTTCTCTCTCTGATGCTGGGCTGATGACCCTTACTGCCTCTTCATGCTCCCTTTTAAGGAGACCACATTTCTTAAGGGCAGTGTTGAATTGGAAACAACTTTATGGACTTGCTTTTTGTTATGCGAATTAACTACTTGAACTACTTGTCTTTCTGCTGTGTTTATGGACTTGCCTGTTCCTTATATGAAGCGGTTTAATTAGCTGTGTCCGTTCCAGTGCTCGCAGAAAGATTTACAATGGTTGATCTTTGCTGATATTTCCACCCCACAATCTCCAATTTTATGTGGTGTTAGCCCTCCACAAGGGAATATCACATAAGTGGAGATCATGCCGTGATGAGCTCCCAGGGACTGTGGCATGTCTATGTGTGTATATGTGTGTATTCTTTTCGCTTATAACTATATACTATCTGCAAGAAATACTGTAGCTACATTGGACGTGATGATATTTCAGATTAATTCTCCCTCCATGTGTTTGGCTTAAGTTATAGGTTATGCATTGCTTCTTATTTAGGGGGAATAACATCTGGTGAATATCAGAAGTAAAATGCCGATTTAAGAAATACTTAAACTATTTTGAAATATTAAGTGTTACAAATATTGCCTTAATAATCTTTTATGTTTCTAGCATTATTAAAACAGTCCAGATCGTTGTTTAAGATCTCTTATTTGCTATTTGAAATATACTCCAAGTTTATAAATCAAATAGAAACCCCCAGTTTGTAGAACATTTTCCATCAGAATTTTAAATATTTTTCTCGCTTTTGATTTTTCTTCCTCGTTGGCCTTTGTTTACACCTAGTGACAGCTTTTCTGCTAAGTGTGTCCCCAAACAAAGTGTTTTTTGAAGGTACTTAAGGAAAAATGGTTATACTACAGATTTTTTTTTTTATTATTTATTTATTTATTTATTTATTTTTAAGAGTCTGATTTCTCTGCATCCTGCAAGGCTACAGTGTGTTTAAAGGAGATCTTCTGATATATTATAGAAAGACTGTAGGCCAATTTATTTATCTGGTAACTGAAAACATTTCATAATCAGAATCTGAAATGGACACAACCTTAATCACTATTTCAAGTGAGAATATACAGATACTGTTCTCCTTGTTGCAAAGGAATGTTAGGAAAATTTTTGATATTAAATTAAGCAAGATGTTAAGCAATATGGACTTTTAAAACTATTTTTCATGCTAAGGAGAACATTGTTTTTTTTCTGACTTATAATAACTGTTATTGATTTTATTTTGGCATATCTCATCTACTTTGACATGTAAATTTTCAAAAAGAAATATGAGGAGTTTGTGTGTTAATTGACAAAGTAGATATGGGGTATTTTAATATTCAAATGAATTTTGCCATAGTATCTTTTGATGGATTTGCCCTAGCATCCTAGCATCTATGCTTTAAGAAGAAAATTAATAAACAAATGAAAAAGAGTATTATCAGCCTCTTCTCAAAAAAGAGAGGTATTGAAGTAATGTAGAAATGCTTCATTCTTAAACAACACAGTCAGGTGAGCTCAGCCCAAGGACTTGGACTATGAACACATTTGGTGTGTGACTTCATGATTTAATGTCACTCTGTTCGCCCTTGTCGGCACAACTGTATTGAAAATTCAGGCGGCTTCAGTCCCAGTACCATCTAAGTTGGCCTCCAATTTGGTGTTCTTCTAGATTGCAAAACAGAAATTATACAAAATTAACAGACCTCCAGTCAAACTTAGTAAAACACATGCTTTTCTAACTACCTTTTATTGCCTTCCTTTTCTAGGTCTGTAGGGATTTTACACTGCATATCTGGAAAAACAAGTCACCATTTAAACACTAAGTCTACAGCGTGAATGGTAAGAGGTAGCTGTATTCCTGTGCTGTTACTTCTCAATTAGTATGAAGCTGATTACTTGGATGGAGGAAGTGGAATTCTAGTATCTTTGCTTGGACATTTCATGCTTTAGGTCAATATACACCTGAAAGAATGTTTTGGTTTAAAAGTCATATAAAATCATCCACCGCTTACTGCTTTTTGCTGGCTACTAAAAGCAGTAGAGATTCTTCAGTTCCTGTTGACATCACTGGTATTCCTTGGACTTTATACACAGGCCTTTTCTTGCACAGTGTTCTATTTTTTTAACATATGTAATGTTTCAAAAATATTCAGTATATGGTTGCTTATAATTCCTGTTCTGTATCACCCAGGTTTGCAGTGGTTTTGCTGTCAGGCTGGCAAGTGTTGTCTATGAATGTTACCTAGCATTTTCCACTCTAAGACCCTGCTTTCAATCAATTTATGGCAAACCATAATCATTTGAGTGCCATAAATTGCCATAATTCATCTGCTTCACTTTTTGCTTTTTCTTTCTGCCAAAAAAAAAGGATTCAGAAATTCATAGGAAAAACCTTCTTGCCATTAACATTCAGGCAAGCTCTTCTAGGAAGTGTCTTCTGCCCTTCTTTTAATGTATCAAGGCAGAAACGAAGGTGCGTTTTGTAGCACTAGAAAAAAAATCTTTTTTTTTTTTTTTTTTTTTTTTTGCATGCTCAGTGGAGAGCTCTAGACCTTCATCTGGAGAGTTTGCATTCTTTTTGCACTGAATAAACACCACCATAGGTCTGAGCAGAATATTATTTGCTGCTTCAGTCAGGAGCTGCTGCAGGCAAATTTGAATTTCAGTATGGAAGCCCAGAACCAAAAGCAGAATGACTGTATCTTTCCTGGGATCTCAGTGTCTGTGCTTCTGGACCTGACTTGAATGCAAACCAGACAGAGAAGGAGGTTCTTTAGGTTGGTATTCTTTGAGGGATGTTTATACAAGGACAGTGGGCAAAGAAATGGAGATATAGCAAAGAACTGACAAGTAGAATAGTGCATCACACATTAAGGTAGCACTTAGAGAAATTGATATTTATTCTAGTTATTCTGAACCCCAAGTCAGATGGTTTTCTACAGCAATAAATTGTAGCTGTTTATAGCACATGCTGAGCATACATTTTTATTTTAGGGTGGTGATAATTAATTACAACAGCTTCAGAATACTAGAATATAATCAACAGGAAAGTGATGACATCCATGAGGAATACTGACCGTTCCTCTCTGTTTTGAGGCCATTTGGAATTCATTGAAGGAAAAGTTGCTGGATCCCAAGCAACTTATCCCAAGCAGTGTTATGAAACACTGCTTCAGTGTTTCATAAAGGTGCTCTAGTTTGTTTTTGTTTGTTTGTTTGTTTCATGTTTCAGTAAGTCTTGCAAGGGCTTAGTTGGTCTGTCTTAGGTTTCAGCAGATTTTTGAAGACTTTGGAGCCACTGGAGTTTTTCATATACACCTTTTTTTTTCATGAGGATACTAATGGTGAATTCTGACAATGGCTCTGCAATCTGTCCAGCATCTCCTCTAGTCAAGGAAATCTGAAGGAACAAAGTTCAGAACAGAAATCCCTCAACCTACAAACTGATTTGCTTATGTTCAGCCATTTCTTGAATTTATGCCTAAATGAGAGGATGAGCAAAAGCTGGAATAGAAAGGATAGCAAAGACAGGCAATGGCAAAATTTGCTGCATGAATGACTAGAGTTGATTTATTCACATCTGTTACCGCATGTATTTGCAGTATGTCTAAGGGAGCATTTAGGGGTTTAGAATGCTATGAATCAAAAGAAAAAACTTCACAGAAGTGTCCCAAAATATTATTAAACATACTTAAACAGTGGATGCTTTCAATTCATTTTTAAGAATAAAAATCTTCTCCTTCGGTTGCTTGTGTATGAAGCCTCTAGCTACCCAATTTATCTTTGTATCCTGTTTCAGGATAAACCGGCCCTTTCAAAGCAGGCTTCTGAGATATTAAAGATAGTCTGAAACAAGCAATTTCCTAGAGAAGTAGCCTGGGAATACAAGCCCAGCAGAAAGCAAACAAGGAAGGCTGGAAATTAATCTTTTGGAGGAAAAGCCCAGTAGGAAAGAATGAAGATGCCCATCCTAACTCCCTAGTAAAAGATGTGCAGGATGATGCCTGCAAGGGATTGTGAGGAAGGGGAAAACACTTGGATGACATTTGGAATGTATTTCTCTTGAAACAAAATGTAACCTAAAACTCATGCCCTGAAGAAAATTAACTTAACTGCTATAGCTCATAGGAACTCTCTGAAACACTAGCCAGTGTATTAAACCAGTAATTTAGAGGTTCCTTGGGTATCTAAAAAATATATGAAGTCTTCAGGGCAGGGAAATATTTTCTAATACATTTGTATGTCATCAAGAATAATGCCAAGAAGTGCAGGTTCTATTTATGCCAGTAGGAGTGTTGAATGAAAGCTACTTTGTAAGTCTGTAGCTTACTTTCCTTTTAGGGTTTATGTCGTTTTGGCCCTTGAATTTGCTGGAGAAAGTTCATGATGTTAGCGTAACAGTTCATATGGTATCTAGAATCAAATGTGAAGTGATAAAGCCCTTCTGTCTAGCTGGCATCTATAGAACACAACAGATCAGTAAACAGTTAAAAACTGTCTTGTGTGTAGGAGCATTCATTGCCAATATTTGTCTAGGGAAAGGGGCAGGAACAGATAAGGAGTCTGGGAGAGGACTGCAAAGAGAAATTGCTCTTACTTGGCTTCCAAGGAATGATGAATTTCAGGGAAAGATGGGAAAGAATATGAACTGATGCATTCAGACCTGTTTGTTCCATTTTTTATTTTTTTTCCTTCCTACCTGAGCAAATAGCAGAGTGCTCTGAGGGGTTTGGTTCTGGTCATTGATTGCTCCAACTGCAATTGATGGCAGAGTATACCAGCACCTAACTGGAACCAGATGAGGAGACAGTCATGCCAGGTGTCTGGTCTGAGGGGATGCAGTCCAAGCCAGAGGGAGATGCCATTTTGAAGTCTAAATTAGGGTTACAGGACACGTCTGTTCTGTGGAATAGGATAAGGGGCGAAGGAGGCACTGCAGCCAGTACATCCACTCATCACAGTGTTGTGCAGGCTTACTAGCATGCCTATAGGAGAGGGGAAGCTCTGCTGATACCTGCCAAGGCTGAAGGAAGCTGGGGAGACTTTTCTTGGAGGCTTGTCTTGCCTTGGCATTATACATATGCATGGAGCCGTAACACTTTAACAGTTGATCTGATTTTGAATGTTGGTCCAGAACATCCCCTCGCCACCCATTTTCTGCTGTTAGAGGTGGTGGCCAGCATGGGCTTCTCAGTACCTGTCAGGGTTGACATGCTTACTGAGAACAAAAAATATTAGAAGTACTAGAAGTACAGTGCAAAGACAAGCTTTGTCTTTTGCCCCTACCCTTGCCACCACACACAAACAAATGTCTGGAAAATATTTTCACAATTCTCTGGCATAACCCCCCCCCCTTTTTTTTTTTCCTTTTTTTTTTTTTTAATTCACTGAGGTGAGGCTGACTGTCCATCACCAGGTCCCTTGCTTCATTTCAGCAGCAGGCCCACATTTCTCCCCGTCTTTCTTTTACTGTTGAAATACCTGTAGAAGCCCTTCTTCTTGCCCTTCACATCCCTTGCCATATTCAACTCTGGCTGGTCTTTGGCCTTTCTAACCCCATCCCTGCACACTTAGATAGTTTTTTAGTGTGTATCTTCATTCAGAAAATATAATCTTGGACTGTCAGGAATATGTGAACAGTATCTATGGGGGAATATATGACTTGAGTTGATGACTTAAGTTAAATCCCAAAACCCAAATAACATAAATATGTTACATGATAAAAATAACAGTAATAGTTGTGATCTAAAAATGAAACCTATTTCCTAGGCAAAACTTCATATAAATATTTTTCTGTTCTGTAAGGAACATGCCTGACCTGCGAATGATATACATATTTTTGTTGTGTATTTGCCGTGGTTTCTTTCTTTGTTCTATTGAGTTGATAACGAGAAGATTAACTTATGATCCATGCCTCCTTAAGTAAAGCATCTAGTTTTCCTTCATTATTAACAGTTAATGTTTTTTAGTTAAGTGTTATGTAAATCATGGCCAGATATTCGAGTAGGTACTAAGTGCACTTCCTTCTTTCTTAGATGTATTTGAACTGCTTACAAACAGACCTACCAGATTTCTTTGATAAATAAAAACATATCTGTTCTAGGTGCAGACTTTGTAGGTGAAAATATAACCCAGATCACCTTTGAAAAAGGTTTTATCTCACTTTTCTAGAATGTAAGTGCATAGTGAGAGATGTGTCCCCAGACTACAGAAGTAGTTTCAGTTTACAGCTATCTTTATCCATCCTGCTTTATAAACAAAAGTCGAAACATAGGTAGGTCTCTTGGTGGTCCTTTTCTGTAAGCGACAGAAGCTTTTAATCTTTATCTTAGTTTAATTTGTGTCCAATATTCTGCATGGTTGTTTGATATTGTCAGTCCTATGCTGACGTTAAAGTTAGGCAATACCTGCTTACTCATTATCCTCTTGAATGCTCTTAAGTGAATGTGGTTTCACTGCATTTATGGAGAGGATCAATTAAGATAATCTTGGATTAATCCCATTACACTCTTTGGTCTTGTTTATGGCTTTCTTTGTTGCCGAATTCACACAAACTGTGAAAAGACAGTATCCTGTTTGATCCTGTTTGTGGTACTGTCATTACCATTTGTTACAGAATTCCCTCCCCTATAAAAATGTAAATGTATCCTTTATTGTGTTCAACTGCTTACAGACCTACCAAAGATTTTGTATTATGTTACTCTAAAACTACTTTCTTTCAGGTACTGATTTTATACATATAAAAAAAATAATATATATACATATTATTTTATATATTATTATTATTTAATTATATATTATTATAGGGTCACCTTGACATGGTTCTGTGGAATTTTTGGTGGTCCTAGAAAAACAAGCTTTCTTTTCTTACTTAAGTTTTAGGAAGATCAAGACTTCTAGCAGGGAATCAAATTTAAAACTTTTAACTCCTAATGGAGATTAAAAATTATCCTCTTGGTTTTCTGCTACTAGTGAGTTTACAAAACGGCACTGTACACTGGAGCTAAAAAAAGTGCACTTACCTTTTTCAGTTCAAAACTATTAGCACAACGTTTATGGGATCATAAAAGTATTTCTTGTTTGAAAGAATGCTTTGATGAGCAAACCTGCTAAGAGCATTGAGAAGCATATGGTAGGTAGTGTAATTTCAAGTTGAGCTGCAATCATATTTTTGATGTGTCAACATGAAGTGGAGTAATCTGTTTCATTTTAAGAAAAAGTGGGTCTGATTCAGTTTGACTGGGTCAATTGCTGTGGTTAATCCAGACTCTTTGTCAGCTTGCAGTCTTTCTTGAGTGTTGTGTTTTTTACACTTTTGCCTAAAAGGCAGATAAGATGATACTGTTAGCGCTTTTTCACTTGTTTTTTACTTGGAAAAATAATCGCTTTTAGCAAATTCTGATATTTTGTGTATGTGTTTATAGGGAAACTGTTGGCTGGAGAAGGATAGAATGCCTCTGATTTATTTGTGTTAACTTTTTTTTTTTTTTTTTTTTTCCTGTTTATGATATTGTCTTTAGTGTCACACAAAGCAGAAGTCTGGAAATTAATTTGTGAAATACAAACTTGGGCATTCCTGGATTTTTTTTTATTTTATTTTAGTTTTAAATGCTGGCACAACTCTTAAAGAAATGTAATTTATTGTGCTAAGGTTCAAAGGGAAAAAATATGACTTTGTGCTTTCTAAATATTTAACCAAATGAAAATTGCTGAGGACTGTGACATGTCCACAGCATGAGCTCATCTTCTGTGCTTCGTAACTGGATTGCAGGAATGATCCTCTCCCCCAGCTTTGTGCTTATTTTCTAGCACAGCGTATCTGCTGTGTTTGTTCCTAGTCATATTATGTTTTGTTTTATTTTTTATTTTATTTCTTTTTTAGTTTTGCATTCTAATTCTCAGTATTCCTGACTAGAGTTTTTGTTCATATTTCTTAGCAAAATTTCATACAGAGGGAAGTAAGAAGTCAGGAGTTGTTGGGTAATGTGTTGTCCCCAAAGGGAGATATACAAAGAAGTGACTTATTGGTTTAGGTTTGCAAATGAATCCACATTTGACAATGTTGCTACAGATACCCAGCATGCAGGAATATTTCAGTATTGGGTCCCAAAGGCAGTCATCAAATAAAGAGCATTAATTCCAGTAAAGGAATTTATGTATGGGGACTAAGAGCTTTGGTAGCTGTGTGGTTTGTGTGTGTATAAATGAAGTATAATGATTTTGTTTCCTAGATTTTTTGATTTTTTTTTTTTTTTTTCCAGTATTTGAAACCGCGCTACAGCAGTAAGAACTGTTTTGTGAAACCTAACTCCATGTATGGAATAGGTAAAGTCCTCAGAGAACTAGTGTTGCCAAGAGTCTGGAAAGTCTGGCCTGGCTTGTTGTAGATGGTACAGTTTAAAGATAATTAAAGCTGTTCTTTTAGTATGAGAACTTCACTTAAATTTTGTGAAGTTTAAATATTGACAAAGAGGCAAAACCCAAGTGGTACATATTTTTTAAAAGGATTAAAGAAAAATAGCTTGAAGGGAAGCTTGGACTAATCCCGTTGGAGGAAAAAATAAAAAAATTTCTCCCTCCTCCATCCCTTAGCCAGCCAGCCCATGCCACAGCCGCTCCTGCAGCCTACCCATGGCCTACCGATGGCTTACCCTTAGCCTGCTGCCCACCCTGCCTTGCTGCCCTGCCCTGCCCTTGTCACACTCCTCTGGTCCCCACCTGAGCCAGGCCCATCACGGTCCCCCTCAGCCCCTCCATCAGGGCTCTGTTTGCTTGTCTGGCGGCCGCTGGACGTTTGTTCCGCCCTCCCCACAGCCAGCGGGTGCCGGTTTTTCTCCCCTGTCGCTCGCCTTTTTTCCTCAGTGCACGGGGGGCTGGAAAATCGGAAATGATCTTAATTAAATGTTTTCTATACAGAAACAAGCGGGCTCTTTTTGTGCGAGGCGAAGGCAGCAGACCTTATCACAAAAGACAAAGACAAATATTTATCAGGGAACAAAAGATGTCCATGGTTGCTTCCAACGGGGGGGAGATTTTTCTCTCTCTCCTGGTGAAGATGTTTAACGGTGTAAGATGTTTATCGGGACTGCTTGTTGAAATTCTTTGTTTCCCTGTAAGATCTACAAATGAAACTGTTTTTCTTTCTGTGAAGCACACAATGAAATCCACGAGTTGAAGTGCAGAGAATGCAAACACCTGCTTGTCCCTGTGTTGACTTTGTGTTTCCAGAAGATCTTTTCTGTTTCTCACGATAATGGTTTGGGGGCCTTGTTTTGTTTTGGTTTTCATTCCATGAGGAAAGAAATGGTCATCTTGTCTGTCTTCCTTTTGTGTCGCTTCTGAGCCGGCGTTTGTCTCCCTTGAAGGAATACCGGGGTTGTTAAATAAAAGTATTCCTTCTCTCGCAGAGTGGTATGGTATGTGTCATCAAGGGAATAAGCTGTGAGGTTTTACTGCTTTGCCTGTCTGATGGCTGCTTATTTTGTATGCTTAGTTTTAAACGCTCTGATTGATAAGCTACATGTTCAACAACTTTGTGTTTTAAGCTATGAACAGAGGGAGAAAACATTGCAGTCTGTGTAACTCTTTATAGCATTTTTGCCAATTCCCCTGAAATATTTGTAGAAACACTATTTCAGATGTACTCGACTACTGATTAGTTGATGATTTCATGTGCACGTCTTTGATACAAACTGATTTTATTTGATATTTGAACTGTGCAAATGCTTACTTTTATGAGTATTTGTCCCAAAGAGCTAGGTTCATCAGTTAACTACAAAAGCTTGCATAAAAGCTCATGATTTTTTAACAAAGAAAACAATTTGTCCAAGTAGTGAAGAGAGCAGTTGAGATTAAATTTGTTCACATGGCAAATATTCAGCCACATAATAAGTATAATAAACTGATGTTATTGCACAAATTTCTGGCACCAAAACATATAATTCATATCTGTGTCTGAGCTCCAATATTTGGGCTTTTATTATAGTTCACAGGATTCAAGGAATACTTTAAAATATTTTTCCATGAGAAGTTACAACAGGGATTTAGAATGACATAGGCTTTTAAGTACAATGCTGTACAGTAAGCCTACTGTGTCATAACAGGAGTATCATAGCCAGTTGAGGTTCTGCTGCTGTTTTAACGTATTTCAGAAACGTGTGGGGGGGGGGGGGGGAAGGAGGTAGTCTTCAAATAACTATACTGCAGCTAGTCCTGTTTATCTGATAAAATGTTTTCAAGCTGGTGGCACTCCTGAGAGCAAGCACTTGAAGAATCGACAAACATCTGTTTCATATGCATCATTACATTTTAAATTAGTAATGTAAAATAAAGCTTTGAAATGTGACATGGATGAAAATATTCTGCTTGTTGTTTCTTTGTTTGTGACAGTAATGTTTTTCTCAAACTTCTCAGTCTCTGAAACTTCACTGAACTGCGTGCTTTTGAAGGGTGTGTTTATAAATTATTTACCTTTGCGCAGAATTTAAAGCAATTGGTTTTAATGAAATTAATCATTTTAGTTCACATTTAACAAGAGAGTTTGAAGATAAAGCTGCTATATGATTCTTCATTTACATGTATCAATTTTTATTCTGATTTTAGAGTTTTCATTCTATTAATTCTACTTTTCTTTACTCATTCCAGATAGCCTGACACAATTTATCTTTCTTTAACATTGTATAGAGAAGCAGTAAATTAGACGGTCTAGCAATGTTCTTAAAACAGATAAAATTATCCTTTCTTACTGTTGTTTGGCTTTTCAATTCAGAGCTTTTTCTTTACTTTCCTGTAAGTAAAATTTTTTCTATGGTAATTTGTAAGATTTCTATGCTATTCTAAAACTTTTTGCATTTACTGAAATGTTACAGTGTGTCTGGAAATTAACACACAAATATAATGAGGTACATAGTATTATGATTTTTCGTTTTAATAAAACAAAGTGATTAGCTAGGCTATCTTGGCTTGAACAATTATCTTTTCCTCAGGCTCCTTGGCAAGACAGAAGTACTCTCGTAGAGAGAGATTTATTCTTCTGAAACAGAATATATTCTGTAGAAATATTGGCATATACTTTTGAACTGGTTTTGCCTTCAAGATGAATTTTCTTCTATAAACATAAGCTGGGGCTGCTCCAGCTTTCTTTTCTAACAACATATGCAGTATTTGAGGATGTTATCTTTAGTTTTCTAAACCTTGAAATGAAGTAGTATTACCACAGAAGTATGAGAATAAGAAAGAAGGGGGAAAAAAAGCGAGGAAAAAACCCTAGTATATGCTCACATTGATAGAAAAAGCTCATCTTCAAAGATAACTTGCCTTCCTGTTTGCTTTTATCAGACAGCATATTCTTATCATTCCTTTTATCTGAAAAACAAACACAATAATAATAAAAATGGCTACATGGTCAAGAACTGAAAAATAATGAAAACTGTACTGCTGTTGAAAGTAATTCAGTCCAGCATTAGAAAGGAGTTTGCATTATATTACTGCATTGTTGCTTGTGATAGCAGCACTGACTGTTTGATATGGTGGTTGGTGGTGAAGAAACAGCCTTTTTAATTTATTTTTTAATGTGAGCAAGATATTTAGAGAACTTTGATGAAAGGGAAAGATATTAAAATATGAGTGTTTTTAGTACAAATTTGTACAGATGGGACTGTAATTGGTGACATGGGAATAGTGTATATACTGAAATGTTTTAAATGCTAATTCATTTTTGCTTCAGTTTTCCAACTACCAGCTGTAATTATGGATCTCATTTAACAGATGCTAACACGGGGAGTAACTTCACTCCCGGAGTAATCCCGCTGTGACACAGAAGTAAAGTTAAGGCTCAGGTACCAAGGCACCGGTGTGGATACAGTTCTAGGAATTTGCTGGGTGCTGCTATTAAGAACTTTCTAGTATCCAGGTCCTAAACCATTTGCATTTTGAATATATTTTGTTATATGTAAGCTGGGTTACTCACTAATTTTCTTTATCAAGATTAATAGAAGCCTTTAGATTAAAGTTTATCACAGGTTACAATCCCTAAAATACAATTATTCTCTGAGGGAGGGGGATGAATCTGAAATATTTTCTAGCTCTACGGATCTCCTGTAAAATTTGAGAGAGAGATTTGAAACGGTCTATGGAATCTTTTCAATTAGTTTTACATTCTTTTTCCAAAGGGCTGCATTAAATAGTTGTGTTTTAATAACCGTGATAATGTCTCTAAAATTCCTTAAATCTTTCTTTTTTTTTTTTTCTTTTTCTTTCTTTTTTTTTTTTTTTTTTAAACAAACAAAAACAAAACAGGTGAATAAGACATTTATTTAACCTAAGTTAAAAACAAGTGTTCAATTGACAGAATAAACTGAAGGGCTTTGATCAGCATCTTCATTCTGTTAAAATGAAGGAAACCCTCTAAAAGTTAATTGGTTTTAAACTAACTTTATTTAATGTTAAAATATAAAAGCATCTAAATATGTAGAATAAAGTTCAATAATTATTTTTGTTTCATAAATATTTATATTTGTGTGCCATTTATAGTTCCATTTTTATTTAATAGAAAGATTGCATTTAACTTCATTGGGAAACACACTGTATTTTTTGATTCCAATCTAAAACTTCATGTTGAACTTTGAGGTCAAATGAAATGTCTTTGTAATTACAAAATTAAATATTATTAATATCCTGAATGACTTCTTCCGTCCCATAGGTTTTTTTTTGTTTGTTTGTTTGTTTCTTTTTTCCCCTAAGGATGTAGTAGGAAAGAATCCAAAAGAAGTTCTTTATAACATTAATGGAAATTACCTTAAATTCTTTGTTTTGTAACAGGAAATATGTTATTTTTGTAGCATTTCATACCTGCTGAACATTTCTGTAAGATTTTTATAGTAGAGATACAGTTTTGTTCTAGTTTCAGAACTTCGAGGACAGGGTAATTTATTTATTTTTTTCTCTGTAAAGATAGAAAACCTTACGGGACAAGGGAATAAAAGCATAAAGGAGTGAACCGCACAGTAGAACAGTTTTTCCTCAATTCCTAAATAGAAAACTGTACTTATTATCTTTCTTTTTCCCAAGTGATTTTAAAATGCTTTAGGAGTTAACGAGAAAACAGAAAACACATTTTGAAGCAGTGTCTCAGAGCTTCACAATAAATGAAAGAGTAGTCCAATTCTGTGTTTCCATTTGAAACTTCAACTTAGACCAAAATATTTTTGTGTGCCTTGAGATGCTTTTTTTCCTCATTGATTTGAAAGCACTGTAATTGAGTAGTGATTTGTTTTGATTAGAGCTAATATAAGTGTAATTGTATAAGGGTGAATGGAGAGGACAAAAGATCGTATTGTTTCAGATTTTCTAAAATATCGAATCATTATTTCCTTTACATTTATGCTACCCTTATGTCAACACAAAAAAATGAGGATGTGATTAATGCAGTACTTAGAAGGTTAAGGTGAAGTTTCAGGCTGGATTCAAAAGCAATAAAAAGTGTAACAGGAAACTTCATATTGCTTCATGTTAATGTTCAGGGCCAGATCATAACTACTAGGAGGATAAGACAGCATGAAGTCATTTGCTGTCTGGGTTTACGAGAACATGTCTAAAATGGCATCTGCAGCAGGAGGAGGAATGAATGTTCTACACACTGCTAAGGGTTTATGCCTAAAATGAACACACCACCACCAATAACAACAAAGAACCAACAAAACAGATTTATTAAACTTAATAGTTAGGTAGTTCAACATAGCAAAAATGGGGTAGGTACTGTACAGAGATACTGCCAGTGGTGTTCTGCTGGGAAACTGTTTAATACATGTGTATTTCCACTTACAGGAATAATTTTATTCTTGTAAGGTATTGTACATAAACTAGCAAAATCAGGCTTGTAAAGGAGCATATGATTTTGTTAAACAAGTATAAAGCAAGGAACGTACACCATATGTTGATTAAATCTCTAAAACATAGAATGAGTGTTCAGTAATATAACTGTCATAATGGGTAGGTGGCTGACTTTTTTCCTGAAAAATGGAGAAAAAAAAAAAAACATTTTTTAGGAGCTAATATGGTTTGATTTAAAAAAAAAAAAAAAAAAAAAAAAAAAAAAAAAGGCTCCTTGCTTTGTCAACTGATAGTTTTATTTATTTGATGCATTTCTCAGGATTGTTTCCTGTGCAATTTCAGGTATGGAATATTGGAACTGAAGAGGGTAACTATTCACACAGTTTTATGGAAGATGAAAAAAATAATTTTCAACCTTTTGCCCCTTACCTCCTTACTACTGCACTTTCTTATTTTGAAACTTAGTTATCAGAGCCATGTAGATACATGAGAGAGCTGCATCTTGCCACCAGTGTACTGTGTTTTACCTTATACAGATGTGTTTGTTTGTCTGATGTGAATGAAAGGTGGCAGCAGTTTAATCAAGTCAGTGTATGATAGGCTCTGAGCAGTTTTGACCTTTCAGTCATTCCATGAAAAGAGGCACTGTTCCCATTCCTGCGTGAGGTGTGAAGTTGTGAATGCAATACCTGTGCTGAGTATGCTGTGCTGAGGTCTGGAAGCTCACTGGAGGAGAGGGAATTTTTCGTCAGACTTACCGTTAACACTGTAAAATGAAAGTAGTAGCTGTATGTACACACCATATGTATGATGCAGTGTGATAACATTTAAAAATGGCAAGCAAGACATTACTTTTAATAAGGCAGATGTGTGCGTGTATTTATATATACATACATGTATATATGTGCCAATTGCCATGTTGAAAAGCAATTAAAAATTGGACTTTAACTCTGTTTTTCATTATAATTAATGTTTAAGGAATGAGGCTGCATAGGACAGTTTTGCTTAGTGTTGGGCAACATAGCTACCTTTTTTAATTGCAGATTTTGAGCTCTACAACCTTCCAGAAGAGGAATATTATTTGAATGCTGGGGATGCTGGGATGCATTTGTTCATTCATTAGGATGGTGAGAAACACTGTAAAACTGTCTAGGAAGCAACTCTGGGAGTAAAAATATCATTTGTTGTGTTTTGCATGAAAGGGGAAGACGATGAGTCTCTGGGACTGCCCTGTGCAGCCATGTGGGCTGCCTCTCACCTGCCTTCAGCCAGTTTTGAGCCCCCTTCATCTCACTCTCTCTCCCCACCCTGTGTCTGCAGCATCTGGATGTGAGATGCAGGGAGAGTACATCTCCTTTTGGTTAAATTTCAAACCAGTCTTGATCTATTTAGGCAGGAGGGAAAGACACTCTGTGTGGAGCCTTGGTGTGGTCTTAAAACTGTTGAGGAGAGATGGAGGGTGATTTTGATGAAGAGCCAAGAAACCACAGCAGGAGGAATTCTAAGGTGGATGCTGATAGCTGTGAGGTGGGCCAGGAGGACTCCAGCCTGTGCTATATTGCAAGTCAGACCCAAGCAATCATAAAGCTGAACACTGCATGCCCAATAGGTCTACTTACTATATATTCCTTTGGAAGCACTTTGGGATTGCTCAGGGCGAGATGGAAAGGAAGGTATTTTCACTTGTTTCACTGTTTTTAATGATGATAATAAGGCAACAAAAGGGGATGGATTTGGAGTATTGGTTTTCTCTGTATTCTGTGTAGTACCAGAAAGATGTTCAAGTTCTGACTGCTACTTCAGGAACAGAATTAATGTTTGGCTTTAAGGATGGTGCTAGTATCTCTATTGTAGTGGAAGGTATTTGTTAGAAAACTGTATGTTGTGGATAAAATGAGTTTTAAATTGATTTGTTTTGAAATTGGTTTAGCCATTCAGATGCAATTTTAACTAAGATGTTGAAGCGTTTCCAGAAAACTTTTTCTTGAATATCAGTATGGAGTTTTTTGGCATTATACCCAAATTAACAGCATGCTGCGTCATTAAAAAATGAAAGAGATGCATTTTTTTTTCTTGGCATAGATTTCTGCAAAGCGATAAAAGACTCCCTGTGTTGATTACAAACACTGTAAAATGTTTACTTTGCTCTATAAACTTGCGGCAGTTCATGCTTGGATGTTTTGTATGTGGCCCCTTAAAATCTCTTCCATTTCTGCTTGCGTCAGGGTTTCAATTCTCATGTTCAAGAGAGATTTCTGAAGCGTGCATCTTCTTAAAACAGACATTATACAATTATCTACTTATTTTAACTTAACATGCAAGTAAAATATATATCAGGCATCTGCAGTGGCAGTTAGACACGAGCATTTCCTGTTCATTGTGCTCATGGCATGTATTACCTTCCTATCTGTAAGTGACAAGGAAAATTTCCTCATCGGGTTTTGAGTCAATAACCAGCTACTTAGTTAATAGGACAAAAGAAACTTGCCCTACAGAGAAGGTGAAGGCAACAGGAGCAGTTATAGGCAGGATACATGTTAGTTAGGAGTCTTGGATTTAGTTCTTAACAGTTTTTTACTGCTGGAAAGTTACACAGTTTTCCCCGTGTTTAAAATGGAAATAAAATTGACCTGGCATGTAAACAAGTAATGCTGTTCTGAATTTTTGCATTGGAAATACTAAAATTTCTCTATAATTTCTTTGCTATTAGATGTTTTTTTTTACCAAACAGGTTTCTCTTCCTTTCTAATGCCTAAACCAAGAAATCTCTGAACCTCATACATTGTGGATATTCCCACGTCCTGAAAGTATGAACTGAAGAACTATGTGTAACTTCACAGTGAGGTCAATGCACTCAGAATCAATCTCTTCCTGCATGATGCTGTATGTGCACAAAATCTGCACAAGTGAGAAGTGCAGCCCTCAGATTTTTTTGAATTGCAAAAAGAGGGATCATAACTGGCTAAAAACTTCTCAGAAGTGTCAGTAAAGTTGGCTTTTGGTATCTCTGTTATAAAAGGTCAGGGCTGGACTGCTGCCTTGGGCAAGAGAGGAGCTGGCATTGGACTTGTACTGCAGGTCAATGTAGTGGACCTAATTTCTCAGGTATTAGACCATAGCTACGCATGGGATTGCAGGTCACATCCTGGCCCCTAGAGATGGCTGAAAGCCAAGAATTTAGTTTAATGAAATAGTTTTGTGTTGTTCAATTTTGCATTTCATTGCAAGAAAAGCATATCTTGTCATGCCTTCTGGTAATGGAGGGTGTAGTACGTGGGAACAGGAGAACCCATCCTGGAAAAACTGATGACTGGAATCCCAAATGCCTCTTGCTTGACCTCCTGCATGAACGGAAGCAGTGATGCAAATCTGAAACTCCACCTTTGTTTTCTTTCTGATAATGAAGAAGTTTTAATTTCTAATGTAGGTTGTTATAGAAGGCTCACTTTTTTTCCTTGCTTAGCTGAATTTTTGTTAGTAACATTCTGCTGATAGCTTTTATGTCTTAGCCTACCACTATGCAGTATTAGTTTCCAGATATCTTTTATGTGGAATAACACACAATGTCAGGTGGAATTTATGTTTATGAAAAATAGAAATGTGAGTGCTAATGTGAACTGTGAAGTTCTGGAGAGAGTTAGTAACAACTTTTAATCAGCCATTAAATAATCAATAGTTGCTAGTTCATAGAAAGTCTTTCAAAATTTTAATTTCTTTGGTTTCAGGATATTGGAAATTACAGATATCATTTTCAACAGCCCTTAAGGAGTTCGAATTTAAATGTAATTTGAACACTTTATTACTGTAGGTTTCTTTGAAGATTCTAGGGTTAGAATCATGAAGATTCATGGGTTAGATCAATTGTTCCTTTACTACTGAAGGCAATTCATTGTGAATTCTAAATTCCCAGTCCTTCAGAAATAGATGGGTCTAGATAGGGAGAGATGGGAGCTGAAATACCTTCAGTTAAGCTCTGAATTCTTAGAAGACTTTATAGAGGAACTTTTTAGTATATCAGAAGGAGTAAATTCAGTTTCATTTTTCCTCTTTGTTTGTCACCTTTAGGGTCTATCTAATTCTGTGAAAAAGGCCATTTGTTCTGAAAGATTTCATAAAACTTTTTTCCTTTGTTAGTTGCATAATTTAAATGAGAAGTCCTCTGTCCTAGGAAAGATTTATGGTGTGAAGACTGTTTTCTTTACTCAAAAGCACATTATTATTATTACTATCATTGTTATTGTTATTATTCACATTGCCAAGAGAAAAAGGTAACTACTATCTCTGTCTTTCTGTAGATATCTAAATTTATCTTTGGGCTTCTATCTTGAAGTGCTCTGGAAAATATGCAGATTGAGTTACCATCCAGTTACTTTTTAGTTTATTTTTAATAATTCTGAAGTTATTTTAAATTTGCTGGGGGAAATGTTTCCAGCAAATAAGCTTTTCTGAGTATACTTGTTACCCTTTCTTTTGGTATTATTTGATGAATAATTCAGACACCCATCTCAACTCTTTGGCTCCAGCTGCTTCTAAGTCATAAGTAGTCTCCATTGACATCAGAAAGAATTCACATGGATGGACATAAAACAGACTTGCAGAAAAAAATCATCTCTATTTATTGTGCTTCCAGTCACATCATGAAACAATCTTGGAGCATGTGAATCAGTTTCATTTCAGCAGAAGCTAATGTGGGAGATGCTCTCCAGTCATCTGTTTAAACCACAGAAACAAACCGGAGTTGAAACATTCATCACAAAATGTTCATGAGGTCCTTATGGCTGAAATATTCATCAGGTCCTCAGTACCAAGAGGTAACCAGAATCATCTGCAGCCTGGCAGGTAGGGCCTTTCCTTGAAAAGGGACTTGTGTGTGTTGACTCTTTCATGCAAACAAAAGAAATGGCTCATCTCTTTTGATATCTATGCAACTGGTCTAACTATTTGTGTACTGAAAATATGAAAAAAAAAGAGTTGGAGGAACTAGCCAACAACACTGTTGCCTTTCCTTTCCATGGTTGACATATCTTTTAAAGAAAAAGAAAAAAAAAAAAAAAAGTAAGCTAAAAGGAAACACTGAAATCAAGCTTCCTGAGTTCTAAATATTGGCTCTTATGGATCCAGGGGAAGCTGAGTTGAGGGTTGAACCTCCAGGTTAAAAAATATGTAGTCCTTGGCTGGATGTAACCTTGTTTTTTGTGGAGTATAAATGGTTCTGACAGTGTCCATAAGGAATGTGCCTGGTCCAGCATCATTACTGGGCAGTAGGATGAGACCTGCAGGGGAGGGCAGTTTTCTCCACTTTGGAAGCATGATAGATCTATTTAACATGGTAAGAGAAAATTTGTGTTAGGCTTTGAATCTGCTGTAGTAAGCCACATGTTCCCTTGTCAGAGTCTATCATGTAGACTCTTAAAAAGTTGCTAAATGTCCTTTATTCTTTTTGTTCATCTCTACAGTTCAAACTTAATCATCCTGCAGAAGGCTGCCCATTTTGTCAGAAGTTGGCAGGTTTAAAAGCAAAAAGTGGTAATATAAAAGTGACTCATCTCTGAAGACACATTTCCTTTTGATAGTTAGATAACAGTAGAATAATGAAGCTCCTTCAAAGTATTTATGCAAAGCAGCGTATTATTAAGCCACAAATATAGTCTAAATTCAAAAGACAAAATTGGGGTGCTTTAACTTCCTCTGTTTGCAGTCTGTTTTGTATATCATGAGAAGACAGCTGTAGATCAGAAAGCAGGCAAGCTTCCGGAAAGTGATGGGTATATGTGAGCAAGAACTTCCTATGAAATATTGACCTGGTCACAGTCAGCTGCTCTGAAATTTGTTGTCTAAGTAATCTATCTAATATGTCTAAGGAGTAGCATATCAGAATCAATCCATCCACATGCCTCAGGCAGATCAATAAAAGGATAATAAATCCAATAATTCTCTGTGATCTGCTCTGGTGTGAAGCTACTGGGGAAGACTTGTACAGTATAAAGATTAATTCTAGTACACATTTGATAGGGTGACAAATGCACTATGGCTTGTGCAAAATTCATTTCAAATTAATTCTCAAACTTTATTTTCTACAGTAATCTGCTGTCATGAAACTGAATGTCAACAAACAGAAATTGCTGGGGACATTATTTTTTCAAATAAACCTGAAGTTTGCAGGAGGAGGTTCCTAGACTTTTCTTTGTAAATCTCCCACTTAATTTTTTTTTTTTTTTTTGTGAAATGTAATATCTCTGTCTTTGATATTGTTTTACTTTATAAATCATAGTAATTATAACAATGAGCAGTTCTTTAAGTACAATACAGTGAACACAAAAGCTGAAGGGATGATAGTAAATGTATTTGGATGGTTAATTTCCTTACCAGACTAGAAACATTGGATATCAGCCCTTTATGGGAAAAACAAACAAACAAAAAGACTTTGTTTGGGCACAGTCCTGGGAGTCATTCTTTTTTTTTTTTTTTTTTTTTTTTGTTTGTTTGTTTGTTTCATTAGCCTGTGGTAGGTATAGAGTTGAGTATATCATCTCAGAGATGATGTCATGCGTAGGCAGTTTATTATTTTTCCAGTTGTCACAATGGCTCAAACAAGTTTATGAAAGAATCCTAGCACTTCGGTTTCTGACTGAATGACATAAGAGAAGTGACCTTTCTCAGGGCATGTGGGTACATCAAGGAAATATTTACCAATGCTTGAAAACCTCTGAACTCTATAATCTACATTCTAAAAAAAAAAAAAAGTGTTCAAAGATGTGCAGACTGGCTACATCTTTTCAAATCAACTTCAGAGGCTTTGAAGAGATCAGGAGTAGCACTTCAGCCATATAGATCTTGCTCAGTTAATTTTTTATTTTTAGTTTTTTGAAAATAAGGAACAGAATGGGTAGGTGAAGTTTCAAACTACAGAGATGAGAGCAGAATAATTATTAATTCACATGCAACATAATTTTCACAATCTGATTCTGCTGAATTGCAATATTTGCATTATAGATGTTTAGAACTTCAGAGATTTTTTTAAAACATTCCTAATTTTCAGTGCACAAAATCTGACCATGCCTTAAAATCAAACAGTACTCTTTGTTCTCTTTGTTCATATTGCCTTACAATCATAGTATCTTTCAAGAATCTAGTTAAGGAAAATTTATTTTGAAATGAAGCAGATGATGAAATCTCTTCAGTCACAGGCCCCGGTTAGCAGTCTTGTTCCTGAGAAATGGAGCTCAAACTGCTTGATGCATTGTTAGAAATTCAAGGCAAAAATCTCTTGATGGGTGCCAGTTCTGGGATGCATCTCTGAAGAAGAGAGTTCAGACCTACCTTAAATGCCATATTTAACCACAGACATTATTGTGGTACACTTTATGCTCCAGAAGGTGATATTATAGTGAAGATAATAGGAGGAGGTATAATTTCATTAAACCTTTGCCTGCAGGCTTCTTGGTAACTAACTGGAGTCAGCTAAAAAGTGTAGTTGTCCAGTTTTAATAAAACAGGTATGTTTAAGCAAATTCGTCAATGATCCTGGATGAAACCAAGACTGATTTCAGGCACTAATACTGCTGAAATAAGGAAGTAAAAAGTATTAGTACGTGTAACAACTCACTTTTTGGGTCAGCCAATTTATATTTTCAGTTGTTTTCAATGAAACATCAAAATGACACTACCCAAGTTATTTTGGACATGTTATTGGAGTAGAGCAGTAGTTTTTAATATTAAAACTTCAGGATTAGGAGGAAAGTGTTTCAGGTTCTATTTTCCAGTGTTTCTTATTCTTGAGAGAGAAAAAAAGACAATGGGAAAATAATACATAAAGAAATTAGGACATAGCCTCATAAAATACAAGCTCGGTTGTTCCTTTACTTTCATTACCAGGTTGTAAATTATCTGCTGTCAAGGCATTGATTTCTGAAAGAGTATTTTAGCAACATGTTGCATCAAGGTGGATGTAGCAGTGACATGAAAGCAAGGACAGGAACATTCTGTTATCCACAGAAGAGATACCTGTTTAAGATGTTCAAATTATTCACATACCTACTTTCACACATAACCAAAGATGGTTCATAAAATAGATTGCCAATGGCAAATCTGGATGTTGTGGGTTTCTTTTAGCATGTGGCCAAAGGCAGGATAAACCACCGTTCAAGCTAGTGCAGCAGCACTGTTTTGCAAGCTGTGCTTTTGTTAGGCTACAAATTCTTCCAGATCATTAGAGTTCAACTTACCTATATAAGTCTTTTAGAATATGATGAGGTAGCACTGATACAAATTAAGTCAGTAGTTTATGGCACCATGGAAATAAAAGTTATTTCTGATCAGTGGCATAACACAGCATTTCTCGCCCATAACCTTCACATGGAGGGTTACGTCCTAACCTGTGAGGGTTACATCCTATTGACATATTATATGACGTATTTGAGGGTTCATGCTTGTATGCAATGTTTCTAATGCTGATAGTAAATAAAAATAAATAAACAAATGCACAAGTAGTGGAGACAACAGAAACAGGGAAGGATGGTGCTTTCCATAACAAACTGAAGTTTCACCCCAAATGGGCCAAGATCAGGGGTCAGCAGACTAAATTTACATTGTTACTTTCTGCCCACTAATTCTGAAGCTGGGATGGGATCACATTGAACTGATGAAGTACTGAAAGTCCAAGGCCCGTTAACAGCACATAAAGCATGCAGTTTATGTACGAGAAAAAGATCGTTTGTTTTTAACAGATTATTTCTCTAAGTAGGATCTCTTCTTTTGAACTTCTTTTTAGTGCCAAAATATTTATAATAAATAGTCATGAGAGACTATAGTTTGTACTCCTATTATTTATGTTTTGAAACAAAAATCAAAGTGACAAACAGTGCTCTTAGCTATAGATGTCAAAATCGGTCACTTGTGCTCAAGTAGTTTTGAATGTTGTGATTCTTTATAGTCATTTGGTGGGTCTTTCACACCAACTCTAGGAAAAGGGGAGGAATGCTATATTCAGTCAATTATGATTGTTCAGCAGTATGCACATTTTATTTTTCAGAATATCCACTTTTCCTGTGTGTCTCTTTTTTTTTGGACAGACCTATGACTTTCCTTTCTTTTCTGCACAACTGAAAAAAAAAAGAAAAGAAAAGAAAAAAAAAAAAAAAAAGAGTAGCGTCCAGTTCTTCAGGTGCTGCTCTGGTAACTGTCTGCAATGTGGCCCTGAGAATGTGGTGATGGGTTTTAATTTCTGGAAGACGAGATGTGATACAGAACTGGGTCATTACCTTGTCTGGTTTTAGTGCTCAGCTGTGAGCAGAGACTTTTTGCATCTTTCCTTCAGAAAATGGTTCAATCTCTAGAATTCTCAGGCAAGATTTGAAGATTTTATTTAACTGCCTAACTTTTAGTCATTTTCTTTGGTGGCAGAAGGCAGTAGGACACTGATATTTCATGGTAACATGTTCCTATTGCACTTGGCTTAAATTCTTATTCCCTACCCAAGAGAAAATCTGTGGTAGCACTTACTACATAATGCCTCAGTATCATAAGATTTGTTTTTGATATTGCTCTGTTTCTCACAGAGTTTTGATTTGTTTTGTTTAGGAATAAAAATTTTGATTTCTATTGTAGCTCTACTTCTGACCTTCTGCAAAATGGTGATTTCGGACAAGTATGCTATAGTTTTGTGTAAAAGACTTACGCTTTATAATTTTGAACGTACCTTATATTTTCTTATTCTGTGGACTTTGATTCTCTGTCTTTATCGTTATGTATTAAATCCCAAGTGTGCTCTGCTATGAAGTAAAGTGTGCTGGTGGGACCCTGTTTTGGCATACTTAAAGTGGGTCTGACCTTGACACAGATGAATTTGCATCAGGTGTTCTGCATAAATGTTTATCCCCTGAAACTTCTGAATTTTTTTTTAGGGCAGTGGTACATGGTTCAAGTTATTCTCCTATGCCTGTTAAGAAGATTCAATATCACTGTGAAAGTGAATAGGGATATTGAAGGAATACTCAGTGTGTGTATTTTTCTTTATGGTTATACACCCTTTTCTCACCAGGCTGATACTATGTGAAGTGAAGGAGAATGTCATACTGTGGTGTAACTATTGAGTTTTATATTGACTGGTTGCTATTTGAGGGATTAAAATTTTAATTTATTTCGTAAGCTGCATAACAAAACCAACAAAGCCAGTGCCTGTCTGTATTAAAATCTCTATTTCAAGGGTTAATAGTGTTACACAAAAAATAGTTGACGCCCACTAATTTTAACTGTGTATGGCTTTGCCTATGGGGATTTCTGTGTATGCTAATAAAGAAAATCAATTAGAAACATTCTAGGCTTGTTTTCTTCTCTGGACCTACTCATCTACAGTATATGCACGGCTGACATTTTGAACCATAGGTCCCTTGAGGTTTAGTCTTGTAATCATATATGTATCCATATAAGTAGATACCCAGACAAGATAAACACAGAGACAAGACATAATTCAACACTCAAGGTTAACAAAGGGGATGTACACTACATTGGGATCATTTACCTTGTATTTTGGCATAGCTAATATGTATATTACTTTCAATCAAAAGAGTAAATTTGCCTTGGAAAAATAATCAATTATGGGAAACATCAATTATAAGGAAAACATTTTGTTTTCATTCTGTAGGTAGGGACTTTTTTTAAACAAACTTCTTAGTTCACAATGTAGGAAATTGTCTGTCTTCAGTTGCTAAAAGCATTTCAAACTCCAAAATACTGTTACAAGACATTTTCTTCTTGCCTTAAAATGATGTACTTCAGCTGTGATCTGATAAACTGTGGCATTTAGTTAAAATAGAGTACCAGTGAGGTTCTGCTACTCCAAACAAAGAGGGTAAGGGATATATGAAGTCACTGGTGTTTTATACAATAAAGGATTAAATTAGTCTCTTATAGAATCATAGAATATCCCGAGTTGGAAGAGACCCATAAGGATCATCAAGTCCAATTCCTGAACTTGTGAAGTTGATTGCCACTCTGTCAAAATTATGTTTACAAACTATCAAGCTATCTTGAATTTGGCTTAAACCTGGCTGTGGACTGAAAAAGAGAATACATGAAAATAATGCTTATAAATATATGTGTGTGTGTATATATATATATATATATATATATATATAATGGGGTTTGTACTCTTTGTGGTCTTCATTTGTTGTTTAATAATCAACTGCTTCTTCTCCACTTACCTCTGTGTGTTCATATTGGTCATATACTAGTCACGTGGATTTAGGAGTAGAAGTCTATTTCCTATTTGGTTAATATGTTTTCAGGAAAAAAAAATCAATAAGATGTCTTTTGCTTTAACATACATAGACATCTTTAGATCACCTATATCTAACTTTACAATGCCTGGTTTCTCACTTACATAATTGTTACATGTTGTGAAACTGTTACTGTGGCATTCAACTTTCTAATGCATACCAGATACCCTGCAATCACATTAAAGTAACAGTAACTTTACTTCTGAATGACAAAAATGAGTTCTTCGAAGTCAGGCCCTTTATGGTATTTATAAATTTGCTCAAGATTACTGAGGATAATGCATAAACAATGTAAACAGGGCAAACTTGACACAGATGAACTGAAGAACAGTAATCTTGGAATTATACAGTGCAATGTTTTTATGCAATTATTGTTTCTGAAAGAACTGTGCATTGTCTTTATATTACAGGTCTGGAGAGCAACGTTTTCTGTCGATAGCAGTTTCTGTCTGGTGTGATGCCCCATTCTTGTGCTGATGCTACATGTAGCACTGAGCAGTACTGGAAAGGGGAAAAGGTCTCTTGGAATAAGGTATGTTTCTTTCTTCTCCACAAGGGCAGGGCTTGATGAAGTACTCCATAATCACTTTTCTATTTAATATAAATTAAGGCAAATAGGTATTTAAATCATGTATATTTGGGGGAAATGTTACTGATCTCACAGCTCTTGCTGCTATTGGCTGTACCTCTAGAATTATCAGCAGAATGTATGTTCAAGGTATCTCGACTGCACTGCAACAAAATTTACCATTCATGACCAGCAACAGAAACTTGTAAAGAGGAGGATGCATTTAAGATCCTAACGTTGGCTTTGTTGTGGGGGGAAAAAAAAAGTGTCTAAAATGAGAATGTTATCTATGATGGAAAAACTTAATTGCTTGTAAGTTTAAAGATCACTGCTATAGCAACAGAAGAAGCAAGTGCACATGGTCTTTCTCCTCCTTTCTCCTCCTTTCTCCCTTAAAATAAATAAATAAATAAAAATATTAGAACAAATTGGAGCTGGGAAGACAAAAGAAAGTACATATAAAGAACTTAGAACTGAGAACCCTGGGGAAGAGGCTCTTGCTTGGAGAGGACCTTTTGGTGGAATACCTTGAAGAAGGGCTATAGGTCAGTTGTAGAAGTATGACAATGGAGGGAACAGTTATGAACTTAGTGTTTTGTTGGATCCATGTTTCACTTCACCTTGACTTGTTGTCATTTTTTGGTGGCTTCCTCTGTGTTTGTATCTACTGAACAGAGCTTTTAATGCATCCAAGTGTTATACTGGACCGTAACGTTCTATAAGCTTTTGTTAGTCTAACAGTTGTTTTCCAAAGTATTCTTAGGATGCTGTGAATGTTACCTATGACTGAAAGTATACTCCGTAGTCCCTGTGCTTGTGTTGTCAGAAATAGCATATCTTACCATTCTATACCCAAAGTTCTTTCCTAATAGAATGGTTATAATGAGCACTATTTTGAGTAATGTTTTCATGTTGTTTGTTCACATCATTTCTGGTCAAAGTGCAGTGCAATTAAAGATACTGCCTAAAGGCAGTATCTTTCAGTTTACTATCTTTTCACTGGTAAAAGACATATTGAGGTGAGAGTTTGTTACTTAAACACAGGACTGGTAAATATGACACACAACCTGCATTAGACCCATGACCATCTGGAGCAGCAGCTGAGCCCTTGGCAGGATACCCTGGGGTATGCAAAATGCACTAGTTGCTTGTGCTTAGCAGTTCTATCCTATATATTGGATTTTCATTGCAAGGAACCATAAAACCTAAACTGATTTAGTTAGGATTGTGACAGCCTGTAATCCTAGATTCAGAGGTGACCTAGACAGTATAAACTGTCTTTTGTAAGTGGGGGTACCTGGAAACTGCAAAGAAAGACACATAGAAATAAAGCAAGTAAGGCAACTGCTATGAAGACAATAGGGTGCTTAATTTATCTTATTTTCCCTAGATTGCTTTTCCTACTTTTCTATTCTTCATTGATAAGCAACTCACCCCTTTCAAGTGAGCAACACTTTTTCTGCGTTGTTCTGTCATTCATTATTTCACAAAAAATAAATGTATTAATTGCTCTGTGCTATAATGCATCTCTTCATTGTGTACCAAGTGTAAGGGAAAATATTGCAGTTGGTATCTGACATGTGGAACTAATTTGCCTCTGTTGGAGTTCAGGGAGAGGTCTTGGCTATTACTGTGGAAGAAAATATTACGAATTATAGGCACTTCATGATACTTCATTTGTAGTTTCCATTTGTGGTGATATACTATGAATAAGATATAGGGATGATACCCTGGCCCCACTGAAATCAGTGAGGGGGTTTCTCTTAACTTCAGCTAGGTCATGACCCTGGGAATCACTGCTGGCTCCTGGTGAAGGATTTGTTCTATTTGTGCCTCTAACTAGACCTCCTCTGAGGACTTAGTTTTTAATATTACTACCAAATCTACTTCTTAGGTAGTAATTCTCTCATAATGAAGTTTATTTGTACTTGATTTGGTGGATCTTATGCTCAGAGAAAAACGCATTTTTATACCTATGTTTTTCTATCCTTAAATATGATGGTATTGTTAGGGGCAATTATAGACCAACTTTCAGGAAATAATATATGATAAGAAGACAGAAAGGACTTTGGAATAATTTCCCAAAGGATGATGTTGCAACCCTGTAGGTAAGATACAGTACAAAACTGTTCTGTTTGTTGAAGGCTATAAAATGGGCTGCAAGAAACAAGTTTGAACTCTGGGAGGAAAGACTTTACTAGCTCTTTAATATCACCATGTTCTGCGATCACAAACTCTTTCTTGAGTTTATTGTGGAATTTCCTTTGCGAACTATTCTTGATTTGATAAGCTTATTTTTTCCTCCATGGGTGGAAGATTCTTTATAAGTATTATTTTTGCTTTAGTAATAGACTCTTTCACATTCCTATAGTTGGGTCATGAGTCACACACATCATTCATAACTTACAAAACATTTGCTTTCATTTGCGTTCTCTTCATGGTTTCATAGTCTGTTACCTTCTCTACTGAGTTGTTAGAGATCTTTATCTGTGATATATACTGATGCTATATACAAGTATATTATATAAATAATAAAACAATATAATCTCACTAGTTTCTATTACTGTTTGATCAACACTCAACAAGTAAGTATTAAGCCTTTACTTTTTTAATTAACTTGCCAAAGCATGCCATTTATTCAACTGAAAGAATACCAAGAACAAGACCCTAGTGTTCTCATCACAGTTGTCCCAGATTTGCAAAGTATTTCAAGAGCCCTGGAGGTAGATAATCTTAAACTAATTTGTAAAGAAGCCAATATAAATAAATCTATTTTTACACAAGATTTGATAGTGATAAGAATGTTTGATGGGGGGAAAATAATTCAGTGCAATTTGTAACTCAGAGAACATAATATATTTGACTCCTCTTTCTGTGTGACACAAAGAGTTCATATGTTGCACAGTGTTCATTTTTAATTAAACATTTTATCATCGCACAGCCTTTTATTGACATTCCTCATAATAGAGCTGATAAGATCTTGACCTACTCTTCAATAAAGCAATGTATAACTCAATATTCTGGCACATGCTGTTCCCTTCAGAATTAAACTCACAATTTTCTGTTTTAATTTAAAAAAAAAAATCATGTACTTTTATTCACATTTATTTACTTTAACTTCTCAGATTTATGCTTTTGTTTGAATTGTGCAATTTGGCTGCAACCATTTCTTGGGCTATTATTTCCGTTTATTTGAGCTTTTAGCTGTCTGACCATTTTATTGAATTTTTCCTCCTTTCTGTCTTTTCCTTTTAAAAATTTGCAATAAAAAGTGATTTATCACCTAATCTTGTTTCCTACTGTACCGAAGTCCAGTTTTGATCAGTGGCACTAACTTCACTCACAGTTGCCTAAATCATATGGTTACAGAGTTTTTGTTATCACAGAAATTCCTTCAGATAGTACATGAGAATAGATTTCTGAAGATATTCGCAAAGATGAATTTCAAATTTGATCCCTGTCAGTAACCTGAAAGAGCCTTATGAGATACACACTCACCATACTCACCTAAATAGGATTTCCATGTAGAATCACAAAATTTCTAGGTTGGAAGAGACCTCAAGATCATCAAGTCCAACCTCTGACCTAACGCTAATAATCCCCACTAAACCATATCCCTAAGCTCTACATCTAAACGTCTTTTAAAGACTTCCAGGGATGGTGACTCCACCACTTCCCTGGGCAGCCCGTTCCAATGTCTAACAACCCTTTCGGTAAAGAAGTTCTTCCTAACATCCAACCTAAAACTCCCCTGGCGCAACTTAAGCCCATTCCCCCTCGTCCTGTCACCAGGCACATGGGAGAGCAGACCAACCCCCACCTCACTACAGCCTCCTTTAAGGTACCTATAGAGAGCGATAAGGTCACCCCTGAGCCTCCTTTTCTCCGGGCTGAACAAGCCCAGCTCCCTCAGCCGCTCCTCGTAGGACTTGTTCTCCAGACCCTTCACCAGCTTGGTCGCCCTTCTCTGGACTCGCTCGAGCACCTCCATGTCCTTCTTGTAGCGAGGGGCCCAAAACTGAACGCAGCACTCGAGGTGCGGCCTCACCAGAGCTGAGTACAGGGGGAGAATGTCTGTTGACTTGCTGATCATCAGGTGTTGCAAAACCTGCTTTCTCAGTAATCTCCTAATCTTTTGCTGTATCAGCTCTCCCAGATGATAACCACTCAACTACCCCACACTTCTTTTTCATGCTTCAGAGAAACAGCTCTGGGCATTTGCTCTTTGTCTTTGTCTTTGTATCCCTAGTCTGTCATTATTCACAGTAAATGTATATTGATTTTAGCAGAAAATTTTGAGATAATGTAATGAACTAATTTGAAAATACCTTATATAATATATAAAAGACAAAGCAGAAATGCCTTGCACTTTTGGAAGTTTTTGTTTGTTTGTTTGTTTTTAATAGAGAATATTAGGCTTGACTATTGAAGATATATTTGTTACACCCTCACAAATTTCAAACCCTGGTTTGTCATCATAGCAGAAGTTACAGAATCACATAGGGCCTCTGAGTATGTCATGCTGTGAATATTTGAAAATTAGACCTCTCAAAAAATGTTGCCAACAAATTTCAGATTGTCAAGGATAAATGGGTATATGATATATTGAACCAAGTAGATAATAAAGGCTTTAATTTTCTGTTTTTGAACTGATGTTTGTTTGTTTGTTTTCTTTGGGAGTTGTTGCTCCCTTCCTCTCCCAATTTAGCTCTCCAGGAAAATGTACTGTCATGTTATTAGAAGTTTAGAGACTTGTATTCAGATACTCAGATTCTTTAGTTGTTGGGAGACAGAAGTATTGGAGAGCCTGGAAGACAGGAAAGCAAGTTACTTGAAAATAAGCAATGTGTTGTGCTTTGTGCTTTCTTCTTTTCCTAGCTGTTTAGGAAAAAGAAGTAAATCTAGCAGCATGTGTAGCAGACTCAAGTTGGAGAATACTGTCAAGGCAGAAACAATCAAGGTGTGCTTGGGGTATCTACTAAGGGGCTGGCATGGGTGCCAGAAGCCACGCCTTATCTTTCCTGCCACTGCTATCCATGCTTTCTAGATTACGCTAAATGAGGTAAATGCCAACATAAGTATGCCTCTGCTTGCTGTGCAAGCATATGATCGATACATTAAAGATGCGGGGCCTCACCATACTCGACGGAGGAGAGGGAAGGATGCTTGAGAAAATGAGACAGCTGATAAAATTTAGTCATATCCATCCCTGAAATATCAAATGTTAAACCAGGAATAAGCCATATCAGATGAAGCTGCCCATTACATTAGAGGTACCAGACATCACCACTGAAATAAAGATACCTGATTTTAATCAGACAATAGAGAGATTCAATTTATGTGCAGAAGGACCTTGAGACAGTGATGAGACTGCTCATTTGTTTGATCTTCCTTGTTCCTCCCACCCTGGGCAGTCCTGCAGGCTGACATGGAAAGTAGAAAGGCATAGGGTGGGTATTTTGCTTGCTTGACTTTTTGTTGTTTTGTTTTGTGATTTATTCTGTTACTTTTTTTTTTTTTTTTTTTTTTTTTTGCCCATGCCTCTGCTAGATGAATAGTCAGTGAAAGCTAGGATGGTGACTGGCATCTTAACAGATGTGTTGTGATAGTTTTTTAAAGGGCTTCTGGAATCAGTAATGTATGCTTTGGGGTTATAACCGTGCTTAAAACGGGTTAGAAAACAAAATTCATGTGTATTTGCTGTTGAACATTTACCTAAATGTTCCCTTGTATGTAGGGAACTAACAAGATTCCCCTCCCACTTTAAATGGAAAGTAAAGTAGCATATTTATAAAAGAATAAAAACCTTAAAATATAATCACAATGTCATTTAATGTAAATTTTGATAAATGAAGAAACGTGTTTTAAAGTACACAATGTAGCATGTAGCAGTTTGCTTTCGTGAGCATCTCTAAATGAAAAAGTTAGACTGTGCTTTTCCATGACCATACTCAAAGAAGTGAAAGTGTTATTTCTCCAATGACAAATATTTTATATTGGTTAATTAAATTTAAAAAATAGCTTGTGTGGCAGTACTTTTACAGCAAGTAATGATGTTCAAAGATATGCCCTTGCTGGGGGGAAGGTGAAAGTGTGGTTTAACTAAATTTGTAATCTCATTTTAAGAGATCTGCATTCAAATTTACATAAGTTAGTATTTAAAGCCCACTTAAAGTATAGGATATAATAATGGTACAGTTGGGAAGCCCGTGTACTGGTCAGCAATGGGACATATTAGATAAGATCAGGATGACCTAGGTAGATAGTTCTGACATTGTAGCATGCTGAATTATCAGCTAAAACTCATGAAAATTCACAAACACTTTATGTAAAAAAGTGTTTGCTTTTTTTTTTTTTTTTTTTTTGTAAAAAAGTGTTTGCTAATTTGCTTTTACATAAAATTGAGACAGGAGAAAAAAAGGAAAAAAAAAAAAAAAGAATTATGTAGCATTGTTATTTATGTGTGTATTTGTTTAATGCTTTAGATTTTCCTGAAAGGGAAGGTTCTTGACTGTCAGTCTCACTTCAGTGCCTGGTAAAGTTATGAAGATTATTCTGGGAGTTACTGAAAAACACCTGAAAGATATTATGGTCTTTTGTCTCAGCCATCATTTTATGATGTTGCCTATCCAGGTGACCAAGGGAAGCTAGTTGTAGTCTTTTTGCATTTCAGCAAAGCTTTCAATACTTTTTCTCACAGTATCATTCTGGAGGAAATGTCCAGCATCCAGTTAGACAAATGCACAATATGATGAATAATTGGCTGATGGGTCAGGCTCAAAGGGTTATGGTAAATGGGGTTACATGAGACTGGTGGATAGTCATTGTTGGGGTTTCCCAGGGCTCCATTTGAGGGCCAGTTCTCTTCAATGTTTTCATAAATGATGTGGATGTGGGACATGAAGTTATACTAAGTTTGCATACTACACTCAGTTGGGAGGAGTGGTTGTTGCCGTTGAAGGCAGAGAGGCCTTGCAGAGAGATCTGGACAAATTAGAGGGCTCGACAATCACCAAGCATGTGAAGTTCAACAAGAGCAAGTGCCGGATTCTGCAACTGGGAAGGGGCAGCCCAAGCTATGCATACAGACTGGGATGAGAGGCTGGTGAGCAGCCTTGTGGAAAGGGATCCGAACATTTTGGTCAATGGCAAGTTGAATATGAGCCACTAGCATGCTCTGACAGCCAAAAAGGCCAGCTGTACCCTGGGGTTCAGCAGGCACAGCATTGCTAGCCAGTCAAGGGAGGGGATTGTCCTGCTCTGATCTCTGCTGGTGTGACCTCACCTCAAGCACTGTCTGCAGTTTTGGGTGCCACAGCATAAGAAGGACATAAAACTATTAGAGTGTCTGAAGGAGGGCTACAAAGGTGATGAAGGGTCTGGAGGGCAAGACGTATGAGAAGTGGCTGCAGTCACTTGGTTTGTTCAGCCCAAAGCAAAGCAGGCTGAAGGGAGGCCTCGTGGCTGCCTGCAGCTCCCTCACGAGGGGAGCAGAGGGGCATGCGCTGAGCTCTGCTCTCTGCGGACAGCAACAGGACTTGAGGGAACAGCATGGAGCTGGGACAGGAAAGGGTCAGGCTGAGAGTTAGGAAAAGGTTCTTCACCAAGAGGGTGGTTGGGCACTGGAACAGGCTCCCCAGGGAAGTGGTCATGGCACCAAGCCCACCAGAGTTTGAGAAGTGTTTGGAAAATGTTATCAGGCACATGGTTTGATTTTGGGATGGTTCTGTGTGGAGCCAGGAGTTGGACTCAATGATCCCTGTTGGTCCCTTCCAACTCAGGATATTCTACAATCCCGTGATTTTATGACTATGTGTTTTGGTTACATTAAATTGTTTAGAATCTTCAAAAATGGATGTGTTTCAGTTATCAGATTATTACCTGACAAAACAGCAGTTAATACAGAGTTTAGAGAATGTTATTAGAATACTTAAGTGCATCATTTAAAATGAGTGAATAAGCTTTGTCTTGATTTTTTTTCTTTTTTTTTTTTTTTCTTTTTTTGTTTTGGTGGTATACCCACTGCAAATGTTACTATTCTACAGAAAACAATTTAATGATTCAAGGAGTACAATAGTTAATTGTTAATGTGCTGATATCAAACTTATAAAATAGAAAAAACTTTTTACTAGATGATGCTCAAATTATTAATATAAACATTTAAAATCTACTATTAAATTAAAAAAAAAGGCAACACAACAAAACATCAGTGATTAGACCTATTTAGCTCACAGACTGTCACATAGAGAATACGTATAATACCTAAAACATTTATATGTAAAGAAATTAGAAAATACGTAGATCTCAAGGAAAAAAGACTCTTTGAGCATTCAGATAGAACTTGGAAAATACAAGTTTAGCTTGTGAATTTTACCATGCTTTTTCTTGATCTGCCTTCATCTCCTAGGAGAAAATAAGTGACAATTTTAGCAGATCATTTTAGTTCATTTTAGTCCAGGTCCTTTGTTGATAATATGAAGTTGATTTTCTACCATTTTTTCCTCTCTTTTCCTGTTGGATATATTTTATGGCAAACATTGGATAAAGAGCAGAGTTTTAAGCCGTGCTTTTTTTTTTTTTTTTTTTTTTTTTCTAGTTATAACAGATATGTCTTAAACGGTTACAGACAAAGAAAAATAGTGAGATGCATATTCTACATTGCACTGAGGTATATGCATATTCATGTATACGATACATTATTTTAATGCAACTTCCCACTATGTGGTTCTGCTCTCCCCTGTATCCACATACACACTGAATTGCAGTTGAGGTCTGGCTTTAATGAAAGGAGATTCTTCTGCTTTGCAGTTGCTCTCAGTTGTTGTATTTAGTGCTCTGATGTGGCAGCTTTCACTGTATCCATAAAATATGAGCAAGCATCAATAAGCTATCCAAGAGAAAGGAGTTTTAAGGAGGTATTTGAATGAGGAGAGGATGACCATACAAAAAAGGAAGGAGAGTTCTCTGAGTATAAAGGCACTGGGGAGAAAAGGAGAAGGTCATTTGGGCGAGAAAGCTTGTAAGCATCTTGTCATGGGGTTAGATGATAAGTTGAAATAGTAAATTCCACACTGCAATCAGTGTGTTCTGTGAGTGTGCACCTCTTGGATTAATGAAGGTATCCACTCTTCCTCTGCTCCCTGTGCAGCTCTTCAGATACTCATACCATGAAGTCAAAGCCATGGATGTTCACCACTCTTAGATCTGGGGGCGGAGGAAATTGCAGTAAGTACTTGTAAGAGCAGTTGCACTGAAAATCCCATTTGAACAAAGCATTTTAACTCATTCCTTAGTCAGCTAAAAGCATTTGTGGAGAATTAGGGAACAGAAAAAGGCTTTCTTTTCTACACAGCATGGGCTACCAATCAGGGAAAGAGGGCACAATTTTGTGAATTAAATGACTGGTCACGCATCATGAATAACGAATAGTGATTGTTCATATTGGCCAGTTAAAAGTTGTGTCAGAGGGTCAAATATGTTTGCACACACAGCTCAAGGACTTGTGACTAATGAAGTAATTAATAACACCCATGACCTACTTGCAGACACCTGGTGAACAGATTTAAGGGCTCCATCCATTGGTTACAATTCTAATGGAACAATTCCACCAGCTCTAACTAAAATTGTGTAAAATCAAGACTAGAAAATAAACTTTCATGATGTAGTAAAAGTGCCCGTACCTAAACACCTTCTGCATTATATCTTTTATTAATATGAATGTAGCTGGATGGATTCTGTGCTCAGTTGTGTCATCCCACTCAGTCCAAACCAGCAGAAGCCCAAGCCACCAGAACCTTCACATATTTGTTATCACAAAATAACGCATATTCACACATGCGTTATTTTTTATTTAGATTTTGAGTATGACATACTGTCACAATAATTATATTCCTTGACTAATGATATTCAATAATGATTCAGCCAAGCTCTGTCCAGAGACAGGCAAAGGTCTAATCTGCTTTTCCAGGAGTTTGTACTTGGTTCAAGGAGCAAGTCCATTGAGGCCACTGGACAGAAGAGGAAACCTTCGTGAGGGAGGGTTGAAGTGCGGGTCAGGATTGGTCATGGAGATGCAGCTTCCACACAGCATTTCTTGTTCCAGTGACTATTGCAAACAGAAACATATTCCCATCCTATTGGGAGGAGGGAGAGGAGGCTGGGGCTGAGAGCAGGCAAAACTCAGAACCACAAGATTTTTAACTCCATTGTGTATTTAGAGCAGTTGTTGTAGTCAAGGGCTGATGTGCTACTCTAAAGAACAAATAAGAACTGCAGCAGTCTCCCTGCATTGTTGCATTTTACACAGGATTTACTTGAATACTATTTTATACTTGTCCCTAAATATATATATATATTATATAAATATATATTATATAAAATATATATTATATAAAATCTTTTTGAGGAAGGAGTAAAGGGGGACACTTTGGTTAGAATGCAGGGTGTAAACTGTAAGACACTGAGTTTGTAAAATCTTTAGTCTCTTTTGCTTTTTGTTCTGTAATTGATTACTAGCACCCCCTTTAACCCACCTTAAAGGGCAAGCAGGAAATTCATGTTTTCGTTCATCAGCCCATCCCTCTGAAAAGCGTTCAATATTAAAACAGTTTGCGAGGAGCAAAGGCAGAAGAAACAAGAGGCCCAGTTAGACCGTGGCAAGGTTAGGAGATGCATGTCTGACGCCTGCAGCAAATATCGGCTCTTGTTCCTGTACATTTTTTGCATGGGGAGACCAAGTTAATTGGGGTATGGCTCTGTTCTTTCCTTTATGTGTGACCTTTTATTATCTCTGTGGCCCTGTAGTTCATGCAGTGTCATAAAGCTGTGGGAAAGTCTTGCAGCTAGTGTTATCAGCTGTTGGAAATTAACTTGAAAAATGAAATATCTGTGTTTCCTTTTGCCTGAAGGTGTCTGGGAGTCTGTAAACTGCTGCAAAGGTGCAATTATCGTGGTTGTGATTTTGCTGTAGCTGAGTGTTTCTTGTGCATCTTTTTCCCTTCTTTCTCTCCCCTTCTCTGCCCCCCCCCCCCCCCCCCCCCCCCTTTTTGGTGCAAGCTGTGGGCTGGCGATCAGGTGTTGTGCTGGGGAAGGAGGGGGGTTATTTTAGGAGGGGGCTACACGGCATAATTCCCACGAATGTAGGAGGAGGATGAAAAAGATAAAGAAATTTTGTTTTTCTGAGCTAGAGGATTCTCTGCATGACTTCCCCACTGATGGGATCATGTGCTTTCAGGCTGAGATTTTATTAACAATTCAAATGGAAATTGAGGGCACAGGAGGAGCAGATTCTCACATAAACTTGATCTGTCCATGAATGCAGTTCTCTGTTTGCCCTGACCCTGCATGGCTTAAGACACTGCCTGTGAGGCCAGAGTGCCAGACACAAAGAAAGAAATGAAAAGCAAGCACATTCCAGTAGTCTGCACAAAGGCAATGGAGCAGTTTCTAGCCGTCTCCCCAGAGAGAGATCTTATCTCCTTGTGGCTAAAACCCTTTAGCGTGTTTATTTGTACTCTAGCACCCGAGGTTTATGAATTGATAGGGATGCCGATTAAATGCTGCAAGTTCCCTCAGTGAGCCTTTTTGGGGGACACGGTGGCATCCTGCCAGTATTTTCTTCCCCACATATGTACCAATATTTATCAAAATGTCACTCTGCTTTCCCGATGAGCCAAGGCAGACAAATGTTGAGGGAGAGGGTGCTCTGGAAAGCACCTTCTGTAACAAAAGTCGTCACCAGCCTGAGGAGAGTTTTGCAGAACTTTGGCACTGGGATTCAGTGCCTGTTTGTAACCTTTGAAGCATTGGCGCAGATGGTGGCCGAGCCTTGCCGGCAGTCAGGAAGGTTGCTTCCAAGTAGCTGAAGTGATGGGGCATTTTGTGTGTGCTCCACTGACCTTGTGCTGGGGAGCCAGCAGCAGGCAGCACCGGGCAGAGGGAGGACAGAGGACAGCAGAGGCACAGCTGCTGTGGCCACAGCTGCAGGGCCATCACTCTCCACCAATGGCAGGCAGTGGGTGATACTGCTGGCTGGCGATGAGAGCTGGGAGCTGTGGCGGGGCTTTTCTGCTCTCCCTTGTCACTGCACTGAGAGAGGAGGTGGGAAAGGCAAAAAGCAAGGACTGTATCACAGTGCAGAAGTGGATTTCCTATTCCCCGCCGTTGCCTGATGTTAACCTTAGCAGTGCCTGTGAATGCTGGAGATGCCTTAATCAAAGTATTAAACACTGATATTTCAGGCTCTCCTAAGCAGACCTCCTTTCATGAAGGTTCTAAAGCTGTAGGAAAAAAAGAAGTAAACAGATGTTTTTACTGTGGTTATTCCAAAGAGTCACAATTTTAATTGCCCTAGTTTTCCTTATTTTCAGCCAAAAAAAAAAAAAAAGAAAAAACAACCAACACCTAATGCCAGCAACTTTTAGGTAGCAAATCATAACCATATGTTTTCCCATTTTTCTTAAAGCATTTAAAGCTTTTGAAACTTCTGATAGTTCTTAAAATAGTTTAATTAGTGGAAAGAGACTAGCACAGGACACTGACTCGAATAGTTCTGTTCCCTTAATTTTATGGGGGTTATATTATCCAAAATTAATGGTTGTACTTAGGCAAATTGTCAGTAATTGGTGACAAAATTGCTTTATTGCTTTTCTTTCATTTGATGCTAATTAATGGCCCTACATTATTAAGCTCAATCCCCTTCTGCATTTCTCCATCTCCATAAACATTCTTAGCTGTAATGTGTTGGAGTAAATATTTTTTTGTTCAACATATGTAATAATTGCTCTACAGAAATGTTATAACAGACAGATTTCTGGTGTAATATTTCCTGAAAAAAAATATAACTACTCGAGGGCTTGAAGGCACTTTCATATTCCTAAGAAGGAATACCTTAGTAGTATAGAGTACTAATTGATTCATGTGGTAAATATTATCTTATTAAAACGTTACCGAGATACTTTTTTTTTTTTTTTTAGCAACTTTCTTAGCAGTTGCTGTACAAAATCTAGGTTTCATTTTGTGCAAGTTAAAAATCACCATACCTTCTCTCCTATTATTTTACAGGGTGTTAGATGAAATATTTCTGTTTCACCGGACTTGAATAACCCCACAGAATTTGCAGCCATGTTTTTCACCTGTTAACGAAACTGGCATACAGGGTGGTGAAACCCTCATACAGACTGGTGCTTATCCATGTTTTTCAAATGATATTATTGTAATGCTGTTTATTAAAATGCGTATATGTATGTGAATATATTTTAAAGTCTAGAATAAATGCAATAAGGAAAAGCCACTTCCATTTCTCATACAAGCATTATGGAAAAACAGCTTCTCTGTGTGTGCGTGTGTGTATGGCTGGGGAGAGGTATTTCGTTGTTCATTAGGTAAAAATTTAAGAAAGCATTCGAAATGAATATGTGCCACAAAAATTTGGTGTATTGAACATATACCAAAGTAGAATAGAAAAGAAAAATATAAACATTAAATGACTACAAAAAGGGAGTTTTGATGGTGTTTTAAGAAAACAATAATGAAAAAGAACACTGAAAGACATAAAAGATTTCAAAATACAGGACAAAATATTTTACAGTTTCACAAATCATACTTATTTTCATTCTTGTCTAATCCTGTATTACAAAACTCTGAGAACTGCATCTTTTGTTTCACTGATGAAGGGTGGCATCAATGGTGAAATATTGTCTCTGTTCATTGCCCAGATTTATCTTTAATTTTAGTTAAACTGAAAGTTTCCAAAATTATGATTTCTTATTCATTGGCATGCTTATTTTCATGTTTTGTCATGAGTTAGGTTTTGCAAATATTTAGAAATTATTTTTAAAATAAAGTGCGTACTTTTATAGAGAGTTAAAACATTAGAAGATGGTATGTTAGGTAAATTAATCTTTAGATTAATAATTCAAGTTTAATAAGCAAATTCACATCTCTTTTTGATATGTGATTTATTTATTTATTTATTTATTTTGTTCCCTCCAAAATGCAGTTGTTGAGAAAAAGAAGATAAAATTGACATTTGGAGTTAGAAATGTTTATTGTTACGTAAGTACTTTTTCTTGGAATAAAAAGGAAAAAAAAAGTGAAATAAGATTTTTGGCATGTTGAATTATTTTAAATTTATTGAAGAATTTTTACTTTATTTGTTTAAAGGATGCTCAGCTACGAAAACTTTGTGGCAGAGTAGAAAACCATCAATAACTTTGAACTCTGTCCCATCCCCGATTTCCACTGAGTACCTTGTTCTTACACATGGCTGGAATGAAATACATGGACATAACTTTGTTTCGAAGGCAGCTAAGAGAAACTGTGGCTTTTCAGAGTCCCAGCAAAGAGCCATACCCTGCAAACAGCCTGAATTATTTTATTTTTTTTTAGTGAACTATCTGATGTGAAAACTGCCCCAGCAACAGGCAGGAGGAGGTCAGTGTTTGCCTGGGTTTCCACCCATATTCCTTATCTGGTATAGAAATATCCTATTTCTTCCTCCTTCCTGCACCATCATGGGTTTTTGATATCTTTGCTCTGACTAGAACTGTAATTTGTATCTCTGTGTACGAGTGCTTAGACGGGTATAAAACATCAGTACTTATATATTACCGAGGGGAGTGCCATATATCACCTCAGACGGTGTGGTGCAAGGGCTCTTAGCTTATTAACAGTAACCCTTGCCTGGTTTCAGGCGTAGCGAAGCTCTGGGCTGTTACAGTGCAGGGGCAGCATTCAGCTGCAGCTCAGATTCACCTGGTTCAGTGGGATGGATGGGAGCTGGTCCTGCACCATCAGCTCTGCTGGCTGCTCCCCACAGAGCATCCTCCCTGCCCCAGCCCTGCAGTGGCCTTGCAGAAGGAGGGCTTGCAGCAGTGCCCTTCTGCCAAAGTGTTGTCTCTTGGATGTCTGTTGGAGCAAACTTGATGGTTCTCACCTGTCAGTGAGGTAACTGGAAGAAGGTAGCCCATAGCTCATGCCATATATGCTGAAATTCACTGCAGCAGTAGAAGGGTGAGAAGAAGACTGAAGTCGTGTTTATACAGGAGCACAAGTCACTTACCTTGATTTCTGCTTTTGCAGAGACAGGAGGTGACTCATTTCCCAGTAGGGGTGAGAGTTTGTTTCCATTGTAATTGCAGGAGGCTTTTACTGAGGGACTTGGTGGACCTCAGAAGTTTCCTCTCACTTGGACATCAGGGGACACACACCGCTCAGGCAACCTTGCTTTCACTGCTCACGTCAGTTGGTGAAAAGGCATGACTGAGAAAAAGCTTGGCAGGTTTTCTCACCTGCACTTGTGTGTCTGTGCTTTTGCTTGAATGTGGGGATGTTGATATTGTTGGACTTCAAATGTCTGTTTGTTTTAGGTACTCTGAATTTGAATCACAGAATGACAGAATTTCTAGGTTGGAAGAGACCTCAAGATCATCGAGTCCAACCTCTACCTAACACTAACAATCCCCACTAAACCATATCCCTAAGCTCTATGTCTAAACGTCTTTTAAAGACTTCCAGGGGTGGTGACTCCACCACTTCCCTGGGCAGCCTGTTCCAGTGTCTAACAACCCTTTTGGTAAAGAAGTTCTTCCTAACATCTAACCTAAAACTCCCCTGGCACAACTTTAGCCCATTCCCCCTCGTCCTGTCACCAGGCACATGGGAGAGCAGACCAACCCCCACCTCACTACAGCCTCCTTTAAGGTCCCTGGGTCCTTTAAGGTAAAGAGCAATAAGGTCCCTGGAGGGAGATGCATACTTGATTGCAGTGACAGCAATGAGAGTTTAGGTCCTAAACTTAAATGTTTTGAATTACCTCATAGATACCACTTTGTTTCAGAAGCTTCTTCCAAAGCTGACCTGAACACCCATGAAGCACACATTTCTTCAGCTCTCAGTTTTAAAGAAGCCTCTCTCTCATGGACTGTGTAGGCACCATGAAGTTGTGGCATTATGACTTCTCTGAAACTCTGGCATTAATACTGTTCCAGTTTACATCTCAATGAGGGTTGCCAAATTTTCTGCCAGATTATGATGGTGATGCCTAGTATTTAATATTGACAGTATTCTAATAAAACATTAGGCATAATGCCAATAGGCATAAGATATTTCATCTCTGATTTCTGTGATAGAAAGGTTTTTAATGATACCCCAGTAATTTTCTGCTTTTTAGCAGTAATTCCATGAGGAATATGTATTGGCCTCAGTTAGTGTTTGAAAAGCCCATTTATTTTAATTTTTTCTGAGGATGACTCTGGATTAGACACTGTTGTGAAAGATGAGGAGAATATATGACAACCAGTCCATAAACTTTCAATAATACTGCACATTTGGTGACCGTTAGAGAGTAACGTAAGGTTCCCTACTTTCAGAAAATCATGCTGTAACTTTGGTGTAATATTGAAAATTAATTACTTTGAGGTCTGTTGTGTAAACACACTTTCTGAAAAAGCAATAGCAACAGAAACTAAAGTTACTACATTCTTAAATTTGCCTAATACTGATTAATTGAGGAATCTTTCTCATTTGAGAGGTCATGAGTATCTCAGCCTTGTACTTACAGCCAAGTAGTATTTGATTACATGGAGGAAAAAAAGGTGCTCTAAGACTAAGTGTGAACATAATAATGAAGAAACAATGCAACATAGTCAACCAGGCATGAAGAATTATCTACTGAAGGTAAGAGGCCAAGTGTCTCATCAGTTGGATTTTAATAATGCCTGGCAGAAGTGCTTATAGTTGTACAGCAATTGTTTTAATATCTAATTGAGTTTCAAGCTGAAATATTACAGTCTGTCTTGAAACATGAAGAGAACATTTCCTGTGAAGCGATGTCTAAGTATTTCTTTAGGTACTAAACTGAGAGCAGAAAATTGGTAATACTTGCTTTCAGATTCCAGGAGCCTTCTAACTATGAATAACTAAAGCTGTATCCTGTGCAGTTTTACTATTGTTACCTCTTTCCTCTTCCTGCCTTTATAATTTATTTTGTTTACCATATTCACTTGATGCAGCTTGTTCCATTTTTGTTTTTATTTTTTATTATTTTTATTTTTTTCTGTTAGCTTTTTGCATTGGGCACTGCCATTTGCTTTGTGGTCAGCAGCATACCGAGGAGGATGTGTCCTGATTCTGCCTGGGGAGTCCAGCTGCAATGGCGATATGGACTTTAAACACAAATGTGACTCCAAAGCTGACATACTGATTATGCTCCCAATAATCTAGCATTACCCTTACACAGTCAGGAGTACAAGATCATCCTAATGGAATGGTAGAAAAATTAAGACTTTTTTTTTTAAAAAAAGCTTATATATATATATATTTACAGAGCATGTAAGCTGAAATGGATGCAATACACAAAATGTAGCCTTCTTTTGGAATGTGTGTGTTATTTTTTTTTGTTGTTGTTGTTTTGTTTTCAGTTTGATTTCTCATGATTGATTGGTATGTGAAGCTGGAGCTTTTCAGGAAAAGTCTGGGATTATGAGCGCGTCAGCCTCTGCTTTTAGCACAGCAATGAGGTTATCAATAATGCATTGGCGATCTCAGAATCCTTGAACATAGGGAAATCACAGCTGGTCTGGGTTTATTGTCGAAATTGCAGATTTGCGCCAAGAGGTCACGACAACTGCATGTCAGACAGCCACACACACACTCACACAGACGTGTCTTGGGGGAATGAGGGGGATAATATCTGAAGCATTGCCACTGCCCATGTTATAAACTCCTCATATGCTTCTATAGTACAGCTTAAAAAGCAGCATATTTAATGCTGCTGGCAGTGGCCTTTTGACACTTTGGCCTTTCCCAGTATTATAAGTTTTATTGTTTTCCTGACAAGTTTATTCATATACTAGCAGCTTGCTTGGCAGCAATATTCAAGCTTAGTACTTAGGCTTTCTGGTCACGGTGATGGCTAGCAGTAATAGAGAGGGAAAATAAGTGAGTGTGGAAATGCAAAGCTGTCTCTTGTTACATTTTATCGATCACATTCTGGTGTCATTCAATTAAGACAGAAATGTGATGGATAGTGTCTGCATAGATTCCTACTTTGCTTTCCAGCCGTTCCATGTAAAGCTTTTTGGGGGAGGGAGGAGGAAAGGAAGGGTGAGAGGAGGAGGGGGTAACAAATCAAAGATACAGTGTGATTTGAATTACAGATTAAACTTATCTTTTTTAAAAAATGTTATTCTAAAGGTACCTTGAAAAGCAATATTAGCTGAGCTAGTATTCTATGTTTTCTTGCTAATAAGTATCTGGAAATGTCTGGCCTATCATTCATTGTGGTAACGTTTATTTTGATCTAGATCTTGTCTGTGATTTATGAATAAACACTTGATTCTTCTGAATTTAGTACACAGAAAGGGCTCAAGAAAAGAAAGGACTTACTTTCCTAAGAAACTAATCTGCATGCTTTAAGGCAGTAATTCCAGATAAACATCTGAAGATAAGGGTTGTTCGTTTCAGTCTGTTGTTTACTTTAATATGGTTTAAAAAAATAATCATTGAGCAGTTCTGTAAATGGAATACAAAAATCCTGTGACAGGCTCCATAGGTTTAACTGGAACTACATCAATTCAGAACAAGTGAGCCTCTCACCCAGCCTTCAGACTGTGGTAATTTCCGAACTAATTAATTATTTTCAATCGAACTCATGTTTTTTCTGTCTATAGTGTGAACGAGGTAGCCCTAGGCTTCACCAGCCATTTCCAGAACCTTCTTCTGTTGTCGCACCTGCTGCAGGCTCCATGGTTGGACACAGAAGTTCCCTGGGAGAAAGACCATGGTAGCTCTCACCTCCTGGTCTTCCCAGGGGATGTACAGAGGAAGAGGTTGCAACTTGAAGGGTAATGTCTGTAGCAGGTTTGGGATTTTCTGCTGAAATGGGGTTACATGGGAAGAAGCCAACTGGCCAGAGCCAAATGGCTTCACAGATGTGTATTGGCTATTACAACCATCTCAAGCAAGTAAGCAAACAAACAAAAACAAAGTCCCAAAACCTGAACAAAACAAATAGATTCCCACCAGCTGGCTGGATGAGCTTCTGGGAAACCTGGTTTTCCAAAGTCCACAGCTGTGCCCAGGCACTGCTGGGCTGGCACTGCTGGCTTGCCAGGCTTCTGTCTGCCTGGCTGGTGGGGACACTTCCTCCCTCGTCGCTCTCCTGCAGATCCCAAAGTCCCCTATCCTGCACTGGTCCCAGGGGCTGAGAGACAAGTGCAGAAGCCCTAGCAGCCACATTTTAGCTAAGTCTTGGAGCTGTGATATTTAGGGATGTATTTTCCTTGCAACTGCTGTTACTGAATCCGCAGTTAAAGCTGTGGGAGGTATTAATTATTCTGAGAACTAATTAAGTTTTAAGATTTGTAAGTTTTAAGGCAATTAATTTTTAAGTTACATTTTAAATGTGATGAAGCTTGGGATACTTCTAGTTTTATAAACCAAAGAGCACATTTCTAGCCCTCTTACTCGTTCTTATCTGGAGAAGAACTCTGAGCACTTGTTTGTGATTTTTTTTTTTTTTTTTTTTTATGTGTCTCAGGTTGGATGTAGTTGTATTGTGCTCTGTAAAGCCTACAAGAGTTAAGGACTTCAGGGCCAGGTTGGTAAGCCTGAAAAGCACAAGTCAGGTGGAATTTCAGTTTTCAGAATTGCCAAATTTCAGTTGCAAGGTTGGTAGTGCAATGAACGGAGTTGTCTCAGAATAGTTTTATCTTGCTTGTGTGCTATTAATAAGATGAATAAAATGTTGCTAAAATGTTCGGCAACATTTATACTGCCATAAGGAAAATTTGCATTAATTCTCTTTTTTAAGGGAAACAACACCTTTCTTAGAGCAATATTTGACATAGCAAAGTCTCTTTCTTTTGGGCAGGAGTTCTAGAAAGCACCTGTAACTTGTATTCTGAGGACTCCAGGAAAGTAAGCATACCAGCAAGGTGTGAGTGGCCTCTCAGGCAGGAGGGTGAAGAAGGGCGCCTCAAGTGGTTCCAGCCATTTCTGTTTTTCCACCCAGCAGCAATGCTAGATATATTCAGGATTGTTAGAGTTATTGCTGGAGCTGCTCTACTTGTGGGCTGGTCTGGCACCAGGAGGCTGCTTAGGTAAAGCACAGATATTTAATTCCCTTTCTCTGATGTGCAGTTCTTAGATATTTAGGGGTACTGAGTATATGCAGCTTGAATACTTGTTCCATTTCCAGTATCTCTGGAAGTACCTTTTAAAAAAAAGCAGTAGGGTGGACTCATCTTATGTTCCTAACCTCTAAAATTGCATTATTTTTGTTTAGTGACGGTTTGCTGCAGTGTAATTGTTACAGCAAAGACATCATTACTTGTGTAACATCCTCTCTTTAATTAGGAGACTTTCCATACTCTACCATTTCATAAATCATCACTTCTGCATTTGTCATTCAGATATGAAATTAAAATTATTACTGCATGAATAAGGCAAACTGTGTTCCACAGATTTTATGAGAGGTCACAAAGCAAGTGCTTTGGGTGCCAGTGCTCTTTGGACAGCTTCTTAGCATGAAGCAGTTAAAGGCCGTCCCTGTTTAACATCCTGCCTAGGCCCAGGTTTCTGTTTTTTTTTCTGCACTCCAAAGAAAGGACTTGCATTGCTTGTTCCTGGCTTTGCAGGCTGGCAAAACGTAACATATAGAGTCATTTTGCATTTTTAAATAGTGCTGATTTATCTGCATGATGGAAAATATTTGTAGCATAAGAAAAAGGGGGGGGGGGAGGGGGAAGAAAATATTTTTTAAAATATATGTGACTATGACTGAACAGATTGAGGGACCTTTCTGTGGCCATATGAAAAATTTATAACTGAAGTAAAGGTTGACCATGATTTGTTCTGTATTTCATTCAATGGCACATTTATGTATACAGTAGGTCTCAAAAGCCATAATAAGCTAATAAGAAAAAGAAAACAAACCAATCTCCAAATTCTGCTCTACTTGATAAGCTCTACATATTCCCTTGTTTAACAGTTAATGCTGGAAATCTGTAGGAGAAAATACATATTTTCTTATATCTGTTCTTTTGTAGGTGACAAAAAGATAGAGATTATTGTGGTTAAGTATATTACGTCCTGCTGTCCTAGCAACAGGGCAGGCAGTGGCAAGTCAAAAAGCTTCTCCATCATAGTTTATTTTGTATTTTGTTTGTATGTAGTCCTAAAAATTTTGTTTCTTGTCCACTTAAACTATACTCTTTTAGGTTTCACAAAATCAATTTCCAGGCCTGGTTAAAGGCTATACTTCCAGTGAGATAACTGTAGTAAGATTGATAACATATAAGACTGCAGGGTCAGAATTATAACTCATATTATATTTAACTTCTGCAAGCATGGGTTGGTTACTTAAGCTAAGAGAAAAAAATTACATCTGTCATGAGAATTATTTTCTCTGTATACTACGTGTGTATTACATACTTAAAACATAGTTAGAAAAGTGTTCATATTCTTGTAAGAGAACAAAATGACAAATGGCAGGGAATAGATAACAATTATCTCATTTATAAAAATGTAATAAAGTGGAAGAATGAAAAATAATAACTTTTAAAAAAATAGGAGGAAACTTGAGGGAAAGATTAATCTGAACATTTTTCTCCTGTTGTGAATATATGCATGATTTTGTTGTCTTTCAAACATTTCATTGATTTTTGATAGCATAAAAGTGAGTAACTTACTTGGCCAGTAATTTCTACTCTGCTTTCTCAAGGAAGCTTCTACTCTACCACAAATTTCATCTTTCCCTAACCTGCTGAAAGCTCATCAGGGTGTACTTTTAGATATCTCCAGCTCGCCTACAGATAACCCAGACCTTATTTTTGTAAAAGTTTAGAGTTAATTTTTACATATTTTTTTTTAATGTCTGCATTTCATAGTGTCAGAAGTAGTACCACAAAACTAAGGCTGCTTTTTTTTTTTTTTATTTTATTTTTTTTTTTTTTGGTGTAGTATTTTAATCTCAGAAGAGAAGGGCTTTAATAGTACACTGTAAATTTGTCGTCTTGAGATGTCCACTTGAATTTTGAGTTTTGTTTCTAGATTTTAGAAATTCAGAGAAGGTGGGGGAGAGGAGAGAAGGCAGAAGGGTTTCCTAAGCACATAAGTGGTTATGGCCTATTGTACTTTTTTTAGAATTGAAGTATTTCAATAGTTTGAATATGAGCCAGACAGCCTGTGTATTATGAACAGGGAGTGGGGGGAAGAAAAAAGATAAAAATAAATAAAGAGCAGCTGCAGTTCTGTTAGCAGCACCACAGAGTTAAAAGGGATCTGCAAAATTATAACCGACATTATGTATACAAATCTAGGAGAAAAGAACCCTAAATTATATTAAACCTTGTCATATTCTGTTCTAGTCTGAAGACTTAGGGTTCAATGTTTAATTTATGTGCAAGGATTTTTTCTCCTTTCAAGTGCTTATGGAGAATTTGAATTAAATATGTAAGACAAACATTAAGTCAGAACTTCTAATCTAATTATAGTCAGATATTGCCTTTAAAAATAAAAAATAAAAAATGTCTCCCAATAACGAAGTTTGCTATTTTCTTGACTATAGCAACTACAGCAAGAAGTTCCAAGTTACCTGTCAAACAAAGTTAGGGTAGAAAATAATAGTGTTGGTGTAGAAAATAGTATTGATTATAAAAAACATATTTTTATTTTGGCATTATTTTTGGCATCTCAAATTCCTAGGTTTTGCTACCTCTTGACGTTTAACTGTAGGTAGGTTAGTAAAAATCACATTTTTCCTGTGTGGAATACCCCTTTATGATTTCAGTGTGCAAATAATGTGAAGTATTTTCCCACTATTTTGTCATTAAGGTCTTTTTTAGTGAGAAAGACAGACAAGTCATCAGGGAGTAGCTGAATTTTGAAGACAATTGGTTCCAGAATATGGTGAACATTCATTGAATCTGTGTGTGATGGTGAAAAGAAGAGTATTTATTTTCTTTACTGCACTTTATTCAATAAACTAAAGCTAGTAGCATAACCCTGTTTTTTGTTTTGTTTTAGTTTGTTAGTTTGATTGATTGATTTTTTGGTATTAAATGTTCTCTCCCGTTAATGATAAACTGAACAGTCTTTCATAGACAATGTTCCAACTGAAGAGGAATCATTGATGTTTTTATTTTCCTTCCATCTGAAGCTCAGTATTTAACTCTTCTACTAATTCTGGTTGTCAGTAAATGTCAAGATGGTAGATATAAAAGGAAGCATATGCCAGAGAAGAGTCAACTGAGTTTCATCTAGGAAACCATCAATAAAAGAAAGTGGAACACATTATGAATTTAGTCACAATAATGATTAGATGTGTAGTAGTGATTACCAAGATTTTTGAAATACGGTCAGAACTACAGTCACTATAAATTACAGCAACACGAATAAAGGCCTCCTCTTCATCATACAATCTATTTCTGGTTTGGAATAATTGAAGAAAGCTCTTTACAACTGATTGTGTTTGTACAATTTTAAAAAATTATTCTCGTAATGCCAGTTAATTTGGAAATAGAGAGAAATTGTGGGGGGAGTCACGTTAATATTGTGGACATTGATTGTGATTTTGGGAAATGTAGCAGTGTCTTACCATCCTCTGAGTAAAGAATTTCTTTCTTATATCTAATCTACATTTTTTTAGTTTACAACCATTACTTCTTGTTTTATCATTACACTCCCTGACAAACAGTCCCTCCCCAGCTTTCTTGTAGACCCTCTTCAGGTCCTAGAAGGCTGCTATAACATCTCCTCAGAGCTTTCTCTTCTCCAGGCTGAACAACCTCTCCATAGGAGAGGTGCTCCAGCCCCTTGATAATCATTGTGGCCTTCCTCTGGACCTGTTCTAACTGTCCATGTTCTTCTTGTGCTGGTGGCCCCAGAGCTGGATGCAGTACTCCAGGTGGGGTCTCATGAGTGCAGAGCAGAAGGGAAAAGTCACCTCCCTCTCACTGCTGGCCATATTTCTTTTGATGTAAGCCTTTGGTTGGCTTGCTGGGCAGCAAGCACTCATTGCTGGCTAATGTTGAGCTTCTCATCAACCAATATGGGGGTGGGTTCTCCTCAAAGGTGCACTCTATCCATTCTCCTCCCAGCCTGCATTCATGCTTGGGATTGCCCATGGACCAGTATCTTGCACTTGACCTTGCTGAATTTCAGGTTTGCACAGGCCCACCTCTCAAGCCTGCCCAGGTCCCTCTGAATGGCATTCCTTCCCTCCAGCATGTTGACTGTACCACACAACTTGGGGTCATTTGCAAACTTGCTGAGGGTGCTTTCAATCCCAGTGACTATGTTGCTGACAAAGATGTTAAACAGTACTGGTCCAACACCAACCCCTGAGCAACACCACTCATCACTGATCTCCACTTGGACATTGAGCCATTGACTGCAACTCTTTGAGTGTGACCATGCAGCCTTACCTATTGAGTTGTCCATCTGCCAAATCCATGTCTCTCCAATTTAGAATAAGCTGTCATGCAAGACAGCGTCAAATGTTTTGCACAAGTCCAGGTAGATGATGTCAGTTGTTCTTCCTCTATCCACCAATGTTGTAACCCCATTGTAGAAGGCCACCAGATTTGTCAGATGCTGTCTGCCCTTTAGTGAAGCCATGTTGGATGTCTCAAACCACCTCCTTAATTTCCATGTGCCTTAGCATAGTTTTCCTGAGGATCTGCTCCATGAACTCGCCAGGTATAAAGGTGGGACTGACTGGTGGGTAGTTCCCTGTGCCTTCCTTAATCCTTTTTAAAAATGGGGATTATTTTTCTCCTCTTCCAATCAGTGAGAAATTCACCAGACTGCCACAACTTCTCAAATATGATGAGCAGTGGTCTGTCATCTGTCGGTTCCCTCAGCATCTTGTGAATGGACTTGTATACCTTTAGGTTCTTTAGGTGGTCTTGAATCTGATCTTCTCCTATAATGGTCTGTTCTTCATTTCCCCCAGTCCCTGCCTTTGCCTTTTGGAGCTTGGGATCTGTGGCTGAAGCTCTTGCCAGTGAAGAACGAGGCAAAAAAATGTCATTGAGTACTTCAGCCTTCTTCATGTAACATCTCCCGTTTCCTTCTAGAAAGGGCAAAAAGTTTCCCTAGTTTTCCTTTTCTCAGTGATACACCTGTAGAAGCTTTTGATGGCTTGTCATTATCAATGTTTCGGTATGCTTCCCAGAAAGAAAGAAAGACCTTCCTAATTTCAGTTTTGTAAGACCATCCTTTAAACATTTTAAGCTGGGAGTAGTGAGCTGCTGTATGTTTTCAAATCACTTGCAGAAGGACCACAATACTTACAACAAAAACAAAAGCACAGTAAAAATTAAAACCTTGCCATGTCTAGCCCTGAACAGCAAACATCTTGTTTGTTCTTAGAAGAGACAAAGAGATGAAGGCATCTTTGCCCTGTTGGAGGAAGACCAAATATTTCTTTAATTTTCTTTCAGAGAAGAGAACTTGTAATTGTCTTTTTTTCCAAAATCATAGCAGTCTTTACAGAACATTACATGATGTTCTTGCATGAATCCTGCTCACTGTACTTCATCTTCTACAATGCTGTGTTCTCTTAAATTGTGTAACATCAGACCCAAGGGGACACAGGGTAACTCTGTTAGTAGAAGAATAGCATTGCATAGTTCTGGAGAGTTGTCTGAAATTACCACAAAGTGTTGTTTGTGCCTTTTATGATTGCCCAATTCACAGAAATGCAGGTGTTTTAGATGCAGTGGAGGAATGATTGTACCTTGTTGTGAATGTGGGCAACCCTAATGGCTGTTGCTTAATGGGGCTACATTTCATTTTCTGTCTCCTGAATAATATCATGGCTTCCCCATTATAAGACACACAAGAGCTGGAATGGTGCAGCCAGACTGCATGCAAATATTTAGCATTTTGGAGTAAAGAGAATACACAGCTAATTGAAGAGCAGCTCCAGCCTCACCAAACCCTGTTGAAATGAAGGAGTATTTATTATCTGTGGGCAGAAGTTGGAGATAAGTGCTGGAAGTAAATTACAGCTGTTTCCTAGCTGCTGTCAGGAAAGAGACTTTTAGCCAAAGGCTGTGGGTTTCTCTGTGGAGAAGGTCAGTGAGGGATTTTTATATTTTTTAATGCAGTGTTGTGCCACTCTGGCCTAGGTTCTGTCACTGCTTGGTAGGTGGCCTGTCCGTAAGCTGGTGTGATACTTCTGTCATTTGTAATGTGCTTTGGCATTCACTCCAAATCTGTTTGTGTCCTTTAAATTCAGTCTAAATTTTGAAAATTTTGTCTCCATGAACAGTGTCATCTAAGTAAGTTATTCTTGCTCATTTCTTATTGGTGGGAAAAGAAAAAAACAATGGCCTTTTACTTATCCTGCTTTCCTGTTTGGCTGCGCTAAAAGCAACATGCGAGGAATCCAAGATCGTTTTCCAAGAATTATGAAGAAAAACAGTGTGTTTTTAATAATCACCTCTTATTTGGAACAATTTCCTTGAAATTTCTGGGAGTAGAGATTCAAATTGCTTTTAAAAATAAGATTCTGTCAAACTGCTAAGCTAGGTAGACAAATACATTCCTGAAAACCTCCCATTTTGGTCATGGACTACATTAGTTTTTCTATCTCGGCATACGTTCTAAATGGTTCCCTTAGAAATATACCAAAGTATTATATACTTTGCAGAGAAAGGAAATATTATTACGTACCTTTGCAGAGAAAGGAAAGCATGAAATTAAAATAGTTCCTTGTGCTCTCTTTAACTTACAGGTTGCTCAGCCTGTGTACATTATCTTTCAAGTATCTTGGGTTGGTGGACAGATGGATGGACAGATGGGTGTACCTATGGATACAAAAATGTGTTTATAGGAGCATAGTCAATATTTTTGGACATGAATGTCACACTTTTTTCACTTTATTTATTTATTTAATTTATTTTTTAATCTGTATCTCTTTCCACTTCATGCAAGGGTGAAAAAATAATATGCAAAACTTAGAATAGCAGTCTTAAGAGTTTCTGTTCTTTTATGTGTGTGAGAATAAATAAGTTCCCTCAAATTAATGAAATACTTGAAGTCTATTTGACAGTAAAATTCATGTTGATGAAACTATAGGGAGGCTGAGGGTTCAGTGTACTATAAAGGTGAGCTCAGGTGAATCACAAACACAAAGACTCAGTCCCTCTCAGCCCTTCCTCTTTGCATTATTTATTCTATATACTTTAGGTGATGGTTAGCTTTCTGTATTGAAAAACTGGAAAATCCTCAACTAGTTATATTTAGATGTAAAATGATGGGATGAAAAATCAAAATGGTTGATCTGTAGCAATCAGACTCAAAAACTTTATTCTAGTCCTTGGGGAGTGAGGAGTTTGGAGCTGTATATGTGTATGAAATAAAATTCATGGCTGTTTCCAAAAGGTTGATACTGGAGCAAGAATCCAGATGCTGATACCACAAGGTACTACAAGCAACACGGGTATCAGAGCTCTGGTCACCCTGTTTAGTGAAGGCAAATTTATATCGGAGAGCCTTAAATGTTGATCCATGTTGTTTCTTTTGTCAACCTTTCTCTTTTCTTGAGCAATTGTATATATGAAATAGTTCTTGACTCCCAGTGTGAGCTTTGTAATGGAGTTTTAAAATGTCTGTGTACAATCAAAAATCATTAATGTTTGTTTAAGAAACCAGATAACATTGGAAAGTAAATACTAAATAATAGAGTACAACATGAAAAATGACTATACAATACTATCTCTAACAGTTTATGAAAATGGCGCACGAACAGATGAGACAGAAGTTCAAAGGCCCAGGGTTCCAGCAAGTGACATTATCTTTGTGGATTTCTGTTTGGATTCAGAGTTGGCTGAATGAATCTAGAAATATGTAATCAGATATTGCTCTACAGCTGCTCCTTCCAGGAAACTCAAGAGCGTATATTTTCTGACTTTAAGTGGGCAATAAATTATTTTCAGCAATTCCAGCTCTGCTTGTTTCCATAGGTAGCAGTGGAGCTTTTTTTGTATTGTTTTGTTTTGTTTTTGTTTTTGATCAGTTGTTACCTGCTTATCTAAGCCATTCACCACTGACACGTTACCTGACTTTTCATCCAATACAAAAGTAAAGTGGGCCTTAACATCTTTGTGGTGGTGATGTTTTGACATCCGTGAATTTGCAGCTAAACAGAAATGTCTCCTTACCATGGAGGCATGCTTCTCGTGGGTCAGCAGAGATCAGAGGGGAAGGGGGTTTCTGCTGCTGTAGTAGTTTGTGGCTGCTACAAGTTTTTTGTGATGGCTCCAGCCATCAAAATAAAGTAGAACATTATAAAATGATCATCATTTACTTTCATTTTTTTTGAGGACTGCTATTTATCACTCTTGCTGCCTGCTGATGTGTGCTTTTCTGTGTTACCCCAACAAGCTTTCCTAAAATAAGGACTGTATTCTGCTACAAATGAGTTACTTTGTACATATAAAGAGAAAAGGCTATGATGGTTTGAAAATGGCTTCTAACCTGGAAGGATAACTAATGGATGTAGAATAGAGTGGAACTTGCTTTCACATTTATTTTTAAAATACTTCAGAGTGCATTAGAATAATGAGTTAGTTACTGATAATGGAATGAGAATAAACAAGGCCCGTTTGTATGGTATGGCAAATTAGACGTCAATTATGTGGCAAAGCAGCACTGAAGGATGTAGCAGACTGGGAATTAAGCTGTAGTGTTAATTGATTATGAAATCATTTGATAGCCTTTGGTTTTATTGAAATGATTCTGAGAGTGCATCATAAACTTAAAATCCATTATGGCAGAAGTGCAGCACTTTGTACGGAGGGTTGCCTCAGCAGTGGGCCAGCCTCTGAGAACAGCGAAAAACTTAGTTCAGTTTTGCAGGTCTTTTGCATGAAGTAATTAGGGGGTTGAGTAGCTTCCTGACCATAACTGCAATTTGGATCTACATCCTTTAGTTTTGCAACTCGAACATCTTTGTTTCAGCTGTTGGCATAACTAGTTAAATGACAAGGATGCTCTTAATCTTTTATGTATATATATTTTTCTTCCTTAAATTAGAGGCAAGTGTGCCTGGTGCTTCTACTTGAAGAGGCAGATGCTACAGAGCTATCTGATTAATACCATCCAAACTCCACACAGGGCGGCTGCTCCCAGTTTCTTTTGGATGTGGCCTGTGCTGTAGATTTGCTCTGGTTTTGTACCCCTCCCAAGGGTTTTGCTCTCAGTCCCTGCCCCAGATGACTAGATGGGCCACTGGCAACATACTGTAAATTAGGATGTTTTAAACTCTGCCCCTATGCCAACTTTGGTGCCTGCCCTGCCAGACTACCCGCTCCTTTTTGTGCTGTGTTTAAATGGGTCTTATTTTGTCCTCTGCCCCGGTTCAGCCTGTCAGTGTCACCTTTTTCATTTCAGAGTTGCACCAATTGCCCTAAGTTTGTAACGCTTAGATTCTTAGTGTCTTGTAACCTTCTACTAGCTCTCTTTTGCTACTCTTAGTGCAGGACTCCTGGACTTTTGTTACCAAATGCTCTTGGCAGTTTGGCAGCCATACTCATTTTGACTGCTTTTCGTCCACCTCGACACGATCTCTTTTTGGTGCTTCCCACTTTCTTCTTCTAAGGGCAGGAGACCTGTGTCTGTGGAGAGGCTAGAATGTAAAGATAAAAGGAAGATGAGATGGGAAAACAGAGTAGTGTGAAGTACAAAAAGCATAAAAAGGCAGACTATAAATCTGTGGTGCAGGTTGGGGAAGACACAGGTGCATTATGTGGCCATTCAGGATGGCTGCACTGTTGTGCTCCATGCAGTCAGAGTTTTGCCCTCTCTGGTGACCTTTGGCATTGCTTTATTTCTTTTTTGAGAACAAATGTCCTAGACACCAGGGATCACCTTCGTTTTGCTGGCATATATCAAGAGGCTTTAAGTGCTTCTCGGGCAGCTGCTGAGACTGGAAGAAAGGATTTCATTTTAATGACTAACTTGAAGAAAGAAAGAATCCCTAGCAAAAAAATACCACCACCAGAAGCTTTTGCCCCCCATAATTCCACTGAATTATGTTACCTTTGCATATGAACCTGTGTTTTGAAATAAGACTTCTGGACATGGGATGAGATGGAAACCAATTGAGCCAGTCTGACATTATTTTGTTACTAGTGCATATAAATACTGCTCTAGTGCCACTTATACATAGGTACCATGCATATCTTTAATGGTATTTAATTGAGATTAAAGAAGCTGTTGGAGTGGATGCTGTGAATGCATATTAAGAATATTACTTAAAACCATAAGCCTTGATATGATAAACCATAACAAGTCTGAAGGACTCATAATGGCTTATCATGTCAATAAAATGCACTTAAAAATCCCCGAGTGATTAGAAGGAGCCATTTCAGTCTATTATATCAACAGTTATATGCTGAGAGCATATGAGATTTATTTTTCTTTTCCATCCTCTGTTTAAAAAAAAAGAGAGGAGGAAATTAAATCATAATAAGCTATGTTCAAATAGAATCAAGGTACTAAAATAAACCCACAGAAGGCGATTTACAAATCAAGGAAGGCAGTGAAAAGTTCTCTCCAAGCAGAGAATGCTCTCATGTTACACTTGGTCTCTGGTCCTGAGCGTCTCAGGGTGGTTAAATGCTGGAGCATGTGCTTGCACTGGTGCTGTTCCTGTCAATCTGTTGATCAGCATGAACAGCATGTCTTGTGATGAGAAAGCAGAGGTTTGCCCCATGTGCTAGTGATGACCTCCAGCACTTCCACACGAGGAAGGTTGAATTGCCTTTACTACCCCGTGTACATGCTCAGCACAGGCTCTAGCAGAAGAGAGTCGCGGTGCTTTCCTCTCTCAGTGCTTTTCTGAACATCTTTTCCAGGAGCCAGGCAAAGAGGAAGGAAGTAGCACCCGAGCCCAGGGAATCTGGGCTCCCGGGGGCCGTAATGTTTGTAGGTATCACACTACCAGAGCTTCATACACATCCAAGAGCTCTGTAGCAGCTGCTAGATAGTATGTTTCTGTACGGGAGACCAGCTGTCAGCCTTTGTTTTCTGTACGTGTTTCTCTGCCTTTTGTCTGCTTGCTCTTTGTCTCACCTCAACTGGCCTGCAAGGTTTGTGCAGACCCAGTAGGGTCTGGGAGATGGCAGAAGGTGCTGCCATAAGAAATGTCTCCTTGTCCGATGGTGTAGGGAGGGAGGAGCTGTTTTGGCAGGTCTGGTCTGGTATGACATGGAAAAAACATGCTTGTTAACTTACACAGTAGGGTCAGGAAATTTTGGGATTGTTTACTGCTAAAAACGCAGGCAGATGTTACATTTCTCTGCTGCAAGAAAAGGCACCCCTCCTCTAAGACGTGAGTTTTACTCATCCCTGAAAAGGGGTTTCATCTCTGAAAAAGATGCCCTTGCATCGTGCATTTTTTGTTTCCTTGCTGCCACCAGAATTCATGTAGGGGTGAGGAACCAGTGTGGGTCTCTTGCACGGTTTGTTTGTGGGCTCTGAGCTGCATTATGTGGCTGCTCTACAGTGTTTCCAATGACCCTGAGCTGGTTCTCTGGGGCCAGCTTTGCAGGTCAGTCTGGTACAGCCTTAAAATTGCCCCCAGGGTCAGGTTGCTGCTAAAACGGGTGCTGTGGCTCCCCAGGGAGCAGCTGAAGGGAGCTGGGGCTGCTGAGCAGTGCAGTGCCCAGCTCCCAGCTGGTGAGTGTGACCTCTGTGGCACCCACGTTTTGGCTGTTTAATGTCTGGGTAGGTGTAGGGTACTCTGGGGAAAGGAATTTTCCTCTCTCTGCAGCTCCCTGCTATCTTGTGTGCGGATAACTGCGTCTTGCACGTAGTGCAGCCCTCCCAGGCAGCCTGGCCTCGTATGGCCAAGGCCTGAGGCAACCCAGTCCTGGCAGTGTGGTGTGGCATGAACCGGCTTGCTCTCGTGCCCTGTTCACACGATCAGGATGCCCCTGGGACTGCGGTGAGCAGGGCTGCAGCTTTTGGGGGGTTCTTCAGCGCCGCTGCTGGCAGATAGGCAGGAGAGGGAAAATAAACAGGTTCAGGACATGGGGAAAAATGAGCTTGTGGAAGCCAGGGGAGGGAAGCAGTGGCAAGTAAACACAGCTGAACAAGAGGAAAAAGATGTTTATGTACGCTTATTTAAGGTTTGCAGCAGGGATAAACGCGAGTCTGTCAGGAGAGTTTCTCTCCTCTCTGTGCTGTGAACCCTTTGTCTATTTATGTGCCGCTATATGTGGGCAAGAAATATGGCATTATGCAATTTTCTCTTGGCCGGAATGCATACTGTGAAGTTTGACAATTTGACTGGTGGATGAGAGTTGCGGTTTGAACCTCAGCTGCAACAACAAGCAGAATGCACGCATTCACATGTTTATGTTCACATGTACGTGTATGTGTGCATGCCGTCTCGTTACCCAAAGAGAGGATGCTGCTAATTGGTTCACCAGTTGGCAGAAAAAAAAATGATTTAAGGTTGACTTAAAAATGTACACTGGATTAAAACAGAGATGACGCCCTAAGAAACACACACAGATTTTCTATCATTGCCATCCAAAATGATCAAAGCTGGGAAAATGAGGGACATCTGAATGCAGCTTCAGCTGTGCTAGCAGATATCCCGCTGCACACTCCTGAGCAGTACACCAAGATTCATTTTTCATTTTCCCTGATATGTTGTTGGAGAGGGAGACGTGTAGTTGAACCAAGTGATCAATAAAAGAACAAATAAGGAACAAATGCTAGGAATATTCAAGGTAGGGTTTTTATTGAGAATTGCAGGCAGCTTTATTCTGCAGAAATCTCTGAACATAATAATTTTCAGTCTATTCCATTCATTTACAGCAATATTCACTTCACAGACCCATGTTTCAGGCAGGAAGAAGGAAAAAGTAATGTTAAAAAGCTACAAATACTAAGATACACACAAATATAAATTGGGAGCTAAAACCAAATGAAAACATGCAAAGGAAACCTGAATAAACTTACTCTAAATAAAACTACACTTTGCAGTTTTACAGTTTTAAAATTTGATATTATGACTTGATTTTGATATATTGATTTTGATACATTGAACATGCAATGTCTTTATAAAAATGGCTAAATTGTATCTGTCCAAGTGATACTCAAGTCTTTGTGTGTGCAGGGAGATGCATGAATAATATTTTGCAATTTTTAAATGCTGTGGCTTTATGTCCCTTAGGACCCTCAGAATAGTGTTATGGGGACCAGAAAAATGAGAGAGACGTATTTACAAATATTTGTAGATTGATAAAATACACCCTTTTAAGGAAGACTGCTTAAATACATTATCTACATTCATCGTGTATGTCTATATGCATGCATGTCATGTGGTTTATCTAGCATGCAGTCCTGTTTTATTGCAGCTGTAGAAATTATCATGACTTAGATACTTTCATCCATAAAATTGTTCTTTAATAGATGATTTATATTATTTACTGAAGAGCAGTACTTATGCACCAGTGCTACCATCAGTAAATTAGTGTATGCTTTCTTTTTGTTTTGTTTTATGCTTTGAACTAAAAGCAGACGAAGCCAGGGTAAGTTTGTTTGTGAAAGCTTGTTGAATACTAATAAGAAGAAAAACCATCCCGGTCATACTGAATAAATTCTGTAGCTGGTATGAAGGATTTTCAGCGATCCATATTGTCCTTGGACTTGGCTGTTGCATTGTACTTTAAATGGAATTGATTGTGTGGTTGTAATGAAAGTAACAGATTGATTTCTATACAGAGTTACACAGAGTAAATAGAAAAATGTTCTTGTCTTGACCTGCATTCATAAACTAAAAATCAGTGGCTTTTGACCTAATTCTTAATAAAAAATGGAAATGTAATCTAGCAAATTGGAAGGTTTCTTTAATTCTTAGAAAATTTACTGTTTATTGGGTTATGCGAGCCTTGGATTTTAATTGATTTTTTCTAATAAGTATATTGTGTTTTCTCTTTGAGGAATTCATACTTTTGCTATTTACATCTTTTGGGAAAATAGATTTGTTTCCTTCCATATTATTCCTTTACTTGTGCCTTAAATATATATGGCATTTTCCTTCTTTATCTAGGTAGAATATATATGATTTTCAATATCTTCAATGTTAAATGTTGTTAGCGTAGCATCTGTGCTAGTAGTGTATGACCTATACATTTTTGGGCTGCTATTGCAGTCTTCTCTAGTTTATTTCTAAAAGATGATGGTTTTGAACTGAATGTGCAGATCAATAGTTTTATGTTGTGGTAAAAGGAGGAAAGCTGTAGATGGAAGTAAGGTTCAGCATTCTTTCTATGGGAATAAACCCCGACAAATGCGTATATTATTGCAACTATTAGTTCAGTAAAAGGCCACAGAGGTATTTGTGAGCAACCTCTATTACTCCGCTTTTGCGTGGGTGAGACTGCGGTTCAGGCCCCAGCCAAGTGAATGATCTAGTGGGTAAAGCCTTTCCTCTGACTGTAAACTCAGGCTCCAGTGAGGAAGATCGGTGTTACTGCACTAACAAGCTTCTCGGTGAATTTTGCAACCTCGGTTTTGGCGCCCGGAATTTGTTCTCTCGATGAAGGAAAGCAGCACATTGTGAGGAGGCGCAAACACGACAACCAAAACAATAGCGACCCAAACGCACCGACGGCCACCGCTACTCCATTGTAGCTTCCGAAGGCCCTCTATTCTTCCCAGCCCACTTGATATCCTGCAGGTTGTGGCAGTACAATTCACAGGAAAAGCTTAGACATTGAGCTTGCACGCTTCTTGACTCCATTTTAAAACCTTTGTTCACACCAGGGTGGCATTTTTTCACACCACATGTGGCAGCTTTGACTCCTATCCAGCTTGTCGCAAAGAATCAAAGTCTGTGGTTTCTTACATTTTCAGCGCTGCCTCCTGAGCTGCTGTATTCTTTGTAGCTTCCAAAATATTACAAATCTTAATTTCATTCACAGTTTTTTAAAGCTCTATAGGGTATGGACTAAGACCACTCCACCTGTGCACCGAGATTTGGTTAAAATCAAAGCTGCTTGCGGGGGAGGGGGAAGAGCTCTTTTCCTTCTGCTTTTTTAAGAAAACCTTAGCACTGGCAATTAAAAATGATGGGGTGAACTTGATATACATCCAGCCAGCCTTATTTATGTTTTACAGAAAAGAGTTAAAATCAGCAAGGCTGATGTGTGTTTTACAGAAAATAATCAAAATAACATGTAATACTTGTACTTTTAGATTTGCAAAAAATATGAATGCTCATAGTTTGATTCAGCATTAAAACAGTGTCTGTTAATCTTGAGCTGTGGCAAGATCTGAGATACTCCTTTTTCCTGCTTTTCCTAAGAAAACCTTCATCTGCAATTTTACTGAGTTTTATGTGCCATGATGTCAATAATAGATTCTACATAAAGCTAATTTTAAAAAGAATGCAACCAGTCTTCCAATACCAATACACCTCAAAAATACGTCTTTTGAAAGTTTATTAGAAGAAGGTATGTTGCTTAAATTAATGTCATTCAGTGTAGCAAAGACACTGCTCAGCTCCTTAAACATGCTTAAGTATGTATTTCTTACTAAGAAACTTTACAATGGATGGCAAGTACAGCGTGACATGGCAAGAATAACATTTAGATTAAAATTGTCACAGGAATTTAAATAACTTGTATTTTACACTTTTTGATATACTTTTAAATGATCAACAAAAATTAAATGTTTGTGATTTGAAAGAAACATTCTCAGTTCTGTATATATTTATAAATCTTTACATCCATTGTTAGTGCTTCACTCAGCTGAAGATAATAGAATAATTTCTCCTTAGCACATATGCTAGCCTGTACATTGACATGACACCCTAATAAATATTTTGACTCGAGAGCTGTTGTTTGTTGCTATTTGTCAGGTGGTTTGAACTGTCTTTTGGCTGCTGTTCCCTTTGCGAACTAAAATATTAAAATGTATGCTTTCAATCTAGCAGTTTTCTTATTGTATTTTGATAAGTTTTCTGGCTGTTCATACTTTCTTTAAGAGCACAGTACAGAGGTGTTCTTAGTTCATGCTGCTTACTCACCAAAATCTAACTGATTATTTTTAGTGTTTATGAAATACATTGGTTTTATGTGTACTTTTAAGAATATTAAATAGTTCAGTTATACAGCCTGTAGAAAGACAAACCTTCCGTGTTCCTTGTTGATTTAGAAAATGTAACTCATGATTATTTCAGATGCATATTTGAATGCAGTTTCCTTGCTATCTATTTATCTAAGATTTGGTTTAAGTTAGTAAACTGTCTTAGCAGGTCTGATATATAACAACACTTGAATAACCAAAAACCTGTTCCAAATAATCTTTTTTTTCGTATTTCAGCCCAAAATCAGAAAGGTATCAACTAACCCCAGCAATAATTTATTTTCACTTAGCAGTAGCTTTATTAGTTCTGACTACTAAGCAATTGTTTTGTAATTAAAAAGTGAAAATGTATAAAAACAGCTCATGGGTTTTGTTTGGTTTGTATTCTGTTGTTTTAAAACAAAAAAGATGAAACACGTGAAAAAGACATTTAGAATCTATCTAAAAATGGTTTTATTTGGCATACTAAATTATACAGAATGTATAGAAGCATTCTTTGAGATCAATGATTACTTTATTAACACTTGTATAAATACATATATTTAAGTTGCCTTTTACTTAAAAATATATATGTATATATATAAATTAACATATCTATAGACAAAACCAGATACGGTTTACTCCTTTTGCCAAATGCCTTACCAGTTTCTACAGTTTTTCTACCTACACATGTCCAGACATTCTGAATGCAGTTTTAAATCATACACACATACACGCACGCACAAAAGTTGCTGTATAAAAGCTGAGACAGTAAAAAAAAAAAAAAAAAAGTCTTTTAGAAGGTAATACAGAAATTTATGCTAAGTCCTTCCTAAAGCACACTTTAAGGAAGCAAACATATAAAATACACATGCAAGCTTGCCTATTTACTGTTTAAATATTAAAGCAATGACTCAGCAAAGCAATGTACACATTTAGCAGAAAGTTATTTAACGGTAACACTTATCTATATCTAAACTTGATATCATGCAGCATTTTTAGAAGACTCAAGTATGAATTTCTCGGAAGCAATGCAAGTTCAATAAGTGTATCAAAATTAGTTTACCTACTTTCACAGCGCATATTTACTGAAGAAATAGCTTGATCTTATTTCATTTAAGTGCCATGAAGCAGAGATATAGAATAATCATTTATCAATATCCATTCCAGAAAATCCCAACTTTTATTTCTCGGCAATTCTTACTTTTCCCCATGTTTCTTCAGCCCCTCTTCACATTAACATTTCTTCTGCTTCCAGAAAAGAGTGGAAAAACAACAACAACAACAACAACAACAAAACCCCCTAAACAGTCAGCAAAAACATAATTGGTTTATATTGCTTTTCAGCTTGTGGCCTGTCCTCATATTATTAAATCAGATCATACATACTCCCCTAAAATTCAGCTTGGAGTAATCCTCTGCTACTTAAGGCTGGATGAAAAGAGTACTCATTGTGAATTATGTTTCATCTGTCACAATAACCTTCTTTATTCTTTAGTGCACCTCCCCTTTGCCTGCAGCAATTAGAGAAAATAGGTATGCCTTGAAGTACGAGATAGTGGTATCTCAAAAATATATATACTGATGTAATATACAGACAACGCCGGGTAAGCAACACCCTGAAGAATATGCCCTTTTTGATGCAATCCACATTTTATTAGAACAGAGTAGAGGCAGGCATATTTTACAATGAGTAGGTGCTGATGGCTGTCACTAGGTTATTGTTTTTTGACAGGCAGCAGTCAGAGAGTTTGCTGTTCTGTTAAAAGAAGAGTAAAAACTTGCTTACCGATTGATTTCAAGAATGTATCATTTTCCACATTAACTACATTTCGGTCTTTTCTGTTCTAAAGTGTTAGAGCATCTTTTTCTCCCCACCTCCCCTTACCCACCCCCCAACACACACACACACGCACACACACACACACACACAGACACAGACACACATACGCACACCGTGATTCCTGGAGTCCTGTTGAACTCTTTGGCTGAAGACTTCAGCTGTATTTCCTCACTGTCTTGGCAAAATTTTCAGAATTTCTTGGTGTTGTTTGGACATTTATCTATATGATTTTTAAAATGAAATAAGTCTTTAATAATAAAAAAAAAATAAAAAATAAAAAAGCTGTCCAGTGATGACTGAAAATATTTGCACAAAGGTACAGGAGAATAAGGAGGATTTTAGAATTTCCATGGTATCGGATGTTAATTTTCCAAATTATTTGTCTATCTAGTATATCTAGGGAAGAAAGGAGATGTGATTCTTTTAGGTTTTAAGTCACCACTTCCAGGTCATTAGTCTATTTGATGCCTGTCTTTTCTTACCACTATATATATATTTTTTATATTATTTATCTTATATATATATGTGTGTGTGTATTTTTTTAAATGTTCTTTATCTGCTGGATTTTATTTATTTATTTACTTATTGAATATACTTTGGAAGCTTTCCAAGTTCACTTTTTGTTTTTCCCCTCTCTGTTGCTTGTACTTCATTCCTTATGGTAGAAAATCTTTAGTCAGTATTTTGTTTTGGAATCCCTCACAATTCTGGGGCATTCATACCGATTCAGCCTCCTCTTGTACTTTTAGGAGGGCTGATGTTCACCTGGGAATGACTAAAATAGAAAGAACCTTTTAAAAATTACCCCCCAAATCAGTAATGGCTACATCAAGCAGAGTTCAGGAAGAAGAAAAAAAAAATCTGTTGTGAGGCTGGTCTAACATTAGGACACGGTTGCTTAAAGTACCTAAGAAATAGGTTTATTGCAAAAACAAAGCAAAACAAACAAACAAAAAAACCTCGTGAATAAAAGAGGAGAGTTTGGCCCACTGCATAGGTTTGGGCACAAAAGTGCTTGCTAAGCTATCTATTTCACACATGCAACGACAGAAGGTTCGATATTCATTCGATCGATGACTGAAAAGGCACAATGGCAAAATCGGACGGACTTCTTTTCAAATACAGATCTCCGATGTCCCCCTACAGTCTGCAGTCGCGCGGCTGGTGGTGTGGCACAGACGGAGCAAGGGTTACATCAAGGCTGTTCTCTGGACCGTGCAAACAGTCTAGACCAATGACCTGAAGCATCATGCCCTTTGAAGAAGAGGCAAGTTCGGTCACGATGAAGAAAAATCAAGGCGTACCCCTTTTAACAATAGGGAGCAGCTCGTGGCTGCAAAGAGGTAAGCAGGGGTAAGCAAAAAAGGCATCTGCTTCCATGGTTACAGGCCAAGCATGGGAACCTTGCTTTTGAAGAGGGACGGTTCTCAGGCTCCCTCACAGGCTATGTCATGCATTATAAGCAAAGGCAGGTTGAGCTGAAATCCGGAGAGTTATTTCAGAGTAAAATGATACGCGAGCACATGGCTGTTAGCAAAAAAAAGAAGTCACATGACTGTTTAGAAGCAGGCTTGCACTGTTTCCGAATCGAGAGCCTGTCGTTTGGGGCATTTTCTTCTTCTTCATTTTTTGTTGTTGGATTTTTATTTATTTATTTATTTATGGTATTTTGCAGCAAACTATGAGAGTTGGGAGAATGTTTATGCAAAACAAACATTCGCACGATACACCAGATTCTGGCTGTTCTCCTACTCTAAACTGAAAAAAAGGTCAAGGGTCAATGTTTTTTTCGTGACAGGGCCACAAATCCTTTTGTTAGCGTAGCTTTAGCAAATGCCATTTAAAATAAGATTTTGCTTTTCTTTCTAAGTGCATATTATTATAAGTTTGACAGAGCATGAACGTAATGAATTTCTATATCTCTGCAATAACTTTTTTGTTCCAATCTTTTGCCAGTTATTTCTTCACTTTTTTTTTTTTTTTTTTTTTTTTCCCTTTCTGTATCTACAACGCTAATTTTTGAGATTTGCACTCCTAAGCTAGACAATAAAAAGTGCCCATGAGTCATGAGTCAGTACATACTAACCTTACCTTTTCAGGAAGAAAAAAATATCTGTAGGTTAGAGGTAGTGAAAATGTAAATTTAAGGCAGTGGTGTAACCGTTAACCTTGGGAAATCATTATGATTGTACTTTGTTTCTTTTTGCTTTGTTACTCCTTCAGCAGCAGCATATTGTATTTCCTCTTGAAAAATTAAAAGATGCAGTGTATTTGCTCCAGTATAATCATGCTTCTCTTATTAATTGTATTTATTAAATCTCTTCTGTGAAATTTTAACTGTTTGTTGTAGTCTGGGAACTTTGAGTATTATTTTTACTAGAATTTTACTATTAAAATGTTTGGTTTAGGACCAGTGGCTTCTGCTATGTACCGCACGTGCTGTTTTGTTACCAGCTACAGCAATTGTGTTCTTATTACTGGTGCAAAATTAATTTTATTCCACCTATTCTTGTTAAAATTGAAAGGACGGGCAAATACCTGGAGAACTGTTGAACAGACTTTGAACAGTTGTTGAACAGTGTTTCAGGAATTCTAATAATTATTTTCCTCATTTCCAGTTTAATAACTACAGTGTTTTGTGGTACATGGTAGAATTTGTATTGCTATGCTATAAAAGTAATTAATATTTACGAGTGTATCAAGTGTAGTAGTTTCTCCATATTCTGAAGTTATGTTGATCTACAGGATGATTTGGTTTAACTGGAGACTGAGCACTGCATATCAGAAAGGAAAGTGTATATATGAAGCTTTTTTTAAGGGAGAAAGAAGAAAAAAAAAGTATTTGGGGATTTGGGGCTATACTGCACACTTATGTGCCAAAGTTATCTAAGAAAGGAACAAAAAATGTGTAGGACAATATAAGCATGCCATATAAGCAATTAAATATTAATAAGAAAAATAGGAAACCCATTATCTTAAAACGATCAAGATCTCGATTCATTGGATTCATTCTGGATAATTTATATCCTGCATATTAATTTAGTTTTCAGATTGCCTTTGACATGATTGCAAATTGTTCCTTTTCTCCAGAAGGTCCATTAGCTAGTCCCATTAGCTTAAGAGAAAAATCTATTTGCTGGTCTTTTCTGCAGGCTGTTACATGTAATATGACATTTTGGTATTCCTGCTGAACTATAGATGCATGTTAATGATGACAAACACGTTCATATAATGTCTGTAGTTTAGAAATTCATGCAAGGTACAAAAATGCTGTGCCTTACATTTTATTTAGACTGTTAGATTCTCTTAATTTTTGTCTGTTGCCTTCAACAATAAATGAAAAGATCCATCTTACATGGACAGCATAAACAGTGCTGAATTCAGTGCTGGTGCATTTGGTATCCAAATATTGCTTGAAATTCAGCACTGCAATGGCAGCAATCACTTATGCTAATAACAAAATGAGTTTTATTAAATAAAAAAATTAAAGAAAAAAAAAAGGAAAAAAAAAGGAGAGGGAGAGAGAGATTTGCTTCTGGAAGGAAGATTTATTTATTTATTTATTTATTTATTTTTAAATAAAGGCCTCCCTCTTGTTCGTTTTAATATAATTGATAGGAAAGTCATCTCTAGATTCACAGCAGTCTTCACAGTGTACCAATGGGAGGATCTGATCTTAATTATGTTCATGATCATCTCTTGGAATAATTAGTGTTTTCCTGTAATGAGCTGAGGATAGAGCATTGCAATGAAAGACATATAGGAGAAACATCTCTAGGTGCATTTCTATTAGCAGTGAAAATATGATTGTGAAACCGGTATGTTTATTGTTATTGTTGTAGGGTGGATTTTACCATGTGTCGATGTGCTGCTCCAAAGTATGTACACTCGTGGCCCACTTCCTGTTGCTGATGCTTAAGTATAACCATTGGGTTATACTGGGCTATTGCTTGAAATATGTGCTAGCTTTGCACCTAGCTAGTTCAAGATAAAGTTCAGGCTGCCAGTTGGAGGCATTTCAGTTTGTTAAAGCCAGCGATGACTGTGAGACTGATGCTTCCCTTTACTTGGCTGGCCTTTGAGCCATTCATTTAGAAGAAGGAGCAAGTAGCCTAAACTTAGTATTCCCCTTCTTGAATACCTGGGCTCTAAGAGTTGCAAGAAGCAATACTATCTTACAAACTCCGTTGTGACAAAGAGGCCAGTTCATCACTTCTAAACAAAAGGAGTGCATCATTGGTTGTGAGATAGGAAAAAGGAGGGCTTTTTTTTTATACTAGAGATGCCTCCCAAATGTTGTGAAGGGTTGTGATTTGCCCAAGGATTATCATATACATTTTCCTTCATATTCAGTGTAATTTATGGACCTGTTGTCTGCACAAATAAATCCTTTTTTAAATTTATTTTTTCACAAGAGAGGTGGACAAAGATTTAGCACAGTATGCTATGGGCAAGGTTTGCTGTGTCATCAGTTTATTTTAGAGGAATTTTAGACTCAATACCGCACTTGAATCAAGAGAGGTACCAGTCCTACCAGAACAGTTTATCTACCTTTTCTTCCCCCCCATTTTTCCTACCCTAAAGAAACTGGGAAAAAAAAAAAAAAAGGAAATCTGATAACATAGCTGAACCAATGTGGAACATCTGGCCTATGAGAACTCAGGCAATTGAGAAAAAGCTTCATAACAGGCTCATTTATTTCACAAAAAGTCTTTTAATTGGAAAACAAACAAACTACCACCACCAAAACCAAACCAAACCAAAACAAAAACCAAACCAAAACAGAACAAAAAACTCTGAAAAAGTCCACTCTCTTCTTCCTCCATGGAGATAAGGGTTCAAAAGTTTGGTATCATCTTTAAGCAATTTGTGCATCGTCACTTTATGATTATATGCAACCTTTCTGTAAATCTTCATTTCAAGGAGAGGATTTTGTCACGCTGCACATCCTAAGAGCTACTAGATGAAATAGAGGCAGAAAAACACAGAAGAGAGCCTGGGTTATGGTTTGTTTGGTGACTCAATAGCAATTATAATTGCCTGAAGTATGAATGGAAATATACCTTTTTAATTCAACGTTTCTAAGCGTGCTTAGAAATTTAATCTTCACCAAAAGTCCTTTGGTTTGCTTCTCCAGGATTATCCTCTTCCAGATTTCCTTAACGACAGAGAATATTCAACCTTAACTGTGGAGTTGCTGAGAAAAAGGACTTAGAGAACCCAATTTAGCAAAGAACCATCAAAATCTAAAGCTGTGTTGACTGAATTTTAGTAGTATGGGAAAGCCTTTAGGCTTTTTCCTTCAAAACCAGCGTACCTGATAGGTAACTTAAGACAGTAACAGGATACTGCATGTGGATTTGCTTTATTATAAACTTAGACTGATTAACTGCATCAACTTCAATTTAATATGCAAAACCAATTAAATCTCTCAAGCTCTTGAATATTCTCCTTGGTCTATAATCACCATCACAAAAAGCCTCGAAAGTCTGCTGGAGTCCTTGCTCCTTATTCAAGTCTCCTTCCAAATACTTTTGATATGAATAACAGATGCAGGATTAACTCTGAGTCAAATGACCAGAAAGACATATTTTCTCACTCACTGGCATAGTTTGATGATGTTTTGTTCTTGAAATGTAAGTTTGATTCCAGAAGCATCTGAAATATGTGTGTTCATTTCAGTACTGTCATTTTCCAAGTCTTTCATATTGATAAGCAGAAGTCCCTTTAATGCTTATGTTCTGTTTATAGAAAGCAAAGCTTCAGCATTGCTGATATAATGTTAATCTGAATTAACCTGGTATTTCTTGTAGCTTTTTAACAGACAGAAGTAGAACAGCAGCAACATTTTCATTCTTGTGTAGACCCTAGCTAATTTAAGGCCAAAAACTTTATGATATGATCCCATGGCAAAAGTATTTCCTGATAAGAGCTGGTCATGCCAAACAGTTAAAAGATGAGTTGTCCTAATGCAAAAAACAAATGTTTCTTTAAATAAATAAATAAAATTGTGGTTAGCTTGATTTTACCTTTTAAATATTTACAGAATATTTTTTCAGCATCCTAGAGGTACTTTTCATCAGAATGTGTTTTCCACTCACCATCATCTTGTATGCTACATAATGACCTTATGGAATATCAAACAGGACTTATGAGGGACAAGAGTGTATCTAAGATACTGTTGGACCTGCTTTTAAAACATTGCATTGTTTGGGAAATTACTTTTTTTTTTTTTTCCCATCTGATTTCTTCTGAAGAGATAGTCATGAAAAAGGGAATTCTCAGAATAAATATTATATACAGACATGTCTTTGATAGAATTATTACATCCTGTTCCAACATTTGGGCTAGAAATTTCCCCTGTATTTGTATCTGTTGAAGAGCTCTGGAAGTTTTACATTACTGACATGAAAGAATTCTAAAGAAATGTTGTAATACTAGCATGCTCATGAGTAAAGGATCATGAATACTAGGGCAAGTATAAAAAGTTTTCAGTTAACAATATGTGAAAGAATACATAGCAGAATGCAAAATGAGAACAGTAATTTCAAAAAAGAGAAATTTTGAAAAGGTCAGCATATATGCTTAACAAGTGCCACTGTCAAGGACTTGTTTGTGAGAGCTCTGGCCAAAGAAAATAGAATATTCCCAGAGAATGGAAAATCTGATGATTTTTAGTTTATGAGGGGCACGATGACTGATTGTCATTAAAATAATAAATCGGAAATTAGTTCCTAAGAAAATCTTCCATATTTCTGTGAAACACCATATTTTTTATCCTGCTATGAGTGTGATTTTTAGGTCTGAATGAGTGTTTTGTGACAATCTTAACAGTATCCATTCACTTGTTTATTCTGACTGTCTCACAGTGTTTAAGAAGTTTAAACAAAGATCTTTTTCCCACAATATTACCTGAGTTTGCTCAGGGTGATACTGGAATCCATCTGTCTTGTGCTCATGTAACAAGATGATTAAAGAATGCTCTTGTTGGCTGGACTAATAGTCCATCTATCCTCTTGCTTCTTTTATGAGAGGGCATGCGATTCAGGGAGAGTACATGGTCCTCTCAGCTTTCCGTGGTCCGTTTTCCTCTTGGCATCCGTAGTTTTTGAGATAGTGATATTAGAGGGAACATCCCTGCCCTCACCCTTCAATACCTGTTTATGGCTCTCCTGTCCAGAAGTTTGTCTTTGAGCTTATCTGGAAGTTAATCCTTTTGGTTGAGTAGTTCAGGAAATGAAGTCATTAGGTGTTTACATTTCAAAAACTTTCCTAATGTTTAGTGTCTGAGCACTGTGTAAGATGAAAATCATACATAATTGCTTCAGATAAAGTAAATAACTCACAGTAATTGTTTCAAATATACATTATTGTGTGTTCACTAATCCTCCAAATACTTTGAAATTTGTATTTAGCTGGGGATTGGCAGTGGTTTGTATAAAAATTATGCCCAGTCATCTCCTAGCATGTGGAATTTTATCCAAACACTTGTGTCACATGAAGCATTGTTTAAATCTTAGTATGCAAGCAAGATTGATGAGATGTGAAGAAAACTTTCATGAGTACCTGTTGGTCAAAACCAAAACTCCTGAGACATTCAGCTCAGCCTATTAGATATTGCAAAACCCGTGAGATAAACATATTTATCCATACTGGTACTTCCCTCAGAAACGAAAGAAACATTAATATGGCAGTAACACTTTCTCCATTGCATAGTTTGTATTTTGAGGTTTTGAGATAAAGTTTTAAGATTCAGCAGTAGTCAATTTTTTAAATATTAAGCCATTGTGAGATCATATGGTATGGTAACTGCATGGATTTCTCTGTGGAGGTAGGGGAGAGTATTGGTTACCTTCTGATTTCCATTTTTTCATTGGGAGGTAAAATTATGTCATTTTTCCATTTGCGAATATGATAGAAATATGTATTTGTACTTCTTAGTTTGATTCTAATTTTTATCTTTAACTTTTTTTAAAAAATAATCCAGCCCACTTGCTGAGAAGATGTAGTTAAGGAGCTTTTATAGAGATAGGTTGACAAAAAAGCATCCTACCTACTTCCCCACATCTACATCCCTTTATGTATGAGGTGAAAATTTGAACAAAACTCAGCATCTTGTTTTTGTTTCTGAATATTACAGCAATCTTGTTTCCTAAAATACCTGTCTCTCTTTTCCCTGTCTTGAGTATCAGTTGTGAAACTATAATCTTGTCAAATCATTACACAAGCAATTGGTTTTTGAGGGGAAGTTGTGCTACCTGTAGTTACAGTTGTTTTAAGGTGTATTACAAGAGTCATTTTTGGTGTGCAGTTAAAAAGTACTGTCAACTCAGAAAAAAACAGGGAAACCATCACTACTCAGAGACTGGGGGGAACAGAACCAGGGTGGAAATCTGAAGTATAGAACGCAAGGTTGTATCTGCGGTTAGGATTACGTGTTCTATTTTTTTCATATCTCGTGATTTTAAGAAGGAAATAAGGAGCTGATTATATTAATAAACCACAAAATAAGCTGTTTAGCTGACCAGTATAGATGTCTCCAACTGAGATATATGGTTAGGCATGGTCAGTGAAGAGTATTTCTAGGGCACAGCAGATTTCATCCAGTCAGAATCCCCAAAAAATAGATCAGATGAATCATGCTGTAAACTGTCTGTTTGATTATAAAAAGGGCCTGTGTTGACTTGCTCAGAGGTGCTGCTTAAAACTAGGGAAAATTAATGTAATCCAGAACGGTTGAGACACCAATGTGATGTGTCTGTAAACCAGATTTATCCCATTTGAAAATGTATCAAGTTAGATGTCTCAGAAAAAAAAAAAAAAAAAAAAAAAAGAGAGAGAGATAGAGAGAGAAAATCATTAACACTTCCATGGGAGGCACTGCAACAACCTGGCTAGGAATTCTGCCCAGCATTCCGAGCGCCCAGGCATAGGAAACACACACTCATTTGGAACAAGCATAGAGGAAGGCTACTAAAATGAGTGGTGGGAAAGGGGAGATTATTATGAGGGTACTAAAAGTCTAACTTCAATAAAATAAAGCCAAGAGGAAATAGATGCTGGAGGCAGAGAAGCATTACAAGCACAAAGGAAGGAGAACAATCATTTAATCTGAAGAACAGAGCTGGGACAGGAACAAATGGCAGAAGATCAGACTGAAAGTTAGATTTCCAGCCAATAAGGCAGCAGTGTTCTGAAGAAATCTCCCAATAAGGTTGTGGGGCTCTTTTTCCACACACGTGTAATTGTTTTCAAGGAGGAAAAGGATACATTTATGAAAAGCAATGTGAAACTTGGTGGCCTCTGAAGGCAGGAGACTGGACTTGGTATGCTACCACTTTGATCCTAGAAAGGGATGTGTATGCATGACTGCACTTATTGAAGTGACAGTAATTATGCTGTAGATATGCCTATACTATCAATGTGAATATATTGTGGCACTTCTTTAAACTCGTAATTAATACTAATTGAGCTTTTAGAATCTAAAAGGTTCCATTCTTAAAAATCCTGTGCATTTGCTGAAAATAACAACAGTTTACTAACATCCCATATCTTGAAAAAATCCGTATTAAGGAAAAGAGGGTACTATATGCAAAAAAACAGCACATAGAATTTTTTACTGCATAAACTAGAGATCTTTTGCCAGAATACTGTTTCTGCGACATGTGTTTTCCCTTAGTATTGTATTCATTGTACTAGAAATGTAATTATAGATTAATACTTTCTCTAATATTTTCTACTAAACGCTTTTCTTGCTGTGTATCGCTGTTAGTAGAAATGAGAAAAATCGTACTGTTTTGTGCATAAAAGAAAGAGTAAATTCAAGCTATATATATATATATTTAACAATCTGTAAAGAGGAAAAAAATCAGATCCTATAATACAGTCTAAAAATATATTGTTTGCCAGTCTACTTATAAAAAAGCAAGAGTATATTAACTTAAAGCTTAGTTAAGTAAAAGATTTTAAAGTTATTCTTAGCATTTCTAAATTCCCCTTTTCCTGCATTCACTCTAGTCATGTTTCTGTGTGCCCTCTACTTGGTATTGCAGTGATGTGTCCAGTTTTAGTTCCCCTGGGTAAGCAATTCTAACAAATGGCAGAGGGTCACTAAGACCTGGGCTCAGAAAGCTTGGAGAAGAGAAAGCACAACAGGACCCAGCTGGGGTTTCCTCTGTCTACTGCCTTGGGTTGTAGAGAGGTTAGAGTTGAAGTTTGCTGAGGTGCTTGATGAAAGCATGAAAAAAAAGGTCACAGGCTGCAGCAAAAGGAGTTCTGATGTAATATCAGGAGAAAACAAAAATTCATCATGATGACGGCCAAGCAGAGGGACAAGTCATGAAGAGAGTCCACACGTTCTCTTTCCTTGGGGGTGCTCCAAACTCAGCTGGATCAGGTCCTGAGCCACCAGACCGGCTCTGGAGCTGCTGCCTGAGTGGGAGGTTGGACAGGGTGACTTGAGGTTTCCTGTCCCACCCTATTCTCTTTTCTAGCTGAGTCAGCTTTTGCTGGCTCCTAGGACTTCATTATTAATAAGTGGAGATATGGTAAATAAGCTGTCCACCTTGCAAAATTAATATGTACCTTTGTGTCCTGATGTATCTTCGTGTCACAAAATGTAATTAAATTGTGACTTATTTGCATACATAGCTCAGCACATGACTGAACACGCAGCCTGCAAGATTGCCCCCAGTTCATAATGTGATAAAAGACTGCAGGGCCTGCAAGAAAGAAGGTGGTGAGGGAATGATGAAGTTCTCCTTGCTGCTTGCTTGCATCACCACGGCTGTGGTACAGTGGGGCTGGGAGTGAGACCAGCCGAATCAGGTGCAGGTGCAGCCAGGAAGGCTGTGCAGTGGCACCGGGTCATTGGATTGTTGGATTGCACATGGTGGTTCCCTGGAGGCCAATAACTTGCGGAAGTTCATCAAGCCTTGGAAAGAAAAAAAAAAAAGATAACGTTTCTCTCTTTTGTTGGTAATTTTGTAATTAGGTGATGTAACTTTATGTGTTTCTTTGTGATGGGGTTAATTTTAAAATAACCAGATGAAATGCAGAAAGTCAGCTGTTTTATTATGCAACTCCATTATACTTGTTTGATGTGCTGTGTTTCTTTCAGGTGCCTGCCTGCCTTTCAGTTTTGCAGCAGAATCATTGATCATTCTTACCACCTCACAACCTACAGGTAAGTCTGAGATCATTATTTAAAGTTTCCATTGCCATGTAACCACTGACAAATTGAGCGGTGCATGGACTGCAGGCAGCATGGCTGCTTGCGACACAGCAGTGGCTTTCCTGGAAAGGGGATGGGCGAGGCTCCTGCTGCATCCAAAATGGCTCCCACCAAGCGCAGTCACGGCACTCAGCCTCACCACCTGGGACTGCTGGCAGGATGGGCCCACCAACATGGTTGGCATCTGCGGCCCTGGTCTGGCCAGGGTGGTGCTGTGGGTTTGTCCTGGTGGGGATGTAGCTTCTCACTGGCAGCACCAGAACTGAGCCTGCAGTCTCTGAGCTGTTAAATTGGTGTCAGTTCTGTCACAGTCTTCTTCACTGGGATGAAAATTTCACCTCGAGTTTCTAAGAAAGTTTAAATGGCTACCTTTGTGCTTGTGGGAAGGCTGGGATTGTCTTGGTATGACTCAAAACATTCTTCCTAACAGACATCACTAAATACCTGTCTTTTCATAGAGAGTAAGTGTTTAAAATCAAAATGTACTATTGGGCATGTCATTTAAATACTTCCAAGTCACAAGTTTTTATATTTTGTGTCATTAGTAACTAGCATTTTGTCTTTCAAGCAGAAAAGGATTTATTTTTTATTTAATCCACTATTTCTCATTATAGCAAGAGTGATTAATTACCAAAACAAACTGTCAACAATTGTGTCTTTTACCTGATTTAAATGCATCTGGCTTCAGCTTTTGGCTATTGTTTTCGGCTGGCAAATATAGATGGTAGTTGTTTTCCATAGTCACTGCTACATATTTGTTTAACTCAGCTAAAACAGGTTTGATATTTCATAAGATTCAGTGTAACACATATTCTTCAGTAGTAATCTCTATGATTACTACTCCTACTGTAGCTGGAGCAAAAAGCAATTGTCTGTAACCCCTACTTTACTGGCCCTTTTTATGTCACAGTGTTGTCCTACACTTTATAGGCTGGGGCCTTGATGTTCTGTTTCCCCTGACACTTCAGCAGTGCCTTATTCAGTTTCTTTCTGATCTAAGGATGATTTTTAATTGTGTGATTATTCACAGGTTTACTTTCTCCACTTAAAGCCATTTTGGCTAGGTTCATACTCAACGTTCCTTGTTACCTTTATTTTTTTTCTTTCTTCAGGTATTAGGAATAACTTGCTTTTATGGTGGATTCTACTCATACTTCCAGCTGATGTGGATGTGTGAGGTCAGAAGAATAGCAAGACATAATGAAAATCTTATGAAAAGATCTTTTGAATTATACTATATCTACTGATCATCTTCAGTTCAAATGATTTTGAATTGGGATACAGGGCAACTAGTACACATCCATTTGAATTGGACTAGTACACATCCATTTGAATTGAATATGTTTTGTTTTACATAAAGGCGTTGGTTATGGAAAGCAAAATATTCAAGATTATTTGCTGTGTGAAGGACCAGTATGGCAGACTGCTTAATGTTGAATTAGTAGAAAGTAGTCATTTCACTGTATTTCCAAAAAGGAGCAAGCCACCAGCACATTTCTGATAAAGCAGGTGATAGTAGCCTAGCATTTCTATTAAATAAACGTTTGTCTTCGTTGTGATGACACTCCTAAAGCTAGGCTTGATGGCAACACTTTTTGACTTTCCCTCACTTTCTTCCTCTCTCATCCCAAAGACTTCACAATCATGGTTTCTTTTCCTCCTGCTTACATTTCCTCCTTTTACTGTGAATTTTGTTAGGACTTGTTCCCATTCTTTCATTTTTGATTTTTCTAAGATCAGATCTTCTCTTTTTCTCTTCTTGTTTTCTTATGTATTTGTATGTGCCCATAAAATCCAGATCATTTATGTTACTTTATTTTTTGTGGGCTTTTGTTTCTATCACTGTTCTTATTTGTTTTGTATATCTGAATAAAATTTTGTTCTACTTTGTCTTTCTACCTAGAAGCTATAAAAAGTATAAAGGACAAAATAATCTGCATCTGTACTTGCAGGATAGTGGAAGCCAGCTGTCCAAACAGACTGCATATTTGGTCATAAATTTATTGGAAGATAAGTGTGTTTTATTAATAAGAATGTGTATTTTTGATATTTCCTTTGCAGTCAGCATAGAGCTGAATATAAACCCACTTAATCATTCTGAATACTAGTACTGGTAGAACAGGAGTGAAGTCCTCTTTTTAGAATATATGACATTTTCTTCTGAAGATTTTCTTTCAAAAATAAGGAGAAGCTAAAGAAATAGGAGGTAAAATGCTACATTTTGGCTGCAACTATGAAGGAGCCACTCCTAAAAATGTGTATCCTATAAAGTAGTCCCCATCCACCAGATTATTTTCACAGTTATTGGACTATGCTGACAAAATCTCTCCTCTTACCAGCAGAAGTGGTTGTTAGCTTCCATACTGAAGAAAAGGTAACCTATATGCAATGTTTGCCATCTGCATTATTTTTGTGTGGATGATACCTTGAATTTTTTGCAAGTCAAGAAGTTTGTGCACTCTGTATATTTGTCAAACCAGTATGCAGAAGATATTTTCAATTTCTTTCTCTTCTTTAGTCTTTTAGTCGTTTTAATTACTAGCATATATCATAAAAGTTTAAGTTTATTATGCTATTGAATGTTACCCAGTCATTTGTGATTGAAAATTATTCTTGGAAAGATACAGTAGCTTCAAATAACATCTGTATTTCCCAAATTTGACAACATTGCAGTATACTGAAAAATTAACAATATGGAATGATATGTTTTCTTAAAAAGCTTGTAGAATACATTGATCAAAGTTGACCTTAACTTTTAGAAAACTTTATACCCTCCAATTTTTCATTAAATTGAATGAATATGGAATAACTCTATATGTTGGGGAAAAAAAAAATAATTTCCCTCTTAATGCAAAACCTAAATATAAAGAATGCCATTGTTTGCTGCACATGTGGCTTCCAGTCTGGTTTATATTAAGTTGAAGTTACTGCCATCTGGTGGGGAAAATAGTATTATATCGTAAAATTGGAAGTAATTCCATTAGAATCTCCAGGAAAGCAAAAAAAACAAACCTTGAGAAATGAATATTGTGTGAATGTGTGTGTGTGTTAATGTGTATATGTGTAGATTAATAATATATAATCAGGTACAAAACTTTTCCCCAGAAGATTCCTCTGTACAGCTGGAGATTTTACATTTCATGCATTTTATTTATTTTTTTTTTTTTGGTAGCACTTTCTATGGTAGAGATTACCACTATTTATTGCTGCAAAAACATCTGAACTAGCTCTGCCTTAGTGCAGCATTCCTAGATTTTATCTTTGGTGCAGCAAGTGAATCTTGAATCTCCTTGAATCTTTTGTTAACTTTTGCCTGATTCCTAAGGGAGCAGCTCTATAGGAACAGATCTATAGTAGTGCATGTCAAGTAGTGCATGAGGGCAGTCTGGGGGGCATCTTACACATATAAAATTAATTGGGTTGTTTTCTCAAGGAGCTAACACTCTTATGTTGGATGCAACAGTGCAGTGAATGATAGGCAAAAATGGTAATAGAAGGAGAGGGATTCAGTTGTTGAAGACAGTGTCAATTAACTATCCATAGTAATAAGCTGCTCAGTACCGTATAAGAGTAATAACTTGTATCCAGAACATGTTCTTATTTCATTTTTATAGCGTCAGAAGACCCCAATCAAGATTAGGTCTCCTTTATAAACAAGGAGTTTTTTGCTTGTAGAGAACAGTAGAAGGGGTCTTTTGCTCTTAATCTGAGTGTTTGCTCTTAATCTGAGATACACTGTCAAAAGTGTATCTTTTAACTGCCATTCTCTGATGCTGAGATTCAAAGGAAAGTTAGGGGGACCCAAATCTCTTACATGGTTCATAGTAGCTTAGTCAAACTCTTGGCACTCCTGCATTGGCCACAGCCCTCTGGCTGCATGCTTAGCCCCTGATGGCAGCCCAGCTTTTATCAGCAAGCAAGTGCTGATGTTGGTTGAGGTAAAGCTAGAGGACACACAAATAGCATCATCATTGCTCAGGCGTGGCTGCCTCCGGCCCTCAGTGGTGTGTGGAAGTGCTCAGCAGAGGGCTTGAGGGGCCTGGAGGCCCCTGCACTCTGAGTCTGGGTAATTCTGGTCACTGGGGAGGCTCGCTTCGTACCTTGTGCCAAGATGGGGGGCAGAGTAACATTAGAATCTTCTTTGAAGGGGTAACCATATGCTCTCATCCTCTAATTACGTACAGGAGGTATATTATTCTGGTGATGCCATCTATATAGTCTTATTTATTTTTGGTCAGGAACATTTTTGTTCTGTGTAAATCATACTTCAGAGGGCTTTCTAACACTGTCATCTACAGAAATATTTTGTTTCTTTGTCTGCTCAATGGCTTGAGCAGTGACATCCCAAAGAGGCCTCATGCTGAATGTAGGTTACATTCCTTCAGACTCTCTAGTTTGAATTGCAGGGGCTCACTTGGTTGAAAAGATGTGGAACTCTGCTTCCTATATAGAGAAAATTTCCATTCCTGTCCTATACAGAGCAGCTTATGTGATTCTTGGTTTGTACGTTTACAAAGTGCATGATCAAGCCTGGTTGGTGTAGAAGCCAGATCCTTTTTGTTCTTACTGATGAAAGTTATGTTTTCAAAAGAGCAGGTGAAGGGGTCCTACAATTTTGTGAATGTCTTCATCCTTGAGTTTAATTAAACACACACACACAAAAACAAACAAACAAACAAAAAACAAACTGATGATAACTGGTTTTCTGCACACCTTTTAGAAATCACTGTGAATGAGTTAAGTGTTGTTGCAGAAAAAGACATCTCTCATCATTCTTTTTTATTTTGTTTAAAATTCTTTTTTACTTGGTTGGTTTTTGCTGCCTGTTGTAGTTTTTTGTTTGTATTTTGTCTTCTTCCTTTTTCTGAACTCTCTAGGAGTCGGAATCCTGCCCAGATAACATCTTTCAAAAAGAAAACCATTGACCTTGTAATCCTGTCATTCTGCTTTTGAGACTACGTTGCACATGCAGGTGTCTGATTTCTTCATAGGTTTTAGAGGAAGTATTTTTTCACGACTTTGCTGTGTTTGCCTAATTGTTTTTCAAGGAGGCAGACACTTTTTTCACTGTAAGACTCTTACTGGAAAGGGTTACCCATAATAGTTAGAGCACTGGGCGGCACATGACCACATATTAAGGAAGTCCTTCAAACTCAAGCCCATAACTGCTTACCAGAGAACTGTACAGAGCAAAGAACTCTCTCTGACTCAGGCACAAGGCAGAAAAGTGAAACGTAGTTTAGAAGGAAAGTAATCCCTGGGTCCCTCTTCCAGCCTCCAACTCTCAACATAAAGTGTATTTTGTACTGTATAACATAGGTACCTAGTTTGATTAGCTCTTGATTACAAAATTGACCCTTTTTTTTTTTTTTTTTTCTTTTGGTTGGTTGGTTGTTTTTTTTTTTTTTTTTTTTTTTTTGTTTTCCTCACTACTGCAGATAAAATAACCTGCATTTAGCTGTTTTTTGAAAACTTGGTGTTGTTGAGATTCAAGCTTTCTGGAATTTCTTTTCTCCTCTCCCCCCACAATATAGCTTCACATATTTATTTATAGTCCCTTGGGTTTAATAAGTAGTTTGATAGCTAGAAGGTAATTGCCATCTGTGCTGAGGATAACTGAATCATAAAAGAGAAGATTTTTGTAGTGAAAGATGATATAATGCAAGGCAAGGATAGAGGGTTGTATCTTCTGAACCAAAAATGATTACCTTTTAGACAGTTTGTTACTATGAGATAGAGATCAATCTTATATCACAGGAATTAATTGAGAATGTAGAATGCATTAAAATCTCTCAAATTTCAACTCTTTAAATCAAAATTGACTACATACTACATATCCTTACTCAATGAGACATTGTTGCAGAAATGACTCTTCTACTTCATTATGCAGGAAATCTGAAGAGTGTCATAGTGATCCTTGAAAGTCTATGAGCGTATGGATGCTTCTCGCCAGGAACAATCTGCTAGACGTGATATTTGTATTTGATATTTGAATCACCATCCTTGGGAGTTTGCAGAATTTAACAAGACCATAAGGAACATGCTCTCATTAGATCTGCTTTGAGCAGGTGATTGAATTAGATGACGTCCTTTGCAACCTCAATTATTCCATGTTATGAATCTACACTTATAATGATGAAGGTGTTCTCAGACAACAGAGATTTAAGCTCAAGATCCTACTTCTTAGCTTGAAGGTGATAGGTGGAGGAAGTTGCTTTAAAAAAAAAAAAAAAAAAAAAAAAAAAAAGCCTTAATTCTGAAGTAGAAAATCAATATAATGAACTCAAGTTTATGAACACCAGAACTTTTTCCCATCTTGTCTGCTCAGCCTTTCAAAGGATGGTTCAGGGTGTTGTGAATGACTTCTTATGGATCTTTAATTCCAAGGCACAATTATTTTACTTGTCTTTGTTTAACACAAGCATAGAAATATGTATACACATTTATTCAAATTATAAAGTAAAATAAACATTCTTAAAATATTATGCTCTATTTTTCATCTTCCCTTTAGGAAAAGAGGAAATTAACTAACCATTGCAGAAACTGCTTCTAGCTTTTAGATTACTGAGGGTACTTAGATAACCTGGTGCTAAAGACAGTAAAAAAAATCATATACAACTAATAGGATACCAAATACCTTTAAGGGTGCGTTATTTATTTTTTAAAGCCAAATAATTTTATAACTTTCAGATTACCAGTTCTGTTTCTGAAAATTCTATGTATTAGTAAGCTGAAGGTCAGTAAAATGCAAACAATACATTCTGCAATTGTTGTGCCGTCATCTCTGGTTTAGAGGGAACACCCTCTCTCTGGGGTACAGAAGTGATTTAGTCTAGGACACTAAGCAATTTTGGCTGTTCTTGAACAAATATCCTCAAATAAAACAAACTTCTGTGAACTTCGTGCTGTTCTTATTCCTATTTACTAAGAGAACTCAAAACTCAAGTTATTCGGAAGTGTTGGTTAGTTGAATTCAAGCAACGCTTAGTAACTTGACATTCTGTTTGCTAAAGATGTGGTTAAACTGTATTTTGGGGAACATTGGTTTCAATAACATACCACCATGTTGAAATTCCTTTTCTTCATGTGTTATCCTTCCACTTAGAGAGGTATGCACGACTGATTTACAAGAAAGCTGGCCCATCATATCTTTTAATATAGTCTTTAGCCAAGACTATAGTCTATAACTATATGGCTATAGTCTGTAGACAAGAATGAGCTTATTATGAGCTGTATAGTGCTTAAATTGTGCATAACATAAATTGATTGGTTACAAAATAAGTATCTTTTGTGGTGACTGCTCAAGTTAGATGGTTGAGATTCAGTTACCATGCATTATTATGTTGTCATTTGGTTTTTGGCTTAACCATGACACAGATACAGACATGTTTTTGTATCTCAAATCTCACTGCTTATATTAATGTGGTTGTATCAATTACAAAACCAGCTTAAGTCCACAGAGAGATCAGCTGGTTTTCTGCTGCATGGAACTCTAACTAGTAAACCCTGTATGAACCTATCAGGCTCCACGCAGAGTTAACTTGGATGTTACTATATATGGTCTTCATTTAGAGGAACATAGAAAAGTTATGCAGAAGAAAGTCCGGCAGGTATTATTAGGTTGGACTCAATGTAAACTGTCCCAAATCCACAATGAGTCTATTTACTGTCACTATCACTTCCATTTCCAAAATATATTAGGACAGGTGTAGCTACCATGCAAACACCAAGAGGCAGCACTGGGCTAGATCTGGTAAACTCTAACAGATCTGACTTCACTGCAGTGCCTTCTCTCCACAATACCCAAACAGCACGAGATCACTCGATAGTTTGAACACAACACTGAACCCATGCTGGCAGTCTGTTTGAATTGCATGATGCCTGTCCCTTCAGGATCCAAATGTTCAGAGCAGCACTGTACTGTAGGGGATGCTGAACTAGAGCTTTGCTGAATCACAGCCAGCTGCATGCCTGCCTTTGCAATGTTCTTCCCATTCTCTCTAAAACTATATGTGTTACCTCTCCACCATTCCCCTTCCCTTCTTTCCCTCTCCAGTTTCCCAGTACCCCCCAGTTTCTGGGGAATACAGACTCCCGTTATCTTGGAAAACAGAGAAAGGATGCTGCTGCAGTGAGGAGGTAACTGAATGACTGTAGTAATGCAGCATAATAGTGAAATGCCTATGTTTTTAATAACTACTAAGGTTAAACGACTATGGGATAAAAAAAAAACTAAAAGTCAAAATTTAAACTAAAATGCTTCATTCTTCATGCTTCATATCAGTATTTCATTTTTGTAATGCTTTAAAACTGCTGAAGAGAAATATAGCATTGATTGCAACATCTTTTACATAGGCTATATTGCAGGGTCTGTAGTCTCTTTTTTTGTGATCTTACTTCCCTTCAGAGTACTTAACTTTTTAGTTGTGTTCAGAATGAGAATTACCTCAAAGAGCATTTAAAATAGGCAAGTTTGTTTTTTCCTTATTTTTTTTGCTACTATTTAAGGAGTTTTGAAATCTTCTGCCCCATGTTGGAGCAAATATTGTAGTTCTCTGGAATTGAGTTTCAAAAAAAAAATCAAAGGTAGACACCTTGTTTGGAGTGCGTTTGGTGTGTTGGGTTCACAGCTGCACACATCTTCTCAGGAGTGGGCTGGCAAGGGAGCAGGTCAGGCCTCCTCAGTGCCAGCTACTGCTTCACATCCAAGATCTCCACAGCATGGCAGCACATCTTCCTTGTTTGGATCTGACCTGCGCTTGTCCCACGGGAGGAAATTGATCTGTGCTTAGAATTGGTGACTGGTGTTCTGGAGAACCAGGTCTTCTTGCTGTGCCTGCCACATCACTAAGGTGGTACTCTGTGTATGTACCCCTGCTCAGACAGACATCTATCATTTGTTCCTTGTTTCCAGAGCACTTAGGGGAGGCACCGGAGATTTCCAGTGCAGCACCTCAAAGCTCCAGCAGAAGACAAAAGGGGAGATGTGTTTTGAATGTAAAAAAATTACATAAAAAACAGGTGCTCTGAAAAACATCAGTCCACAGGAAGCATATTTTGCATACCCAAATTAAGCTGACTTTGACAGTTTTGTGCCTGTAAAACAGAAGTAATACTACTGGTACTTTTCCACTCTAGGGTATGTATGTGTTGTATAAGTGATGAAGGTTTATGGAGCACATGGATAGTATAATATTTGCCAAAATAAACACAACTCTTTTACAAATTAATAATGTGATAGTAAGTTTTAGGTGATCGGAATGAGACAAAAAGATGTGCTGAAAGGCTACTTAGACATTGACAACTGTCCTTTCTGAGTGAGGCCTGTTCAGATTTTATATTGTCATATAAAGATTGCTCTGCAATGAGAACATAAAATAAGACTAGCTGTCCAGGATTGTTGCTTATTCCTAATGTGTTTTCATAGTAGAAGATATGTATATATTAAATATATATTAATGCCTGTGCATGTGAAATAAAATCCTATATTCTGAACTTATGTTAAGGTTACAAAGTTGAGCAGAATATATTTTATAAATGCACACATCTGGAAATTTATAGATAGATTTTTATTAAGATATTTTTACATTTATTTGTATGTGTTTTTTTATGTTTATTTTTCTTCTGATAGGTACTATATTGGCACTGCTTGGATACAATTTTTAAAATGTTCAGATACAAAGAACATTTTTCTAACAACTTTTGGAGTCAGTGGTTTTGATCTACTTCTCTAAGCATGCTTCATTTTGGGTATCTTTTTACAGAAATGATGGTTGAATATGATGTCAGATGAAAATTTGAGAGAAAACAATATTATTTTTTTTTTAGCACTTTCAAGTTTTCCAGGAAATTTTTGTGTTCCTTAGTCAAAGGTTTTATATTTGGTTTTCTGAATCATTTTTAAAATTTGGTGACAATTCTGCTCAGTATAGTTGCGTCACAATGGACACCAGTAGAGTAACAGTGACAGGCATTATTAATTTTTTTTTAAAGTGATGTTTTCAAAGTCAACATGATTATACAAATGTATGTCGTAACATTAGTAACACTATTAAATCTCTACAAATAAATGCATCATCATTTTCATTGTGTTATGGTTCATCCAGTGGCATATATCCTAGATTTTGTTTTATTCAAGAATGATCAGTGTAATTATTATTGACATGGCATTCCAATTTTGCAAAGCCAAAATTGAGATTGGTCATCAGGAAAAATGAGCAACCATTGACAAGAGTTGGACATGGGGAAAAAAAATCAAGGTATTTTATAACCCCAGTAAGGTGACAACTGCTAACTGGCTATGTAACTCATGTGCCAAAATGTGTAATTTGTTAACCTTTCTCTCTTTCATCTTGTTCACCAAAAGGTCATAGTACAGAAAGAACAAGAGATTTTGATTATTTCCCTGGTTTTGCTGAAGAACCATATTATGGAAGACACCCACATTTACAAACCTAAAGGCATATGGAATTAAAAGCTATTTAAGTAAGAATGAAATGTAGGTGGAAGAGGATGTATAGCTGACTATGTGTTAGTGGGATAAGCAGACAGAGCAAACGATTGGTGCCATTGTTCTCATGTTATTTGTAGTTTTGGAAAGTGAAAGCAGACTGAAAAACAGTAATGCTAATTCCAAAGTGTACTAAGAACATGCAGGCTGTCAGGATAAGCCACTCTAGAGGTCAATATCAGTGTGACCTTGTCTTAGGTGATGACCAGGGAGCTATAAGAAAGGACAGCATGAACAAACTCTGGGCTAGGAATATTACATCTGCAGCAAAGGACTTGGCCAGATTTGAGCATGTCAGGGTAAAGTTTGTGACGTCTAGATAAGAATTCCTTGACATAATTGAAAGGTGGTATTCTGGAACAAGATGCATTGAGGAAATATGTGGGAAAGGTTATACATATAGCTGATGCATGAAGGGAGATTATATATGAGAGTGTCTATGGAAGACATAAAGGGGAAGTCTGTGGTCCTATCAGTGAAGGCCAGATGTTAAGTGTTTTAGAAAAATTGGGAAAAAAAATCTTTGGTGGGGATTTTTGTGAAACGAAGTCTGAAACTTTTGGTTTAGCCATGCCCAGCTTGAGGTGGTGACCAGATGTTCACAGAGAAAAAATGGAAAGGCAGTATGACAGTTTCATTTGGATAAAAAGAAACCAAGATTAAAAAGGATGTGGGATGGTATGAGTACATGAGTTGTAAATTGACTGTCTCCATGTATGTGCTATGGAGATGAAGGGTGTTTGCTTTTTCAGTGATGTGAATCACATCTAGTTCATTTCTGATTGATCTGCTTGGAAGCCAGGTGGAGTTTGAGAGACATCTAATAAAAATGGATTCATCAATACTCATATAAGCCAACAAGTATTTACACTGGGTAAAAAAAAATAATAATAAAAAAAAATCCCCTCCTTAATGTTGGGAAGCCTAGACAAGGCCATTTGAGTAAAACTGTCTCCTTAAAGAGCAGAGGCTATTACAAAAGAAATTCTGAAGAACTGCTAATTAGAAAAGACATAAGATAGTTTAGTTTTAAACCTTTTGGTATTTTTCCATTTCACTTTGCAATCATCTTCACTCAGAGCTGTTGGGGAGTGTTACAGACAGTGAGATGTGGGTCAGTACTCAGTGGAGGTTTGAAGAAAGGACAGGGCAGGTAAGTAGCAATCTTATTTACAAGTCATTTTGTGTTTTCATGAGGATAGCCAGTCTTGTTGAGAATGGTAAGATTGCCTGGTACTGACATTTATTCAAACCTTTCAAATGAAGTACAAAAGATTGCTGGTTGCTTTGTTTTTATTGTTGTTGTTTTGAGGTTTTTTGTTTGTTTGTTTGCTTGTTTGATTGGTTTGGTTTGTGTGTGTGTGCTTGTGCTTTTCCCAGATGATGTTAGCCTAAATGTTAGACAAGAGTTGCTTGTCTGTTTTCAGCAAAATTCATTTTCCAGATCTGAGCTCTGTTGGCTTCAGTTATTGGAAGCGCATACCAGATAACCACAAAAAGCACAAGAATTCAGTCTTTTATAAGAAATCATTTAGCATTCATTTCACTGCATTTGGTTTCATTTAAGTATATTTGAAAACTTTGAAGCTGATATACCAGTACCAAACTATGAATCTTGTTCATCTGTGTTAAATGCATATAACCTATATATAAAGAATTGGACTTTTGTGTGTTTTTTGTTTGTTTGTTTGTTTTTGTTTGTTTGTTTGTTTTGTTCTTTCTTCTTTTACCCCTGCCCCCCTCTCCCCCCCTCCCCCCAGTGATGGCAAAATGTCCGATCTTGGCAAAGAATTAGAAGATTATTCCAGTCCTTATTATTGCTTGACTATCCAATCCATTCTCCACATCTAACCAAGTATGATATTCCACTGTAGCAAAGAAAATAACAGTCTTAGCTGCTTCAATGACATTTTTGCGTTCCTTAATTCAAAAATATTTTCAGTAGAGTACCATAGAAATAGCGGGAGTTAATTTACATATGTCTCCTCCTGTGACTGTGCAGAAAACAATTGTCATAGCTAGGGAAATAAACTGCTTTTATAGCCTCTGTTTGGTTTATGGGACTCTGTTTTCAGAGGCGGGCAGTGCCAGCCGGGATGCTCTGAACTAAGTAATTACGGAGGCCAGGTCTCTAAGGCAAGTAGTGTAAAGACCATGTTGAGGAGACAGTGCAAACTGTGAAGAGTCAATATAAGATGTCAGTTGTACCTAAGATGTTTTTAACTTGTTTTGTCACTGTGCTGTGACATCATATACAATTTTTAGCTGGGTCAGTTGCATCCTGCAATCTGGATTTGGCATGGGTTATTGGAGGAGTGAGTCAATTGCAGTCACCTGCATTAAAGAGGAAAAGACCCTTTGCTGTTCTGTGTGGGCATTAGGACATACACACAGGCCAGCAGGCTGGGGGGCAGATAAATGTGTTCTGGACCGCCATGTTTCACACAGCTGAATATTGAATTATTCTGCTTTTAATTTTGGTTCATTCCCTGTCTTCTCAGCTTTTTTTGTATGTGCAGATAGCAAATGTTGTCCAGAAGGGCTTTGGAAATATGTATCATCTTTGAACGCTTTGTTGAGTACTAGATCGTCATCACCTGAAGCTGAGTGTATTAAGGTTTGATGGATAAAGTCTCTAAAAGGCATAGTTACTAAGAGGCAGTACTAAAATAGAAAATACTTTATTCAAGAATTGTGTAAATGTGAAACAGAAATAATATCAATCATGAGGAAACTCCTGTTTAGACATGAATGACATCAGTGCGGATAACCAGGGCTAGAAACTAAAATGTATAAAGTGCTTCAGATTGGGAACAAACTTAGAGCTAGGTCCAGAAGAAACAGAAGAGTCCCTTCCCTTCCCTTCCCTTCCCTTCCCTTCCCTTCCCTTCCCTTCCCTTCCCTTCCCTTCCCTTCCCTTCCCTTCCCTTCCCTTCCCTTCCCTTCCCTTCCCTTCCCTTCCCTTCCCTTCCCTTCCCTTCCCTTCCCTTCCCTTCCCTTCCCTTCCCTTCCCTTCCCTTCCCTTCCCTTCCCTTCCCTTCCCTTCCCTTCCCTTCCCTTCCCTTCCCTTCCCTTCCCTTCCCTTCCCTTCCCTTCCCTTCCCTTCCCTTCCCTTCCCTTCCCTTCCCTTCCCTTCCCTTCCCTTCCCTCTAGAGAATGCACAGAGAACTGCTGACTGCCAAGACCATATTGAGAAAATGGTAGACTAGGCAGAAACTGAGATATCCCTCCTATCATATGAGGAAGATGAGAAATGGACTGGCAACCCTTGATACAACTGTTATGAAATATTTCTCAGAGCAGTATGGCAGTTTGCTGTGTGCTGCATCTTCTAGACTTTTGGTGAGGACAGGAAAGTGTTGATTCCATTATATAGAAAGGGGTCTCCTACTCTGCACTACTGGAGCTGTTTGTGTATTTTTTTTCTATATACACTCCTCTGTAGGACAGGATTACTAGTTCCATTTTATCAATATACAGAAAACGCAGACAGAAAGCAAGCCCAAGATCTTCAAAAGTACCGAACTTCTATCAGAAGGGAGTTTGTATCTATCTATCTACCTATCTTTTTTATTTTTGGTGGATTTGTGGGTCAGCTAAAGTCAAGTCAGGTAAGTAAAGTGATCTGGGGATCTGGGCTGCAATGAAGAATTCCATCTACATGTCCCATTTCAAGGCTGGTACCCTTACCAATGGGACTTCTTTTTGAATTTTTGTGGTGTTGATTATATCTTCTTCCTATAAAGTGAGTTTCAAAGTGTTGCAATTGCCATGCAATAATAGTAGCCTTTTGATTTGGCAGTTGTTTTCTAGCTTGATTTCACTAACATATTCAGTAGTTGTTTTCTTAAAAAATTAATTCAAGAATATGTTCACACATGAATACAGAAAAAGGATATCAAGTGGAGAAAATCAGATGTTTTCTAAAAATAAACTCTGGTCCTTTCATATTCCTGACTGTCCAGCTCATTAATTATTTTTTTAGAGGACAGTGTAATGTTATTCATGATGAAACAAATGAAACTGCCTAACTTTTCTGTTAAGAGGTTGTATAATGCAGGCAGCTTTTTTATTGTTTTGGAGAATAGAGAGCAACTTTGCCATGCCTGTATTGTCTGTGAAAAACACAATGTTCAAACTGTTAGGTGTACACCTGAATCCACTTTAAATTCAGCATTGGCCCCTTTATAATAATGATGACTTAATATATTAAGTTTCCTAGGGCAATTTCTCCTGAAGTGTGATCATTATGGATAATAGTGATAATTGCAAAATTTGTTACATTAGAAACACTAACTTTTTGTATGTAAGTTATTAAAATGCCTTCTGTAGTATTTATGAATTGTAAAGAAGGATCACATAACACACCTAATAGCTATTTAGTTGCATTACCCAAGAAGAGATGTAGCCATCTGAAAAGGAACTGCAGAATTCTAATTTTCTTTGTTCATAAAGGTTTTTTTGTTTGTTTGTTTGTTTGTTTTGGTTTGGTTTTGCTAGACCAACTGAGCCAAATTATTACAGTTTTATTGATGCTGCACAACTTTCCACTTAATCTGTCTTTAATAAGCAGACACGGAAGGATTGAAACAGTTTGATGAGACCTGCTGGGCAGCAGATATGATTAACTTCTGGGGCCTTTATCTAACACTTATATCTTCATCCTCCAGCCCAAAGTCTTCATAATCATCTCTGGTATGCAATTCGTCAACCAGATATCTGAACTGCAAGCTTTCATCCAGACACTTTAGAGCAGAGCCAAGAACAGATGCAATTAAATAAAATGTGTACTTTTAATTAAAATGCACATTTCTGAAACTGCATAGCACAGACTGTGGTAAGTTTACATACCTCACTGTAGAGTATCTGTAAAAAAAATAGCATTATATAATTGTGTGTCTGCACTGTACAGACAATAGTCTTTTCCTTTCAAAAGTGTGCATTTAGTTTATCTAATGTGAGAAAACATGTCTTTTTCAAGACAAATATGCAACTGCTTGTATTTTGAAAAATACTCATTGACGACATAAAAGGGTGCAGAGACTGTTTTTTCAGCATAAAAAAATTTCTTGTTACGTAACTTCTTTGCCTTCACAAATCAGGCAAGCTGTTTGGTTCTATACTGGGATTTTGAACCTGCTAACTCTGACAGCTTCTTTTAGCTGTTGTTCAGTGGTATTACAGCAAACCTCCCTGCTTAGTTTACTTTACCCTTGTTCTCCAGGTGAGATTCAAACACTTCCTCTACAAAGGTGAATCTGCCAGAAATTAATGTGGAAATCGTATTTAGAGTGCTCCACTAGAACTGGTAGAACATACATAAATACACACACACATATATATTTGTTACGAGTGAAAAGTAAAATTTTGAAATAATGAATAAAGGGACCAAAAAGAAAAGAACATTTCAGAATTTTCTGTGTAGAGATTTGCATGTTTTTATTTTTATTTATTGTTGTTTTGTTGTTGTTGTTTTGTTTTCCAGTATAATGTAGAAAGTATTATTGAAAAGTGCATACAAATTTGATAAAAGTTTGTAAATGTTTTTAAATAATTTTCTGCTGATTGCCCTAAATGTCTGATTTTGTATTTTGAAGAATACAAGTATCCTTCTTTTCCAAATAGAGCTTCTGTGAAATATTTCTTATATGTATTGGGTGGGGTGAAGGAGAACCTTTTTCTGTTGTGACAAAACTTCTTTTTCTCAATTATTTTTAACTTCATTTTCTCAATTATTTTTTTTCCTTTTCTTTTTAAAATGTGCTCTAAACAGCATTTTATTTGCATTTGTGTTGTATAAAATCATAAAAGTTATTTAAACAGCCTACTCTAGATATCAAGCAAATTTTTCCTTACTCTTACGTTTTTTCCAACACTGAAGCATGATTTGCTTTCAGGTCCTTTGAATACTAAAGCAATAAGTATACTAATCATAAATCTTAATTTCAATGTTTTAACATTTCCCATTTTATATGTAACATTTTTAAACTCTCCTCCACAATTTGACTTCTAGATATTTTCTAAAATATTTGGTCAGTATCCTCAATAGCACTGTTTAGTATCTCTGATATGTTAAAAAATTGGAGACCAAGTCTTAACTTAAACACAGAAAAAAAATATCTCATTAGCTAAAAGTTTTTTTTTTTTCTCTGGTTTTAAACTGACTTGGCTCTTCCCGTATGGGTGTGCCTCTAAATCTCTTCCAAATTAAACACAAAAAACAGTATTCAAACAGCAGTAAAAGTGCATCCTATTTATCCCTTCTTGATTTTTACTCATGAGAATCCTTTAGTGTGGCCTTCATTCTAATCTATAAGAAGGAAATATGTTAAGACGAACAGCCCACTTTCTCAAGTGACCTGGATTGATTACAGTTTTAAATGTAGTCATTTAACAGTAGAGCAATGGATTCTAATCTTCCTTGAAGATGTCATCTTTGGAGGCAGCCTGATTAGAAGCATATTTTCTCCCATCAGTTTGTTTCCCCAGTTCTGAGGAAAAAAATGTAAATTGTAATTTAATCTGCTTTTAGGACTGTTTACATTTTAAATTAAAAAATAATTATCTCTTAATAATGGTAGGAATGCAAGTAAGACCCATTTCAAGCCATACCGATCTGTACACATCCTTTTATAGCTTCTTTATACAAAAAATTCACCCATGAAATTGTTAATTAACTTCAGAAAATGAGTTTTAGTTTAGTCTAACTGTAATTTCTCATTGCAACTAATATTAAAAGTGTGAAATTGATTATATTATTTCCAATATTTACATACGTGTATGTATTTGTCTGTAGGCACACCTATGTGGCAACTGAAGGTTTCCAAGGCTTGAATTACTGTTGTTTTTTTTTCTTCCCCTCAAATGTCATACAATCAGATTGTATAATATTGAAGTTTGGATGAACAACAGTGAGAAACAGAAGCATTAAAAAATGTTGATGAGCACGTAGAAGAAAGGGCAAGACCTAGTTTCCTACAGTGACTGCAAAGATTTCACAGTCTGGTATACAAGTGGTTTTTGGTAGACTGTTTACAGTTGACACTAGTTAAGAATGAAATCACACAGTATTCCCAAATATTATTCTAAACCCTTCAAATGGTATAGTACTAGCCACAGTATACTGGAAGGAGAAGGTGAATGTGCATTATACGATTGCAACTTTTTCGCAGAAACTGCCTAGAGCTGACAAAACAGATTGGTGGTTTTTTGTTTTTTGTTTTTTAAAGAAAGTGAATACAGTTAATCTGTGTATACTTTCATTGACAAGGTTCTGCACTTAGGAGTACAGCACAGATGGTGTAAGCAATGAATACTTATGTCTGACTGTAATTGATCCTATCAACAATGACATACCTTTAACTGCGTTGTATCACTTTACGTCACATATGGTTAATTAAGTAAGAAGGGCCCAAATACACTAAAGAGATTTTTATGTTTATACTTAGGAAAACAGTCTAGACAGGTGTTAATGTAAATGAAGTTAGTACTTGTCAAAGGTGAAATTCTCCATATGTAGCCCTGTTTCAGTCTCCAAATAAATATAGTTTCGGCTATGTCTACATTAGCATGTAGTGAGGAGCAATAGGAGCTGATCTGTAGAGTGAGGCAGTTGGTACTGAGGATCCCACTTCCCAGCTGTAGGGATCTGGGGGAGCAGGGAGGTTGCTTCATACTGGCTCTGTTCTAGTCCCACTGAATGAATGCTCAGAAGCAACTGGAGGACACTACTAGGTGTAGTCCTGGAGGGATTCATTTGGTTTAGATTCATGCTTTGTATTAGTACTTTGCCATGTATTTTAGGGAGCTACTCTTTGTTACCTGTAATACATATTTTTTCATTAATTTCCAACATGCTTCAACTTCAATTACAAGATATTTGCTTCCTTAGATAATCCCTTCTAGGATGCTTCCTGATTAGCCACCAGTCATGGGTTATTTTTAAGTACATGAAGACATCTGCCCTGCAACAGTGTAGTAGAGTATCATGAAGTACTCTTTGTGGAAAGTTTTTATATATATTTATTGTATATGCATGTATTTGGTTTGGTCCTCAGCTGGGTAGTCAGTCTCTTGAAAAAAAAATTCTGGAAAATGGTGTCCTAAATGCTTTCTTGTTACAGGCTGTACTTTCCATTGAGAAGCACACCTTCCCTCTCCTTTCTCCAACATGAAAATTGATATGATGAAACAGAAGTCAGTGGGGTATAAGTTTTGGTCCTCGAGGTCTTCATAGCCCGAGGTATGATTTCTTTGTATCAGTTCTAATCTTGGTATTCTATCTTTCACTGAGTGCTAGTCTTAAAACTTTGCCCAATAATTTTACCTTCAAATTACTGAATGTGTAGTTATATCAGAACCAGTGACCACCAGCAGGTGTCCAGAAGCAAATCTTAATTGTGTTTTGAGATTCACTTGCAATAAATGCTCTTGGGGTTAAATGACTGCTGAACTACATGTTCTTCTGGGCTGATTGTTCTTCTGAAATAGGTATTCCCACAAAGATTCTTTTTGTTTTGAGGGAGGGGAAAACAAAGGAGAGGGGTATTCCTCAGCAAGAAGCATTTACTGAAAAAGGAAGGAAGAATGATAAAAAATAGTTAAAGATAGGAAAATTATTCAGGACCTTTCAGACCTCACATTACCACTCTTGAAAGAAGAATTTTTCAAGCCTCCGAGCACTTTTCTGTAACTATAAATGTTTTTGTTTTGTTTTGTTTTGTTCTCATATTGGTTGACAGCATTTTTTTTTTCTCTGATAGGTTCTCCCTCTTTCAGAGCAAAATCTTGTTTCTGTCCCTCTTTATCCCTAGCACAACTGTATGTTGTGAAGGAGATCTTTTTACCTCATGTGATTTTTATCAGCTTCCCCCACTTGAAAATATCGCAGCTGCTTGAAAGCTCTAATTTGTCAGTGCTAAAACACGTACTTTGTGGATGTCATACCTAAACTTTCCCATCCATCCCAGGTGGCTTTGTGATTTCTACTTTTTGATTAGTATCATCAGCTTCAGAAGCAGAAATGTTGATGTCGTTTCTGAGTTAACATCATCTTAGTGATAATAATCATTACCCTGCTACCACCATTCAACTGGTTTGCTATTTCTTTGTAAATTACCAACTTTATAAATTAATGTGAAAACTATGTTCTAAATTTTTTTTTCCTAATGCCTAAACAGTCTGCTTCTTTATAAAGTGAAAACATACACATCTTCTTGGTATGAAACTGGTTATAATTGTGTTTGCTTTTAATATATAATATCAAAAGCATTATAATTTAGGACACAGATTATTGTGTAACATTGGATCTTGTGTATATTAGACAACATCAAACTAGCTAAATAAAAACCAAACAAACTCCTCCCACACTTTAGGAAACTGACATTAAGTCATTATGATAATTAGTCTTGTAATGGAAGGTTTTTTTCCAAGGGTCTTTTTTTTTTTTTTTTTTTTTTTTTTTTACTAATTTCATATGTTGAAAAATAGTTGGATGCATATTGCTTTTTAATTTAGTTTAAACATCGCTGATCATTGGTACATGATTTAGAATTAAAAGGAAAAAGTAAGTCCAACAAATGGAGCTGGTACCTAAAGACACATTTGATTCCTGCTTTAGACAGCTTTAGATTTAACTCATTGCAAATTGTGGTGCGATGCTAAAAATTGCTTCAAAGTTATGTTTTTCTATTTTTATGTAAAAATATCTGGCATTTTTAAAAAATATCTGGCATTTTTTAAAAAGTTTTTAAATAAAGTTTTTTTTTTTTTAAGTTTTAAAAATTTAAAAAATGTTGCTTAGTAAAAGAATAGCAAGTATTGCAAGCTACAAAAAATATACTGAGCAAAATATATTAGCAGCTTTAATTTCCAAGTTTAGCAGCTTGTTTTCATATGTTGTTCAAATATTTTTCAGATAGCTTCTAACCAGTTCTTAATTGGAGTACTCACATACCATAAAGCATGTAATAAAGTATCTTGCTAAATCAGAATTTAAAATAAAACTTTTGGAAGCCTGTTAATTAGTCTTGAACTCTGAGTATTTCAAAACAGCAACAGAAGTCCCAATTCTAGAAAACACTTCTTGTATGCTGTACTGCTGTAGCTCCTGCAGTTCTCCTGTGTCTTGTTCCAGCTGAAGAAGTAGTTTGTCTCCACTCTGTTTCAAAATAACTTAAGCAATGATATCAGCTAGTACATGGGGTATAGTACAACTTTATTGCTGAAAGAAGGGTTTATATACACTCATAAAAGAAAAATAAAATCTGGTATCACTTTTGGAAATGTACTTTGGGAAGTACTTTTCTTTTCCTCCTTAAAGAGGACTACTTAGTTTACAAGTTCTTTTAATTTGTGTTCTTTAGTATAAGAAATGATGGAACAATAAAGACACATGGGATACGTTTCACATCTATATGGCCACAAAAATATTTTACTTGTGAGTAACTAATATACTCTCCATTTTATCACATAGTATAAAGAAACTAAGAGAATGTTTTCAAATTTGAAACCAAGCTTCACTGATACCAACCACAATACATGATTTTATTCATAGTGCTTATGAAGATATGGATATAAATGGTGAAATAGAGTGCAAAAGGACAACAGAAAAAATCCTACCAAGCTTATTTGTCTATTAAGCATATATTATAATTAATTTATTTGATGTAATTTGATAGTTGTGTTTCTATGACCTCGAGTTAGAAAGAGGGGAAATCTGAAAATTAAGTCAATTCTGAAAAAAAAATAAAATAATAATGATCTTCCATGTACCTGTTAAAGATGTAGTTGATATGAAATCAAAACAAAGCAATGAATTTTGTTTTTTCATATTTTCTCTTTTTGCCCATTCTGTTCTAGTAAAGATAGGAATATTTTCACATTATTATATGTATATTAATAATTAGATAACCAATAGGGAATATTTTTATATATTCTTTTGAAATTACATGTATAGTTCACTCATATACCTTTTTGTACAAAAATATTCCACCTAATTATCAAGGGACTCACATTGATCAAAGAAGGTTCTTTAAAGAACAGATTAAAAAAAAGAAAAGAAACAAGTAAATAGAAACAACTAAGAAGAAATGTCTAAAGAGCATCTAACATTTGTAGTCATTGCTTATCAGTTCTGTCTAGAAAAGAAACTGATTGCAGTTTGAAATCAAAACAATTTGGTTAAGTATGAAATATTAACTGCTTAGCAGACAAAGAGAAGGGCAACAGTAATTCTTCAAAGCTAAAATAATATTTGCAAGCATCTTATCCTTATTCCACTGGCAAATCTTTTATGGTCATTTTAATGTCAATTTAAATTATATGAAAAGCAACAACAACTACAAAGCAAATTAAAAACAACCAACCAACCAACCAAAAAATGATGAACTGTGAAAATTTTCCTAGACCTTTATTTAACACAAATTTAGTTATTGTCAGGATAACAATAACAATTTGTTTGTATTTGCAAAAAATGACACATCAGTTCTCAGGCTCCTAATTCATTAGCTTCTTCACCATTCTAGCCAATTATCATCTTGAGTCATTGTACCTTGCTGACATTTTCCACCTTTTTGCTACATATAGCAGGACACCTTGTTCCCTCTCCTAGTGCATTATACTCTTTGCATTGCTCCCTTTCATTAACGAGAATACTAGCCCTATGAAGGGCTAGACTTACAATCTCTTATCTGAAATACATTAAACTCACCAACTGAGCAACCTCCACCAAAATGCATAATCTGATTTCAAATATTAAACCATTATTTACTGCAATGTTTGAGAACATTTTAACCTATTAATTCTGAAATGGTTGGCTTTATAACGTTGTGAATTGTGATTTGCTGGGAATAAAATTAAATTGCACATGGAAAATGAAGAACCAATCTGATAAACTTCTCCCTTTCTTGATTTCAACACAAAAATTTGAAATTACTTCCTTTTGGTCTTCCTGTTAGTCTTGATTCTATTCTGTGACCTAATGATTATAAGCAGCAATTAAGCCTACTTGACTTTGGTCTGTAGCAATGGTTCTTCTCTAGGTTCTTCAATGCTAGGCTTTTCAGACAATGTTAGACTTTTCAGGACAACTTCAGTGTGTCCTGTTAAAAGACTTCATGTTAAAAGACTTCATCTTCTGATAAGTAATAATTTCTTAAATCCTGTTTACAACACCTGGCTGATAATCCATTATTTCTGGTAATGAAACTTGTATATTTTACAAACAGTGAACTAACAAAGTTTGCCACAGAACTGCCTTTTCAACACTATATGTCAATGAAGACCTAGGTCCTTAAACCTTGCTCCTTAAAAAGCAAGAAATCCTCCATCTCTACCAACTGCTTTCTAGGTTTGAGAAGGAGCTGGTTCCTTGACTGTTGCAGAAGAAAACAGTATATCATATAAAGTTGACTAAATTACTAAGATTTCAGCCTAAGCACATTTTTTTATATGTGGAAAAGTAATGTTTGTTGTCATGCTAGTATTTTCATTATACGTGATTCTTATTCCTGAAGTCTACCCTGGACCTCTGTCTTTTTTAAAGTATCTAAATGAAAACTAATATAATCTAGTACTGAGTGTAGTGAAGAAGACAGTAATACAGCATTTGGAAATTGAATTTAATGTTATTTCTTTTCATTCTGTTCTCTTCCTTCCTCTATTCCACCTTCAGTCCCAATTATAGTAAATTGTTTATTGTTAGGTATAGAACAGTTATTGTTTATGGCTTATATATAAATTTTAGTGAGCTGATAACTATTTAGAAATTCACACTTTAATACATAGGTTTTACATAAAATCTATAAAGTATCTTTTCATCATATTGTTGGAAGAGTGGTCCCAGGACTGTTCAGTATCGCTATCTTTGTATTGTAAAATTTTGTTTGATAAAACCAATAGAGAACTTTTTTTTTTTTTTTCTGTTTTATTTGGGGGGCGGAGGGCAATGTTGATTTCTTTTTTTTCAGGCACGGTAGTTTTGTTGGTGTAAAAGCAAGAAATACTCCCCTCCTTCCCTCCCCTTCCCTTCTCTCTCTCTTTTTTTTTTTTTTTTTTTTGTTTTGTTTTGTTTTGTTTTGTTTTGTTTCCTGGAAATTCCTATGCCATAATTTAAATAATTTAAAATAATTTAATTTTAAAACTCAAATACAGTTGAACTATAGAGACTGCTGCATATGAATTTTGTGACTCACAAAATCATGACATTAGTTTTAGAAATATAACTACTTCTGTTTGTAATGCTTTATTTAATGGACTCTGTTTCAGCTTCCATTATAAGATGTATTTGTAGATGTTTAAGAATTTGACTGAAAAGGTTTGCTTTGTGCAGAAAATTAATATTAATGTTCTAGTGCTTGAAATAAAGTTGCCTTTTTTTTTTCCCCTAAATTTTGAAAAAGAAAACTGTGTGGGCATTAATTCTGTACAAGCCCAGGATGTTAGCTGGTATTTCTGTAATTCAGACAGACATTTATGAATTCTTTTTTTTTTTACTTTTTTTTTTTTTTTTTTTTTTCCATTTGACATTTCTTCCCGTTTCACTCAGTATGTTGAAGAACCATTGGTAGCAGTGGAAGTTCCATTCATAAATCAAGGGAATGACAGATTTTAATGTTAAGGAGATGGTTGCCAAGCTATTGGAAGACTGCAGTAACAGAGTCATCTTTTCTTCTCCAGATATATTTGTTACCCATAACAAATATCATCTGGACAGTCAAGGGTAGAATGCTCAGAGAGCTGACTGTTCTATTTTTTCAGCTGCATTACTGAAGTAGGTCACTCTTTATACGTCGAGCAGGCATAGCATGTTGGGGATGATGTGTATCAGACCAGTGTAAAGCTGCCCAAAGTTGGGTTTGACATCCTGGGAGGCAAAGGCAGATCCTAACTGCTTTTTCACTTACAGCACCACGATCTAGCCATTTTCATTTTTCAGCTGAGTCAGTTAGGCTGGGTTCTTCCATGGTGAAATGCAAGCAGACAAGTAAGTCAGGAGAGGAACAGAAAGGCAGCTTTATAAATTGATTTCTACCTTTTCATGAACTACTTTACCTCTTCTCTTATTTGGCAGTGTTTGATGACTAAAGAATGTGAATCATTTTGCTGGCAGGAAGTATAAACCACTCTTATCTTTATATATTACAGAAATGTTAGTGCATTGGTAACACTACTGTCATGTATTTTTATTAAATCAGTGCCCATGAATTCTTACTTAGGAAGTCTTTATGGAATTTTTTGCTTGTTTCTTCCCAGAGAAATTAACCATGAGTTATCATTGGAGTGTTATGTACTAAAATGCATATTAAATTCATAATAGAAACTAAAAATATTTCATATATTTATTTTGAAGGGATAACCTTTATGGCAACATTTTTGAAGTCTAGAATTCATTATTTTTATGTGTTTACTTATTAATTTAGTTGCTGACCTTCAAAATATCATTAAAACATCTTCTATTAAGAGTAATATTCTGTAGTAATCAAAGTGTCACTTAGGTTGGCTTGTTACCTCTATTAAGGGCTTTTTTAAGTTTTAACTTCACAGTCTAATCTTTTTATACATGACGCTGCCATCAAGTGGCTATTGAGTAAAACCTCTGTGTTATCTATCTTTAATTTAAATGTTAATTTTGATTTTAATTAACAGTTTGGGTGGAAGGAGGAACTATCCTACACTTGTTAACTGACAAACAAACTCAGCTTATTGCTCTCTAGACCAAATTTGTAGAGAACTGCTCAAAGATACATTGAAAGAAGCTTTAAGAGAATGGGATTTGAGTGGCATAACACTTTGTTGGCATTGACTTTTTTCACCAGCTTCAATAGGTGTTAGGAACCTGTTTTCTCTGGCCGTCTTGTGAACACTACTGCGTCCACTTGTATTGTCAGACACCTAAATATGTATGAAAATATTCGTTTTTAATGTCTTATTTTTATATCCACTCTACCAGAATTCTGCAATATACATGTAGACTGCAGAATTAGGCAAAGATTTTAAGATACCAAATTTTAAGGGCCAAAATTAACACGGACCCCAAATTTCATCATTTTTTCAGTCAAATAAAGAAGCTGTTGAATAAATAAAATCATATCTTTGCAATGGACCCACAAATTTGTCTTTTAAGGTAGATAAAAACATGCAATTTTCAATTTCCAGGAAGATATTGATAACACCTCAGCACCAAATGACTCTTTGCCATCCATCACAACCCATATATTGACGTTAATCAACTACTCTCGGTTCACTTACATCAGTATAGAACAGTTAACCAATTTTAGACAAATAATGGTAAACATCCCCATTCTCCAGAAGATCATTTGCCTTCTTTCACCCTCTGGAAATGATAATAGAAAATCATGTGTGCATTTGCATTTGTATTTACTGTGTTTGAATTAAAGCTGCAAACAGCTCTGATTCACTAATAACTGATGAAAGTGTCTCATTATTGAGCTACAAAACCTTCAACAAATTAATGGAAATTGCAAATCACCTTGAAAATTGCAGGCTCTTTAGTCCTATATTGAGTGCTGAGACAACTGCATAAATCTCTTTCTTTTGAAAAAATAGCTTTCTTATTACCTTGGTTAAAAAGCATGACTTACTAATTAAGGCACGGCTAAGCAACATCTTTAATTTTTTGCTATGTTCTGTTTTTTTATACTCAAACACCAAACTGTATGCTACCTTTTTATGTCCATCCCTTCCATATAATATTCAGAATCTATTCGGGGTACTTTTCTTTTACAGACCAAATTACAGTATAAGATTTGGGATGTGCTGGTTCTTTTCAGTATTGAGATAATGAATTTTGAAATATATATTCCCATGATGTTTTCCTCCAAAATTAAAGAATAGAATAAAAAGAATAAAAAAAAAAAAAAAAAAAAAAAAAAAACTTGAAAAAACAACAACAACAACAACTAAAAACCTATTTATTAGTTTGTTCATTATTTCTTCGATTTTTAGTGCTCCTGAATAACTCTGAATCTAAAACTAGTGCATGTCACTTTATCATGAAGAAATATGTATGGAAGCTGACCTCCAGCTGGCTGAAAATTCCATAGCCTTATTGTCATTGAAATCTCTAGCAGAGTATCAGATGCATTTCTCTAACAGGTAGAGTAATTTCTACAAAGTGCTAGGTTCTCTTACGTCCCACAATCCAGCTGGTTAGCATCTCTGAGGTAGACCTGATTGATTTAAAGGAGCATATTTCAGTTCAACTTAGATTCAAAATAAAAATCAGTGGTTTGCAATTTTGTCCATTTTTGCTAGTGCTTGAGTTGTCATTAAGCACATGCTGTGTGATAGTAAATGATAGTAAATGTTTGTTTTACATGATAGTAAAACGAAAGTGTTTTACATGCAAAAGTGCACAACATTTCTGCTAGTGCAATGCATCTACAGATTTTGCATTCAAATACATACTTCTGCTATATTTGAGGTCACTTGACCTCATGTATCTTGAATTGGAAGGGACCAACATGGATTATCTATCAGGTCCAGCTCCTGGCTCCACACAGGACCACCCAAAAAATAGACCATGTGTCTGAGAGCGCAGTTCAAACACTTTTAGAACTCCAGCAGTCTTGGTGCTGTGACCACTGCCCCGGGGAACCCGTCCCAGTGCCTGAACACCCTCTTGGTGAAGAACCTTTCCCTAACACCCAGCCTGACCCTTCCGTGTCCCAGCTCCATGCCATTACCTCTGGTCCTCCCACTGTCCCCAGAGAGCAGAGTTCACTGCCCCTTTGCTCCCCTTGTGAGGGAGCTCCAGGCCGCCATGAGGCCTCCCCTCAGCATGCTCTGGGCTGAACTGAACAAACCAAGTGGCCTCAGCCACTCCTCATACATATACATCTTGTCCTCCAGACCCTTCAGCATCTTTGTAGCCCTCATTTGGACACTCTCTGGTAGTTTCATGTCCAATATTATGTCTAGTAGTTCTGTCCTACAATAGCACTGAAAGTAGTGAAGAATGTAAATTTCTGTTTGTCCTGCTCCATGGTTACAATCTTGATGAGTAAGAAAAAGCAGTCCCTTTCATTTCCTCTTCCTCTCTTTATTCCTTCTAACCCATCACACTTTTGTTTTCCTACTTTCTTGGTATTATTATGAATGTATCCATGATTATTGTTTGTCTGTGCTGTATCATTTTCATTCCACTCCACCACCCCAATTTATGTCCTTTTACCCATAAGTGCCATACTGATGTTTGATAGCAGTTTGTCTTTTGCAAGAGATCATGAAGTTTGATGAACCCATTCCTCAGATATTTACTCTTTAAGTATTGTGGTGTTGTAGGACTGATTACATACCAAGATTCTACATTTTAGAAGTACACAGAATAATAAACAAAAACTTTGTTTGATCATTCATGATACTTGATTACTTACAAGGCTAAGCTAAGAATTCTCCATCAGTACTTGCATACAGCTCTCAAGTACTAATGAAAAATGTATGTATTAAGCACATGTGAGAGACCATACTCATGATTTAAAAAGGGTTTCTGCTTTGCAAGGACTTCTCCATAAGTGAATTCCAGTTTCCTGTGTTTCATGTCAGAATAGTAATTTAACTTCATACAGTGTAAATGTAAACCAACTTTTGATGATGTGACTAACTGAAAATTACTTTTCATAACTGTTACTGTCTCAGCTGGGATGCAGAAGTTGCCTTAGATTAAACTGGAAACTTCTCCAGTGACAGTAAAGTGCTGTCTAAAATAACTGCTAAAATGCATCTGGAGCTAGATTGAAAGCTGGTTTTAGACACATAAGGAGGCATTTTATCGAAAAGCCATCAGGTAGTCTCTGTGCAGTGTGAGAAATTAGCATTTGTATAAAAAACTGAAAGGTATTGAATAGGATTTACCTAATTTAATCTAGGCATTTGATTTCATGGAACTTTTACTTGACAGGTATTGTCAGTCATGAAAATTTAGAACATCAAAATACCGAGACAAAATTGAAAAAAATTATTTTCCAGTTTTTTGTTTGTTTGTTTGTTTTGATTTGATGAAAACAGTGATCAAATTGGTCAACAGTGATCAAATTGGTCACGATTGGTCTCCTCTAATGTGTGTTCCTGTTGGATTTACTCCGCTATGTTCCAGGCCTCCAACCAAAACTGTGTCAAATTATGGCTCTTAACATAAAGAAGGCAAGAGGTCCTGATGGTCCTTTCTCTTGGGACCTCATATATTTGCAGTGATAACTGATTATAACTGAACTTCATCAACTGAGCTTCTTTGTTTAAGTATCTGTTTGACTGGTTCAGAATAAATGAGCCTAAAGATGAGTCTTTTGTGTCTTACATTGAGTTTGAAAGGACAAAACTCTAGACAGATGGATTTGCAGGGAGAACACAATAGTGTTGCATACATTGTTTCAGTTGTGTGCTAAATAGATAATAAATGGATTTGTAACACACAAGTAAAGGGTTTCATTTCCAAACCTTCTGATGTAATAATTTAGAAACCCAGCTATTTTAGTGCAGTATGCACAAAGATCTGAATAACTTCTCCCATAAGTTTGTTTCTGTTGTGTTTAACAATGGAAATGACTGCTTAGTAGGATTTTGAAATCACTGATGTACACAAATCCCACCTGCCTCTTTTTTTTCTCCTCCAGAACTTTGAATAGAACCAAGACATAGATTTTTAGTTTCCTACTGTAGCTGGTGGACTCTCCTGCTTCCCATTAATGGTAAATACCATCGTGATTCCTATGTGGAGCAATTTCAACTGTAAGTCATTAAAAGGCTGGTAAACAGGCTATCCCTCAGACAAGAGTAATGCATGCATCTGCGCTCTGTCAGCTGTACTTAAACAGGTGAGACTGAAAAAACAGAGTGGTAACTTCTCTCCATTTTGGTTGTGTAGGGTCTTTGTTCTCTAAGAGAGATTTTTGTCTGAAAAGTTTATATTAAAAAGTGAAAATATTTAAAGAGTCAACACAGCACTGACTTAAAGGCATATACATTGGCAGAGTGATTGGTTATTTAAACTTTGCAGTGAAGCAGGTAGTTTAAACCCAGACATTAGAGCTTAGGACAATCTTTGTGAAACATGCATTGAAAAACTGAATTTAATGCTCTGTCTCTCCAATTTACATGAAAACAGCACTTAATCTGACCACAAATTTATTCCGGATATTCAATAGAGACTTGTTTAATATTTATTTCTACTGTACAGGAACATTACAGGAATTCAGAAATTGTAGTTCAGTTTATATTAATTTATGATTATATGCTTTTCTTTGACTCTTCTACCATTGCTACAATGGTGGATCTCAAACCATTTAGCAAGAATTAATAATGTTATTAATATATTATTAGTTACTTAACAGCTAGTAGAAATATTATTTGCCAACTTAGAAAAAATAGGATGGGCAAGTCCTTTCAAATGCCTTTTAAGTACCATGAATTTTATCAGTAGAGATATGGAACAGAGAGGTTAAGTAATATACCCAATGTTACACATTGAGCTAGAAGCAGGGTCAGAAATAAACACCAAGAATCCTGATTTCTAGTCCCTTTGAACCTCTATATCACATTCATTCCTAGATGTGCTAGAATCTCAGTATTACCTAATACTATAAATAGTATTTCTTTGCTGTCCATCTCATTTTTGTGGTTAGTGTTATTTATGAAACAAGAGTTAATATTTGCCTAATGTTTGCAAGGGTGCGTTACCAAAAATCTTCTTAATTATTTTCTTCTTCTTTTTTTTTTTTTTTTTTCTTTCCTTATCTTTGTTACTTCTTGCTAGAAAAAATAATAGAAATTAAATCAATTGGAAATGGGCTTTACCCACACAGTAAAACTGGGCCATCTATCTTCTCTTCTTCAGTAGTCAGAACTACAAAGAGAGATTATGGTGGTGGGAGAAGAGGGAGAACTGTCTGTGAGCACAAGGAAGAGATCTTATGTATGAAGGCTGCATTTGACTGACAAAACAGTAGGATGATGTTTGAGGCAAGAACTGCCTTTTTGTTCAGCAACACAATAGAGTTCTCTTCCTTCTCAGCACTACTGAGTATAATAATATGATAATTGGTCCCAAAGATGGAATGAGTAAGATTGGATGGTGGTCTTTGGGGCCCAGTTATATTATATCTAATCTAATTATGCCTGATACTGACTTTTAATACATATGGTAGCTATTTCCTTGGCATATAAGTAAAGAGTATATACAAGCTTGATGTTTGCTTGGTCTCTGTTCTAAAAGCACACAAATTTATTCTTAGGAGAAACCCCAGCTATATCTGTCTCATGTCATGCAGTATTCTAATTCAAAACTAAAACTGATTTGTTCCAGAAGATGTCTTGAAGCATAAATATGTTGTGGTTTGTGGAAATGTGGGAGGTGTGATGGAAAGAGCAAATGTCTATAGATTGTACTTCAAAAAACCACTGCAACTTGCTACAGAAAAAGCATAGTAGTTATTGCTGCCTTGGAGCAACAATCCACAGCAGGCATTCACCCCTTTGCATGGGACAATATAAACATTTTAGTGGATTTATGAGCATAAAGGAGCATCTGGAGATGATGAGATTGTGTAAGACTAATTTTAGAGCCTGAATGAAACTAATTCCATAGCTGCAAAAGTCACTGCCATGTTCTATCTTCTTTAAACTATGTCTATGGACTATGGCAATACCAGATTTTCCCAACAAAATGCAATGGAAAAGTCTAATGTGCTACTGCTGGTAGTGGTGTGGTGGGCATTGGCTCATTCAGAGACTTATGCAAATCCTTCATTAGAGATATTTATGCAATCAAGTTTCTGAGGCAAGTTGCTTTTCAGCAGTTAGCATCTGGCTTCCATTTTAACATGAATAGGTGAGTGTCTCTTGAATTTATTTCCATTTCTCACTTTTTACATAGAATGTGCAGCATGCTTTCCCGCCTTTTATTATTATTTATTTAATTTTAATTTAATTTAATTTAATTTAATTTAATTTTATTTTATTTTATTTAATTTTATTTTATTTTATTTTATTGTGATATTTCACCATTGTCTCTCAGCTTAAAATATGCACATTAAAAATGAGAATATTAATAAAATCAGTGGTGCTTGATGTACTAATGAAGTAGGCAGGGAAATAAAGTTGCATCAGTTTTGGCTTTGAAGATCTGACTTGCCCATTTGAAATACCTGAAACACTGAAACAAGAGTTTTATTCTGTGTTTATTTATTATTTATTTTTTTTCTCCTGCTCTTCCCCTGCCTCCTCAATGATTCTTATTGGTGAAATTACTATTTATCATTGAAGCCTAGCAGCAATACTTGCTGAAAGTTCACATAGTGTAATGCTCAGTAGGTGAACAACACAGAGTATTGTAGGAGCTCAGACTCTCAAATGCCAGCAATGGCATATATGACTTGCAAGGTTATGTCACAGTTTTGGCCCATCATCCCTTGCCAAAGTGGCTGATGCACAAGTGGAAGTTGGAAGCAATAAATCACCTCACAGTGCTAGCTGCACAGTGCTCTACATGTATCTTGTTATGGGCCCCTCTGGCAATACGCTTATGGCTTGGGTCTGACAAGGATAGAATCATGATTTCTTTGAAATTAGTTAGAATTTTAGAACTGATTTGAAGTGAGGAATCATTTGGCCATAAGTTAACAGGACAAAATTATGGTACCAAATATAGAAGAAATGAGGAAAGAGAGAAGCCATTCTACCTGAACAGCTGAAACCAGAAAACAAAACAAAGAAATGGCTGTGAAAGATGCCCTATATGCTGGTCAGCTTGCCAGCAAAACAAAGGCAGTTCATGACCCCTTTCCTATGCATTCATTTCTTGAGGCTAATTAAGCTATGATATCTGAAACAGTGTTGGGGTCTGATAGAAGTTTTTGGTATGAAGCACTGAACCAGTTAGAATGTCTTCTAAAGATCTTCCATATTTGCTTATGGGGATGCTGACGGACTTCCCTCATCTATTCATTCAACCTCTGTTTGATACAGGATGGAGATCTCAAAGCTACCGAGTTTCTCAAAAATACACCTGAAACCTCTGATCTTAAATTTGACCAATAATGGCCAGTAATTTTAGGAGGTTTTAGATGGCATAGATGCATACAGTGTAATCACACACACACACTGAGGTCCTTAGCCTCAAAATCAAGGTAAAAAGAATGAATGCATTATGTCTAACAGAGAACCCTTTTAGAAGTAACCAGAGATTTTCTACAAGAACTGCAAATATGCTTAGCTGTACTAATGCTTCATTTATAAGATAATAAGAATTTTAAATGATTTTCTAGAAGGAAAGAGAGATGTATTCATCAGCAAAGTGCTACTAGTTATCAATTCCAGTGCTTCCCTACATTTCTTCATGCATTGCCCAGGGCTGACTGAAGTTTGATTAAAAGGGAAAGAAATGCCACATACCACCTCCTTCTCCCACAACCACCCTGGAGCAATTATGACAAGAATATTTAACTTACAAATCAAAATGATGCTATGAGAACACACTCTTCTGGTACCTCATACAGGACCACATTTTTGATTAGCTTTCCAAGAAGGCTGCATGTACTTTCAGTTCATTATACTGAATTTGAATGAAAAGCCTTTTGTGTTCCACCTTTAAATGTATAGTCCTTTTTCTCTCTCTCTCTCTCTCTCTTTTTTTTTTTTTTTTTTTTTTTTTTTTTTTTTTTTTTTTGTCAGTATTTCAAGTGCCTTTCCACCAGAGTTTATCCACATCCTGATCTTGTCAGGTCTTGGATAAATTCCTTGCTGGCTTCACTGGGAGCAACATTGTTCCTTTCCTGTCATTTGACAATTTAGTTGCTAAATTGTTTGTCTGTTGATCTGGTCATATTACCTTCTTCTTTGCCTCAAGATGCTGGCAAAGTTTCCCTCCAGCCTATATTTTGTTTCTTACCTTGTACTTAGTTCTTCTCCAGTCATGTTAAGTTCACTGTCATTAATGTCTTCCTAGAGGTATCGCTGCAGTATGGCCTTTCTTGTCTTGCAATTCAAGACATGATGGGGACTCATATTTTCTGTAGAAGGCAAGTAAATTAATTTCATGGTAAATGCTTACTGTGCACCGTAGAGAGAGAGACAAGAGAAGGACTGTAAACACTGTTGACTTTTTCTTACCTGTCTGCCATTTTAAGATTTCAGACTTCTTGGGTGTTGGTAACTACCTTTTTTGTACCTTTCTTTGTAGTATAAATGTCTTGGCATTTTATTTATGAGTATATAAGTCTCAGTATATACATGTACATGTAGGTCTCATCTCCCATTTCAACTTGCATGTTAGATAGAAACATTGGGCATTTGTTGTTATAGCCATTATTCATTTTTATTTGTATTTCTTAATTGCTTTATGCTGGATTATTTAAGGTGTTATCCAAGATATTTTTTTTCAAACTGTTCATACACTTTAGGACCAATGAGAGCTTCAGGTAGTTAGAAAATGTGCGTAATATTTCACTGGTTTCTGCTGGTTTCTCGGAGCGGGCTGATGAATAGCTCATAGAAATCAGTTGGTGCACAAGACCCTAAGATAGACAACAGACAGCTTTCACGGTTTGGATTTTTTGTTGTTGTTTTATTTACTTTTCTGTTTCTGTGTGTGTGTTTTGTTTGTTTGTTTGTTTGTTTTGTTTTGTTTGTTTGTGTTTGTTTTGTTTTGTTTTCCCATTATCTCTGTACAGTATGTCAGGTGGATTTGAGATATCCAGCAGGGCCTACTGAAGGCAATCAAAGGTCAGGAACTCACCTTCCCCTCTCCTTTACTCTGTATCAAGATAAGTCACATGGTTTTATATTAAATAAAAGGGGTAGGTTCCCTCTCTTTGCATTTTGATTTTAGGTGGAGGTGTTCTTTTGAAGGAAATTATCATGACATACAGCTTTGGGGAACAGCTAGCAGCCCTCCATGGCAGGGGGAGAGGAAACAAAGTTTTGGCTTAAGTACCACGGCTGAGTTTAGGTGCAACTGTGGCAAAACTGTAGGTGCTGTGTTGGACTGCACTGTACATCTGGTACTTCAGAAGCCTCCATGGGTTTTTAACATATTGCTGTGCTTCCTTTCTGTAGCTGTAAATCTTCATTGACTTTTTTCTTTTTTTCAATTGGAAAAGACGTGCCAATCTCCATACCATGTACCTATTGCTAATAGCTACTTGTATACTTTTTTCAGTCTCACATACTTTCATATGGAAATCGGCTATCAAATTCCACTCTCGGTTTTAATCTGCAATAACTTTGTTGCTTACAGTGCAATTTGCACTGCTGTAATTTAGATCAGAATCTGGATATGTATGTAAATGTGTGCATGTATGCACACATGCAGCAACTGCTCTCTTAGGTATCTCTGTAGACCTTCATTTTACAATGAAGAATGAATGGGAGGGTGAATCTACATGTTGATTATTTTTATGCTGAACAATTTGAGTGTCACTGAGATGAGGAAGGTAAATACTTTCAGGCTGTGGATGGATTTTGGAGTTGTGCATGCGCACACCCCCCTTTTCAATACATTTCTGCTGTTGGTGCTGGGCAGCAACTCCTCTGTCCACCTGACACAACGCTGGGTTTCCTGCGTGCCTTAAGTCTCCTTTTTATTTCACCTCAGGGAAAATGGAGGCGGGGGTGTGAAAGAAAGAGAGGAAGAAAGAAAGAACAAGGGGGGGCTGGGGGGGGGCTTAAAGGCAGGCCTCATCCCAGCAGCCCTCCCACCCCCGCGTCTCCATCGCCAGCCCCAAGCCGGAACGCATTTGAGCAGAGCTGCCCCAGCTCTATCATCTGCAGCGTGCAGAGTCATCACGGCCGCAGTGCATAGCTGAGAGCCGGAAAGCAAACAGCTGCTGTAGCCTGATTTGAGTTAAAATAGTGTCAGTGTTTAGTCTGGCGCACTGCTTCAGGAGAGATTGGCAGCTGGGTCAAACAAAGTCATTCCATTGGCTCCCTTCCCAGCCAGCTTCTGCTAGTATTTAGGTACTAGTGCAGCCTAGGCCCCTTTTCTCAGGGATAGCCTAACATCTGACCGCACCCTCCTTGCTGTTTAAAAAATGCCTTTTCACTCTTTAAGATAAATCCACTATTAGACAATCTGCCACTAATAGTGCAGTAAGGCTGTTTTTCTCCCAAAAGCCGACGCATCCCGCTCCCGCCGTGGTGCAGAAAGCAGGCTGTTACAGTGCCGGATTCATAAAAGGGGCCTTTATGGCTGGTGAAAGAATATCTGTGTGCTTAGGCCGGAAACTTTTTGATCCAGTGCAAAGCCAGACGACACCTAGGTAAGGCCATATATCGAATCTGCTTTTGCGGGACAGGGAGCTCTTAATTGCAAGTGCTAAATGTTTGCATGAGCTTTTCGACAGCCTTTTCAGAAAGTTTAGGAAGCAGCTTCTGCGGGGTCTCCAGCGCTTTCTCTCCTCCCTCCTTCCCCCTCCTCACTCCTCCGGTGGTGGCTTTCAGGCTCGCTGGGGCTCAGTGCACTGCTCTCCCTCCCAGCTCTGCGAGGAGGAGGCAGAAAGTTGTGCTGCCGGAGCAGAGGCGTGCGGCAGCGCCGCGGCCGGGAGGGCTCGCAGGGAGCTCTCGCAGCTTGCACGGGCTGCCCGAGCAGTCCCTTAAAAAGTAGTTGCAAACCGCTCTGAGCTAACAAGGGTTTAATTACGGAAAAGTTTAATGTGGCGATGGAAGGAATATTAAGTAAGTTGTCTTTGTCTCATACTTTTTAATTTTAGTTGTTGCTTTAGCCTGTTGGGTCACATTTTTTGTCAGCGCTGAAGGCTGCCATGAATTGGTAATGAGGGCCCCTTTTGCACATGATTTTGGCACTTGGCCAAGATCAACTTCCCAACGGCAAGCTTTCTCTAAAAGAACCTGAAGCATTTTTTTGTGATTAGGAATCATGTCTGAAAGCTGCCACAACCAGTTGTGTAGGCATGTCAAAATGACTTTATACAGTATATCTGAAGCATTCGGGGAGTGGGGAGGGGGGGGGGAGTGGGGAGAGTGTCTGTTTTTTCCTGATGTACCAAATTGTTACTATTAGCAGGCTGAATTTCCGCAGCTTGTGCACCTCCAAAAAGCAGGCTGCGGGCAGCGAAGGCGTAATGGGAGTCGTTGGTACCTCTAGATTTTCCAACGCGCCCAAGCGGCCCCAGTTGTCACGTTTAAGCAGGATGCAGTGGTAGGGTCTTCTTAAAACACTTGTGGACGTAAAGCAGATGAATCTTTAAACTTTTAATCTCAGTAAATTATGCTCAGTGCACAGTAAGTAATGACATTTTCTGGAAGTTTCTTTGTTTGAATTGCATAAGCGGAGCTTTTTGTTGTAACTGTTGAAAAGTACGTGCCTAGATCCACTGAGGGGGGAATGTGCAAGGAATATCTAGGCTGTGCCTCTGGATTTATCCTTGGTCCTTGAAGTCTGGGTATGGATCTGAGCTGCAAGACAGGGAGCAGAATTTGGGCCGTCCTTTGTTTTTAAAAGGGGGAAAGGGAGTTAGTGTACAGAGTAAGGAGCTGTGAAAGTTCATGTTTCAAGTGCGCTCCGAGTTTTGAAACTTGTGGAGCTCATCAGTGCAATAAATGAGTGATTATTCCTCACTGATATTACATAAACAACTCTGGCACTGTAAGGGAATACATTATTATTGTACACTCGAAGGTTTTGTGAATTTAATCTCTGTTTAACAAAGCAGCCCAGCAACTGCAAATTAAGGACCTCCTCTGACACGCTGTGTGTGCTCTACCCCGCTGTCTTTTCCATGCGTGTGCGATGTTAGACAAAGTGTGGCAGGCAGTCTTTTTGTTAGGTATTTTTTATTTTACATGGCAACACTTGTGGTTGCAGCCCTGGAATTACTTGTGTCTGCCTCGATGTGCTGCTTACTGACATGCAGTGCCATACCCGCGCAGCAGCATCCGTGCGGAGCCGCCGTTTTGCACCTTTCCCTGCACCCTGCCCCCCTGCTTGGTCCCCTGTGCAGTAGTTCCTGCAGCTAAAACGGGCTGTACAGGTACCGTCTTTCTGCTGTTCAGGCGTATGTTTTCTGTAAGGTGTTTGTGTCTGTGTGGGTGTCTGTGCTGCCTTCGTTATATAATGCAAGACATAACCAGGTTGGGGAAAAAATGTAGGCTTCGCAAACTCTTCAGCGCCTCGACTTCCATTTAACTTGCCTGGGAGGGTTTGTTCATTGTTACCTTGCAGGAGACTGGGTTTCAATAAAGTCTACCTCTGAGTTTAATTGTAACACGTAGCTTTTACAAGGAAAGAAAAGCAGACGAGATGAAAACGTTGAAAACAAAAGGCGGAGAGTGTTAGCAGACTGAAGTAAAATGGATAAGAGTCACTGCATTTTTACTGGGACATTTTAAAAGTTTTACAGCAGGGAGAAATATATCACAGTTGAATCCTATTTTCATGTAAAACACTGTGAAAAACGACCATTCTGGATGCAAAAGTAAACTTGACAGCAGAATTTTAGCAAATTGTTACAAAATTTATTTGCTGTTGTGTGGAAGTAATTTCTCATGAGTTCCTAAATTAGGTACACAATTTCAAATATGCATATACTCATCAAGTTACTTCAAAATGATAACTTTAAAATGTTTTCCTGTGGTATTCCTAGTTTTACCTAGAAGGTTTTACTGTGAAATAGCAAACACATGCTAGTGCACCACTTCCAGAGATTTTCAGTTCTGTTTTGGTTGGTGAAGGACCGTGTTATAAATCACAGCAAGTTATGCTCCAAAAACTTTGAGAGCACTTTCTAAATCCAGAGCCAAATGTTGTCTAATAGAATGTCTGAAGTGAAAAATGTAATATATGAAGTAACAAAGAGTTTTACCAAAAAAAACCTTAAAACATTATAGATTTGGCTTTTGATAGCATGCAGTAAATTAGTGTTTTCTTTCATCAGAAAATGTATTGTCCATATGAATATACACAGAAGTCACATTTCCATAAAATAAACAATCATTCTGCAGTCATAAATATTTAAGTATAAGGCTTAAAATGCAGAGATACTATACTCTAGTTTTAAATCCTAAACTGGTAGATTAACATTTCTTCATTACAGCTAGGTTGGTAAATGACTGATGAGTTATCTTTCCTGAGACTTAAAAAGGTGAAGCATACTAAGTATTCTCCATTATGGCATTTTTGTTTTTAAAAGCCAACAGAAATAATGTGTCTCTAATCTTCCTCCTTGGAAGTCTTTATGTTTTCTATTTGTTTGCAAACATTTCATGAAAGGGTGCAATTATAAAGCTTAACTTCGCAGTAATTTTGTATATTAGATTTTGCTCCACAAATTGTTGAACTCCCAGTCACCCATTTCAGTTCAGTAAGCAAACCAATTCTGCATTCAAAATAAAAATTCTTGCTTTGTAGTTGGCATTTTTAATGGCTGCTAGACATTAATATATTATGTGTTTTAGTAGTGCAGTATAAATGAACATATTGTTATACATTTGAGTAAAAGTTACAAAGGTATTTATAAAATAACTTATATGAGAAAAAAACATATTGTACAACACTTTCAGTTTATCGAGATGTCATGAGGGCTTGTAAAAACAGCTTTATTCCATGATAGATTCTACTGAATCTATTTTAAAACTTTAGAAATGAAACCAGCCTGTTTTTTTTTGTTTTCTGCTTTTTTTTTTTTTTTTTTTTTTTTTTTTTTTTTAAGGAAATGTTTCATTCATATAAACTAGGCGCTTTGTTCTATATATTTTAAATTCCAGCAATGAGATAAATAAATTGCTGCATTGGATGGAACATAATTATTGAATTTTGGCAGAACTTCAGTGAACTCTGCCATGAAAGATTAATGGGCACAGTGTGCTTTTAGATTCTAAAGTAACAGAGGAAGATAAGAGGAGTGCATAACAGTCTCCAACCTTTGTGGTTTAGAGAAAATAGAAAATGATGGGTGAATGTTAACTTTTGGCATAAACTGCTAATGATAATGTTTTGTCATCTCAGTGATAAAAACTACAGAAAGAGACAAGAAAATCCAATTTAACTGAAATTCTCTTCATTTCTTTCTTGCTCTGCTTAACATTTTTCTGCATTCGAATAGCCACAATTGCTCTGTATTCTCACAAAAAGGAGAACGTAGCAGGCAGGATACATACTTGCAGATACAGTAATATGAGTAACGAAGTCCCTCTATATCGTCATTTTCACTGGAGTTACAATTTTGGTTTGTGATTATGCTGCAGTGATTTAGAAATGCAGGTAGAATTGCACTGGTTCCATAAAGGCTGTGTGCAGTCAGAATGATTTTTGTTGTTGCTTCCTCTGTGCTTTCTCTACCAAACCTTCACAGTTCACAATGCCTGTACCGATTGACAAAGTGCTGCTGCAATCACAAAATAATATTTTGCTGGGCTTTTGAATCGTTGCTGCACCCTGGTAATGTTTTTAATTGAGAACAGTGCTCCACTGTTGTGCCAGTCTAGCTCCCCAGGCAGGGCCAACAGCACAGCAGAGGCCTCGCAGGATTTTCTGTTTGCTATGTCTAGGGGAGCAGAGGGGCACCAGAGCAACCCTGTTCAAGGTGAGCGGCCCTGGCCTTCCACCTTCTCCCCAACACAGATGCTGGTTGCCCTGAGCAGCAGCGGGGACCGCGCCACCGCACCCACAGTGCCCCGAGACAGGACAAGTCAGGCAGGATGCACCCATGGCAGTATTTTCCCAGTTGGTTTGTGCCGTGCTTCCAGGCAGTTAACCTGCTGCTACGATGGAGTGCGTTCAGCTCAGTGTTTTAAAATGGCAGATATCCAGGATCTTGGATATATTTCATGACTTCAAAGAAAGACGTTTCTGCTCTCCTTCCCAGTCACATCCTTAAGCTCATGATGACAGCATCATGAGTGGGGTAGCCAGAGATGTGTATGGGCGAGGGCCTGATGTCGGGTCCACGGCAGTCCTCAGGGAGAAAAACCCTGACCTGGTGGCTCCTGGGACCCTGCGCCTGCTGACCTGCCTGCTTCAGGCTGCCAAAAGCTGTGTCTTCCCCCTTCCTTTCCAGCCGCTCTAACACCACTGACATTACCATCCTCCCCATGCTGCTACGTCGTCTTCACTGGCACTCCTCAAGAGGAAGGCTTAGCGAGTAAAGGTGTATGTGTCCTGGCATCATCGAGGGGAAAGTGTCTGAGTCCTTATCTTGCCCATTTGCAGTCTCTTCTCTTGTTCTTCTCCCCTTCAAAAAGTTAGTCTTGTGGCTGGCCTTCCTTATCTCCATATTGCCAATTCAACAAATGTGCAGAAAGTGCAGCTACCCGTGTGCAAGTGTCTTCCTTCTAAAATGCTGCATTAGGAGCTATATGTCCAAGGTGAAATGAATTTACACACTAGGTCTGTTATTTTTGTAATTAGACATAATTTTATTTTTTTTTTGAGTAAGATTGATTTCAGGACACCTTCATATTCAAATGTACAAGTGCTTCTTTTGCCCTGTAACCATGTTGAGTTTGAAAACCTTTAGCAAGTTATATTTACAGAGTATGCCTGTATTTCCAAGTAGACCATGATCCTTTTTTTCTTTAAAGTTTAAGCAACTCACAGAAATAAAACATTTTTTAGCAATGTAAAATTGTTACTACAGGTTATCCAATAGGAGGAGGAATATTATGCCACGGACGATAAATGTATTTGCAATGTGAAACCAGATTATGCTTTTACTGCGGTGGGATTATAGACCATTAATATATTCAGTCTCTTAAAGCATTACAAACGTTTTTGCAAAAGTTACATGTATGACCCAGGGAACACCACTGTGCATTATTTTAGTACATCATAGTTGGGTGGATGTTCAAATATCTCAGAAGGCTGTGAGATGACAAGAAAGGGTTCATTGCAGAGGGTCTTGCTGCTCCCTCTGTGCCGAGCCGGGGCAGCCTGAGCAGCTCTCAGCCTGTTGTGAGCCAGCAGTGCTGGGGGCTGGGGACGGCGGACGGAGGGCAGGAGCAGGCCAAGGCACTTGGCAGCTCTGCAGGTTGGCCGTGGCTCTGCCTGATAGAGAGGCAGCACAGCGGCTGCCGTGGGATCCTGGGATCAGCTGTGCTGTAAGCCTTCCCCAAAGCAGTAGCTTTTCCCTTCCTTGCAGCTGCAGCCCCAGAGCCCTTGGCATAGGCGGTGAAGGCACACGGGCAGCTCACTGGAACAGAGTTCAGTCCCAAGGGGCTCCTCCATGTCTTCACATCTCACTGCAAGACCTACATCCTGAATTAAAGGCAGAGTATACTAGGCAGGTGAATGCATTTTATTTTTTTTTTAGATGCCTAGCATTGTGGAGGCTTTTATTTAGGCACAGTAACTTCCAAGGAGATCAAAATATGCTAAAGCGATACCTGGATTTTTTAGTTACAGACACACGGTGTGGGTCAGCACAGCAAATGATTCTCAAATGCAGGCTGTAAAATTGCGTACTGGTACCCTTTGCAAAGTTATGCCTACCGGCGTGTGCTCCTGACAAGTCTGTCCCTGAGTGTAACAGGTCTCCCGGGGGGTGAGAATTGCGAGTTCTCAGCCTTTCCTTTCCACTCTGATATACTGAATCTTATGTGTCAACATTATACACTTCTGAAGCATTGAAGGAGTGTTGTAAAGAAAAAGAATCCATAGAAATAATGAAACTTTTTTTTTTTTTTTTTTTGTTAGGAAGAACAGTGATGTAAAAAAGCTGTTACACTTGGTTGGAGCAGGGTGGGGGGAGTACGGAAGAAGGTTAAGTTTAGAAAACCCAACCTAATCGTGCAGCTCAATGTTTGCAACCTATGAAAATATTTATGACAGAATTGAAAGGCTGACAGATCACAGTTGAAATAGCTTTTTGTGATCTCAGAGTATGGCTGAAGAAGCCATGAGTATTTGACTATAATAATCATGTGTTAACAGTAGGAAAGAAACAAATATTGGAAAGGAATTCCAAATACTTGTGAGGTACCTTATTTGGGGTTTATACATTAGTTCACTAAATTCCAGTTCCCAGGCCAGTAATCATGATTGTTAATGTGTATCTTTTATGACTTTCAGAGCAAGAGAAGCCAACTTTAGGAGCATGCTCATACCCTCAGTGGTAAGTACCCTAACTGCAATCAAGTTTATTACATTTTTGTAGAGTAGAGGTCTTTTCGAGACCACACTTGCTGCAGCTTAGTCACAACAGCTTCAAATGCCGTTCTGCAATAATAGGGTAGTAATGTGATATACTCTATAATGAAAATCAGTGTAAAGCACAGGTGGTTGCTGGTATTTGTGTGGTCAGATATAAAAGCTTCACTATGGGTACAAGCTACTGCTTTCCCACTTGAGGAAAGTATAATTAAAAGTGGTTTCCAGATGTGCTGGCCCACATCTGCCATTTCTAAAAGTGAATTTTGCAAATGCAAACTGAACTATGTTACATTCATCATTATAAAGCTGTTGATGGGGTTTCAGATAATGAAAAAGTTGGGAGCATCAGTATCCCTGCTGTAAAACTGAGGTGTCTTTAAACAACAGATACTAGCTTCTTATGTTTCTGTTGTGTTCTTAGGGTTTCTATAATAAGTTCATAGCTGAGCTGTGGCAAATATGCAAAATCTATCTGGACACAAATTAACATTTATTTCATGGAGAGATGAGAGGTGGTGGGTTCCTTGCTAGTTACTAAATTTGCTACCAGAAAGGTGCAGTAAGGTGTTTTTGTTGTTATTGTTATTTTCTTTTCCTTGCAATACAGAGAAATAAATGGCATCCTAAAGCATTAGACTTCAGTTCATTTATCCTAATTTTCAAGTCTGGACATGTAAAATGCATCTTCTAATTTTGCCTGTGTCTACAGATATGTAAATAGTTGGAAAATGAGAAAAATATGCTGAAAAATGACCTTTAATTTGTCTCAAAACAGAAAACAGAAGGAACTCTATAGTTTATGTAATGCATCCTTAGTTGAACTATCTGGGAAAAAAATTAGAAAAAAAATCAGAAAAGGTGGTAGGATTTATAAAATTGTTGAGAGAAGATTGCAGCTCTTTTGATTTATCTAAATATAGATTTTTAGGACAAAATGTTTGTCCTAATATCCATGTAATTTCATTAGAGCTGGTATTTGCCCTAGAAATCTTGTTAAAATAAACCCCCCTGTTTCAGAAGAAAGTTTTTGCAACTCCAGAAGTTGTAGTTGCTCCTGCTGTTTGGAACAAGCTTCACGGAAGAAAGCTGTGCCTGTCATCTTCGTAGCAGTGCTTGTTTTAGCACTGTTCACTTACTGATCCCTGTGTCTTCCAGTGAATTTTGAAAAATAAAGGTTGGGTCCTACCTTTCTGAGTATCTTGGACTATTGAACAGGCGGCTAAATAGTGAGAGAAGGTTTTGTACAATACTATGTGTGATAACGCCTGACCTTTACATGCATTTTCTTTATTTACTTCTGCAGATGTGAATTCTTGTCAAGTGAGAGTCTGATCATTTTATTTTAGGGAAATACCAAGATAAATTAAATGTTTTTTGGGTGTTTCCTCTTACTTGGAATTTTCTGCATGGAAGTCACTTTCTTATTTAAATCTCTCTTTCTTGACTAAGCAAAATTAAAAGGCTCTTATGAAGTGCATAACTATTGGAATATTTTGGTGAAGGTTGAATTAGTCAGAAAAACAGAAAAACAGCTGCTTGGATAAAATAATTTTTAAAATAAGCTTTTACATCTAGCCTGTACTGATTTATTTATTTATTTATTTATTTATTTGGGAGAAGGGGGAAGAGGACAGTAATTTCTCAGTATAAAATATTGAAAGTTCTTGCAAAGGCATTGACAGATTCAGCGAGAGGACACTCACAATGAAAATTTGGTAGCAAACATAGTAAATTGTCCTACACTTTGTTCTTTTCTGTAATAATTCAGTGAAGTCCTAGTGCTAGTAAATGAGAGTGTTCTGGCTTGAATATTTTCACCTCAGGGATGGAGGGTCCAGAACAGCACATAGCATCTGATGTGCCTGGGGCATCTTGAAGATACAGTGAAACACATAATCAATAAGCAGGATATTAGTAACTGCAGAGTAAAACAGTGATTCCAGTGGTATTCTTTGCTAGTAAAGCAGATCTTTTTTTTTACATTGTAGTAACTATGTAAATTATAAATATTCTGTCTTGATACAAAGGCTTCAATTTGTGTTACCAGTGCAGTGACTGTGTATTTACTAACATACACACATACATTTAATATTACATCACATTTATATAAATTGCCATTTGCCCAGAAGGTAGAATTTTAGCACACAACTGTTATAATTCCTTTTAATTTCTGGCAAAATGCCATTCAACATCAAGCTTAGAATTTTCTACAAAACTGCAGATATTCAGATGTGAAAATGTGCTAAATAAACACTACCTATGCACTTAATTCACAGTATGTTGCAATTAAGACTTGCTAGTGATTACTCCTCTGAATTGGTTCTTCACGTCAGAGATCAGCCCCTGCCAGCTCCACAACCTAGCTCGCGTTTTTGTGCATTACATTTTTTATATAATGAGTCAGTTTTTGCAGGACCTCTGAGTAAGACTAAATAAGTAGCTCACTAAAAAGCAGATTCTTTAGATAGTGGGAGGTTTACATCCTTGCTACCCACAGAATTCCAAGTACTTGTTGATTAATCGTGTTTTTATTAGTTGAAAAGTGAAATACTGACCTGATAGGGGAGATGTCAAAAGCCTTTTTGGGCTGTGCATCAAAGGTCATGATCAAGATAGTGTATTGGAAGGCAGAGAAGCTGCCTTGACTGATAAAAGCAGAAGACAATGCAACAGGGACAGATCCCCCCTCAAGTGCAACAAACCTGACGACTGTACTCAAAACATCTGAGGCAATACCCTCCTGCTGTATAAACCACTGACAGATACAGAGGGCAATATTGTAAGAGGACAGTGACGTGGTAACTTTGAGTGGAGAAACACTGTGAACTGAACAACTGCACGGCTCTGGGGATATATCCTATATCATATTTGTTTGTAGTATTCCAGAATGAAACAAGTGCAATGCACCCTATTTCATCCAGAATAAATTTGAAAAGACCTGCTTTATCTTGCATTTTATCTTCATTGAGAATATTTTTTGCCTTGTTCCTGAGTTTAATACTGTCTTTTAAATCTTACCAGCATCTCTTATGTCTTCCACATACCTATTCTTCACCTTAAGTTAGAGACTATTGTTTGTGGCTTCACAATCTGCTGCTATAATCTTAGAAATAGTTGAGTAAGGCCTTGAAAAAAAGCAAGCCACAGAAACAGAAAAGTTCTTAAATTTTAAGACGTTTTTGAAATTAAAATATCCCTAATAATGAAAAATACAAGGAGGAGAAAAAAAGATACACTCAAAGTATTTCTTTAAAAAATCTTCAAAATTTTTAATGTATTGACTTTTAAATGGCTTTACAGAACTTGAAGATGGATCAGAAATAATTATGTTGAGTGTCAACAATTCTTGATGCTTAAGAAATTTCTCATCTCTGAAATAGTAACAAAAAGATGAAATATTGGTTATTTTATAAGCAAAGGTCAGGGGAAAGGTTAATTAAATCAACTTTAATATTTAATATTAGTAATTTTGAAATACTTTATTTTGGATGAGGCCTTGGGTGACCTAATCTAGTGGGTGACATCCCTGCCCATGACAGGGGGGAATTAGTTGATCTTTAATGTGCCTTCCAACCCGAGCCATTCTATGGTTCTGTGATTTTGATTTATTTTTCTACACATCTATATTAGCATTTGGAAAAAAAAAATCATTTTGAACTTCAAATCAGAAGTTTTTCATGTTCATAATGCCTAAATGTAGTATTTCAACAATTTCAAAACTGTCTGCTTCTTCAAGGGAAAATGAATTGACACATATCCCTGCAAATAACTTTGCTTATAATGAACCAACCTTTTCTGGGGGAAGATTGTCTAAAATGTTTCCTGTTAACCATATCATGTGACAAATCTATTATGAATTCTTTACTTCTTTAATCTTTGTGTTTTGTGGCTTTGTGCAGTGTGAAACATGAACAGATTATCAATTTGAGAGGTGAGTTTTCTTGTTCCTTTTTAGAAAGAATGAAGTAGGTGGCAAGACATACGCAGTCTAACCCAAACACTTTGACTGTGGATAAGCCTCATTTACTCATGTCAATTAGACCACCAAAACCACTGAAAGCTGGATGCTTACTGATTCTCAAGGTCATCATTTGTTACAGCACTGCAAATATGGCGTAATAAAAATATAATAAACCATATTTGCAGTGGTGTAAGCCATTGTGCTGCAAATAAGGTTGAATACAGCCATGCCCTAACTTACTGCCCCAAGGCTCTATGTCCTTCAGTTGTCCCCTGGTGTCCAGGATACCTGTGAGGTGCCCAAGTCTGCAGCCTGCAGGGAGAGGAGCAGCAGGACTGGGTCCTTGGGAGACCAAAGGTGGTCGCCACCAGCTACTGTCTGTGGGACTAAAGTAGTGAGAGTCCTCCCTGTGTCAGACCTTCATTTAACTGGGCTACAATTCCTTCATGTTCTGCTGTTCCCTAAGAGCATCCTGATGTTTAAGGAAAGCTTAAAGAGACAACTTTTAATATGGTCGTCATTCGAATGGATTTTACCGCTGTTTTATGATTTTTTTATGAGAGGACATCTGCTCAGTGCCAGACAGAGACATAGGCATTATGCCTTCTATTCTTGTGCAAGGTTGTCAGTTGTGGCACTAGCACCGAAGACCAATACACCCCTTCCTCACCTGTTTTGCTAAAACCATCTCTACAGTCCTTCCTAATCAAATGTATCAGAACCAAGATTATTTCTGATCAGTGCTGATTCATCCAACACCCTCTCTGCTAGAGACATAGGAGATCAAATATGTTCTAAATATTTATAACTTGCAGTTTTCTGTCATGCAACTAGAAAAGCTTTTTATTTTGAGCTATCCAGTCTCAGTACTGGCTTCCAAATTCAGATGATTAAAGGGATATTGTAAGTCTCTGAGAAATAAGCCTTAGCCACTTAGGAACAAGGTGTGAGTTTCTCTCTCTGTCAGTAGTTCAGTTTAAATGCCCGTCGGCATAAAGAGTGCAGTTGCTGTTGACAGACGCTCGCTGCTTAGCTGTGAGCATCTTGTTTGTCTGGTGTGCGATATCCTGCTTTGGGCTTTGTACTGTGAGAATGAAGCAGAGAACAATGATGATAATCAGAGGTCTCGAAGATCTGATTTACAAGTAAAGTTTGGAGACACTATACAAATGTGTTAGGAATGACAGGAGTAACTGGTGCTGCCTTGGGGCAACGTGGTGGACTAGATGATCCCTTGTGATCTCTTCAGCTTGTCTGCCCATTCCCTCCATCATTTCCCCCATTCTCCTTCTACTTCTCCCCTCACTCCAACCCACCAGACACAACACACACAGTTTTCTAACATTTCAGGGAGAAATTGTGCACGGAGCTTCTGGTGATTCAGCTTATAAAGAGTCAGCAAAATTTAACTTATTTCATTAAGATAATATTTGATGTCTGGCAGACTGATCTGTAGGGGAAAAGCTGCTATAGTCGGTGGCATTTGGGAAAGTAATTCTCTTCAGCTTCTATCATGGCTCCTTTTTGCAATTGCATTTCATGGTGTTGTGCCTGAATACCTGAGGCGCTTTCTGAAATGAGAAGGAACAACCCTCCTGGAGCTCTTGGTCCAGGAGAAAATTCTCTGTCCTCTGTTTTTTCTCTTTCCTTAGGTCCATTGTACCCAGAAACATCTGACCTGTCCCACTGAAAATTCAATGGGAAAGCCCCAGTTCAGTAATGTTTAAATAAAGGGGAGTACTTACTAGCAAACTGGGGCATAGATGGAAAAAAATAACAAACAAGCAAAACCCTTGTAAACCATAAGTTGTTTCAGGATGGCAGCTTCCTAAATGGCTAAATATATATCTATGGGATGCCCCTGTTATATAATAGGATATAATATATATCTTATATAAAATATATATGTAACATATAATAGGATAAATGAAGGTAAATTGGGTTTTGAGTATTTTGGTAATTTAGTTTGGATTTTACTTTAACCTTTTCCTACTACTGAAAGAAATAAAAGTATACAGTTCTGAGAATCTCTGTTTAATATTAAGTAAATCATTTAGCACATACAAAAGATAAGTCCATGGAGGTTGGGTTTGCCAATTCAACATACTATGAAAAGCTTACAGAACATGTAAATGACACACTTGTGATAAAAAATGGCAGACTGCAAAGTCTTGTGGCAGTTGCAGCCACAGAGGACTACAGGATTTTCCTGTAAAAGATGAGGGATATTGGGCATGGACAAATGCATCAAATGGCATGAAAGTAATATAGGTAGATAGGTAATTTCTTGTCAAAGGTGTTCAAAGTAATGGCTGGATTCTCTCTGTAGATGTGATTATGGGAGTTTGTAAGGCAGAATGTGTCATACCATCATGAAAAATGCCTGTCTGCTTCCTTCTGAGAAAATAGGTGTGTCAGTCATGATGGACTGATTGTTTGCCATAATGCTCCACAAGGCAAGCAAGGCTAGGGATTCTAGCAAGCAAATTCAGGTAGAAGCAGGTTTACATAATATATACAAAATTACTAGAGACTATCAGTGTACTGAAAAGTAGGTGTTCACTAAAATCATACTTAATAAATAATTTCAAAGGCTTCAAATTTCAAAATAAGTAATTATTTATACTTGTAGAAACACCTAAATAACGTAAAAAGATGACGAACCTATCATCATGGTTCCTGGTCCATAGTTGGAGGTAGGTTTGATAAAATTTATCTGGGTAGAGATTTACAGTTTGTACCAAAAAAGTCAAGAAGAACTTGGGAAAATGGATTTTCTAGTGAGTGACAGTACTTTTAGTCAGTGAAATTCATCTGAGTGACATGGACTTTGAAAATGCACTCTACTTTTTACATCCTCAGGTAAAAAAAAATATCTACTCCCTTGGGTATGGTTAACAAAGAAAAAGAAAAATTTTTGCAGGCATTAGGAACAGGGAAAACCTCACTTTCTACAGTGTTTATATCATCTACTTTTAAGTTGTAGAAGAGAGTGTAGTTGCCTGTTTCTCTCCATAAACTGATGCCTTATCAGCCTCAGTCCTCCCATGTTTTTCCATGGTGTACCTTTAGCTTTTTACTGCTGGATTCAACACACCCTTTTTTTTGCAGGTTTTCTACGGTGTGCTTGATATTGTCTGTACTAAAGACTATTGTATTGTCTTTTCTGCTGTGTGGTTGGTCTGCTGATGGGCTGAAGATCATCTTTTTCAACATCTCAAAGATGATAAATGAGAGAGAAGGAATGAAAGGACTAATGCAGGAATTAAGTGGTGTCTGGCCTTTCTGTTGCCCTTTCATGCTGGGGTTTCATTTCATTCAAAGAATCACTCATCTTCTGAGCACAAAACAATTTTTTATTTTTATTTTTTTCTGGTAAATGGTTGTTTACATATTTCTTTAAAATATTATGAAACTGGCAATAACTGTTATTGCCAAAAATCCTGTGGAGGATCACTATGATAGGAATCAGAATTTGAAAATCTGAGCTTGAAGTGGGAATTTAAATAGTATCAATAGTATCAATAAAATATATATTGGACAGATTTGTGATGAGATTGTGGAAACTGAGGAGCAGAAAATAAAAGAAATACAGGTCTGTCATGACCTGAAGTTATGAAAAAGAGAGGTAGAAGAGACGTTACAAGGAGGTATGATAATACTAGATAAGATTCTGAAGTTTTCAGAGTACACCCAAATCAAAACTCTCTGGTATCTGACATTTTGTCTGTAACAAATATCACAGCATTCCAGCTGAGAAGTGTATGTTAAAAAATCTGTTTTAAGCCAATGAAATAATTTGATAGAGTGTGTTTAAAGTAATGAGCCAGTAAAGAGTGAGGTATCTATGATGCCATATAGAATGAGAGCTCACAGCTTTAGGGAGATGGCTGATGTACAGCTATAAGATTTGAGTAACTGATGGGTGGAATCTGTAGGGAGACTGCTGCTTCACCCCATCTGTAAGGTAGCACTCATAGAAAACAATGCCGAATGGCATTTTTAGTGTTAAGAACCCCTCCACACTCTTTCTTTTCCTCCAAATCTTAAGCTAAATGTCAGCATTACTTGCACATACACGATTTTAAAAATGTTATGGAGTGAGTTGTGTCGTCTCAGAGGAACATATCTTCCAGTGCTACCAAAGTCCTCCTTATATGCAACGCAGGTAATGAGGCAGGACTGAGAGCAGGAAAACTCAGGGGAAATACATGAAATAATACTTGAAAAAAAAATAATAATCTACCAAACAGAAGGGAAAAAGGGCCTTAGAGAAAGGGTAGCATCAGGGCCCATTATCCTAGAATTACAATACTGGTTCAGCAGTTTTATGTTTATTTTCCAGTCATGTACGCTCCTTTCTGTTTTTCTTCTTGATAGCTGTACACACTCAAAGCCTCACAGTTGAAACAAGAAAACAGACTCTGAAGTTTTTGTTCAGTTGACTTTTTAAAAACAGATCTCTTCTCAGCAGTTTAATATCATGAAAGTTAGCCAAATGGACTATATTGGATTGCGTGCATCATACCCTGGTGGAAAATATACCAGAATACAGTTCCAAAGACATATTGCCAGCACATTACTCGGGAAAAAGTTAGGAAAGAATAGTGGTCTTGTTATACAGATGTTTTTTGACTTATTTGGGGCTACTGATGATGAAACACTTCTGTCTATACCTCCAAGAACATCCAAGTGGAGAGAAAGGGATTTTCACCACCTTATTTACAGCAAGCTAACAAAAATCCTCGCTGAAGTTCAGATGAACTTGGGGCTGAAATTAAGAATTCAGTTTTAATTTGTTTTCCCAAATCTTTCTATGAGATTTTTTTTCCTGTTTTCCTCACTAACTCATTTAACTATTACACTTTATTCTTTTAAGTTTTTCCTTAGAGCTCTGCCTTAAAAAATAACAAATCACTCACAATGTTGCAATATAGGTCTGTTTTGATTGAAAGTTGCACAGGCATCACACATGGATTACTTCTATTGGCTACCTCTTCATTTTCAAATCCAAACAGAAAGTTGCTTTTCTGGATTTCAATACTCTCCAGTGCTACAGTACTACTTTGGGTCATCTCTGTTTTGTCAGTCACTTTTCGTTGTGGTCAGTTATGTTTAGCTCCTTCCTATTGCTCATTTCCTGTGTTGTTCCTGCTTCTTTTTCATCATTTGAAACCCAGAGCATCCTTTACATCATGCACTCAGTAAAGATACATCTTTTCACGCTACTTGCCTTTGATTGTTGTTTTTGTAAAGCTTTTGCTAATACTGGTTAGAAGTCATAGTGCTTTTTTTTTTTTTTTTTTTTTTTTTTGTAAAAAAAAGAAAAGAAAAAAGATGTGGCATCATGTCATAAGTTTCTTGAGTTAAGTTGTTCCAAGTTTATATTTACACTAGTGATTAAATGAGATCCTCGTTGTTTGTTTTTTGTTGTTGTTTTGTTGTTGGTGGTGTTCTTTTACAGTGCAGGGCTTTAGCTCAGCTGGGTCTGCCTTTACCCAAAAAGCATAGCATTTCCTAACAGTTTGCATTAATTCCTTATTCTTACATTTCAGTCTTAGCTTCTGAAGAGTTTCCTTTGTTTTCCCTGACAGGTAGTCTACCTACTGTGCCCCCAGTGTTGGCAGACAGCAAGCAGAAATTAATGGTCATTTATTGGAATCCTTTGACTTCATGATATGGTGACTTTGACTGGTTCTCAGGAATCCATTCTTTGAGAATTTGGGTGTTATTCCCATCACTGAATGTAAAAAGACAATTCAGAAACAGAGGCAATCAGAATTCCTCTCTGGAAAAGCCCCTGTTTCTCCTTTGATGTGCACAGAAACTTGTCTTCAACTGCAGGTGAGTTAGGTAACAAGTCAAGAAACTGGAAAATCACTACCCTTTGTCTTGAGCTCTTATACTGTGGGTACTAAGCTTGGTGAAAGTCTGAGGATGAATCTCATAATTGGTCTGAAGCAAACTTGAAAATGCCTACTTTAGTCTCTTCTCCAAGGTTTGAAATACTGATCAGTCTTTTTATGCTTTGAAATTTGCATCACTTTTTCATTATGGACTATGTGACTTCTAATAATAATCCTTTTGTATTTTAAGCTAGGAAGATCAAGTCTTACGTCCCAGTCCCATGACCATATTACCCTATGATACTTGCTGAAAGTTTGTACATTGACAAATTCTCACTTATATATCTGGAGATATGTTTTAATTTTATTCCTGGAGATCAACTCTTAAATCATTACAGCTTTTGTTATAAATTTAAGAAAATGTCAATATCTAAAGTATGAAGATAAATATACACAGTTCAGTGCTCATCATAAGAAAAATGCAAAAGGTACCACCTTTGAGGGTGTATTTCAGACAATAACCTAAACATAAAAAAAAAAGAGAGTTGATTGTACTCAGAGGGTTGTTCTTTACTCTTCTCACAGTACATAAAGTTCACTCCTATTTTTCCCTGCTCATTATGAATACGCAAATGGCATTTTACAAAACCTACCTCAATGAATCATTCTAAACGCCAGGTAGACCTTATATGAAGACATCTATTATATATCAGAGAGAAAGACTGGAGGTGACAAGCAGACATGGTCTGAAATGCCCTTGTGTAGCTAAAGAATGGCATTTCATAGCAAGTCGGCCTCATTGGAAGCTGTGAGCGCAAGTATTTGCAATATCTTTACACAGCATCTCTCTCAAGGCACAAGGATTCTCTGTTTCTTTGAAATAAGCTGTCATACTACTTGAAAAGAATTATCTAGTATTTCATTACTGTGATGTGAAAAAATGTATATATTTAAAGAAGTGTTTTTTCATTAGGCCTATAGGTGGAAGATAAAGACGAACAAAACTCTGATAGGTACAGGTTGGGGTAAATCATGCATTATAAACTACTGTTGCAAAATGATAAAGGAAACCATATAAATCTGTGAATGTGGCAGGCAAACTGTACTCTTGGAAAATTATTGAGCCACTGAGATATAGAAATGTATTACTTCAGCACTATTTACTTGATTATTTTTTTTTTCTCATAAAAGTCAGCGTTTTTGAGTTTAAAACAACCAGTATCCTGATCTTATCACATGGACCATGTCTGTTGGAAGGAAAATCAGCACAAATTTTAGGAAATGTTTCTTTTTTTTTATTATTTTTATTTTATTTTTTTCTATTTTACAGTACATTGTCATACTCTACAAGATGACTGTGAAATTGTACAATGCTTATACTCACAGGTACAGTAAACTGCATGCTAGGGTTGTAGGTGGAACTTGACGACCTATAGCTGTACTGTACTAAGTTTTAATAAATCCTGTAGCAATAATGAAAAATGATCTGTTCTTTCATGGCAAAACATGGTTCTGGGATTTCGGTATGTTGAGCAGCATTGGCTTCACAAGCAACCATGTGTTTTTGATTCAGCAGTCTTAATTACAGGAAATTTAATGATAATGAATACTAACAAAGAATAAATCAAAAAAAAAAAAAAAAAGACAAAGTAGAACTTAGTTTCCATCTAAAGGAAAGAAATATTTTGGTAATAAATTGGTGCCTTTACACTGGAAAATTCATTTGTTGTACTTACAGCATATATGCTAACTGTTAGCAGTTGTCCTTTATTTCTTTTTGCTTTCCTTTTTATTTCTTCGTTGGTATCCTTTTTATGGCTACAAATATCTATTTAGTAATTGGAAAAACATTACGTTAAAATATGATCCTAAACAGGAAGGCGGCTGGTGTCTTAAGAATTTGGTAATAGGATATCAGATTCTGTCACTGCTATAAAATCAGTAATAAACTTAGGCAACATTTTGTCTCTGTTGGACAAGAGTTTTGCCATTGATTTCAGTAGAATCAGAATTTTGTTGTTGATGTGTAGTAAGTAAAAGCTTGAGTTGGAATCTTTTGCAAGTACTGAAAGGCTTCCTGTTGGGTTTGCCTTGGCTGATGTCTGAAGTCACCTCCTGGTGATTGCTTATCTGTTTGTGGTTAGACTGATGTGTTCATAGTCGCTATGTCTGTAACACAAAAGGAACCTCTACAGGTTGTATTATGCTTACTTGGTTGCCCAATGGCTGAATGGAATATTATAAATGTATCTAGTCCTTGGTTTGTTGGCTTTTGATTTCCAGAAGTGCTGGTAAGGTGGTTTGGAGGAGTTACTGCTGCTGTGTTGTCTCTGCTATAGCTTACAGGAAGTAAAGACTTGAGTCTCCCAATTTTGTTATTCCTCAAAGAATAAAATAACCAAGAAAGAAATGTTCTGCACTCAGCACAAAATTAAACATAAGGGTGACAAAATGTAGGAACCTGTGCTTGGAAAGCTGGACAGTTAAAATGCCAAATATTAAAATTACAAATAAAAGACAAATTCATGGTATTACTGAGGATTTGTTTAGGTCATTTGTTCTTGGTGATCAGTGGAAATCATTGGGTGAATGATTTCAATGTCCAACAGCAGCAGCAGCTGTTAGACAGATTTCATTCAAAAATATTTTTGATGTAGAGTATAATCAATTGACTATAGTGCTCCTCATGTCAAATGTTACAGCTAAATTAATAGTTTTACCTAATTCTGTCGGTAGATTTATTTATGGGCTGCATATTACAGCAACATATATAGATTTATGACATTAATAAAAAGGAGACATGCTTAGTGATGCACTGTGTCTGGTAACCATTTGCCTGCATTTAAAGTCAATCAAATTTTAAAAGATACAAGTTTGAAGAAGTCTGCAAATTCCAAGTAATGTTTGATGATCACATTCTTAATTTTTCACGCTTTTATTAAAATACCTTTTGAATAAATTGTGAAATTTGGTAACTGAAACTCCTTTTCAAGAGTTTCTTTGTATCCCTTCTAATGAAAAGTGCAGTAGCAGCCAAAAGTGTTAGAAACAGAAAACTTTGCTTTTTACTCTCAATGCAGTAAAATTTTAAAACCTATTTTGTAGTCCATAGCACCGTTTAAAGAATAAATAAAAATCTAAAGATGTTGTATTCCACACCTAAGTTAGTATATTTATACTAATTTTGTTGTTGTTCTTGGTGTCATGCTCTCAACTATGTGCTAAAAAATTAACTAGAAAGATGGGAAAATGTGTTTATAAACGAATGAACTATAGCCATTTTAATTTCTTATGTTTAAATACAACATATCATGTGCCTGATGTGGATACATACTTGATGTGATGCAGTACAGAAGATAGAGCCAGACTCTTCTAAGTGGTAATCAGTGAAAACAGGCAATTCCATTTAAACAGAATGAAAAACAAAACTAAGCAAATCTTTTTATTGTAAGAGGGTTAAACACTGGAATATGTTGCCCATAGAGGCTGTGGAGTCTCCATCCTTGGAGATGAGTCAAAAGCGATCTGCACATGGCCCCAAGCAACCTTCTCTGGCTGACCCTGCTCTGAGCAGGAGATTGGACTAGATGATCTCCAGAGATGCTTTCCTGCCTTGGTCATCTATGTGAGTCTATAATATGTGAGTCTATAATATGGTCTTGGTCAAAGTAAGGGGTCAATGTATTGGTCAATGTATTTAGGGCAGTATTTAAAACTATTATTAAGGTAGAAGTTGAAAGTTAAAAATAAAGTTAAAAATTAAGTTAAAAATCAAAGGTCATTATAAAACAGGATTCTGAAGGATAAAACCAGAGGTTGAAAAAGGAGAAAATTCACACTATTAATGCCATGTTTAAAAACATGTCCTGGAGACAGTCCTTAACTAGCTGAAAAATATGTAAATTATGAGGTTTTAAAATGCTGAGTTGCACAAATTGTTTATAAGGTTGTTGCAGGTTAACTTTCTAATCTTCATTTTTGTCTTTATTTCTATTTAAATGTGTGTTCCACTTTTTGCCTCAGTCTCTTACGAACTTTTCTCTGGCCATGATTGTGAAAATGTTATGGTGTGGTTTTGTGTGTATCTTGTTCATCTAAGGACTTTAGTGAGGTTTAGCATGCAGGATGGTGATATTGCTAATGTATTTACTTCTTAGCATGTATTCTCCTCAGCAGCAGGAGACATTCCCAGGGAGCCTCTTCCCAAGCAGATGATCAGGAAGAACTGCACAGTACTCTTGGCATATATTAGTATCCTCCACTTTCCCTTCCCTTTCTAAGAGGTATTTTGGGGCATATCTTTCCTTGTTTTAATTTTGATTGTATAGGAAACAGCTCTTGTAAGGAAAAGGCATGCTGAAGAGTGGAAAATAAATGAGGAAGTGGCGTTATGGCAACAGTTGGGACATCAGTATAAGCAAGTGTAGAAGTGTGGCTGATGTAAATAAGTACACTGTATTTACATGCCAAAAACTATTTTCAAAAATACTAATATATATTAATGCTTGCAGTAGTTTATAATGCAAAAAAGTACAGCTTTTTTATTATTTTTTATTTTGTTGCAGTGTATGCCGATGGTTGTGTGACGCTTGTAAAATTTTAGGTGCCCTTTTGGCTGCATCATTATCTAGTGCCTTCTTCAGTAAAGAAGGAAAAAAATATATAAACAGTTCTTTTACCTTTAAATTAACATTGCATTTTTAAAATTTTGTTGTTTTCCTTTGGAAAAAAATATATACATATATATATGTGTATATATATATGTATATTTTTTATTATTTTTTTTTTTTTTCTCTGGATGATAGTTTCAAACAATAAACTGAAAGTTTGAATAGCATGCATGGACATGTTTTAATATATTCATGACTGATCAGAATACAGTACAGAAATCACATATGCTGCTCTGCTGCAACTTTCAAGGTTCAATCCATCATTCTGGAACCCAGGGGGCTGAGATTTGACATCCTGCCTAGAAACCATACTTCAGATTGGTTGGAACTGTGCCATCTTATGTTCAGGTTAAAAGAGCAGCTGTAATTTGTCTGGATAGCACTTTAACTATGCACAGTAAATCATAAAACCCAATTTCAGTAATAAACTTGAAACTAAAATAGGTCCATTTGCTTCATTTCCTGATCCATACAAGATTTTCATCATTTTGATACAATACCATTTGGAGTTTGAACTTATAATGATGTAGATTTCTGTAACAGTCTTTCTCAGATTAGCAGTTTTATTTAGCATACCTATAGTATGTAGGAGATTTCTTTTTGGCATTTAGTGGAAGTCTTTTTCTATTGTTCTTTGAAACTGAAAATATGAGAATAATTTCATAGTAGGAGTTAAGCGTATATGTGATTGCCACAATAAATAAAATGTGATTGTAATCTTTTTCAGTTGTAAATACCAGCTGTAAAAATACTCTCTCCTGATCTTCCCACTTCACTCTTCTCCCAGCTTTATGGTGTAGCATGGATTGCTTGCAGGGGAGTAGCAAATGCAGGTATTTCCAGCAAATCACTGGAGAAGTTTTAAGAATGCATTTACATACATTCATATGATTTTATTTATGGTTTGGAACTGTAATGATTTTAGATTGCAACCTGTTTTTGTCCACTCTTCTTTGAAAGTGTGAATTTGCCTGAGCATCAAGGTCCAACTTAACTTGGGAGGCTGTTTTCTGTATATCTTAGTAACCTGAAGGAGCTCCTGGGATAGACTTTTCCAAAGGAGATGTGGCAGTGAGCCCGACTGTGGGGAGTGTGATCAAAGGCAGATACATTCACCTGTACATAGAGGCTGGAGGCTGTTTAAGCTCCTTTTCAGTGTTGCACAATTTGGGTTCCACACTGACTTTCTTCTGATACTAGTCTGCAGAAGCTTTGTGAGAAATCAGGGGCTCACGATGTAAGAAACAGCTTAACATGTCAGTCTAGTTCAGTATACACCCAATGGCTTGACTACTAAATAGACTAGCCAGTGCCCTTGAATCCTTAGTGCACTGACTTAAATGGTCTTCTGAAAGGGCCATATCTCTAGTTCTGTGTCCTTTTGTCCTTTTTTTTTTTTTTTTTTTTTTTTTTTTTTTTTTTTTTATAGAGACATTTCTCTATCTGTGTTTCTACTGGGACCTCTCTCTTTTAGCTCCATAGGTCTGTCCCTTTTTTTCTGGTATGTGTTCAACTCCTAAACTTTGCTAATCATACAATCATAGAATATCCTGGGTTGGAAGGGATCCACAAGGATCATCAGGACCAGCTCCTGGCTGCACCAAAAGTCATTCCAAAATGAGGCAATATGTTTGAGAGCATTGTCCAAATGCTTCTTGAACTTCAGCAGGCTCAGTGCCAAAACCATTTCCAGGGAACCTGTCCCAGTGCCTGACCACCCTCTGAGTGCATAACCTTTTCCTAACACCCAGACCGACCCTTCTGTGTCCCAGTTCCATGCTGTTACCTCAGGTCCTGTTGCTGTCCCCAGAGAGCAGAGCTCAGCGCCTGCCCCTCTGCTCCTCTTGTGAGGGAGCTGCAGGCCAGCATGAGACCTCCCCTTGGCCAGCTCTGCTCTGGGCTGAACAAACCAAGACACCTCAGCCACTTCTCATACATCTTGCCCTCCAAACCCTTCACCATCTTCATAGCCTTCCTTTGGACACTCTCTGATAGTTTTATGTCTTTCTTATACTGTGGCACCCAAAACTGCAGGTAGTGCTTGAGGTGGGGCCACACCAGCACAGAGCAGAGCAGGACAATCCTTTTTCTTGACTGGCTAGCCATGCTCTGCCTGATGCACCCCTGCAGCATGCAATTGGCCTTTTTGGCTGTCAAGGCATGCTACTGACTCATATTGAACTTACTGTCGACCAAAACCTCCAGATCCCTTTCTGTGGAACTGCTCTCCAGCCTCTTGTCTCCCAGTCTGTACTTATAGCTAGGGTTCCCCTGTCCTAGGTATAGAATCCAGTACTTGCTCTTGTCAAACTTAATATTGTTGGTAATTAACCAGCCTCCTTATTAGTTAAGATCTCTCTGCAAGGCCTCTCTACCCTCCATGGAGTCAACCAGTCCTTCCTGTTTAGTGTCATCCACAAACTTATTTAGTATACCTGCATCCAAGTTGTTTATGAAAACATAAAACAGAACTAAGCAAAAGGAAAAGCCTGTGTCACTCTTCCTAATCCTTGTTACCAGTTTCAGAGTCAAGGAGCCACACTCTTGCCCTTCAGTTAAAACCTAAACCTCATGATACCTCTTGCAGCCCTGTATGCTGTCTACACCAACATTGTAGCTAATTCAAGGAAAAATTCTTCCTTTCTCTTCCCTTCCCTTCCCTCCATGCCATGGGGCTTTCTGATGTTACTGGCAAAACGTCTTGTCCATGTTACTATATTGTTGTAGCTCAGCCTACATGATTAAGCCCTTTGAAAATACTTCCGGATTAAGAATTTATGGGAGTATAGTCTACTTATATTAGACATATACATTCCTGAGGTAGCTTAGCTAGGGAAAATGAAATCTGTTTCTATATATTCCATCTTCCTCTATTGTAGTTAAGTCAGAACAAGCTGCAGGATAGCATTGTGTGCCGTGGTGGCCACACAAGCACTTTGTATTCACTGGAGACCTAGAGATATGACAGCTGCATATAAATATGCATACTTGGAGAGATTCATGGTTGTGCCTCATTCTAGGGATGATTGGCTGTAGTGCTGCCACTGCAAATCAATGAGCGTTTTCCGCATTTATCAGCTGCTTGCTTGCTTGCTTGAAAGCAGACAAAATGGTTAAAACACCAACAGCCCACAGAGGGCTCCTGAGTGAGTGAGACTTGTTTGCTACAGCACTCAAAACATTTCCCTGAATCTACAGTAGCTCTCAGTAGATGAATTTAGCACTCAGCAGATTAATTTAGCTCCCAGTGTGCTGGATTTAGAAAGAAAAACTAATATAGATGAATACATTCTGTTCAGCCAGCATATTTTGTTTTGCAACAATACACATGTCTTATTTGAACTGCAATCTGGTTGGAAAGCATTTTGCGAATGGTGCATTGGTCATAAAAATGAGTCATGCTTGCTCATTTTTTAAAAAGCTTTCATCTAGTGCAGATTAAGGAAAAAGGTATTGAGCAACTCATCGGAAAACATATTGAAATTTTAGCCATCTCTGATGAGTTTTGGGCAGCTTTTTAAGGTAGACTTTGAGGTTGTGATGCAAAAAATTAGTAGCTGCTTTTCACTTTCTTACCTGTATAGTGTACTAGGTGATGTGTAGCACCCCTGGTCATGGTTATTCCATTCATTTGCCTCATTACAGGCTTTGTGCAGGGTTTCCTTGGAATAATTACCTAATTGGAAGCTGAAGGTGTGTCTGTTGCTACTTGGGAAGAGCTTTAGAGGAGCAAAAATTCAGGGTATGATTTATTTATTTATTATTAACAAATGTTTTATTACTTTTGTATAAGGTTGAGCTTTCTTCTTTCACCAGGGGAAATTTCACAAAGAAAGTGGGACTAGCTCATTTATGCGTGGTAGTAATGCAAGCAGTAATGCTTATTATTTCATAGGCCAGGAAACTGAATAAGAAGATACAAATGTAAAATAAAGGATAAAAATCTGGGAGCTGAGGACCTCATTTAGCTGTCTTTATTTAAACATAACGTGGTCAAGAAAATGTGAAAAAAATGGTGCAAAATGACAACCTGGCTTTCTAAACTAGTATCCTCAGTAAATGAGTGTCTCATATGAAAGACTAACTCTCAACACATCTTCCAGGGCCACTTTTAGATAAATTATTTCCACTACCAGCACCAGGATGATTGTTATAAAACATTCTTTCTGTCTCTCAACAAATTTATTTTAAAGCTTTGAAGAATGGGTTGAAGAGCAAATAGATCCTTTCAATTGAGTATGTGTTGTACAGTGCAGATTTACTCTGCTCAGGAGGAGCTCAGCTGCTACAATGATGGGTACTTTATAGTAGTGATTCCTAATCTTACTTTATCAAAGAACTACCAAACCTTTGGAGGAACACAAACAACCAAAGATATTCCTCTTCAATGTTAATGCAGCGGTTTTCATTCATCAGTATATAAAAATGAAGGAAAACTCTGGATGTTGTTTTGTAAGTTGTTTTTCCCTCATGGACTCGGTAAGTCTGGCCAGGGGGCCAGGGCAATGAACATTGCATTTATTCAGACCTGGCATGATCAGAAGAGTAGTAGTGTGTGGTACATAGGTAAATCATACATGCCAGGGCCCTGAGAAAATCCATTCCCTGCCTCCCACTAATGCATAGCTGTCTTGGCTTGGGGCACAAGTGTCCAGTCTTGAAGAGAGCTGTGTGAAACCTCAGTGGAGCCCACCCTCTTCTCTGAAACTGAATTTTCTCTGGCTCTGCTGCTCTACAGCCCTGCCCCTGCCCAGCCCCAGTGATTTGGACACCACCTTAACACTAGCTCTGTCCCGTCCTGCCCTATCCCAGCTGGGCCTGGGGCCTGCAGCAGTGCTTGAGGATGGCCGGGTGGTGGCCAGGTCCTGGACACCATTCCCAACCCAGCCCAGGTTGCTTCGCTGGGGCTGCAGGATGGGGCTGGTTGAGGAGGGAGGCACTGCACTGCCCTGGTGGCCCTGGGCCTTGACTCTGCAGCCCCACAGCTCCAGTGGAGTAGGGTAGGATGTGCAGAAGATGGTTCTTTGTTGCAGCCTGGAGTGACACTTGGGCCACACTGGAGGCAACACAAGGTTTCTCTTAGATCAGTCTTTTGGTCCTAGCTCTGAGTGTTCTCTTATTTTCCTTGGGTATATTGAAGCAGTTTTGTAAATAATCAAGTCTGAGAATGTTAATACTAATTCAAAAAGAAGTAAGCTCTACTGCTAGAATGCCTTTGTAGATATGACAACATTGAGTATAATTTAGAGCTTCAGTCTCCACAAATAAATTGGGTAATGGTCTTTCTTTGTATTTAAGCTTTTCTGTTGGTAGTCTGACCTTTTGACCTTGCAGAAAGCAATCCACTATAAGTTTTTTTTCTCCACTGCTGTGGGAGGACACCACAGCATCCTGCTGCTGTGAATCCTTACCTTCCACAGCCCCCACAGTCTGTATCATTCATCTCCTCCTCCACCTGTCAAGGTTTCTTTGCATTCTTGGCGACGGCTACAGAGGAAATTAAAGGCTTTATTTCCAGCCTAGCTTCAGATGTCACAAATATGGAGGCCAATTTCTGAAAATCCAGTTCTGAAAACTCCAGTGTTTATTGTTTTCTGTGCTTATCAGCCAAGATCTCCCTGTTGTGGCAGAATACTGCCATCTGTAAGATACATCAAGCTATATGTTAGTGTGTTGGTACTTGTAAATGCCATAAGCTAATTCATGGCCTTACTATTTTTTATTATTATTATTATTTTTTTTAAGTCTTTAATTCAGTCTGACCCAGTTTAAGTGTTCCAGCTTGGGGCAGGTCCACAAGTTTGGGTAATTTCATTTAGACATACTCTTACACATAACTGGACTTTGTGGCTCTAATCTGTGCATGGAAACAAGTAATGATATGTATTGGTAGAATTAACTTGCCTGTACTGTTGTAACATTACAGGATGTCCTCAGTAGTGTATCAGTAGTGCTCCTATACCTTCTCATATAGAATATTCATTGCTAAAAGATGTGCATAAGTTAACTGATCTCAAAACTTACTCTTAATTGATCATTACCAAGGTATTTAGCTATTAATACACAGTTTCATGACTGCATTAAATGAGTTAGGAACACAATTGGCCATTACCGTGACTTAAATTTAAGTTGCTTTTTAGCATTCTTGATGTTGTTTTAGTAATTTATAAATGCTAAAGGAAAAGAAGATAACAGAACTTCAGATTTCCACCTGTGGAAATCTGTACTTTGCCATAGGGACAAGATTAAACAAGTAGTATAGGTACAGTCTAAGTTACTTAAATGGACTTCACTTCATCAGGTGTTCTTTTTGTTAGTGTAAAGAATATAGACAATAGACTTGGCTCAGGTTGACTTGATCAATTCATGGTGTGTGGACAGTACCCAATTTGAAGCAGATAGCCTGCTTAATAAACCTCCTGCTATTTAGAGAGAATATTTGTTTTGTTTGATTTATAATAAACAGAAACATGGATTTGGAGGTTGTATGGCTTTAGTCCTAGAAAACTGTATTTATTTATTTATTTATTTATTTATTTTAAAAGAGGCGCAAAAACATTTTTGATCCCAAAGTTCTACTTGTCTATTGGAAATCAATTTAATGTATAATTTTTTTTTTCTGTTAGATGTGGTGTTCAATCTTTGTCGTCTTTTCCTCTTCTGTCCCCCAGCCATGCCCCCCACTTCAGCAGACCTAACTGTCTGATACAGATAATAATTTGTAATAACTTTGTCTCTGGCTGAGTTATTTGTATTTGCACTGGCAAAGTCATAGGGGCTGCCTCTGGGTGATATCTCTGTGAAGGCAGTGTTTCTTCATGATACAGTAGGTCTGTCTCTTCAAAACAGGTAACAAACTCCAAAAGTGTTTTGTGCATGAGCACAAATTAAATCTCCATCTTTATTAAAGTCGTCAGGCATAGAAAGAAGATATCATTGTCCTGAGTAGTTTTAGAAATTTGCTTGCCTTTTTTTTTTTTTTTTTTTTTTCTGCATATTTGATGAAAGCTTTTGTGAAGAGTAGTATGGTATGATGGACCATGTGTTCCTGAGGATGATGCCCCTATAGCACAGAAAAATGGTCCAGTTCTTTTTTCTTCTCAGAAAGGGTCTTCTAATGATCCATTGATTTTATTTTAACTCTGCATGTTGGATGTTGTCTAAGAATTTCAGTGATAGGGCTAGGTTGTTGCTAATGAACACCCCAACCTTGGTCTAACCTACTTGACCAATTGACTCAAATTACAAGTAGGTTACAGGGGTGTAGCTCATGCTGTTGTGCACAGTGACTGCTGCAGCAGAGTGGAATGATTACATCAGGCACCAGTCTGAAGAGACAAGATGGGAAGGTCTGATGGAACATGCCGGAGGAAGGCTTCTGAAGAGGAACAAATATTTCTAGATACTCTAAAGTGTTCATGAGTTCATTTTGGCTCAAGTCCACTGCAGGATCTGTAATTCATTTGGTAGCATTGATATAAAGAATTCTGCTAGCATAACCCAAATGTATGGTGTTTTTTATTTGTTTGTTTTTTTGTTTGTTTTGTTTTTATAAATGCAGTTTGTGACTCTCTTTGGATCCATAGCAGACCACCCAACAACTACTACATTTCCACACAAAAATCTGAGTTCAGAGAGATAAGTAGAATGCAAATAGTTTAATAAGCAAATGTAAAGATAGATAACACATTCATAGATCACTCCAAGGGCAACACTGGGGAAAAAAAAAAAATCATTAGGTTTGCTGAACACTTATCATTTAGAAAGTGGGAGGAATAGTCTGTGGGTTAGTATTCTAGTCTAGGTTATCAGAGATTTAGCTTTGGTTCCTGAGTTAGCAGAGATATCCCATGGTTAAGTAGCATAAGTAGTTTTCCTATGCCTCAGTTCCCCATCAGGTAAAAATAGGGACCTCTTACAGGGCTGTTGTGAGGAGGAATGCCTAATGCTTATTAAGTGCTTGGATTATTCAGTAATGAAGCTAGTACCTTGAAGCATCGTTTATGCTGGAATGTGTATAGGCTGTCTCCATGCACCAAAGGCTTTCTCAATTACTTACTCCACTTAGCTTGGAAGACAGTGGAACTAACAACACACCTAAAAGGAACAAAAGATCAGCACTGCTCTGAGATTCACTTTGTCAGGGAATTAAAAAAAAAAAAAAAAAAAAAAGAGAGAGAGAGACAGGTTTCTTTGAGGAAGACACTTCTTTGTGCTGTGCTGTGGCTAGACATGACCTAAGTAGAATATAATAAAAAAAGCTTGGTCTGAGAAGATGATGGGGAATGAGAGAAAGCTGCTATATCAAATTCTCTGCTGAGAAAGGAGGCAGTGGAAGAGCAAGACAAGCAAGCTCTAGAAATGAGACATCCTCATGGAGGTCAGACATGGGGACAGGAACAAAATAGTGGAAGAAGAATGACAATGTGGCAATAACAACACAAGGATTTTTCCTGTGCTAGATTATAGCTCCAGATGTAACTGGCAAGCTGGAACAGGAGAAGGAGAATATGTTGGAGAAGTGGGAGAGAGTAACAGTAGCTGCTACTGGTATAGGGATGTCAATTTATTGCATTTGACTAGTGAAAGACTAGTGTTGTGGATGAAGTTGTGCAGACAGGGAGGAGATCACAGAAAGATCAAAAATCAGGAGATTTATAGTTTGCAGCTAAGAAAAACATTTTGTGTGGGAAGATTGCTGCATTAGAATAGTCTGAGGAATAATAATGATTGAACTACTTCTCTCCAGCTGAAAAACCTCTGAAGTGAATCTGCCTGTGTTATTGGAGAAAAGAAGGGTGCCATAGAGATAACATAGCATTTTCAAGGTTAAAGGCAGAGGTCATGGTGGAGCTGTAAATTCCACTAGCTTCAGTTGTCTGTGTCAGGCCCCAGGAGGAGACCTCAGGCTGACTGTATACAGTGAGCCAGGCACTCACATAGGCACTGAAACCACAGCCTTTTCCTTAGTCGTGATAGTGAAAAGTGCATTGTAGTGCTTGGCCTTGTAGGCAACAGGTTCCTGATGTAAAAATAGTTACGGGTGGGAGATGTGACTTATGTGGAAAACTATTTAGGGGGTGACGATTCAACAGAAGGGATGATTTAGTCAACAGAAGGGAAAGCAGTGGGAATACTGAAGCTGTACCGGGAGGGATAGACTGGGAAGGGAATTTATAGATAACAGATACCGAAATCTTAAGCTAGAGAATAATATTTGGGAACAAGTATAAGCACAGAGAGTTTCAGACTGGATTTGGCAGTTTAAGTAGTCACAGAAAACTGTATTTGAGAATTTTAAGGAGTAGAGTTTTTGCTTTGTTTTGTGTTTTTATATTCTTCACTTTGATAAGGCCTTGCAGTTTCACAGGAAAAAATAGAACATATCTCATCTCACCTCCTGTATAGTACTATATTTGGCGAGCATTGTTAGCTGAGGTTTTTGTTTGGCAGTAAACAGAATATAATTTTCTCCAGTTTAGTCACACTAGGAAAAAGAATAAAAGAGCAATTTGGTGTTTAGCTGTCAGGTCTATGTACTGTTCCTGTACAGTCCTTATTTAATAAGACTTTAAGTAAATACAAGTGAAGTACTGAAAGCATAAAACATCTGGAATACTTTAAAGATGCACTGAAATATAACATGATTAATTTATTTTGTTTTAATTATACCTGCTATGAGCTAAAACAGATTCCACTTTCCACCCATTATTATGTAACTTGTGGATTTGCCATTCTTTGAAATGTAGTTTTCTTATGTGGTTTTCTTATCATGTGGTATAGTAAAAAATGTTAGAAGACAAATGACAAGGCTTAACTGAAATAATGCAAAAATCTTACAGAAGTTATTCTACTAGATAAATAACTAGTATATGCTTGAAAGTTCTCAACCACAGCAAAACAGAAGTTAAAGCACTGTGTTGTTCTTGTCCCTAAGTGTGAGTCTGGAAGAGTGTTATAAGATCTGTTTGCCTATTGTGAGCCTTTGGATGTGGGCATCATCTCCACGGAGAAACACTTTTGACCCTGGCAGCAAAGCTGTAGGGAGTAATAAGAACACAGAAATCTACTGCTTGCCTACTGAAGGGAAATGAAAGATCTCTGTAGGTACACCCAGGAGGGTTACTGGGATGTAGATCTGCTCCAGGTGCCCACAAAGTAGCTGTCACTGCTTACTAGCTTTGAGGGAGTTTTGGATATGCCTTACGATTCTCCTTCAGAAGCAGTGGTGTTTTTTCTTCTCTGTTTTTCCACTGTAATGGTCTTACAGTGCAATGCAACCCATAGTAAGTATATAAAAATTAGTCCTGTTTTAGTACTTTAGGAGAAAAAATACTTTCACTTAAAAGACCTTGTCCTTTTTTTTAGCAGTAAGTGAAACTACCACCAACAAAATGAAAATAGTTTTGTAAGATTTGCTTTGATAAATTGGGCATTGCTTATGTCTTGTAGGAATCTGAATTTAGCAGATCCAAATCCACTCATAGACAGGGAACTCAAAGTGTAGCACAGCACTTGAGCTTAATTTCACCCCTAATTTGACAACTGAGGTGAACTTGAAGCCTTAGAAAGTAGAATAGATCTCACTGAAAAGGAAAAGTATGAAATTCTCTTCCCCGAATCAGTAAGCAAGAACCTTGAAGAAGCTCAATTTGTTTAATAAAGCTTCTAAATAGCTCGTTTGTCCACACAAACTCATAAGAGAGTTTGTTTCTAGTTAGCATCTACTTAGATGCTTAATCTGAATGAAGAAAACACTAAGAGCAGCTTTTTCCTTGTAAAGATCTCCAGTTCAGTTTTAGTGGTATATGAAGTACTGGTAGGTAATTTCTGAACTTTTTTTGGCATCAAATATGACTTCTCAGTCTTAACAGATTAACCATGTTCAGTAGGTGATATTCATTACCAAAAAAGGGATATTTTTTAAACACTAAAGTTCAAAGAACTCCAACATACTCAATAAAACCAAGAGGATTGTGTTGGCTATTTATGCATGCAGTTATTAGTTTAATAGAACAGTCTTTTGCTCTTAAAACACATAATTTACTTTTTGGAAAAACGCAAATAATTTTATTTGAATTAACACTTTATTTATTTATTTATTTATTTATTTATTTATTTATTTATTTATTTAAGATTGCTTTATGCCTGGAGATTTCTGTGCCATTTACTATAACTTTAATCTAGTTTTAGCTGCTTAATAGGAGTAGAACCTGTCTTGAACAAACATGTTGTCTGTTCAGTTTTGAAGGAAGGAATGAATCCTGCTAAAACAGTTCAAGCTTTTGCACGCTTGCTGCATTAGGTTCTATGATAAACAGTTTACATAGTGTAACAGAGCTTTGCCCACTGAGTAAAGTGAATCCATTTAGATCAGACTCAGTGGTCTCTCCTAGGCACCCAGGTGCTGCCACAAGGAGGGCTACCCACACAGCCAGCAAGCTGCAGTCTCTTCACGTGATTGGTGGTGTTCAGCTCCAGTGCTGCTTTGGGCATTGCAAGGACTAAGCATCCTCTGCTTTCTCCGGGGCATAAATTAGAGCAGCTGGCCAAAGGAGCATAGCAAACCAAGGATTTGGTCCCTCAGTCTTTGCAGGGTCTGTATGGACAGACATTCTTCCAAGGAGGTCTGAAGTGGAGAAACCAGTCTCTGCCTGGTGTCACTGCATGCCGAGTAGAGCCATCAGTGTCATATGCGTGTCCAGGTTAACCTGGGATCCCTTGTTTGGCTCATCTGATGGCTTTCTAGGAGGGTGGTAGGGATGAAAATTAAGAAAATAAACATCTCAGAACTTAGCTGAGACAGGGTAAAAACATTTGCATGATAGTAGGCAGGAGTTTGCAGGTCTTAAATTCAGTGGACACATTCATTGCTGTGATTTTAACCAGCCAAGATTTTTGCTGGTGTAGCAAGCTGTTTGGAGTCCACCACAGTTCTGTACTTAAAGAGGGACATACAACACTGTGCAATGAAATATATGCTGTCCTGAAATGCCTTGCAGCTTGTAGGAGGCTACTCAACTGTGATTTCCCCCATCTCTCCAGCAATTTCAGTGTCCCCGAGGCAAACATATAGACTCATAGACTTCTTTTATCAGTTGACATTATATTCTTACTTGGAAGATTTACAGTGCTATTTTTTATGGAAATACCTGAGCCTATGACAATTAAACAGTTTTCAGTACTTATAAAAATTCCTTACTTTTAATTAATGTCCATTTCTTTTGGCCCTCAGTTCTTTTTTCTTTTCCTTTTCCATATAAATGGGTGTAACAGTGGAAGGATGAAATTTAAGCTTTAAAGTGTACATTTCTATATTATTTCTGCTGACCTGACTTTAACTTCTAAAAGACTAGGGTGAGAAAAGCCAGTTTAATTATCTACAAACAACCAAGAGCTATAGACAAGAACTCCAGTCTGTTGCTTTTAGCTATTGATATGACTAACTCCAGTACTGACTATAGTGTTTCAAAAAAGAACTCCCAAAAACCCAGTTAATGGCTTCTTTTTTTCCTAACCTGTGACTTTGCAGGAGTTCTAATACTTCAGGTTTTAAAAATTAAGAATGTAGAGCTGAAGTGGAAGGGGGGATGAAACAAACTATTTCCTTTTCATCCTTCCCCAATGATTTGCAGGCAAACACATCCCCAGGCAAGTTCCGAACTTCCATAATTACATTGAATTCCTAGTTAATTGGGCTTTTCTCCTGCTATTGAGTTCTTCCTTGAATAATGCCTGCTTTATAATGATTTGTGTGCAGACAATAAATGTAGAGATTTAATAAGACGAAGGCTGTGGCTCCATACAAAGATATTTAGCCCTTAACTCCCATTGAAATCAATACTTTTGCAAATCTGTTTATAAGTGACTTAAAATGAATATGCATTAAGAAGGATTACTATTAAATGTTTAAAATATAAAGAGAGAATAACAATGCTATTCTCTGTAAAGTGACTAAAAATTGTATGTAGCTATAACGTTCTATGATTATTGTCTCAGTACATTGCTGCTCTTTATATCTTATTGAATGTGCTAAGTTTGAAAAGAAAAAAAAGTTCATTATTGTGTCTGCAGACTCTGCCAACTGGTAGGCAAACTTGCTTGATTTTCTACTCAAACTTTATTGTGGGTAAAAAAACTAGCCTATCTTCCCCCATCAGACTCATCACGATGCCAGTTCCTCCAGCAAGAGTTGGGATAACTCTTTGTTTATGATTGACTAGCAAATAAAGAATACAAGTTTTTTTCTTTTATCAATACAGCGAAAATGGGTAAGAAGGGGTGAGCAATAATCTGTGTTCTGGAAGAGGCTGTGACATAGTACATGAAGGAAATGGAGCTGCTGATGCAAAAAGGTGCCTTTTTTTTCCCCTCAGCACAGAGTCATGTGTTCAGGGCTTTTGGCTGATACAGGAGTGCTGGCAGCAGTGCCTGCATCAGCAGGGATGGGTGTCCATCACAGTTCTGAGATCCAGCCAAGATAAGCGAATTGCATCCGGTCTGTCATTAATCCACTTACTCTTGCTAGTTCTCATGCATATCATGTTGTTACGGAACAGCTGACCAAAAGTCTAACAGTGAAAGAGAGTTTGCTCTCTGATGCTAAACAAAGGTAATTGTTAGGACCATCCCTGATTTCCCTGGTTCTGCTGTGTAACCATTAGTGATTACGCATGGTGGGATATAACTGTTGTGGCTGGAGCTCAAATGCAAAGCTTCTCTTACAATACTGTCTAGAAAAGATTCAGCAGCAAGCACATTGGCATTACGTGCAGAAAATAATAGCCTTTCTCAGGCAGTCAGGTCTTAAGTTAAACATGGGGAGACAGGTATTTTATTGAATTTCTCACTTTTACAGACACATTTGGATCGCTATTCCAACTCATCACATAGCAACATAGCTTCTGTGTTTTTGTTTGTTTGTTTTTCTAGTGAAGAATTCATTCCAATTCTTCTCTGTGTAGAGCCTCAGAATAAAAGACTATATGCAGCAAATCTTAAAACAGCAAAGTGACCACTGTTGAGTTTATCCTATCATCAGTCATCTTTTCATCGTTTTCATTTGCTCAAGCTGTCCTGCTGTGAATCTGCTGAAAACTTTCCTGCCATTAGCTGTGAGCAAAGAAACTTTATTTATTTATTTATTTATTTATTTATTTATTTATTTATTTATTCATTCATTCATTCATTCATTCATTCAAGCCCAGCAGCAGGATTGTAGCTGGACTAGGAACACAGAAGATAAGTGCCGTGGTAATTCTTTCTGAAATGAGACAGAAGTCCCCTAACACCACAGACAGCCTAAGGATATGGTGGGGATATGACCCTTTCAGCTCAACGTTGCTTGACCCAAATCCAAGCTTTTAAATTAAGATAAACTAATCTTGCTGCATTGGAGGTTGCTAATGTAGCCAAGAGGAAACTATAATTTATTAGCAGCATAAATTCTAGGTTTTGCTGATAATGGTCTGACAGGGTTTGCAGTTTGTTTATACTCTTCCTCACAGTTGGTTGCTGGTACATTCCTGAATTCTCTGCATCATGGCCACTGACTTCCTTTTAGTCAAAAATGCAAGGCAGGTACTCATACGATGATTGATCTTCAGTGCACCGGAAACTGCAGTCTCAGGTGAAAGTCAGAGAGAGGTGATAGAACTGTCTTCTGTGTTACAATGGTCTTTTTCAAGAATTTTTCATTGACATCTTATGGCACTTCCCATTATAAGAGTGGCAAGAGTGGGAGTCTTCATTTCCAGTGTCCAGAAGTGAAACTGTTTCTCTAGTCACACAGTTTCCTTGTGGCCAGCAAGGAAATTAAGTAGGTACTTAGTTAAACACTGCCAGGCAACCCTTCTGCTGTGTTGGTTTGCAAAGGGTATTGTATGCTCTCAGTTATTCCCTGACCTCAAGGAGGAAGGTCTGTGCCTTCCAGCACTGGAGCTGGTTGTGGTTGGCAGCTAACATGCCTCATAACAGAATTTCTGAAAGTTTTTTGCATTCCCAACACTCCAAACTGATTTACTTTTCAAGGAAAGTGGTCTTACAACATTATTGAAGTGGTACAGTGGTAAAGTCAAGGTTGGCTTGTGCACCTTGATGTGACCCTCCTCTGCAAATGCAATGTGGGAATTCTTCCTTACTTGGTAACACACTTCTTTTTCATACAGCCTTCAATCTAGGCAGTGAACAGATGGGCCAGCTATGAGCATAAATTGTTTTGTAACGAGTGGCAGTCTTGTTCGGAAGGAGAAAGTAGAAAGTATGCAGTGACAGAATGTCTCAGGACAAGAAAAAGGAGTCTCATAACAAAGTTGATTAAAGCTCTGCAGAATAAAATACAGTCCTCAGATTTATCACAGAGTTCACATATTGAGGTGTGAGGTGCACTGCATAGTTTTTAGAGTTGGTCAGCAATTGCATGTTCCTCATTTTTGTAATTTCAGTTTGGCATCTAATTTGTAAAAATGCTTGGAATGTATATGTCCAATTGAAACTGTTGTGAGTGGTGCCTTGAGTATATAAAGTGCTGTGTAATGCTCAGTTCTATAAAAAACTAGGCCCATGTGACCCAAATTACGTATTCACTTTTCAGCTTGATCCCTTAGCATCAAGTAACTCATCTGTAAAATGGGGACAGCGCTATTCCTCCAAAGGAATTTGCTGAATTTGAGTTGCATGATGTTTGTGCTGCAGTCAAAACAGTCATTAGTGGAGTGTAGGTAGCATAGCAGTGTAATGCAGTTTTAAAATCAGGATTTCAATACTACTTTTTGAATGTCTCTCCAGTACACAAATTAAGCAATGAAATTAATACAAACTATCAGTGCTTGAATGTTTTGCATGTCTGTTTGTACAACAAATGAAGAGGAGTTCCCATGGAAGAATGCTGTATGGCTAAGCAATTAGCAGCTGTGCCATACAATACTCATTGAGGAAATAAAAATTGCACTGGCAGCCAAACATTTGGCATTTTCTAAAATTTATATGAATCACATTCCAGTCTTAATAATGTTCTTTTCATACTATGTTTATATGAAATTTTATAGAAAGCAAATGATCTGCATGTATTCAAGCACCCTGAAGAACATTTAATGAGAAGTGCATGCTTCTAAACAAGTAATGATAGATATGCATATAGCTATTTGAATAAAAAGACACAAAAATTATTACAAACTTTACATTACAGATACATTCAATCCGTTCTGAATAGCACAGTATAGTGAACAATATAGTCTATGGGTTTTAGTATCATTACCTATAAATGTAATCCTCATCTACAGTCAGGACTCTTGGGAAACCACCAACTTAATAAATTTTAAGAAGCTTTTTGTTTACTTTGATTTTGTTGCTTGTAATTTGCATATGATAGTAACCACACCATTGCTAATTTATCATTACAAATATGAAAGAAAGAAATCATAATAAAATGTCCTTTTTTTTTTTTTTTTTTTTTTTTTTTTTCCTTTAACAGATTTCTTTTAAAATACATTCTCCTCAAGCCTGTGAATTTTTCTTTAAATGACCAGGTAAGCAAATTTACACACTCATAGATTTTTTTTGTAAATATGTTTTCCAGACAGTAGGCAATTAATTCTGAGACTGGTGTTGTTTTGTTGGACAAAATCTGCAAAATCTATTATAAAAAAAGTTTAAAATGCTGTTTTCAGTTTCCAATTAAAAAAAAAAAAAAAAAAAAAAAAGTTGAAATCTCCCAAATTCTTTAAATTTCACTTAGAAACTCAGTTTATTTTCCAGATATGCTTAATTTTATTATTTCTCTTCATTCTTCTTTTTTCTTGTCGTCTTAGTTTCCTCACACTTTCTGTTGATATTTACTATTTACAAATGGAATTTTTTTTGCTGGGTCAGTCTCTCTCTGCCTGGCTGGGTATCAGCATTGCAGACAGGATTGTCTGTTGAGAACTCAAGATAATGTTTTGTCAACACAGGCAGGAATGGAACAGCAACAGTAGAGTGGCTGGTGGAAAGTGGAAGTGACTTTGGAAATTTATGAATGCCATTTCTGTAGAGCAGAAATTAATAAAATGCAACAATGTAATGAATGCAATTGCTTCTAATAATCAGTTTTGCAATTATATATAATAAAAAAAAGGCATACAAAACAACAACATTGGGTACTGAAAAGCCAAGTCAAAGAACCAACTTAAAATATTACTTTCTATATATTACTGTCTATAGATTGGTACACTGAGGTGTACCTTTTACGTATGGAATTGTGGTTTGATTGTCTGTTGTTGTATGCTGCAGTTGGCAGAAAACACTTTTTTGGCTCTTTTATCGGTGTTGATTCTATCTACCAGTGTTGATGATGGAGTTAGGCTTATTTGCATGGAGCTTTAACATGGTTTAGCTTTAACATTACATATACCCAATTCCGTCACTTTTTGATATTTCTTCTTGAGTGATCAATAACTTTTTGGCAGAGAATGGACAAAATAAATTAGCGATACTATTTCATGTGGACTGTTTTGTTTACAGAGATCGTTTCCCTTAAAGTTCCAGTGCTTTTCAATAGACTCATCTTAGCTATGGTTAAAATAACTAGATATAGGAAAGAAAAAAAGTGTGTACTTGGGGTTCGTATCAAATCCATTCACTTGTTTCATATTGTAATATTCTATAGCTCTAACACTTTATTTGTACTGTTAACCTCACCTTTATTTAAGATGAGAGGTGGTCTCTTATAATCTTATTTTTCTTATATTATTATGGTCTCCACGGGCTGCAGCATGGAAGCCTGCTCCACCGTGGTACTCCATGGGCTGCAGGGGGACATCCTGCTTCACCATGGTCCTCACCACAGACCGCAGGGGACTTCTGCTCCGGCGCCTGGAGCACTTCTCCCCCTCTTTCTTCACTGTCCTTGGCACTTGCAAGGCTGTTCCTCACTCCTCTCACTCTCCCAGCTGCTGTGTGGCACAGTGGTTTTTTTTTCCCTGTCTTAAATATGCTCTCACAGAGGTGCAAAACAACACCACTTATTGGCTCAGCTCTGGTCAGCAGTGGGGCCCTTACCAAACATGGGGCAGCTTCTAGGTCCTTCTCACAGAAACCACCCCTATGGCTCCCTGCTACCAAAACCTTGCCACGTAAACCCACTACATTTTATAAGAGATATATATTATATTTTTTCTTATATATTTTTCTTATATATTATAAGAGATATTCTATCTTCTTATCATAGGGTTTTTCTGTGGTGCCAGCAAGACCTAGAAGGCTTCCTTGAGCTCAATTCACCAAGGAGAGATCTCTTTCCTTTAAATCTTTTCCTGAAAATTCACTTCAAATGCACTATACCTTCACATCATTTAAAAATGGTAATGGTGTCTTCTGAATTCCTCTAGTTGGTTATTCATGGATTTTTATTTATTTATTTATTTATTTATTTATTTATTTATTTATTTTTCAGATCAGTCAGCAATCACTCTTGTAATCAGAAAGTGAAATCGAGGATTAAAACCACCTACTGATTTCAAATGTTAATCTTAAGGGCTTCTCCTTGGCATTTCATATTAAAAGATGGGTAACATGGGACAAATGATCAAGGAGTTATATTTGCATCTTTCATTTTTCACATCTAGGCCCTCTTCTTCTGGATCTTCCACATGTCCAAGTTAATCATTCTTCCGAGTTTCCTTACTCATGCTTGAGTATTTTTATATTTTGTTCAAAATGTAAGACACAATTATTGACAATAGATAAATCTGATAAAGTAACTGTAACAGCCCTAGAAAAAAAAAAAAGGCTATTGACAACCTCTATACTTATTCTTCTTATATAGACATCTTCTGAAAAGCTTGTCATGTCACTTGCTTTTCAAATGTAAATTATAATGAAATTGTAATACCTAGATTGATTTAGAATAATAACTGATTTACTCATCAATATGAAAATCTGAGAAAAGAAATCATGGCTTAAATAACAAATTTAATTTCATTCTTTAAATCTTTGTTTCTCTAAGTATCGTTAATCATTTTTATCTGAAATTAAAATCAATATATTTCAGTAAGATTTATTCAAGCCTGTCTTTAACAAAACTAATAATGTTCTTTTATTAAAGTAATAAAGTCAAGTTCATCTGGAACATCTAAACTGTATTTTTAGTGAATAAATTGTTTTCTCTAACTTCTTCTCTGTACCTTGCCAACCTTGTTATGCCAGCCATCACCTCCAAAGATCACCTAATACAAGGCTGCAGATTCCAGATCAAATATATTTGCCAGTCAAGGAAATCAATTTTTAAGAAGTTGCTGCTAAAAAACAACAGTCCAAAGACAGAGATCAGACCCCAAAAGGAGCTACGTAGTCCTGGCTATCTGGGGAGGTCCTAGTCAACTGGTGGCTAGCAAATGTGACACCCATCTACAAGAAGGGCCAGAGTGTAGACCTGGGGAACTATAGGCCTGGCAGTTTGACCTCAGTGCCAGGGAAGCTCATGGAGCTAATTGAGTGTCATCATGCTGCACTGACAGGGCAACCAGGTGATCAGGCCCAGTCAGCCTGGGTTTATTGAAAGGCAGGTCCTTCTTGACGAACCTGATCTCCTTCTATGACAAAGTGACGTGCTTAGTTGATGAGGGAAAGGCTGTGGATGTGGTCTACCTTGACTTCAGTAAGGCTTTTGACACTATTTCCCACAACATTCTCCTCAAGGAACTGACTGCTCATGGCTTGGACTGGCGTACGCTTCGTTGGGTTAAAAAATGGATGGATAGCCAGGCCCAAAGAGTCGTGGTGAATGGAGTCAAATCCAGTTGGAGGCCGGTCACTAGTGGTGTTCCCCAGGTCACGGTACTGGGGCCAGTCCTCTTTAATATCTTTATCGATGATCTGGACGAGGGCATTGAATGCACCCTCAGTAAGTTTGCAGATGACACCAAGTTAGGTGCATGTGTCAATCTGCTTGAGGGTAGGAAGGCTCTGCAGGAGGATCTGGATAGGCTGCACCGATGGGCTGAGGTCAGCTGTATGAAGTTCAACAAGGCCAAGTGCCAGGTCCTGCACCTGGGGTGCAACTACCCCAAGCAGAGCTACAGGCTGGGAGATGAGTGGCTGGAAAGCTGCCTGTTGAAGAAGGCCAACAGCATCCTGGCTTGTATAAGAAGCAGTGTGGCCAGCAGGTCTAGGGAAGTGATTGTCCCCTTGTACTCGGTTCTGGTGAGGCCACACCTCGAGTACTGTGTTCAGCGTTGGGCCCCTCACTACAAGAAGGACATCGAGGTGCTTGAGCGAGTCCAGAAAAGGGCGACGAAGCTATTGAGGGGTCTAGAGAACAAGTCTTATGAGGAGCGGCTGAGGGAGCTGGGTTTGTTCAGCCTGGAGAAAATGAGGCTCGGGGTGATCTTATTGCTCTTTATAAGTACATTAAAGGAGGCTGTAGTGAGGTGGGGATCGGTCTGTTCTCCCATGTGCCTGGTGACAGGATGAGGGGGAACAGGCTGAAGTTGTGCCAGAGGTGTTTTCGGTTGGATACTGGGAAGAACTTCTTTACTGAGACGGTTGTGAGGCATTGGAATGGGCTGCCCAGGGAAGTGGTGGGATCACCATCCCTGGAGGTTTTTAAAAGACTTTTAGATGTAGAGCTTAGTGATATGGTTTAGTGGAGGACTTGTTAGTGTTAGGTCAGAGGTCGGACGCGATGATCTTGAGGTCTCTTCCAACCTAGACAATTCTGTGATTTCTGTGATAGTTATAAACTCTTTACTTACCTTACTGGCTTTATTAATTGCTTGTCTTCAGTGATGAAGATTGTTGCTTTCGTAAAGTAGAAAAACAGAGCTACAGTAAATATTTCTGTTCCGTGGACAGAATATCTGTCTTTGTATGTATTCTACAAATCTCTATAAATTAATTAGATTACACAGTTTATGAACATGTCTGTGATGAGGTAGAAGGTTTGGTGAAACGTGGCTAAAGATGAGCAGTTCATCATGGAGTTCAGTGCTAATATTTTCTACTGGTAATGAAATGGGTTCTGATCTGGAACCTTTAACATCTCTCTACCAATTTAAACATTAATCAAAGTATCTTCAAGATTGTTCAAGTTTTTGTTTAATCCCCTGTTCTGTTGTTGTGTTAGTGTGAACAATTGCCTAGTGACTGAAAACCCAACAGTGTCTCTGTCAAGTAGACATTAGTGAAACTGATACCTAGTTTATACAGACTAGTTTATTAATACCTAGTTTATTAAGCCAGGCAGATTTTTTCATGTTTTAGCCACTATTGTATGTGTAGGGCACCTTAAGAAACTAAGACACTGTATTGCTAGTACAATACTGTGCAATAAAGAAAGTTTCCATATATACTGTCAAAAACTGTTCTTACAATAACTAACTCACTGACAAAAAGCTATATGTTGAAGATTGCAAGCCTATCGGTATTCTCTGAGGCGCTGAAAGCCTGTTAATTGTATTGGTGTACAATTAGTATACAATTTCTTTGCAGTACACAGACTGTGGACCAGATATTTTCTATGTGAACATATAAAAATGCATCATGAAAATGATAGCTTCATTTTCAATCTACATTTCATGCATTTTTTTTTTATTTTTATTTTTTGCTGCTGGCGGCATCTTGTATCTTCATGGTCTATATGAAATATTAAAAGCTTTTCATAAGTATTTTGAAAAAAAAAAAAAAAAAGAAATCTTCATATACCAGGAGAGCTCTTATAACTGTGGCATAAAAATTCATTGAGAAGTTCTTGGTACTCACAGGGAGCCTCTCTGAAACATTCAGAATTTTTAGCATTTTAAGACTATTCTAGCACATCACGTTATTGGCAGACACAAAGCCCATTATAAGGAACAGTCATTGAGAGTGAAAATTGGATTCACAGTTTTCACATAGGAAATGTGATTGCCAGTGTTATGCTTGAATGATACCATGTGATCCAACTAATCACTCACTGCTCAAGTTTCAAATACAGAGATCTGTTCACAAACAAACTATAAACCAAAACGTATTTGAGCCAGAATAAAATAAACCAATGATTGTCTCCTTATTATGTTTCAGTCAAACCTCCCCTGAAACACCTGGTCCTGCCTCTCAGAGACACAATACTGGACTAGGTAGCCTTAGGTTTCATCCTGCATGGAAGTTTCTGTTTTTACTGATATTTTGAAGTCTTGTCTGTCATAAAACGCTGTGCTTGTTTCTGTGCACAGAGCTGAGTTATGTACAGAATCAATACAGATGAAATTGTTTCTACTTGAATATTTAAGAGACAGAAGAACAACAAAAGCAGATCCTCAGCTAAGTATTGGGTTTTTCATGCCTCTGTACTCCGTACTGAATTGCACGTCTCCAGGCTAGTGCAAAATGTAACAGGCAGTATGGTTTTTAAGAGGCAATTTCATTCATGTGTTAGTACTTTTCACTATTGAAAATTTAATTCAGAGATATTGCTCATAGTGTCCAGAAGCAAATAATTGTTCTTGTGATCCCTTTGTTTTAATCAATGAAAAAGTATATGACTGTGTACGTTTTGAGAGAGGCCTTAAATGAAGCCATTTTTTAGAAGGGCTGTTTGTTTTTCAGCTCGGGTGTGCAAGAATATGGAGGAGTTTAGTACAAGTAATGAGAAAAATATTGCTTGTGTAACTCACTCTAATTAACGTGTCATTTTAGTACCCAAAAAGGGTGTTTCTCTTCAGTTTACATCAGTAACAGAAGCCCCCTAAACTTCCATTAACTTCATCAGTAGATCTTCATTTGTGGTGTTTTTAATTAACAAGTCCTAAATTCACTCTAATTTTATCTTCTTATGTAGTCATAGCTACTAGTCATCTACACTAAATCCTGTGGGTGACTTGGATGACAAAACTTTCTGAGGTTTTTATTTCTCCAGACTGACTTTCTTCAGGGTGATAGTATCTACCTTTTCCCTGCAGGAAGTTATCATCAGGAATTCCCCCTCACTTTGCACATTTTGTGTGCTCTAGGTCAGCTGCTGCTCCCACACAGTTACAACAACTTTAATAATAGCATATCAAGACTTTTCTATGCAAATTGCACCTTAGTATTGCCATGAGCTGCCCCTGAAGACTGAAGGAGTTTATTCTGCAGTTGTTTAGAGAAGAAAAATCCTGCCGTCATTGGTGGGTCAGGACTGTGGTCCCAGCAGTGTGTATTTTCATGAAGTCAGGACCCCCAGCTTTGTCTGCCTTTGGGTAACTCTGCCACCAAGCATTCTCTCTCTCTTTTTTTTTTTTTTTTTTTTTTTTTTTTTTCTCCCTTATAGGAAAATGTGATTTTTTTTTGACCTTTTTGAATGAAATACAAGCCTTGAACAATAATTTCTAGTGTCATGGAATACACAGTCTCTTTCTGTGCTGTGTCTGTAGACCTAGAAAAGTTTAACCGTATCATAGTCTCAAGCTAACTAACCAATTAAAATATTTTTAATACTTCATGTACAAAGTTCACATATTAAATTGCTAGCATATAGAGGCTCCAGTCTTGGAGCTACATCCAGACAGAGAAAGCCCTTGTTTCCAGACAGGACAGATTTTGACCAATCTTCATACAAGCACAAGAGGCCACTTGCAGGGTCATGATCTCAGCAAACTTGGCAACTCTTTCCTTCTGCCATCCATCTTGCAAAGTTTGATAATTTTGTTAATGCTCCAGCTGTTGGATGTGATTATGAAAGAGCTCTTGCTTTCATGCTCTCTTTAATTTTGTAGCCTTAGTAGTTACAGATGACATTTTCAAAGACTGATTATAACTTCAAAATCTTGGATATTTTAAAAGTGTTTATGAAAGCAAGAATATCCAAGACTCAAAAGTAAGAATCAGTTTTCTTCCTCTCATAAATTTCCTAATTTTTACAGCATTCTTCTGATTGTTGCTGTAGGGAGAAGGCCAGAAAGAAGATTCATACCTAATTCTAAATTTACACCATTTTAAAGCAAGAATTGCAGGTAATTGTTTATTGTGCCTTTGTTCATCATTCTACATTCTGTTGTTTTCATGAGGAAATTGCCAAATGAACTGTAAATTTTCACTCACCTAAAGCAGACCATGTGAATATTTCAGAAGAAACATGTCACCAATTTAATTCTGTAGAGCTCCAAATTTACTTTTAAAAATTGCTCAGGTGCGTAAGAATTCCTATTCCTATATTCCTATTATATAGGATAGTGTATGTAAAGTATTTCTTTCTCAAATACCTGCAGACAGTAGTATGTCAGAAATTACAGGAGCTGTGAACTACAAGCCTCATCTTGGAACAGTGGAGCTGTAACTATTGTGGCTTTTGCATTTTCTCAGAATGAATAACTGGATGAGATACTAACTTGCTTCATGTTTTACAGTATCTTAAAATTTGTCATATGTCCAAAGGCTTAGTTTTAAGTATTTTTTCCTGGAACATTTAAGGGAAAAATCATCTGAATATACCAGCAGTAGTATTTTGTAGTTTGAACTGAATATTTTAAGGAAGTTATTTGTATTACTGCATCTTTTATGTCTGAAGAGATATTTGTTTAATTTTCATAATATATAGCAAAAGTGAACAGCTGTTCTACAGTTGTCTTTGTCATTCCTTAATAGCTTAATTTTGTGAACCCTCTCTTAGAATGTTTATACACACTATTGACAACTTTGATTTCTGATTAACCGGAATGCAACTAAGCAAATAATCAGAAAAAATGGCTGTAGGAAGGATGAGGAGGAAATGTTTCCTAAAAATGAGTTAAAATATTTTTCATTCTTTTTACAGCTGCTTTGCAGGAAACACCAGCATCTATCATAGATTAAAAAAGTGAAATTGTCAAGTTTTCTGTGCTAGTTCTGTCTGAAGATGGTATATTCTAAAGTTTTGCATTTTGTTAACTCATGATGGTTTTAAAACAACAGAAAAGCTCTCTAGCAAGTATATCCAATTCTTTTTGAATAGACACTACACTGTAAAAAGTTACATTAAAAGGAAGTTACTTACATTACAAAGTTAAACATATGAAAGCTAGGAAATGGCACATTTACAGGTCTAAATCTGTTCTGAAGATCTAATGTGGCAGGGGCCTGCTAGAGAATGATGGTACTTCAACTCATACTCATAGGTATGTCTTGGTCTCCTTGAGAATCAGTGACTGTAATGTGTTCTTCACACTTTTAAGAGTAAACACAAGAGAAGCCTCAACTATTGCAAGGTTTTGTTGCCTGTACACTTAACGGTGTCTCATGGAACAGATCAAAAACATTACATTGGAGCTTCTCTGGCTTCTGGATTGCTTGTTTGTGTTGCCTTACAAAATTCTGAATCCTGTTTGGGTTTTCTTTCCCCATTGTGATTCTTTGGTAAATGAGATCAGCTCTTAGGCTTGAGATTTGTCAGCCTGGCCTCACAGGACCTGTGGTGCAATTCCTGCTGTGCACTGCAAATGGACATCAAGCTAAATTCCAAAATACCCATCTAGTAGAAAAGAGTTTATTCACATCAATGATGAGATCAGACATACAGCTCTGTGTTTTGTTGTTTGTTTTTTTTTGTTTGTTTGTTTGTTTTGTTTTGTTTGTTTGTTTCTTTTGTATGTGTGTGTATTTCTATTCACTAAGAAGCATAAGTTTTTTAAAATGGAAATATACTTACAGCCAACATTTCACATTTATCTAATGATGTAATTCTTAGGGAGAAGTGGAAATCGGAGAATGGAGGCAGTAAGCAATATGTTATGAGGTATAATAACAAGGACTTAGGCTATAAACAGAGCATGTGCTTTGCTTCATAGTTCTTCATTGCTGAGTTTTGTTTTGTTTTGTTAAAAAAAAAAAATCAGATTTAGTTTATAATTGTTTTGTACACCTTTCTGAGCTCTTTTTGTTGTTCATAGATTCCTGTTATGTATGGACTTCTTGTATGTATATAACATGCAATACGTAGACGAAGAAAAACTTGTAAGAAATGTATACATGGGGAGAGTTTGGAGGGAGCATCCCTTCTCATTGCAGGACACAGTTTCCTAGTACATTTGTTTGTAGGCTTTCCGTTTTTCTCCAAAAACTGATGTTTCTTTATGTCTGTCTGGGTTGTCTTGTTTTGGACCCACTTCCTCAACTGAGACTCCAAATGTCTGTAGTAGATGCAAGTGTGCTAGATCAGACCTACTGAATGTACAGATGCCACTTATTGGGAGTGACACTAAAATTAATAAGTACACACTGCAATTTAAAGGATAATATTATGCAAATATTCCTAAGCATGACACATTAAAAGATAGTTACATTTTATACTCATCCATTAATATTTTTCTTTGAATATCAAGTAAGTACTACTTCCCACCTGCCATCTCTCCCATATTTTCACTTGCTGTGATGGTTAGATGTCATAAACCTGTCATAATGCTGTGACTAGGCTTTTTGGTTCATAGAATCTTGAATACTCTGCATTTATCTTGTGCTCAGCATCTTTTAAACTGATTGCATATTTCAAACTCTACCAAAAGCCATATTTTTGTCTTTTTTTTTTTTTTTTTCTCCTATGGGGCAGATTCTGAATTGCTTTTGATAATTTTGCTTTTGATAATTTTCTAGCATAGAGCCTTGCTTTATTTTGCCTCTAACAAGCATATCCATATAATTTTTAACAGGTTATGTTAAGTCACTCTTACTTCACACTTGCATTTAAGCATGTTACGGTGTCACTCGCTTTGGAAAGCAGATAGCAAGTCTAGCTGCTTAGGTTTTGAAGGTGGTGGTATTTAGCCCACAAACTACCTAAGTCACTATTTTAATAGCACTGTTAAATCATAACAGTGGATTTCTTCTTCCCTGGACTTTTTATCAGCAACTTAGGTCAGACTCCCCAGACTTCCAGTGCACCTTTAAAACTCTAGATCTACTCTTACATATTAAAGAGTTGAAAAAAAAAAAGGGAACAAAATAAAACAAAACAAACAAAAAAATATCCACAGCAGCTTAAAACAAACAAACAAACAAAAAGTAAAAGTAAAGAATACTTAGGCTATATCATCTTGCCCCCATCCCTGTCTGTCTGACACAAATACATACTTCCTGTTTGTTTTAGTTTATAAACATTTTCAATTCTTAACAACTGGATGTTAATGTTAGCATTTAACAACTAAGTAAACAGACAAATTGCCAAAGTCTATAAGCAGTCACAGTTCTTGTTGAATCTTAGTAGCATTTGAAATGTTAGTATTTTAATTTTCTGATCATGGCTGGCCATTAATGCCATTGCAGCTGTGCTAAGTACTATGATTTCTTTTCCCCCATCCAAAATTAATACAACTTTTCTGAAGAAAGTATATGGCAGGTTGGTTTCTTCTTGCTGTTGGTTACATGGCATGGGGGCTTGGTAAGCTCGTTATAGGGAAGCAGTTTGCTGAAGATTTGAAAACTTGTTCCTGTTATAATACCAGCCCTGCCTTTTTGGTGAGTAGTAACAGGAAAGTCATAATCTCTATGACCATTTTGTAGCTGCAAGGGATAGGAAAGGCATGTGAAGACACACTGCACCAAACAGTTGCCTCCTCTCCTGTCATCCTTCACAAGGTGGTAACACCTTTTCCAAATTTTACTAGTGAATGTACTTTTTCACATGAGTAGTCCCTTTATTTTCATAAATTCATTTTATTTTATTGTGAAATACAGTGTATAATTCTTGATATTCTATTCATGTGTACAGAAACTGTAACTCTAGGCTACAATTCACATGCATTCACTTAGATGAATCACATAAAAACAGTTATAGTCTAAACGCACAAAACTGACAAAGACATCAAACTGGGAAATCTACTTACAGGGAAAGTCAGAAGTATTATGTGGATACTTTATAAATTAACTAATAGACTTGACTATAAGTCTATACTAATGATGGACATAGCTGTAATGGCAACAGTATGAAAATTCAATTAGCAACATCATAGTCAGGTATGTCAATATTTACAGTTTAAGTAGCATTAATATCTTTTTACAAAATTGAAATGATTTGATCTCTAATCTGAACAAAATATATTTTATGGAACATAGCATTTTCCAAAGTTTCTCTGTCCAAATTTATTTTAAATTTAACTTTAAGGTCCTCATTTCTCTAGCAGAGAAAGGATCACAAGCTACACTGGAAAATGAAAAATTCTGATTAAATATTATTATATAATTATATACAGTTATTGGATTTATGTTAAAAATAATGGAAATATAAATGTGTAATATAGATAAAAGATTGTTACTTATGATAAAATGTTATCATCTGATACCTTGATTCAGCAAAACTCAAACATTTTTTGTTATATATCTGCTAAGATTTTCATGTTTATACTCCAGTTAGGAAGAAGGACTTCTGAAGCGCTGATATCAGGAGAAGTGAAAAAATGATAGAAATCTTGACATCTAAGTACGTTTGATATTTTGAAGGGAACACATTGAAAAGGAGAAAGAAAGTGTTTAGATTAGACTAGCTTCCAACAGGAAAAGGTAAATAAGAAAGAGAAAGTGGCTGGGTATAATCCAAATAAACTTGGTTGGTGATGAGAAGTTATGAAATATAGATGATATAGATCAGATCATATAATAATTTTTTCACAGTCAGCATTTTAGCAGGAACAATGAGATTAATTACAATTTATATTAAAATAAACAGTAGGTATCTATGTGGTTAAGTATTTGAATTGCAATTGAATATTCCTAAAAGTTGTACGATATTATCAGTATAATAGACTTGATTATACAGAGTAAAAGAATTCATGTTAACCGTGCTGTCATTTAAATAGTACATCATAGATGTGCTCTTGGGAAATAAGTACCCTCAAAGCACAGAAATCCAAATAGTGAGAGAAGGTAAAAATGAACAATGAAAATACTTTATTCCATGTAGGTTATTATACTGCTCTTATCATCATAATATCTGATTACTTTCTGGTGGTGCATTAAGCTACGGTATTAGCATCTGCTGCTTAATGCTCTGCTTTTGTGTGGTGATTCTTGTAGGTTTGGGGGAGGAGAAATAGGGAAGCTGTGAAAACTTTCTTAAGTGTTAACAAATTCTGCATGTGGAAATATAAAATAAAAGAGATGGAAGGAAATAGCAATAATGATGAAAATCTTATTCAGTTAGGTAAAAGAGAACAGATTTGCATGGTTGGCTGACACTGCAGACTTTTGGAAGGCTACTAAATGGGGCTGCGATTTGATCCATGAATGTTGCTATCTATTTCAACATTAGTTCAGAAATACCTATGAGACTATTAAAAGACAGTTAGCTATAAAAAAGGTCAGAATTTTTGGCTAGTGGACTTTAATGAACTTCATTTTTCATTTGGGAAGGAAGAAAGTTTCCAAAATCTTATAATCTTTATAATTCTGTAAGTTTGTTTCCAGAGCAGGAGTTTGAGACAGCCCTCCATTTGGTAAAACACTGCTCTGTCCAGTGTACCATTCTGGTAGCTGGGGAGCTGGATACCTTGTGTTCTAGTGATGCAGTGCTGAAGAGAGACTTAGAAAACCTGCATGCACAATATACTCAAAATATTAAAGTAATAACAGGCAAATCCTGTTTGTTAAAAAAGCTAAAAAATAAAGCAGTGTTCATTAAGTACATGGAAAAAGCTAGAGTTTTAAAATGCATAAATGGGCAGAGGCTGAAGCAATTTGAAGACTACAGAGTAAAAAGATATCAAACAATAAAAGGCACTCTTTCCACCAAATATAAAGGGAATTTTATGATATTTCAAAAAGTTTTGCAATTGTCATCTACTTTTCCTATAATTTTCTGGAGGTAGCTCCAAGAAAATTCTATTTTAAAGAAAAGATCTTGTAGTACTTTTAAGAGAGTATTGAAATGAATAAATGAGTTTCTGAAAAAAAAAATATATATATATATATATGTATTTTTTAAATACCTTTGCACAGTATGCTTTAAAAAAAATGGCCAGCTAATTAAATGAATAATTCTTTGTTAAAGATACCAGACTTTAAAATTTCTTGATAATTTTATTTAAATCCATATCTAACATACCCAGTGAGAACAGGATATCTTTGTGTTGTTCTTATTTTGTGTTAGAGGTTATTCTGTGATTGTGACAATTGTCTTTCTCACAGCCATTACACATTTCTAAGTTATGTCAAACAAGAAATGGAAATTTAATTTTGTAACTTTTTCTGCAACTAAAAAAAGCATCACATTTGAAATTACATTGTTCATCCCATCAAATACTTTAATTCATAAAGCAATGCAGGACTTGAACTTAGACCCAGATGTTTTATAAAAATTGGCTAGATTTTTATCTAAATCATTTTATGCCAAATAATGTTTTAACAAATCCTGGAAAGGCAAAGCAACATATTTTGTTAGATAGAAGAGATGTTATTTACTGCTTTGAGTTATTTACTGCTTTTATTTACTATTTATTTTATAGACATTATTTACTGCTTTTTTAAGATACTTAAGAGTTAAATAATATGTAACTTTTAGAGGTCAAGTATTGATGGTCTAGCCTCACTCACAGTGTTGTGGACTGGTATTCACATCCAGAGATATCATCAATACATTGATACCTCTATTGTCAAGCATCATGGAAGAATAGTACCTTCAGAAATTCACAGTGTGAACTTGCCTGAAATTTGTATGGTTGCTACCTAAACATTTTGACAAGCTTCATGAATTGCACTGTACAACCTGACATCAGGAGCAAAATCTCCTTTATTGAAGAGATGAAGACTAATTTGCAACAACTTATTGATTATCCTTCCTCTCCAGAAGAAGTACGTATGTATTCTATTGGTAGTGGTTTCTTACAGTAACATGGAGACAATACCACAAGTGAAAAAACAAGAGTACTCATTGGCTAAATAACTCTTATTCTTTGATAAAGCCCACAGATCCACACTAGCTCTCTACTACGGTCTTGGCTCCAGAACATGATTTGAAGGACAGCTTCCTGAGAGAGAGAAAGAGTGTAAGAGGGGTGAAACTCTGTCATATAATGTATTCAGGAGACTAACACGTTTCTCAGTGCCAAGCAATATTTTGACAAGTATTCTTCAGCTATGTATGTGTGGGCACGTGCACAAACTATGGTATCTACAGAGTAGCTCAGGATGGACAATACAGCTGAAGAGTAAGAATTACCATTTGTAAGTATTTTTTTTTAAGATTAAAAGTAATGAGGGGACTTAGGATGTGTATCACTGACTCAACTAATGCGGACTTTTGGGGACGAGTTGCCAAAATAACTTAAAATATTTTTTATAAATGAGTTTGAGATGCGTAGTTTTTCTCCAAGAAGAAAAGAAGAGCTTTCAGAATGAAAACCACAAGGAAACTATGCTAAGGCACATGTAAAATAAGGAGGTGATTGTTTCACTAAGGGCAGATCATGCCTGACAAATCTGGTGACCTTCTACAATGGTTGACATTGGTGAATAGGGGAAGAGCAACTGACATCATCTACCTGGACTTGTGCAAAGCATTTGATACTGTACTGCATGATAGCCTTATCTCTGAATTGGAGAGACATGGATTTGGCAGATGGGCCACTAGGTAGGTAAGGAATTCACTGGATGTTTGAACTCAAAGAGTTGTGGTCAATGGCTCAGTGTCCAAGTGGAAATCAGTGATGAGTGGTGTTCCTCAGGTGTTGGTGTTGGACCAGTGTGGTTTAACATCTTTGTCAGTGAGATGGACAGTGAGATCAAGTGCACCCTCAGCAAGTTTGCAAATGACAACAAGTTGTGTGGTGCAGTCAACACACTGGAGAGAATGGATGCCATCCAGAGGGACCTGGGCAGGCTTGAGAGGTGGGCCTGTGTGAACCTCATGAGGTTCAACAAGGCCAAGTGCAGAGTCCTGGGCCAGAGCAATCTCAAGCATAAATACAGGCTGAGAGGACTGAGTGCACCTCTGATGAAAAGGACCTGGGAGTGCTGGTTGATGAGAAAGAAGATCAACATGAGCTGGCAATGTGTGCTTGCAGCCCAGAAAGCCAATCATATCCTGGGCCGCATCAAAGGAAGTGAGGCAGGGCGAGCGAGATGATTGTCTCCCTCTTCTCTGCTCTCGTGAGAGAATTGAGTGCTACATTCAATTCTGGGGCCCCCAGCACAAGGACATGGATGTATTAGAATGAGTCCAGAGGAAGGCCATGAGGATTACCAAAGGGCTGGAGCACCTCTCCTATGAAGACAGGCTGAGGGAATTGGGGTTGCCTCTGGAGAAGAGGCTTTGAGGAAACCTTATAGCAGCCTTGCAGTACCTAAAGGGAACCTACAGGAAGTCAGGAGTTACTCTTTGTCAGGTCATATAGTGATAGCACAAAGGGTAATGGTTTTAAACTAAAATTAAAAAAATAATAATAATAAGTAGATTAGATATTAGAAAGAAATTTTACATGATTAGAGTGTTGAGGAACTGGAATGGATTACCCAGAGAAGTTGTTTAAGGTGAAGTGGTGGGGCTTTGAGCAGCCTGGTCTAGTGGGAGATGTCCTTACCCATGGAAAGAGGAGGTGGAACTAGATGATCTTTAAAGTCTCTTCCAATTCAAATCATTCTATGATTCTCTGATACAAATACTATATTCCTTTAAAAAAATAAAAATAATAAAAAGTCTACTATGTTGCCATATCTTTTGAGAGCAAAGCAGTACTTCTGCTTATTTATTTGGATTGTTGGGGCATCCCAGGCTCTTTGTTTGGCATAGAGACACCCATGAATGTCCTGAATAAGAAACATAGATGATGCCATTGAAGACAGAAGGAAGTTGACAAATGGGAAAGTAGATCAGGGGAATGAGCAGGCACATTGTAGGGTTCCCCACATATATATAGGAGGAGCCACTTGGCTATTTATTTGAAACTGTTACAAGTTGCCAGTAGGTATCAGCAGAAGATATTGATCTGAGGTGAAAGGTGACATATTGATGGATGTTTTAGTTCATATTAATGTAATATTCTGCTGGTTTGGTCATCTCTAAAGGCCTTGGTGAAGAATGGGATTTCCAGATTTCTAGTGTTTTATGTTTTCATAATTAAAAACAGCATCTGCTATAGGTGGCTTTGATTTTTAAGGCTCCTGTGCTCAAGAGACTTCTGCATGCTTGGTTATATTGTTATGGATGGTTCCCCTAATTTCAGTGAGAAGGCTAGTTGTAGTAAAGATGAATACAAGTAAAAGAATTTGCGTCATAAAGGCCTAGATACAGATCAGCTCCTCTCTCAGAGTATGGAAATAACAAGTTCATCACAGGACTTACTGAATCAAGGACATGCTTACTGCATACTTTGTGCCCATCATGACATTCTATAGTTTATTTTGTAAATAATCATGCAGGAAATTGGCATTCTTTATGAAAGTTTCTCTTAAATTCCCAATCCCATGGCTGTTATTAATCCCTCGAGGACAAAACTAGATTCTGTTTGCAGAACTTAACTGCATTTTAACTAAAGGACTCTTTTCTACATGTTTCATTCTGCTTCTCCCCTGCTTGATAGAAGTTATCCAGAAACACATTCCAAAAATCTGGTTGCTATGTTTCGTGCTCTGCAAGTGTCGGTTACCATAGCGTTTTAGAAAAATACCTTTTCAGGAAGCAGATATATAATCAAATATAGTCTGCTGAAGTTGTGCTGAATGAACCATCTGTTAAAAAATTTAAAGTAACATATTTGTAGATGAAATGATTTGTACACTTTAATTTCCTGTTAAAATTGGAGAAATATAAAAAAGAGGGCATGAGAATATCTTTAAAAGCATCCATTTATGTATCCTGAAGCTGCCTAGCCTTTGAATACACCTGGTTATGAATGTCATGTGGAAGTGCAATAAACTGACCCTTTCCAACAACCAAGTTTTTCTAGAAAGCAAATCAGACACTATCTGCCACCTAGACTGCACATTTCTGCAGATACTCTACCTCTGAGCCACTGGAACAATTAATGCCTCCTAGTTTATTAAGCCAGGATGTACCCAGCACTGATCAAAATGCAGTACATCTATACTGGATCACTCTTGTTTAAAATAAAGGCCACTTTAAATGTTGTTGTTTTAATAATGAATGCAAATTCCCATCTTTGATCCCAAAGAATTAGGCATTATACAAATTTAGAGTAAAATCACTTTAATGTCCTTAAGTCCATAAAGGCTACGTAAATATCTGCAAGTAGTTTAGAATTCCAGGAAGATGTTGAAACAAGATTGAAGTACTCTTGTCACAATTTTTTAATAACGAATAAAGGTTTTCTGCTTATTACTAGGGAAGATAAAGATACCTTCTAGGTACATGACCCTTGCTGGTCTTCTGAAATCTCTTTGGTGCTGTTCAGGAATTCAATAAGAAGAATTTCATAGCAGTAAATAATGAAATATGCTATCTGTGTTTTTTGTCATTGTTGATTTTTTTTCCAGTGGTTTGGTATATTTCAAGCTCTCCAATAGTCATTCTGCACTTAGTTGTAGACTGTTACCCTTTGTGCAAGGCAGCAGCTTTGGCTGTCAAGTGTGAACTAAAACCATCTCTTAAGCTCAAGTGTGTTTTCAGCTACTCTGTGGTAATGCTGGCTGTGATGTTCCATCTCCCCATCAAGAAAGCAGTGTGACGTTAACATAAAATTCACTGTGTTATTTATTCTCTGGGGCAGCAGATATATGTAATATCATGAAATTCCATGAGCTGTGATGTCATAAATCATATGAATTCATGAGTCATTACTAAATTGTTGGACTGCTGAATTTGTGTGTTGATTAAGTGCACACAATGTTTGATATTAATTTTCTATAAAGCACTTCAGGAGTTTTTGAAAAAAATGTTCTTAATTGATTTACCAAATCAAAACTTTGGTGTAATAATTACCTATTTTTTAGCAAAGTTTTAATTGGAAATATTTTCTCAAGTACTAAACTTCTGATGAAGATGAACAATGACCAAAGTAACCAAGGACATGGTAGCAAAGGAACTCAACTGATTTTATTAAAGCTCATGTTATTGCTGAGTGCCCTGTGCCAATGTGAATTCCACATAATGTAGAAATGTAATCTGATGAAGATTTTGAGTTACACATGCCCATCTACATGTCCTGAAAAACAAGCTAAGGAAGTAGCAATGCTCTAATTGGAACATGAATTTTCCATTTTTCCTGTGAGTTATTGCTTACAAATAACATGATCTCTCTTTCATTGTGACGCCAGAAAACAATAGTGTCCTTTTTTGTTTGTTTAATTTTGTCAGGAAATGCTGATTCATTGAAAACAAAGCTGCTTGCATTTGAACAATTCCCAGTCAGAAAAAAAAAAAAAAAACAAAAACATTGGAAAAGTGTGTTGCAAAAGATAGTGCAGTGATTTTCAATGACTAAAGTTCTTTTTTTATTAAAAAAAAAAAAAATGGTATTTTAAATAAGTTTTCAGGCCTGTAACCTAGTTTTAGTGTATAAATAGTTCCCCTCCCCACCATCCAATAACCTGTAAATTATACATGTATAGTGGAAGCAGGAGTTAAGATCCAGAGTCCTCTCTCCCCTGCCTTTGATCACTCATAGCCTGCTCAATCTTCCGAGAAGGCTCCATGCCTTTGATCTCTTCTGCCTCTGCCTCTGTGTTGTTCAGGTTATCTGAGGATGTTTATTGTTTTGAAGTGTAGGTTTTACTCACAAAATTATGCTAATTCAAACTAAAAAATTGGAAAGTGTAGCCATTTGTACTAAAAAGATCAAAGAAGTAAAAACTTTAGGATGAATATTTAAAAAAAAAATTAATGTATAAAGAGTTAATTGCTCCAATATAAAAATTTTTAAATCTAGATTGGAAGGTTTGTGCAATTTGAAGTGAGACTATTTTGCTGACTCTAAAATTTGCAGTAGGGAAATTGAAAACTGAGATATAAAAAACTGTTTCCTGTTCAGTTTTAATCAGTTTTGCTTCAAAACTCACTGATCCTTTAGTCTGCTGAATCAAAAACACGTCTTACGGCTATAAGGCATATGTTCTTTCTTTCAAACTTAGAGTTATGGCCTATCCATATTTTTTGGCTAACAGAACTCAACTTGCTAAGAATGTAACCCAGAGAAGTGCATGCTCAGGCCTCATATTTTTGTAATTAAATTACCAAAAAGATGTGTGGTGTTTTAGGATATGTGCGTGTATATACCTACCTGCAGGTGATGGTTTGGAAAATACTGTCCAGATTTGTAAGAATATAAGTATCTAAAGATGTATGTAACTTCCTTTCTGAAATAATTAAGAATGTTACAAAAAAAAAAATATTTTCTGGTTCTGCCTGAGAACACTGCTCTGGGGCATTTTGAGGTATGATGCCATATTCAGTTACAGCAGGTAGAGTGATGACACATAGCACATACTCTTACTGAAGGCTACTTTTGGCTCAAGGCAGCTAAATGAAATGCTCCTTCAAATAACATTGCATAAGATTTCATCTTAAGTTCTTGAGCAACCAAGATTCATCCAGGGTTGTATAGAAAAAGTATGTATGAGTAACATTAAAGCTGTTTATTGTTCATTAAGAACTCAATGGTATGAAGAATGTCCTTGCAGCATCTTTATTTTCCTGGGTTATATACAGATCAAGAATGAGTCCTAGGAAAATAAGTGGCCCTGGAGGGCCCTTTGTACACAATCCAGTGTACAGTTGGGAACAGGAAGGCATCTATGCTTTCCCCTGAGTTATGTTTTGTGCTCCCATATCCATGAGAACTTTTCATTTTGAAGCTTGGGACAGAATTGCTGTTCCCTGACTATGCATGCAACTCAGCTAAGCACTGCAGCAATATTTGAAGGGGAGCATAGGCATGGGAGTTATACTGGGAGAGGTCTAGGCATTAAGTATGCTGCTAAATCATAAATTAGTAAAACATATTCTGGCTGTGCTTGCCCTTGTTTTGAAGAGGTGTTAGTGAAAGATATCAACCTTGTTTTATTAATCAGAAGTAGAAGAGATGTAAATAATTATTTGGTGTTTACTCACTTTGCTACCTAGTTCTCTTTCCTTCTCCTCCAGTGACATTTTCCAGAAACTAGATCAAGGTAACTTCAGATTTTTGTTTTCAGAGGTAGTGGTCAAGATGATGGAAACTGTGTAGGCAGTATATAGAAATTATCTAATTCAAGCTGTTAAGATTCAATGCAGAGTAGTTAACACTGTGCAATGTAAGATATTCCATCATGGATAAATGATTTATGAAGAAGCTAAGTTTGGTATCTTTGGCTCTAGAACTGGAAAATCACCTAACTGCCATGCTGCTCATGCTTTTAGAAGAGTGATGCAGTACAACTTTTTAAATTTGGGAAATACATGTGTGTCAAAATTTTTATCTGATGAATAGTGATGATAATGCTTGTCTGTATTTGCATTTAGGCCTGCAAGAGACAAATGAGGTAAAGAGTACATAAGAAGAGTTTTTATATGTCTAGGATTTGGTGTAAGTGAGGGAATTGAATGTTTCACCTCTTGATTTGAACTTTTTAATGTTTATGGAATAACAGTGGTGAAATAAACAGGAGATGAAGCAAGTATGTTGAAGGAAATGTGTGTGACAACGCTCTTCCTGTCATCATGTTTGGTTTGATGTTTTATACCACCACAGCATTTTTACCTGTCTGTTTTACCTTACTGTCTTGTTGTTTGCCACATCTTTTTGTGCCTGAATGATCACCCCTAAGGACCTAAGTTTCTTAGAAAAGTGGAATAAAGATAGAGTCTGCTTTTTGCTTTGGCCTCATTATGAGCTCATGTCAGTCCCAGCCCTCCTCCGGCACTGCAGCCATGATGCTTATTCTATCACAATTGCACTTCACCATGAACAGAAGGGTTGCTCCCATCTGCAATGTTTGATTTTTTTCATACTGCAAAATAGTTGTTGGAAAATGCTCATTTGAATTTTTAGTAGCTGTTTCAATTTGTTATATTTGAATCCTTTTCTCTTTATGAATATCTGCACTTTTAAGGAAATAGCTGGTCTTAAAGTCTGTGAAGAATGCTTTTCTTGCATGAACAGGAATATTTGCTGTGCATTACTCATTTTTTTTTTTTGCTATCAGTTTTAAAATACTTTCTTTTGTAGTAGCAAAACAGAAAGAAGGTTGTGAAGTTCAGGTGTCCAGCCAGAGTCAAAGAGACAAGATAATTTATAAATTTATAAGTAAATAGGCTGCAGATAATGTGGTGACAAGTTTAGAGGAGAAGAAACTTAATAAAAGCAAGAATGTTGATGAAAATTTCAGGAACAGGAAAATTTTAGTTAAATTTATGATGAATGACATGTCTGGCTCTTACCATGGAGCATCTTGCTTAAGTCTCTTAATTTGGTGGTGTTAACCTTAAGGCAGAAAAAATGGGAAGGCACAGTGCCATTTGAAAATAACATGAAAGTAGCAAACAGATGATAAATTTTCATTTGCATGCATTTTGCAAATAATTTTATCACCTCTATATACTAGAGCCTTTGAGAGTATGCTCTGCAAAACAAGACTGTTTTATTGTGAAGTGTTGTGCCATGCAATACAGTATATTAAAGTTAGCTAGAAACATGTAATATATCCAGTACTTGCATTTCCTCTTTGCTTTGTGTGTTTTCAACTTTTAACTTGTAGAAATTGTAGTTATATGTTTGTTCATAAATATAAAACTAGCAAATACACAAAAGAGTAGACATTGTTTTCCTCAGTCGTTCCCTCTCCTTTCTCTCTGAGAGGGCTGCTGTGTTTCTTTCCTGATCTCTCTGCTTTTCTCTCATGCAGGGTGCCATTGCTCAGAGAAGGCTCCATTTTTTTTCTGTTCCAATTAGTTTACAAACTGCCTGCTGAGCTAGGAAGGCTGTAGGAAGGCTCAGTACAGACTCATAAACCCTCAGATGTCTCTTTGCCATCCCCTTCCCTTGATCAGGCCAGTGTCAGAACCAGTCCCCTCTCCTCTGGTGGAGAGGTCCAGTGCCACCTCCCTCCCCCTGGCCAGCTTGCCTGCTCCAGCTGCAGATGAATAAGGTCAGATGCTCTGGCAGATGTGTTTTTTTTTGTTCCTTTTGTATCATCCTTGTATCAGTTCATAGGCAAAACACTCTGAGATCCATCTACATCTGTAATTGTTTCTGGGCACATGTGCAAGTGATTTTTTTCAGCAGGATTTTAACATCCTACTTTTGAATATTGGTGAGGTGAGTGCTCCATTGTGGGGACTAGCCACATGCTGAAATGCTTTTTGACATGGGAGAGTAAAAGTGACTGTGCAGAATTTGATGCCTGTCGCTTCTCAAAAGCTGTTGCTCAAATTTACCTAGCTCAGACTGTGTATTATTTGTGGCAATACTGGAAAATGCCCTTCAAAGATCTGAAAGTCAGGCTGTTCCCTTGTCCTTTTACATACATTTACATCATTGATAATAATAGCAGAAAATTTGAACAGAATATATATTCATTGTAGTTCAGTTGGAGATTTCTATTCAGTTTTAATGGAACCACTGTTGTCACCTTGAATCAAAATACCATGTGTATCAGAGTTTACCCCTCGTCAGTGGCTCATTTGAAGAAAACAATGTATTTTGGCTTAAATGTTTTTATGGATGATCAAAAAATGTGAGATGGAGTGAACTGAGCTTGATTCCCCCATGCCCTATGAGAAGGAAAAAAATAATAATAACAAAAAAAATCTATTTTGATTTGTTGACTCAAATCAGTAGGAAAACTATCAAAGTAATAAGAAGTGGAATCCCAAGTTGTTGTTGCTACATAATTGTTAATTAAAGACAGATGAATTGTGTTTCTGAGTTTTATGAGCCTGCAGAAAAGCATTTAGTTTTAAATAATCTGAAAGCTCATTTAATCTGGAAGACCTTTGTGGGAGAACCCACCAGGTCTCATTTTCGTAGCTGAAGCGTCACACTGGGCAGATGCTGCTCGCAGCCCCTGGAAGTTAGGGCCACCCTTTTGCTCCCAGCTCTGGGACCACAGTGGCAAGGAGCCAGGGCGAGGAGCAGCATTTTCAGATGCTGGTGGTGCCCAGGCAGCCTCCTGCAGCTGGCAGGGAAAAGAAAAACATCATCTCTGGATTCAGAACCGCATGTGCAGCATTTCAATCAGAAAGGCCATTTGGGAAAGTTTACGCCATGTCACGGTACCAAGGGCTTTCCTACTGCTGCTAGCCCTTGAAAAGCTCCAGATCTAGAAAAGAGAGGAACTCAAGCCTGGGTTGATTTTCTGACACAAGCTGCTCTGCTGACAGGCAGCTCCCATCCTTCGACTGGATTGGGCCCCGCTCAGGAGTGCCTATCCAACCTGGCAGGAGGAGCGGGTCGTCTCACATCCTCCTGCATCCTCTGCCTCCATCCTGCCTGCAATATAGTGACACCCTGTGGGCTGCTCCCAGTCTGCTCCACCCAGCCCACTTCACCCTTCACACAGAGACTGCCCCAAATGCAATCCTTATCCCTGCTATGCTGGCCCTCCCCAAAACTGCGTCCAGCCAGGGGTGCAGGCAGACCTGATGGCCCTTCGGCCTGCGTGGGTAGCATGGCCATTGTGGCCATCTAGCTGTGCCTCAAGGCCCCTTTCTCACACTTCCATCCTTCTGTAATGAGCTGTCGATCTCCTCCAGATAAACACAGTGAAACTGGAAAGAACAGCAAAAGTAAACACGACAGCAGCAGAGCTAGGTGGCTGCTGCCTGTGGTGTCCCTGGGAATGGATTTTCATGTCTTCCTGCCGTGGTTTCCAGCCTGTTGTCTTCCACTTTGTTTGCCATTCCTTAATTTCTAGCCGTAAGGTCTTTTGCATGCACCCTCCTCTTCACAGCGCATTTGTGCTACTGTCTGCAGATGCTAATAGGTAGAGAGACTCCTCCAATGGCTCTGTTTTTATTAAATGTGGAAATAAGAGAAATTACCACATTTTTAACGTCTCTTTTGTGGTAGCTATTAAGCTTTCTGGTGTAGAAGGGCCAAGCAGATTTTTGTTCATTTGTTCACAACACAGCCCCATAGATAAATTCTTCTGTGTAAGCTTTTTAGGTGCTGGGAGCACGTGTATTCGTTGCTCAGTATTTTACATGGTATTTTCATTTCTAAGTGACATTTTGTGTGACATTTTACTTTAGAACAATAGATGGGCAAAATCAAAATTTCAGGTCTGAAGCAGAGGAGTTATGTCTTTTACCTAGTCTATTTAATAAGTTGTATCTTTTATAAATTCTTGTCTGATTTTGTCTTTTCAAGAAATCTGGTTTGAATGTATTTTGAAAACAGGAGGGTGCTGATGGGTCTCGAATGCGCTGGTTTACAAACTTGCAGAGCAGCGTCCTACTAACTAGTGACGATAAGAGGGCTCGGATGAAGGGGTTTGTGCTGCTGGAAACACAACCAGCTTTCTCAGGAGGCTGCTTTGAGAAAGATTGCAGCAACATTGCATCCCCACTGTTACTGGTGGGTATTGCTGCACACATCTATAATTTGTGCTAGATAAAATCAGGAGGTAATAAAGGGAGGTAAAAAGAAGAGATGAGAGATCTGTCCTGTACTTTTTTTCTTTTTTTTTTTTTCTTCAGGAGAAAAAATGTCCCAGGGATGCTGCATTAACTCAGGGAAAAACAAGTGCTGCTTAAAATCAGAAAACTTGCACTGCACCAAGTCCTTTAGTTTGGGAACCATTTCAGTATGTTATGAAGGAAAGTTGCAGAATAGGCATGTTTACTAGACCTTTAATTGCTACATTTAGTAGAAAGGCGCTTTTTTTTTTTTTTTTTTTTTTCCTCCTTTCCCTCCCCTTTTTAATGACAAGAAGCCAGAGTTTGCTGTGCAAATGAAGCAGGCTTTGCGAGAATCAGATTCACTTTGGACGACTCTTCACATTCCTAGTCATCATTACATTAGGCAGCACAATCCCATCTCTGGTTGATGGGCAGCAAAAGTGGGCAGCCTGCCAGGTAGACGTTTCCATGGCTCCCAACCCCCAAAGGTGATGCGTTTTTCAGCTAATTCAATGAAGAGTGGGCTGAACTTTGGGTCTAAACTAGACAATAGCTGCCTTCGCAGTATCAGCAGAATGGTTTATGGGAATGCACTCCACATTTGGCAGAGAATCATGTGACCTTACGGCTGAGATTTTGTGATGATGCCAACGGAGACTTGGAAAGCAGCACCCGTTCTGACTTTTTTCCTCCTTTCTTACATGGCTCAGAAAATGGTGGATCTTAATACTTGACTTTAGCCAGACTCAGCAAGCAATTGAGCTTTGAAGCACAACTTTGCCTTTATTCTGGCTTTTTTGGCACACCACCAGGAGGCTGTCCCTTTCACGCCTGATAAATTCTGCTTCTTATCTCCAAATAGAAAAAAGAAAGAAAGAAATATAAGCAGAATATTTAGACTTCATAACTGCATCTTCAAACTACGTGTTGTATTTTTTATTGTTGATCTGTAGTTCAGAACAGCCCTCCTGAGTATCTGAAGGATAAAAGTTGTTTTTTTTTTTTTTTTTTTTTTTTCCTTTTTTTTTCCTCCTGTTTAACGAACAGGCGTTTGAACTGGGCAAACAGGGCGACAGCATTGAACATGAGATCATTGCAGCGTAGTGTAGCAAACTGGCACCCTGCCTTTTCACCCCTTTGCTTCGGCAGATTTGTGCAATCCCCATTTATAAAACCAGCACAGGGGCGAGGTGAATTTTCTGGTCTCTCCCCACCTCTCGCACTGTGCAGGCGGTGGCGGCAAGGATTGGTGCAGCTTTTGCGCAGTGCTTTGTGCCTGGAATTCCGAGAAGAGCGAGAAAGAAGACAGGCATCCTGGTCTTCTTCCGAGAAATAACAGGAGCCCTCAGAAGAAGAAACAAATCTGAGTTTGTCCTACATACAAGAGTGCAGAAAAAAAAAGTGGCTCTCCTGCTTCCAAAAAAAAAAAAAAATCTGGCATGTTACACTGCAGAGACATCAGGATGTGTTAGAGCTTCTTAAAGCAGTGTAGCAAAATGAGCCCAGGAGATTGATTCTTTTAGTAAAAACAAAAGAGAAAGAAGGATTATTTTTGTTTTTGTTTGTTTGTTTGTTTGTTTGTTTTTCTATTGCTTATATAGCAATATTTGGCACTGGGTGAAAACGTACCTTTCATAACAGGTATAGCTTCTTTTCCTTTTTTCCTTTTTTTTGTTCCATTTTAGACGTTGTTGAAACTGAGTCCTTGTGTATTAATTTTAACATATTCGTCTGTTCACACTTTTTTAAACTAACTTTTTTGGGGGATGTGTTTGAGCTAATACTGCTAAAAATAGAAAGTAAACAAAAAATCGCAGATCTGTAGAAATGAGTGGCTAGGCACATTTTGTCTTAGCGAAGCACTAGAGTTATGCAAAGACCTTAATGTTACATTTGTTCAGTGTAAGCTTTGGTTATTGCTACAAAAGTTGTGGGCATTTAGATCTGGTTGCTAAGGAAAGTAAATTATTTTTTTATACTGTGACTCATGCTTTCAGTTTCTAAAGAGAGAAAGAAAAAAAATGTGCTAACCGGTAGGAAAGGATCGCTCTTGTAGCCAGTATATTAAAGTTATTATGGAGTTAATTCATATACGATTTTCTTACATTTTGTATCTAAATCTATTACAAAGAAATCAGTGTAATAAGCACTGGAATAAAAGGCACATTATTGGGACATTCATGAAGTAAGCCTGGCTTGCAGCTAGTAACAGTGACTATTTTAAGATGTTTGGTAAAGCAGCACTTGTCCAGGAATAGCTGAAAACAGTATTTAAGATATCCATTCAGAGTGTTTGTGATAAGTGCATGCAAAGTTAAAGGAAATTTTGAGCATATGACGCTTTAGTAATAGACCCTGTTTCTTAGAACATTTGTCTGTCTTTTGTAACATATTACTAAGCAGTTAGAGCAGTCTGCACCAAAATTCAATTTGACTGACATATTTTAAAAAGCTCAGCCAAATCAGTGTTTTATGTATCTCGGATTACTTATATTTTCCAAGGCTTATAAATTTTCGTTAAAATACAGAAGTCTTTGGCTAGAAATTACTTTGAAACTTAGGGTCTTTTTCATCAAAATCTCTTATATATTTATCAAAATATTTCTGATAGATATTTGTCTAATAAAAAACTTTATAAATATATTTTGGTTTTACAAAATAGAATTGTTTTAATGTGTTTTACTTTTTATACATTACTGATTAGACAGCAACTCCTAAGATTATATGCTAATTTTGCTACCTTATATTTTTGTTGTTCTGCAATGAATTCTGGGAAACTACGGAATGGAGATCTTATGTATATGACACATATACTTCCATCCACCCATTTTGCACAAGAAAGTGTTTCTTAGATTTATGGTGATACTTCCCTCCCCAGTATTTCTGCTGGAATACTTACGTATGTCATTAATATGTCTGTTGAGGAACTAGTGATTGCATTTGTTTGAAAGAACTTTTATTTATTTTTTTAATATCTGATTATATAAAACGCATTTATTTCCTTCAAGTTTTGCACGCATTTCTTGATTTAAGCATTTTAGCCTTTCCCAGTATTTTTATGCAGTTGCGTAGCAAAGTACCCAATATATTCACCATTTGATAAACACTCTTTATTTTTGTTCAGCGTTCTTCTTCACTTCTGGAATTCCTAATAAAAGTAATATATTTGTGAAGTGCGATAGGATTAGGAAATGATAAATTAAATAGTCCTTTTGCCAAATTGTGTGTGTTCACAGCATGTCTTCCCATGGCTCTGAGAGGGGCATCAGCAGTGTGTCAGTTTTATATATTAAAAGCATAATTACTAATTTTGTGTAGGTTTCATGTTGTTCGGGAAACATTTTACATAGAACATATATATCAAAATCTCTCTCTTTCATTTGTTTTAGTGAAAGAAAAAATTTCAAATGAAAAAGGAAACTGAAGATGTTAATTATACCAGAATTCAACGAAGGTAATACAGTGATTTTTTTTTTTTTTTTTTTTTTTTTTTTATATTAAACTTTTGCTATGATTACTTTCTGTTGGGAATATTACAGTTTGGATAGCCTTTATACTTATTGTTTCCATTAAGCTTTAGAATGGATTGAAAGATCAATACACAATTTGTTCTTTTGTTATGCCTAGTAAATATGTATTACAGATATATATACTACTGTATTTCTATGACATATATATTTACATGACATGTATATTTACTAGCAAATAACTGTATTAGACCAATCTTTATGAAATGTGGAATACCTCTTCTATTTACCAAAAAAAAAAAAAAAAAAAGGAAAGAAAATCTGAGAAGTAATTTATAGCACTTATTAGAATCATTCAGTAAATTATATATGCAGTCCGAATATTTATTTTTGACACTAAGATAAACATTCTAGATTGAGTTTTGTCTTACATATTCTCTCAAGTTAACACTTGATAATAATAATTACATAACAATAATACTAAATAATTATAAAAATATCATTCCTTCTGAATGTTGAAGTGTTGTATATGAAGTGAAAGTGAGCTTAAAACGTACTGTTATAAAATTAAAAAGTAGTTGACATTTTTTTAAAAAGCAAAAGGATACATTGGGGCATACAGGATTTTAATCAAATAATAATAATTAAAAAAGGCCATTTACTAATGTTCAGCTGTCATTAGTGAACTAGAAATATATGTTACAGTCTGCAAGAAAGTTTAGCGTTGGCCTGATTTAAAAACTTTATTATTGGCAGTGCTTATTCTCTTAAAAGGAGCTTTATCCAACTAACGATGACAGAATTAGGCCTTCAGTGGGAGCTAACGGAAGGCAGGCATTAAAATCTTACTCAGATATAGATTTCAGTAAGCTGCTAAAATTATAAGAGACCTTACTACCTTTTCATAGAACCTGATTTTAAATTTTTACCAACTTATGCCTGTATTTTACAAATGCTTTTGGGGTTACCCTGCTGTGTTTTAAGACACAGTATTTATAATTTTCTTTGAAATATATAAGTTATAAAACTGCGTCTGTGTCTCACCTTTTTAAACTACAGATTATTACTTCAGGATCTGTTTTGAGTCTGTTGCATAGGACATCCTACATTTAGGGTCTGATAATTTGTGTTGTACTGCTTACCCGTCATAAGAAGAAAGTATTTGTTGTAGAAGTTAAGCCTGAAGATTTGCAAGATTGCCTTTTACTTGCAATCTTATTGGGGAATAACACTGATGGGAGGAATAGTGAATAAAATATACAAATCGACACATTTTCTTTGATTAATAGGCATTGTTTAATCAACAAGTTATTGTCAAGCAGTACTTAGATACTCTGTAACATGAAGAAATAGCTAAGAAGTCTGTATAATGTTGTATGAGAGCTGCATGCCAGTGTGCCTCATTGCTTTTCAGATTTAGTGGGGTGATTTTTGTTTTAAGTTCCAGTACATGATGTGGTCTCAGACACAAAGGACAAACCTATATTGTTCACTTTCATGCCATGTCCGATTTTGGATTCTGGTCTTGCATGCTGTGTGCATACTGCAGTCAGATTCCGGTTGTTGGGATTTGAGAGTTCATGAGTGCTCAAAAGGACATTAATTCCTGCTGAAGACAAAACAGTGTTGCACAGTCAATCTGTAAAATAGTGGGTTTTATTCGTTTTTCAAAAAACAAACTAGTGGCAAATGTTTGGCTTGTTCGGTGCATCCACCATTTATTCAGTTAAGTTTTAAAGTAGACTTCTTTAGGATTAATTGTAATGTTTTTACTCTTAAATACTTGTCCTTACACTTGCTTCATATGTTTGTTTGTTTAAAGTCTTCTGTGTCTCACTTTAAAAGGAAAATGCTAATCAGCAATGCCAACTGGCATAAACCCGTAGATCCGATCTTGTGTTGAAACGTACTGCACAAGCTCGCTTCTATGGGTCTGTGTCAGTATGGTGATCTGGCAAAAGTTAATGTAGCACGCACTTCAGTGGTATTTGACAACAAGCCCAAGTGAGCATTTCAAACAAAACTATATATTGTTTTTGGAATGCTTGTCTTGTCCATTGCTTTTTCTTCCAACATAAGTAATTTGTCCTGTTATCTGGTGCTTTAAGCAACCTTTGGCTTAATATCTTACTAAAATTACAAATAAATGTGAGGAAATTTTAAGGTTTTCAATGAGGGAGAGTAGGATACACTATTTGCTAGCTTTAGTAAATATATCATTATAAGGTATTACACTCAAAAAAAAAAAAAAAAGACTTAATTTTACATTTTATTTTTATTTTAAAATAAAGCCAAATGATCATTCTTATCTTAACCTAGCTGTATCATTTCTACCAGATATATGTGCATATATATACATATAAACCACACACATATCTTTATACATATGTAAACATGAAGGAAGATAATTTTTACCTCTGCAGTAGAAAAATCAAAGAATATGCCTTATCATCTAAAAACTGGGGAATAACTGGGGAATAACTTCAGACTATTTCAACAGTTGAAAGCCTACCCCCATGGGAAATATGTAGGCCTGTGGCTGCTGTCACATTTCAAAGAAATGCTGAAGAAGTGAAGAAGACTTTATGGTCACCGTCGGAAGCTGTGTGCATCCGGGTTGAGGTAGTAGGTTGTATGGTTTAGAGTTACACCCTGGGAGTTAACTGTACAACCTTCTAGCTTTCCTTGGAGCACACTCGAGCCATCGAGGAATTCATCATCACTTTAATCTGATCAGGGAAAGTATGCAAAAAGGTATTGTGTCATGGCTGTACATAATAATCACTCTGAGGCTTTATTGATGTTGAAATAGTCCTGATTACTTGATTATTTCATTTACATCCTGTTACAAACAATACTAACATGTTCTCTTAATGGACTGTGACTATGTACTGCAGACACTTAAGAAAGACTGATGATGATTTTAATTCCATTAACAAAAAAGCTTTAAAATTTCATTTTGATTTATAAATTCATAAAAATACTGAGTATTTAATGCTTTATTCTTCCTCCATAGAAATAGGTTGTCTTACATAGTTTATTATATATTTTTTTTATTCAGATGCACATTATTAATAAAGGAAAAAGAACAAATATTTCTGTTCTTATAACACTTTCCAAAAAATATTACATGTTGCTGCTTGGGTAACAAGGGGCAGTATCATAAGTTGGTCTCAATCTTCCTTGAGTTTATGACATTCTTTTTTTGTGCATATACAACTCAGTGTTACATAGGCACTGTAGCCCCGCCTATGGGCTGTTGAATCACTGTTTTGTTATTCATATGCCACTCAGCCTGATTTCAACCTGGATTCTCAGCATCCATGGCCTGACACAGCTTGTCAGCCTACCTGAGTCCTGACCTCCAACGCTCTCATTATTTTTGGCCCCGACAGACATTCTTACACATCTTTTGAGTCCTCCTAACCAGGAGAACTTTGAGAAGGTGTGTTCCCTGCATGAGTTACCCTGAAGTGATGGGCACCACTCTGGGGAGGCACAACACACACAGCTTCCTTCTCTGCCATCCCTGGGCACCCATGAGGTGGTGGGGTACAGCTCAGGGTGGCCTTGCCTCCTTCTGGGTCGGCTGGGTGCCAGCTGCAGAAACAGCCCTCCTCTTTGTCCCATACCGTTGTTAAAGAAAGAGGACCAGAACACACCGAGGCGCAAAACGTGTATTTTATCCCAGTCAGAATAGAAGATGAAGGTGTGCTTATGGAGTTCTGCTGATGTTTATGTCCTAAATTGTGCATTCCTGTTCCATGGTTGTTGTTTTTTTTTCAGTCTTCCTTATATTGGAAAAAGAAAAAAAAAATCCCATTAGATATATACATCTCATAAATAAATATCTTAGCAAAGAAAGAGAGAGAGTGTTTTCACATTTCTGCCATTCCCAGAAACAGCTATGAAATGAAAGGGAAAAACACTGTGCTGGTCTATCAGCCATGATTTTTCAAGAGCAGACAATGATGCTCATTCTGAAATATATGTAGTTGAGAAAAAAACAATGCTGTCTGTATTAACATAGTTCTCCCTGAAAAGGGGAAAGGAGTAGAACTTGATCATTACTATTAATGGTAACAGCGATAATTCTGCCTAAAAATGGTTTAAGATTTGTTCATATAAGGCAAAAGAGTTGAGCCATGCCTCAGTGGTGCTGTGGCTTATTAGCAAATAGTTCTTTCTATGGTTTATTTTGTACCTCTGCATTTGTTGCTTTACTTTTATTGCAGGTGACCAGACCAAAATGTTTGGCAGCCCCATAATGCATATTTTTCTTTTTTCTTTTTTTTTTTTTTTTTCAGCAAGGAAAGTTAAGAATTCTTATTTTAAGTGGATTTGATGCTTGTTCTTATTGTGATTACTGTTTTCCTTTTAGTTCTGTCTATTTAAAAAAATCAGTTACTTACAGGTCCCTACATTTGACTTTTTCTACTCCAGCCTAAGGCTTGCCTAACCACTTTCCTAGATAACAAATAAAAGGAGATGAACATGGATTTTGTCTCTCTTTTTAATAGCTTTATTTTTTTTTTCAGTTATTAATATTTGTAATAGGAAATTGGTAAAGAGGATCTTTGTGACAGTTAGGGGAACATACAATGGATTTTAAGCCTGTCTTAAAGTGTGTGGGAACGAGGAGAGAGCAGGTTGAGTGAATCAGAGCTATTCCAGGTTAATGGAAAATGCTTAAGGGGGCAATGGCTAAATGGGAGGATAGAGGAGAGACCTCCATCAACCCAGGATGCTTAACAGGGACCACTGAATAAAAACTGTAATATCCTCTGTGGATTCAAAAGGTCTCTGGTCACCAGTATGCTTTCTTCCCCTTCTATTTTAAAATTTTTATTTTCTAATTTAAGTCCACTGTAATTCTAATTGCTGTTTTCTGCCAGCAGAGCAACAGGTGTTCAATCCTTTTATATTAATTCTTCGATTAGTTGCAAAATAAGGGGGATTGCTTATACTAAGCTGAACCAAATAGAAATGACTGATGCAGAAAATGTGGGAATGTTTCATCTGACCTTCAAATGCATGATAAAATTGTAATTCTATCAGGCATAGTTACAGGTTGCTATGTAAATTTCTATTGCAGCATCACTAGCTTTAAAAATATACATTTCTCTGTTCTTTCTTTCTTTCTTTCTTTCTTTATTTATTTATTTTTACCCTGTAACGTGCAATGTACTGTTTTGGTAAGAGTTATCAAGTTACAAGCAAAAATGAATGAGACTGAGCTAATTCTGAAGCGGATTAAGGTGGAGAATGAAAAATAAAGGGAGAAAAAAACTTCTATTAAGAACAGCTGGATGGAGTTAGGGCTTCTGTGATTTCATTTTAAAGCCATAAAACATATTGTCCCTTTTAAGCAAAGTCTGGCTTTTTTTTTGGTTGTTGTTTTGTTTGTTTGTTTACTTTTAAAATGTTGGTGGAATACTGTTCAGTTGTGTAGCATTGAGCATTATGTTGTGACTTTTGCAGCAAATAAATACGTTTTGTAACATGGTTTAAGATGAACGTCTTCCAAATCTAGAGTCTGTCTAGCAGTGTTTGTTCCTATAAGCAAGCCATACTAGTATGCCTTTACTTTGCTTCTTGGATGTAGGAGAAATACTTGATAGGATATCTGGGGACAAATCCTTAGGACCAAGCAGCCTGTTTTCCATTGTTTTTCTGGGGAGATACAGGTGTTTGGCACAAGTTTGGTCCTACAGAACAACTGCCTTCATTACTGCAGAGACACTGACCAGCCCAACACCCTTTTGTGGCCAGAATTTCCTTGGTAAACATTAAGCATGATCCAAGGCCTTAACCCTGGTTCCAAACTCAGAAACTTGCAACCTGGTGAAAACCTACTTTAATGCCAGATCCTGTTTGTCTTAAGAGCTAACTCACTCCAGAGAGATGGGGAGAGTTTGGATATCCATCTGCAGCCCAGAATGCCTCTGTCAAAAGAAAACATAATTAAAAGGACATTTCTGAGTTAATAACTGTGGGTCAGATGCAGTTACAGAATTTGGGTGTTTAGGGCCCAGCCTTTTTGAGCCCTTTCAGTGGAATAAAGCTGCCATTAATCTAGTTGACCAGAGTAGGAAAAGCAAGCTTTGGGCAATTTTATGTCATTGAAATAGCATAGAACTGTCAAAAACATATAAGTGAATATGGGTAAATATAGCTGACAGCGTGTTTTTAAGCTCTTAAAAATAATCCAATAGATTTATATTATGAAAGCTGAAAGTCATTATAAATTTTTGTTGTTGTTGTTTTCTTTTTTTCCTGTAGCTGATGCACTTCCTGTTTTTGTCATTCTACTTAAGCAGAAGAGAATGATGCATTTCACTTGGTCTCATGCTTCATCTAACTTCCTCATCTTCAAACAGGTTGCAGTTCTTTAGAGATTTTGGGGAAAAAATGTGGTAAAATATTAAAAAGCAATCCCAGAAAATGTTTTAATTTCAAATCTGTTCTTTAAAAAAAAAAAAAAAAAAGTAACCTCTAAAATTTGTTTATTGAAACTCTTCAACAGGAGACCTGTGATAGGTCACTTGACTGATAAAGTTGGAGTAGAAGTGCACTTGAAATTTTTTGAATTTTTTGGATGTGGTTTCATATGACATTCATTTATCTATTAAGAGCAGCTTCTGGTATTTTTAATAAAATTAAAATTAAATACGTCTGGCAAGCCCTGTTGCAATGTGAATATTGCTTTTATAGCATAGTTAAATACAAGATTGAAATGCTAATGCTTTTGCATTACATAGCACAGAAGAATTAAATGATTTCAGCCTTGTCTTTTCTCACATAGTAAAAATATTTACATCGGAGTGATCTTTTGGTAGAGTAATTTTGTACAGGGCTTCTGGATATTTCAGCTGTATTTTATTGCAAATGATATAATTTATATGGAAATTTCAGATAAATTCTTATTCTGTTTTGTTCCTTCCACCTTTTCTTTCCTGCTACTTCTGGGAGAAGTAAGAGCAAGGCTAATGTTGATGAAGTCATTTTAGGAATATTTACTAAGTCTGAATAAAACCTCAAAGATGATGTCTCTCTTTTCTAGTATGACATTGTCTTTTGTTTGGAACTGTGTCCAGTATCCTTATTTATTTTCTTGCAAATGTGATCGACAGCTTACTTGATCTTACAGAATAATAGCCATGGATCCCATTGCTCTCTCCTGCCTTTGTTGCACCTCCTTTTAAACAGAGAAATCTCACCCCTAAAATGCTGTGCTTTGAGGCTCTCTGACTGATGTAGTTCACTGGTTTGAGTAAGACTGATGCTGATATGCTCCAACCATTGCTCCAAGAGCCTTACCAAAAGGATACAGATAGAGCATAGCAGATTAATCCTTATTCTAAGAGTCTGAACAGCCTTTTTGTACTGCCTACTTTACTTTTGCGATTGGGCAAGAGGGGAGGCATTTTCATTTTTTAATATGCAGCTAACGTACTACACTATTGCCTTCATCTGAGAGTTATGAGTCTGCCCAACTAAAGCTTTATCTCCATGGTTGAGAGTGAATTATCTGGTTTTATCTGTGGTTTATCTAGGAAATGCAGGCTCCCTCATTTTTCTTTTTCTGTCTCCACATACTTGTGGTTTATACACTGCCGTTGTTTGTTTGGTTGATTTTTTATTTTTATTTATTTATATATGTATATATATTTGATTCTTAATTTCTTGACACTACAATGGCAATAACAAAGAATATACTAGCAACAAGGATGGTCAGAGAATAGTACCCTGACAGCCTTAGAGAAGAGCGGGATCAGTGTTTTTGCATGTTTATAGTTAGCAGACTGCAAAAGCTTTCTCAAACCAAATTCTCCACGAGGCCTTTCTGCTAATGCCCCTCTAACAGGGAAGGAGAATAAGTTGTTTGGTACTGCTACCTTTGTAGGTTTAGCTTGAGACCAATGGGTTTGACTTAGCTCAAGCTCTGTGTGAATGGAATATATTTCAAACTAAGTCCCTGGACGATAAATACACTATAAGGTTCACTTTTCCCTAGCATGCACCCAGTCTTGTGATAACTGCATTATCAAAACAGACTTACAGGCCTGGGAAAAGGTGACTGTCAGTCCCTGAAATGTTTTGTATGTATGCATATATATACATGTATGTATGTGTTTTATTCTGCATTGCACTACATTGATTAAAATAAATAAATAAATAACGCTTATTGGGGGGTACATCTTATGTATTTCAATGTTTGCTGAGACAAATTTGTTAACTTCCCAGAGGAGGATGAAATCATGAGATGGGAACTTTCCTAGGTCAGCTTCACCATCCCATGAAAGAACTTCCCCTTTAGACTAGGGACAGTATTCGGACTGCAGTAAATCACTGTAATAGTTGGTTTCCTGGAAGGTTGCACAGGAAAGGTGTTCAGTCTGGGTCTCGAAGTAGAGTGCCTGTGACTGGGAGAGTTGAACGTGGGAACAAAGGGAAGTTTTATGGCTTGAGCATGCCTCCAAGTATTCACATGTCCGGGGCTGAGAATTCATGACTACTATTCTCAATCACAGCTTTTCCCCCAAGTCTTCCACTATTGGGGGATATTTCTATCTCCAGCCTCTCTGCCTCTTCAGAAAGCACAAAAACAATGTATACAGCTGAAGGGGATTTATTCTGTAAATTCTTTGAACCCCTCAGATTCACCTGTGTTAGTTGAGTGTTTCATGCAGAGAGGAATGTCTGTGGTGTAGACTTTGTATTAAATTATGATTTATGCTATGTTGAAGTAGCCTGTGACTGATCTACTGAAAAGTGACTATTCACATCCTGTGCAGGGTGTGAAACACCCAAGGCAGTTTTGAGCACGTTGTACCAAGGCCACCACTCATAGTGGCAAAGCTGGTTTACACAGCAGCTAAGCCTCTGGACCCTTGTGTTTGAGGGCCTCTGCTGAAGCTGGTGTCACTGTGTGCAGGCATCTTTGTGGGCTTGGGTATGGGGAGCCAGTAGACCAATGCAGCTGTTCAGCTCCACAATTAGTAATGTGTTTTGCTTCTTTGTCCAAATGCTAATAATGTTTGATTTAGGCTAGATTTATTCAATGGAACATATCTGACAGTATCCACTTCCAATTTCTTCAGCCTTACTGCCCAAATATCCTTTTCCAGGTTGCGTATTGTAAAGAACTAAGCTCAGACCTCCTAAATTTACATATTGTCCTTGAGTCTCTTCACTGGCTTTATAGGAAGGTGGTGTCTGAAAATGCTCAGTAGTAATCAGCATATATTGATTATTGCTCATATAAACTTGGAGACCAGACTGCATGCCTGAGTCCATCTGAAGTAACACAGCTGGCAGTCTCGGTACAGCCACAGGGAGCTTTTGTTAAAAAATTATTTTTGTCTTTAGATAGCATTTACTCAGGATGTTGCTTATGAAGGACACAATTCCTGTGGTGATAAAGGGGTTTTTGAGAGGCATTATTATAAAATACTGTGGAGTATATCGTCCTGGTGAATTATTCAGCTTCTAATACAAGAAGAATGTATAGATATCTCTATTGTTACTTCCATTTTGAAGTAAAAAGGTACCTGAATGACCAAAAAGGTAAATTTTAGTGACAAATCCAAGAACTGAACTCATACTTTATGTAACATGCTGCTATCTTTTTCCCAAAATGACTTGGACATTTAGGAGCCTGCATACTGTTGATTTACAGCATGCAGGCAACTTACAAAAGAGAAACCTCAGGCACATAGGCATCTTTACAGCTTTTTGACCCTAAGCTTCTTAATGATGGACCCCATTGCAGGATGTTAAATACATAAACTTCTCAGTGCTGCCTCTTTGTCATGCTTCTGAACATGAGGTTCTTGTCTAAACATACAGTCCCCATATATTCTTTGCCACTTTTATGAGAAAATAGTGCCCTAATTTCATTCCTACTGCTGTTGTAAAACAAGATAATATGAGCAACATAGAGACATGTACAGCTTTGAAAAAATGGAGTGCTTCATAACACTTAGTGAAGTTAAAATTCTGTTAAAGCTTCATGCTCTGGCCAGCTTGAGGCCAACAGCATAAACAGAAAGCAGCTTGCACACCAGATGCACCTGTGGATGCTGCTGCCAGCCGTGCTGGTGCAGCCCCTTCTCTTACCCCTTCTTTAAGGAGCCCCTGATCTTCCCTGGGCCTCAGCAAGCTGCCCTGGGCATCCTGTGCTGTGGGCTGCAGTGGGAGACGGCTCTGTGCCTGCTCTCCTGCCGTAAAGGCACCTGCGGGCAGGGAGTGCTGGCTGGGCAGGCAGGCTCAGCCCTCGCACCATCCTGAGTGCTGCTGGCAGTCCCACCCTGCTGCTGGGGCAGGAGCAGCTCACATGGGCATGGGGATGGGCATGAGGATGGCCACAGGGCCGTCACTGCCCCACCAAGTGTGAGTATGGGCAGCCTGGTGCAGACAGGAGTGAAGCATGGCTACCGGACAGGTGGGGGGGTTGGGCTCTGGAAGTAAACATACAGCCTGTCTAATGAATGCATTCTTTATTAGCTGTGTGAGCTGCTGGAAATGCCAAAGTGGATCAATAAGGGCTGTGGTTCAAGGTTGCAGCATGGGGCTGCACAGCTCCCAGGTTGTGCCCACACCAAGGTGGGACCTGGTAGCCTGGAGCAGACAGCTGTGTGAAACTGCGGGTGGCGTAGGGCCATGTTAAGGATACCTTCTTATGCAGGAGAAGTGGCTGCTGTTTGTTATTGCGTAATTTGATTTGACTCTAATTTAATGGCAGTCCTTACTAGGCAACATGATTTGCAAGGCTGATTTGCAGTTTTATTGATCGGGTCTTTAATTTATTTGAACTTACACTCAGATGCTTCATCAGAGGTTTAATGTAAATCTGAGAAAACAGCATTGTAAGGGCTTTTTCTTGACAGAACTTGAACTCAGGTGCTTCAACAATAATTCAGTGAGGTTCAGTGTGAAAATATTTAAAGAAGGAAAATTCTTCCTTAAACTTTACTTTTTAAATAATGGATTGGCAATGTTTTTCCTTTTTTTGAGGATTTTTTTTTTTTTTCATAATCTTATTTTCAATATTTATTCAAAGCAAACTTAAAATGTCAGTTTTTGAATTTTGTAAAATAATGGGCTTTTAAAGGAGTCTGAGGGATCAACTTTGCAAAACTTTAATTGACAATAAGTAACTTGTCACTTTTGGAAATTTTCTATCCTTGTATTTATTAGTAAGAATTTACCATACACAGAACATATATTTCAGAGCTACCTACCACAGTCTCCTATTTATTTTCAAACTGTATGTTTTATTCAAAGAGCAGAGATTGCAAGACATGAAAATAGATTATCTGATTTTGAAATTTATCAGTTATTTTTTAAAGATAAGACTTCTTTTTGAATCTTTAGCAGTATGCATTTATAAATTTTAGAAATGAATGGTCCAAACAGGGAGGAGCTAACAACTGATTGATTAATGGTAATTTTTCATTACCTTTTCCAAAACTAAACCTTTGCACCTGAATTCATCAATGAAGAAAGGAGAAAGAGGCACAGAGTGTATCTGTATGGGAGGAAGGAAGGAGTGGGGAGGATGAATTATTATGTGATAAGCATGAGAGGATGTAAGAGGAGGAAGGAAATTGAGGAGGCATACGGAGTAAGAGAGGATAAAAGGAATGGGACTATAGCAACTGCATTTGTACTCGGGAAAGAGTCTCTGGACATGTAGATGTGAGAAAAGGACATGAAGATTTGCATTGTTTTACTTCATCCATCTTGATAAGTTTTTGCAACTCTTTTTTTCTTATTAAACCATATAAGTTATATCTCTAAACACAGAGATATACAGGCAAAAATTCATATTTGTAAATAAACAGAAGACCTCACAGCAATAAGTTTTTGTATTGCCTATTCAATTTTATTTATTTATTTTTATTAAAAAAAGAAGTCTAAATTAGAGGGGTGGTAAGTCTGAAGAGTAGTAATTGAGGGTAGCATACATTTCAGACATATTGAAACCATCTTAAAATGGTTTCACATTCTCAAGTATTAGGAACCCACAAATTTCAAAGCTGAGGATAAACTTAAAATCCAGTGTGAGGACATGCAGATAACCATAAGTCTGCCTAAATACTGACACAGTTAGATGATGTATCTAATGATGTTGATTAGTTCTGTCTTGTCTAAAACAACAAACACTAAATGATTATAGCACAGCCTATTACTATACAGTGTCAACATAGGGTAGAATTTAGCTCGTGTGGGTGCCTTCCTTTGCTCTGCTCAGTTTATTTATATAAATGAGAAATATAAAACACTCCAAAGCCTGATGCAAAAAAGACAAAGATAACCCCAGCTTTTATATGGACTGTAATTAATCAGCAGCCTGCTGCCACAGAACTTAATTTAGGGAAATTCCTAGTTAGAATCAAGAATGTTAAACATTCGTGTGAATAAGAACAGTATGTGCAGTGGCGCTAGAAGCAGCAATATTTCTGATTCAAACCATGCACTGAAAAGTTGTTGAGGTTACAGAACTTCTTTCCTTTTAAAATTAAGTGCTTTATGAGAGAATGAAGTTATTGACTGCTGATCACTTCCAGACATAGAACGGTGGTCTATCAGCCCATTCCAGAGTGCAACAGCAGTTCCACATGATGCATATTAATGGAATAGCTCATTAATTCCACAAATATCACTAAACTGGTCAAGTCATTATGAATTTCCATCACCTTAAAGAAAATTCAGCTGCTTCAGATTTTTCAGCTCTGTGAAAGTTGGTGGAGGTTATAGAATATGTTAAAACAGCAGCATCTACACTGAGAAATACGAAGATCTTATGCTGAGCTTTTTTTTTTGTTGTTGTTGTTGTTATTAAACCCTTTCTATTCAGCATCCAAATGGAGTTTGAAGATTTTTGTCCAGATTTTTATTTTGAGAAGAATGTGTTTATTTATGAGTTATCAAATAATGTTATTACAAATTGCTACATTCATTGTAAAAATTAGAGTTTGGGGCTGTAAGGCTGATTACATGTTAAATTAAATGGCTAAAGAACAAAACAGGCTCTTATTGTGGTAATAAAACAATGATTTCTTTGTCTTGATCTTCTTATAAGGTATCCTCAAAGACTTTGTTTTATACAAAGCTTTGTAACGTAAAGGCAAGTGATTCACATTCAAGGCAGCATTGAGAGGAAAAATAAAAATATTTTTAAACAATATTAGGTATTAAGAGACAACCATAATTTACCTGATACTAATTTCTCGTCAGAGAGAATTACAAATATTTTTCACTATTTTAAAAAAAATATATATTGCAAAATTATACTGAGTGCTCTGATCAGTCGGTTGTTTTTCTTCTTTCCATTTAATAGAAAGGAGAGAAATATACAATTTATAGCTGCTTTCTGTCAATATGTTTACTATACCATGGCTCTTAAACATAACTCCCCAGATGTCATAGAACCTTTAAAAGGCCTGATAGTAGAAATTCTCACTTAGTAAAAACTTACTTCAGATCTAGCATTAATAAAAACAGAATTTGTGCAAAAAGAAAAGTAAGTATTCATTAATATAAGTTTATATTTCACTTAATATACGTGAAAGTAGGAAATACTGAGAAGTCAAATTCTCTAAATTAATTAGACACATTAGTTTTATTAATGTCATTTTTTACTCACAGTATTACACAGTCAATAAAGGCAAACTCTTCAGACTTGACTTTGTATTTCAAACGTGAGGGCATCCAAATACTAGAAAAATACAAATCCTGTCTATAAGAAGAAATAAAGTTATTAAAAAATTAAATTATGCAAATAAAATTCTGGCACAGTCATCATTTGTCAGTGTCCATAGCATAGTGCTTAAAATACTGGACATGTAGCTATCTTTGTTAAATTCAATAGCATATGAAAATGTTTGTTCTTTTTTAAAATGCTGTGTGGCTTCAGATCTGCAGAGCACTTCAGCAGTTTTAAATCTGCTTTAAACTTTAAACCTGTTGATTGGAGCAAATGTGTGATTATATATACTTGACAAATGTTTTGGAACATTCCTTAATGAGATCATGCACATTCAATTTTCATTCTGTGGAATATAAGGGAGACAGACCATTATCTAATATCTGCATTTTTCTTCCACCTTTGTCTCTGTATATGTGATTTTTGTTCATCTTTAAGATCTGTTACAGAAATTAAAAAATCTGAATTTTTTAAGACATTTAACCCAAGGATGTTTTTTTTTTTGCATGTTGATTAAAAGGGTACAAATTCATGTAATTTATTTTGGAATATTAACTTTTCTAATGAATTTTAGGCTAGTTAAGAACAACAACAACGTGTCCTTGTTCCAGGGTGAAATTTTCTTGAGTGTAATTTCACCAGTTCATTACTTTTGTTGTGTAAAAGTTTCTTCATCTATAGTCAAAAAAGAGGAAGACAAATAAGCAATTTAGGAAATATGGTGAATTCTTGTCCCTTCTTAAACCATGAGAGCTTTTCTGTAAACTTGGACCTAGGAGTTCACCCAGCTGCAAAGAAATAGTTGCATGTAGCCAGACAATAGTTCTGTGCTACAGGGAAATAGTTGTGTGAAGACTAAAAGACAATTATAGAGGAGACATGAAGCTACAGAAAGTGTTTAGACAAGGTCTTAACTAGATCAAGTTTTTTAGGAGCAAGAGAATTGTGGTTTTTTGTTTGTTTTGTTTTGTTTTTTAGAAATTGCAAGCAGAAAGTTTGCTTTTTTGATATTTGACTTGACAATCATAAAAGGCTGTGTACTTAAATGTCTTAGCATCTTCTGAATTACATAATCCAATAAGTGTAAATTTGAGTGTTAATTTGAAACTGCACAACAGCAATGCAGTTAATCAATTAAAAAAAAAAAAAGAAATGTAAATAATTATCTTATAAAAATATAATATAAATCTGTTTCATAATTTTTCACTAAATAATGTTTGCAGGTGAACTCTTTAAGCTGTTATCTTTCTGTTAACTGTATCATTTGGGAAATAGAGCGTGTTTTCTAAAGATAAGTCAGCTTCATACATAGAAGTGCAATGGCATCCACTTAAAATTATTGTTGTAATCAGAATGTGGAAGAAAAGTAAAGCTATTAACTTCCAAGTTTACAATTCGCAACGTTATGAAAAAAATCACTGGACATTTCAGTGGATTAAGTGTGATGCACCTCTAAACATGATACATTCATGTATAAAGTTTTTCAAATACATACAACTAGCAATAGAAAATAGGTAGAAAAATACAGAAATACACAAACTTTCAAACTTCTGTCATTTTCCCTCCTAGTTTCATTGAAGCCTTTAAATGGACATATATACTCAGGAAAGCATTCAGATTTGTTACTCTGAAAGCAAAAGTCCTTGTGTCTTTTTTCTTTTAAATACCTCTATTTAACTCATTTCCATAAGCATTTCTAAACAGAAAATATGTACCTGGGAGTCTGACATCCTTTTGTGATGTGGCAAAAGCTCAGAACAATTAAGTGATTTGACCAAGCTCCTGCCAAAGGTCATTATCATCATCAAGATTAACAGACTAGCCTTCTTATTTGCCAAGACCAAGACTAGTCCAAAATATGCATATAAAAGTTCTTTCTAGGCCGTTTGTTAAAGGTTTGGCATCAATGGTCTAAATTAAAAAGTAGCATCTCACAGTTTGAAGGCCATGCATCACATATGAGTGTTTTCTTTATGAGTATTTTGTATTACTCTATTTTGTAATGTAATTATGCAGCTTGCTCCTCAGTTCTTGAAATTAATGCATGTCATATATTTAATAATAACATAAATTTAATAATACTATTTCATTGTCATAAATATTAAAAGCTACATAATATATGCACATATAAAGACTGCAGTAATGAAGGTGTTTTAAGTAAACAGCATTGATTGAAATTCAAGTACTAAGGCTCAATGGATCTTGAAAGTACAGCTGACTGTACAAATAGAACTAAAATTGGTTTTGTTGATCTTCAGTGTCTAAGATGACAGGAATATGGCATATGAACAGTGAAGGTGAACCAGTGATGGAAAATTCCAACTTCTTTTCTTTAAGTAATGAAAAGTTGACTTTTCATTAAGGAAGGTGAAGAAATGCTAATGCCTACAGCAAGTAACCTCACCTGTTCTTTATCCTCACCTGGCCCTTGGTCCTTTTCTATAGCAAAGAGCACCAGAGCTGTCAGGAATGTCCCTAGATTCCTCAAGTCCATCTGTATGAGAGCTCTCTTGCCACAGGACGCAAGAAAATGCCCACTAGGTCATTTTCCAGGCCAGTCCTGTGGATCGTGGGCACTCTGATCATGGCAGGACACAGTTGGAGGAACCCAATGCACTGTACTGTGGAGGTGCCAAGGAGGACCACTACCAGAGCTCATGGGCAGCTGAGCTCTCCTTGCTCAGCTAAATTAGGTGAAGAGATGCAGAGCAACCCAGGATAAAGAGGGCTCCAAATTGGCTTACATCCATTGCACTCCCACTTTCCACAAGCTGTGAATTGTATGTTCTACACCGTAGAAATGACAAATTGAAAGAGGGGTGTTCTCTTAACTCTAAAGAATGTGGTGCAAAGTGAGGTAATCACAAATTGCAATTTTCAGATATGAAATTCATGCAACTGTGAAATTCCACAACTGTGAGAATAAAGTTTAGCACATACATGTAAGTGGGAAGGGTTCATCTGGGAAATTTACAAGACTATAAAAAAGGAAAAGTTCCAAAGAGTTAAAATAAAAGTGTCTAGGTCTGAGGATTTTCATTCTCCTTGGAGTTCCTCAGTTGCTTTTCTTGTTGTATGTTAGTACTAATGTAATTTAAATGTCTCCATCTCTGTATTCTGAGAGGGAAAATACTGCTTAGTTCTTGCAATAAGCAAAATTATTATTGGAAAAATGTGATAAGGATGTGAGCATTTCTTATTTAGATTTTTTCCGTGCAGTGTTTTTTGTACTGAAGAACTGAATAGCAGCAAATACTGTGACCAATTTTTGGAAAACTGTTTCAGATTAGTCCAGTGAAGTATATTTCAGGAACATGGAAAGAAATAGAAAGAGACTAGGAATTAGAGGAAGTCATATTTAGACTAAGATGGTAAAATACTAATGTAAATATGGTAGTAACTAGGGCTATTTCTGCAAAGGAAATGAATTCCTCACTAAACCACAGGTTGGTTTTGTTTATTTGTTTGTTTGTTTAACCAAGATATTGCAAAAGAATTAAAAAGAGAATCAGCAAATGGACTATTTTCGGACTTCAAAAGCTTTCTCCACAGGAGCAGCTGTTAATGAAGCTAAGTAGTCACCCGGGATGAGAGAAATCCTTGTCATGGGATAAAAATGGTTAGATGAAAAAATCTAAAGTATAATATATAGTCAACCTCCTCTATAACAAGAAGATTACAGTGGCATGCTCCATTGCTCATTCCTAGGAGAGTTGCTACTTAAAAAGAGTATTAATGAATGGCAAAGAAAGTTAGGCAAAGAGGTGGAAACATCTGCAAATGGAACAATTAGCTATGTTACTCAAGTCCAAAACGCATTATGAGGGGAACTTCAAAAGAGAACCCCCAGAACTACAGCAATGGATGACACAATATCAAAAATTGTTCATTAGTGATGTAGGAAAGCATTGAAAGAGGTATTTTGAACTATTCATGAACTATATTGGGTTCTAAACACATTAAAAATACCAGGGAAAAAGATCAAATCATTGTAGACTGCTCAATAAAGCCTATGATCTGTTAAGACGGCAGCAGCCTATTCCCCTCCCCTTAAAAATTGTCCAGACAAAACAAACCCCACACCACAAAACAAGAAACAACTGCAACAAGATCCTATCTATGCGATATTGATCTACATACAGTACAGTTACAATGCAGCACCATCTCTTATTCTGACCTAGTTGGTGAAGAAATAAACAAAAGGAGAGAAGAAAACACTTTCCAAATATATTTGTTGTGCCTCTTTGCAAAGTACAACACTAAGTGAAGATTCAGTTAAAGAGAGGAGATGCAAATTTTAAGTTTGTGATAAGACTGCATTTTCTTCATTAAGTATCTAAATGGTTGTCACTGCAAGAAAGATCCAGTTCATAGGTGCTTTCGTTCAGCAGGGCAATTTAGCTGCATAAATCCAAACTGAAACCCATGTGCTTGTAGGGTCAACCACTATAGGGTGCTGAGTATCTCACAGAGATTCATCTGCTGAACCAGAAGTCCAGAAGGGGAAGGTATCAGTGAAGATGTTAGCTGAGTACTTCTGTCCTGCTGTCCTCTCCATGGGGCAAGATTTACCCTGTCTGCGCTGTTGTTGAAACAGCTGAGGGGTTTCTGTGGGTAGTCCTTGTTCTTTGCTTATATTATAATTATTACTTGGCACAGCTAAGGTTTACATAGTTACACCTGTAGTTAGCCAGACTGTTGCTTTTCTGCATCTGCCAGGCACATACTTCATGTGTCTCTCTAGAGTTTAAAGGTAAAGGTAATAGTAAATCACATATGGTGTAAGCAAATGAACTGTATGTCTGTGGAGGAAATGTACCAGTCTTTCTATAAACAGTCACACATTCACAGAAGTAATCTTTATACAGTATACTTGACCATGGAATACGTGAGAGGAGAATAAGGAAAATGTGAAATGAGCATCATTTTTAGCTGTATAAAAGAAACTGATTAAAATATATTTCTAGGAGAAAACTGCATTATGCAGTATCTCAAATAACTGTATGGATTTAGAGAAATCCATAAAAAGGTTTTCATTAAGATGGCCGTGATTCGGTCCCTCGTTGCAACTGTTGGTGCATAGATTTTAGTAGGGAAAGAAGGTAGGAGGTGTGACTTCCTCTTTTGTTAAATTAGGTTGAACTTGGTATAGGTAGAACATGGTCACATATATCTGGTTTTCAGCATAAATGAAAGATCCACATTTTGTCTAAACCTACATTGCAGTCTAATCTTTCACCAGACTGTTCTACATCACAAATACAGCAAAGAATATCAGAAAACCCCAAAACCAAAGAAATGAGTTGAAACCTAGTAATAGTTACTCTTGACTGAAAGGCAAGTCCGTGCACTCCTTGCCTTCTTTGCTTCTTTCTGGAAGTTGTGTCTTGCTTGACATACTTACACACTACCATTTTATCTCCTCTAAATTGCCTGTTTTCAAGATTAAAAGCATTTCATGGTTGTATTGTCAATAAATAGTCCTTTTAGTTGTAAAATGATATTTCTTGTTCTTTTCTGCATTTTAGAATATTATAATACCCTCATAAAACCTCTGTTCCCTGAACAGACAGGCCACAGAACTGTCACTGTGTTGTTGCTATTGCTATCTCCTTTCAAGCCCTATCAAGGCAGGCAAAAATTCATTTTCCATTGAATTGCTGCTGTGCTCTGAGGTCCTTCCTAGCTATGGATCCTTGCCATTAATGTGGTTCTCTGACATCCTTATTTTCATATAAAAGTATATATGAACTGGAGGTTAAAATGATCCATTAGGCTTGCTGAACCGAAATAAAGGTATTTAAAATTGTTTTATAACCATCTCTCCTCATCTCTCCTGATTCTCTTTCTTGTTTAGCATGATGATTAACCATTTTTTACTGTTTTTTTTTTTTTTTTTTTTTTTCCAGAAAATTTTCTCAAGATGTTTTTGAACAAATATTTAAGAAAAGTTCAATTATTGTTTATCTGTAGTTAGACATGTTCAGGTCATGTTTGTATACCCAAGCATGAAATAAAATAGTGCCCTGAGCTGTGATATTCAGGACCCCACAAATTAATTTATTTTGTGTTAATGCCTGATCATTGTTCAGTCCTCCCTGTTTTGTCTGTAAAGTACATACTTGTATTGTTCTTCAAGCTGGCACTGACACCACTTACTGTGCTTTTCCTGCCAATCTTCTTTGAGAGTTGCTAACAGCATGGTGGTGGTCATTTATGCTGTGATTGAGTGAAATTTATTTCAGTTCAGGCTGCTTATGTACATACTTAAATTCAAAAAGATATGAAAGCTCTGAAACGGTACGGCTCTGAAAGCCTCTTCAAAAAGTTGAATTTCATATATAATGTGTATATTCTCACTTAAATTTGTAATAGTTACAGTCATTTAAAATGTTATCAATTTCATTCTACTTGATTAATCTTCGGCAAAATAATGGACAATGTTTTTGTTTCCTCTGACAATCTTTATTCTACCTTTCTTTTTTTTTTTTTTTCCAACACAAAATTTAAACCATTACTCAGGACTATTTTAGAATAACAATGAGATTCATTAATCTTATGTTAAGATTTCCTTTCACTAACCTGTAGTGGCCCTCAGTAAAGTCACCACTGGTGTCATCCATGGATGTCTTGCTTGGTGTCATTTCAGGTACCACTATTTCTTATGGTAGATAAAGGGAAATATCATTGATGTTCAATTCCAGTTTGGGTAAATTCTGATTGTAGTCCTGAAACAGAGAAGTGGGCGAGTAAGCCTAAACAAATGACAAGACTGGGTTTGCACACACAAATTCTTCACTTGAAATCACTTCAGCTGATTTATTTTGAAGTGAAAGGATTGTCTGTGAAATAAATGTTACAGCTCTAGTAAGTCTATTTTATCCCTTTGGGAAATAAACTGAAATGTACATAGGTACTGTGGATTTTACTCCCACACCTGTTAACATCATATTTGAAATTCTTACAAATCAAAAGAAAAATCCTGTCTTCAGATTAGATAATAAGAAAATTATTTTCTTGCCTTTAATAAGCAGAATACAACGTGGAGAAACTTGGAGTGTGAGGATTCCAGAACACAACGTCCTGAACACAAGTAATCATACTAAGGCTCTAATGAATGAATGTGGAGTGCTGCTTGAGACGTTATGGTCTTTCCTTGCTTTTGTGTTTGGTTGCTTGGTTGCTGATGTTGTTTTTCCTCCAAAGGATGATGGTTTTAAAGGAATATGAACTACTGGATTTTTTCTTTTCCCAAAATGTATTCTGCTGGTAGAAAAAATGGTAAAATATGAGATTAATAATTATTAATAAAGTAATAAATAATAATAAATAATTTTGGAAGAGCCATAGCCATAGCCATACCATTTCATTCATTTACCCCCCACTGATATTCAGGGAATAGGTGAATAATTTAGAAATACTATGGAGAGTTCAAAAAATAGTGGGGGAAAGTGCATTTTGTTCTAATGTAGCTTACTGGGCATTTAGCAAGGACAGAATGCCTGGTATTTAAAATTGAAAGTTGCTGCTGTGAGATCACTAGCTAAACTAGTGACAGGAATACAGAAGACAGTTTTAAACAATTTTAAATATGTAAGAACTGGTAGAGGTAGAAGTGAAGTAGAGGTAGAAGAGAAGAGGAGAGGAGAGGAAGAAACAATACATGTCCTAAGGTATTGTTTACCTCACTCTTGCTGGTAGTCCTCACTGAATAATGAAAATGCATGTTGACTCATTGATGAATGTTAAGAATGAAACCAGTGTAATGGTGCTGTTTGGGAAGTTGAACTGCTTTAAATACTGTGCTTTAAAGTGCTTTTGAAAAATTTTAATATCATTAAGGCTCAGTACCCCTTTTGTATGGAAAAGGATCATGCGACACTACTCTGGCAGGTGGGTTATTTTGCAAAGCAAAATCACTTCCAAGTGAGATTGAACCATTTTGTAAGGTCTGGGGACTTTCACAGTTGGCTAGATCAGAATTTGTTTGCAACCCAGGAAGGCTTGAAGTTATCTAACTAAAATCCACTTGAAAATATGGTAATTTTTTTTTTTTTCAAATAAATATAATTAGGGTGTCTATACCCTGTACAGCATCTCTATAACAATAATAATAATCACAGAATCACAGAACTGTAGGGGTTGGAAGGGACCTTGAAAGATCGTTGGGTCCAACCCCCCTGCCAAAGCACGTTCCTTAGAGCAGGCTGCCCAGGTAGATGTCCAGATGGGCCTCGAATATCTCCAGAGGAGACTCCACAACCTCCCTGGGCAGCCTGTTCCAGTGCTCCATCACCCTCACTGTGAAGAAGTTCTTTCTCATGTTGGTGCAGAACTTCCTGTGCTCACAGTTGTGGCCATTACCCCTTGACCTGTCACCACAAACCACTTAAAAGAGGTTCGCTAAATCCCTCTGTCTCCCACAGCATAAAATAATAATAATAATAATAATAATAATAATAATAATAATAATAAAAGAACACTAGAGGAATCTCTTGTTTGCTGGTTTATATCTTTACAAAGAACTTTATCTAATGATCCAGTAATATATTAAAATATGGTAGTTTATTTGAGTAGCTTCCTGTGTGTTTTGTTAGGAGAATATTTCTCTGTTTACAATTGTCTGTAAAATACATGTATAATACCATGTAGGGCATAATAACTTTTACCTATGTTTTGTCAGACACATAGAGAAGGTATAATCAAAGTGGCTTCACAAATATAGTTGAAATACCCAAATGTGATATTAGAAGTTGAATTTTTCACATATCTCATATCTCATACATATCACATATGTAAAGTTCCAGGGATGGATACCAAAGGATCCTAGGATGGAGAGAGAAAGCAAAAGTAATTATCTAACAACACATTATTATTAGCTAGCTGCTACTGTTGGGTTTTATTGGTGTTGCTTCTGTCTTTTGGGATCCCTGCACTCCTCAGCAAACTTCAAGTGCTGATTGTTTGAAGTAGTTCACATATCGATAATGAGACATTCCTTGCAGCAAAGAACTTAAGTTCAAAGGCTGAGCTTTTACACTGTAGCTAGTACTACTGGTATTGAGCATAGTGTGGAATTTGACTTACAAAGTGGATTTGAAATCACTGTAATAATATCCATGGAAAACAGAGAGGAGTTGGGAAACAGAAAAGTGTTATTGAGTACAGAATAACAATTCATTATTCTGTTATTACCTGTCCTACCTACCCCCTGTCCTCCCTCAGTTCCTGTAAATAGGTTATTACAATTAATTTTTTCCACCTGGCAGCTTTCTTAGCAATATCCGAAGCAATTCTTTCCTTATAAACACCTCATGCTCTTTTGTTAATGGTATCATCTGTGCTTGTCTGGTCCATACTCTTTCTTTGGCATCCATCTGAATGCAGTGTTGGAGACAAGATGCTGACCAAGGAGGCCCTTGGATCTAACCCATTATGGACATTTGTTATGTCATATAAAAGGCTAAAAGTTTGCACTTCACCTGTTGCTGGTTATCCTGCTGGCATCTAACCTACTAGCATAGAAGTATGTTCTCTAAAGTGTAGTACAGCTTTCCCTTCTTTGCAGAGAAAACAGAAGTATTAAGAAGGATTTACTCGTTTTCCTTGGGTGCTGTCCTAAGCTACAATTTTGTACTCAGGGAGGGCAAGGTCAAGGCTCATACAGCAGGATTTCAGCTATTAGTTAGAGTGAAGATTGTATCTTCTACTGTCTTTGAGCCTCTGATTACTCAGAGGAAACTGTGCCTTTCAAGGTGTCATTGCAGCCTTATAATCAAAAATGTCTTTATTCAAGGCAATGGTAGGACTTGATGATGTTAGAGATCTTTTTCAACCTACATTATACTATGATTCTATGATTCTCTGATGCTTCTCTGATGGTATGACCTTGGGTATTCTCCTCAGGTCAATACCCAAGGTCATACCCTCAAGTTACCCCATACCCCAATACCCTCAAGGATGTGCAAACAAAGTACTTTAAGTTAATATTTTATGTCAAACTTACATTACTAAAAAGGAAGTTATGCTTTGGGAGCTATTTCAAAAGTAAATTAGTGTGGACTTGGAAAGTTTGTTTCAAAATGTAGTTGTTTTTTGTTTGTTTGTTTTAGTTGTGCAATAATTATTTTTCTGCATTGATACATTGTCAGTATCTTTCAGCCAGCTGGTGGGTTCCAAGGCAGAGTCTGTCATACATGTATGCATGCATCGCATAAGTTTCTGATACACTTGCAGATACTGTGATCCCTAGAGAGACATGGTCCTTTTTGGGCTGAAATTCTCAAACATTGTGGTGAGATGTTCTGCTTAGGAATTCAGCACACAACATAGACCTAGCAGTGGATCGTGCCATTCCACTTTTTTTTTTTTTTTTTTCATAAGTAATAGATGTGATATGTTTCACAATGATATGTTTCATCTTATGTTGTTGCTCTCAGATTGCACGTGTGAGAACACAGCATCTCAAAAATGATTTACAAACACGGATGCAGTGTCTGATGGCACTTTATTTGTGAAGGAAGAGGCATATGTTTGCCTTGTGGTGCGTGCCTGTACATCAAAATGCAATGAAAAGTGTACTCACTACATCACTGATATGCAATGAAAGTGTACTCACTACATCACTGATAGACACGTTACTTACCAAATTAGAAATAAAAATAAAAATGCTGTATTCTGTATGGAGATAACACAATTTATTGGTTCTCTCTGTATGGTTTAAAGTAATATAGTATATTACAGTGGACATCATGAAAATCCTAAATCAGTCTATTTTACCTTTGTAAATAATTGACTGAGAACACAGTTCTATATTGGATAAATTGAATGAGATACATGCAAGTACTGTACAAATAACTACACATATATTGTACCTATCATCTCTTTTTGGCAAAGTTCAAATAAACTTATTGATAGTGTCTGAAAATCAGAGATCTAATACTGGTTTTAATTCCATGGTCACAACTATCCATAGCTCTGCTATAATTTTCATTTCAGGTGTATTGGAATCTCTGAGATTCTCCTTTGTGTGTTGCATAATTACTGTTAATACCCGATTTCACATTTACTTGTAGCCTTGGTATACTTACTGGACTGTTGCTAATACCTCATTTACTGTTCTGACCACCTTGAACAGCCCTCTACATGATTCTTTCAGGAGTGTCTAGTGTTTTCTCCTCTGGCTGTATCTTCTAATTTCTCTCTGTCTTCAATTAGTTTCATGTCTTTGCTTGTGACAGTATTTTTAATTCCATATTGCAGAGTTCAGCATAGGTGTGCAGTAAGGCTAGGGCACAGACAGAAAATGGGGACTCTCAGAGTCCTAATGACTTTGAGAGGCCACCGTTCCCACAGCTCCTGGCTCCAACCTGAAACAGGGCTACTTTAAATCCTGCATAAATTCAGGCTGCCACTGAAAGGAGAGTTCCATCCTCTTGCCAGTGGCACACATTTCCACCTGGCCTTTTGAGCTGTCACTTAGCTTATGTAGCTTATGTGGCTGTTTAATGAGCCAGATCAAGGACTGATCCAGATGCAATCTAATCTTTCATTTCTTCTGTTTACTATTTGGGTCAGCTCCCTAGTCTGCTTTACGATGCAGCTGTAAGATGCAAGTGTCAGCACAAGCAAGGTGGAGGAATAAATGGACGAGGTCAGGTGGGAGGGCAGAGAGGGCCACCTCTTCTGGCAGATGTCCTGATTTATGCTATGGATAACATGTCCTTGGTTCCAAACCTGTGGAGAGACGGCAAATGGGAATGGCTGCCTTGCAGGGGGCAGGAGTCTGCCAAAAAGGTGATTGGCAACATCACTCACTGTTAAATGGCAGCAGCTCCTGGCTCCCTGTTCAGTTTCTATTGACAAGCTCTATCTTTAATGTGGGAGAGGTATGTGAAGTCTGGCACCCCAGCCTCAGAAAGTTGCTCACCCCTGCTGCAGAGCATTCAGTAGAACAGGTTACATAAAGGACTGCGGGCAATGTAAACTGGCATCATTAAGTGCCTTGTAGAGGATAAGCATAATTACCCAAGCCCCCAGGTAGAGGCACCCATAACATTTGCCAAACAAAAAATCAGATAATTGGAAGATCTGGCTTAGCACATTCTGAAATTTGCATGTCAGATATAAAAATCTCTGATTCAGTTTTTCTAGCTTGGTGAGTTAGATTTTCAGTTGGGAGCTTCATTCAGCAGGGCTTAGGTTTTAAACCAAAAATATAAAACCCACTAAAGTCTTTGCCTCAGGGTCTGCCATGGGAGTAACATTCCTGGGTAAATGAGAATACCATCTGTACTGTCAACTGTGATGCAAAAGAGTTGTATGAGGTTCTCTAAGCAGCTCAAGTCACCTAACTAAAACAGCCAGTGCCTCTGTGCAGGTTCCTTTACTTTTCCTAGACCATGCCAGGCCTCTGAAGGGTGCATGTGATTGTGATTCAAAGTTACCCTGATCTAACTTACCTGACATCCTCAGCAGGCATGCAGATAGTGTTACACGAGGGGCCATAGGTGGTGTCTGAATTGGATGATAAGTCCTAATTTATTCATTAAAAATAGAGGCAAATAGCTTTGACAATATGAAATCTGAACTAGAGAGGACAGCTGATAGTGAAACAAAAGAACTGTGGTAAATGGATGACAAATAAAGTTTGTGCTGTTTAGTTGTGTGGTTGATTTTGGCAAAGACGATAATAGGAGGTGTTGCAGAAGCTCAACCACTGGTCAGTTGCAGCTTACGTTCTGTCAAATTTAACTCACTTTTGTGATATTTATATTAATTATAGGCAAAAACTAAACCATAATTAAGAATAAATACACATCAGAGACTGAAGGGAGAGAGCTTTCCAGAAACACTGTAATTAAGTGCAAACTAAATACTTTTAATTGTAGAATGTTTACGTGAATCTATATATGTTAGTGTATAGAAATGCACATCTAAATTCCCTGAAGTTTGCCCTGGAGTGATGTAGCAATTATCTGTGTATGATTTGTGCATGTTAATTTTTGAAGATAATTTATCTGATTAATTTGACTGTTACAGACATATTTTCATTTTTATTTATTTATTTTTGTTTTGTTTTGTTTTGCTTTTCTTCTTTAATACTTTCATAACAGAACACAGATAGCATATGTAACAGTGTATTCCTATAATTATAAGTGAGAGGGGGAGCTCAGACAAGAGCAGACAACAAGTAGCATGAGCTGAAGGTGAGGTAGCTGCTCATTTGAACTGCAAGGAGGAGGTGGTGGGGAATAATGTGAAACCAGTGCAGAGATGTGGCCAGAATGGCAACCAGAGAAGATACTTTTATCAGCATTGTTTCAAACCAACTCGGACAGTAAGTATTAAAGAAGGAAAAGAAGCAGTTAAAGTAGTGAACCCTGGCTGAATTTTGAAATACCTCTTAATCATGTTTAGTAAATGAACTGCATCTTTAACAAAGCAATCAAGGCATGTTCTGGATGTGTCTTGCCCACTTGCTTGAGTCCATGTCCGTTGACACTTTTTAGTTTGTTTTGTAACGGGGAGTGCATGTCTATGAATTGCAAACAAAACCTAGTGCAAGTACTTTTGATGTTTTTAAGTATTTTTGTTAGTGAGGCCAGTGCTAGGCATGAAAAGTCTCTTTTGGAAATATATTTGAGTGTCTGTTCTTTGTCTGAAAAATTATAAAAAATACAGATTATACGAGCCTTCAATATCATTGTTATTTACCTCTGCAAGATTCAGCTGGTTTGCTGTGTGATTGCTTTTCCAAAGGAAATGATGCATTGTAATCAATTTACTGTATGCAGTATTAAATGTCAGGGACATTTTTGTTACTTAACTAGCAGACTCATGCAGAAAGGGATGATGCAGGCTTTTTGAAGTAAGGCTATTTTAAGGATTAACTTCTGAGACATTTCAGGTTCAGCATGTCTAGGCACGGTATATGCTTTCTTATTGTTTTCTTTTTGATTTTAAAGCTAAAATGCATGAATTGAGATATATTTTTGATATTTTATTTCATTCCATCACTAATTTACTGACAATTCTTTTAAATGTGATAAATACGCAAGCTATAGCTGTGATCACTTTTGAGTATTGACACTGTTTGAAAGTTCTTGGGGAACAGTAAACGTTTCTTTATTACAAAAATACGTATTTGAGTGTATAATTCAATTAAAATGTCATAATCATAAAATGTTTAAAGAAGCAAACTGTTTTTTTTTTTCTTCCCACTAATTTGAGAAAAATAACTCTTTAAATGGAACTCCATGTAGCTTTTGTAGATACTTAGGCCTCTCTTCACTGTTGGTTGAGTTTATTTAAAGAGCTTTTCTAGTCACCTTTGAACCCAAATGATTTCTCCAGATGTACAGAAGTGAACAATGTAAAAATCTTGCTGCTTCAGCAGAACAGGATCCAGCTGGCAGGGAACTGGATCTGCAAGTCATTGGTTACAGCTGTGTTTCGATTTATGTGATGGTTGAAAAAATAAATTACTGGATTAAATGGCTAGAAAGAGGACTCTTTGTTTAGCCCTTGTGTGGGGACTGAAAGTGTTTATGGTGCTGTTTTCTACAGAGCCTTTGCGAAGTAAGCTGGACAAATAGACTTATTCAAAACTTCTCTGAAATGTTGCGCATTCAGCTTTATTTCTTTGCAGAAGAGACTGTATGTTTTTGTGTAATGCTGTCAGCCAGCAACCGTTTTTAAGGTCTCCTGGCCTTTGAAAGTGGCGGTAGCATTTCAGCAATGTCTTTTAGGCATTGCAGTTTATCACTGGAAGGCAGTTTCCTTTAGTTAAAGGTTTTTAAATGCATCTCTTGGCATGCACACAAATACATGTAGGGACTCTGTCAAACTCATAACTTTTTAATAGGTTTAATATTTCAGCTTTGTATACTACTTACCTTTTGCTCTACATAATAATGTGATGTAACTGTAAATCTGGTGCACAATAATTTTCAGAGTAGGCACAATGAAATCAAAAACTAATGCCAAGTGTTTGGATTATCGTATATCTTATTTTAATGTTACAGCAATGTAGGTGAATAATTTCTTCAAGATGGTGATTATGTCTTATTACATGATATCCTGATTCTGCAAAGATTTACATGCTTAATTTTATTGAAGAGTTCTACTGCCTTTGCTAAGGCTGTATTGTGCATAGAGCCTATCACAGCTTTGTAAGTGATTTTGCTAAGAAGCATGCTAATTTTTTTTCATGTTCTTCTAAGGGCATGTCTCGGTGAGGTCCTGCGAGCTGCCTTTTCCTTCTGAAGGTAGTTGAGTTGAAGGAGTTCAGATGTAAATTCTAGCTGTGAAGTCCTGACTCCACTGAAGTCACTGGGCATTTTGCCACGGGCTTCTCTAAGTTTCAGCTCTAGAACTGGATTTTAATGCTTTTGCTTATAATAAATATCACAAGACTCATGAGCAATTTCTCTTAAGTAGTGCAACTGTTTGTGAGGTGAGAGGCTACCAAATGTGAATAAAAGGTTTGATATTGGACCAGTTTTAAAGGCTGCTTGGAGATGCTATGGAAAGATAAATAGTAGCATATAACTTTCAGTCATGACAGACAGTGAACATATAGTGCGTTTTTTAAAGCTTTATCTGGATTTCAGCATAGTAGATTGCAAAGCCAGGAGCTTTTCAGCACTTATATCTGTTTATTCAGCAATATTTCCTAGCAATTATTTTAGGCTGACCATTTAGTTTCATTTTACAGTCATAAAGCAGTCGGTAGCTGTAGCTGGGTATTAAAACATTTCTAAACCAGAGTATAAACATGGAGAATTCTGGTTGCGATTAGATCATAATTGTTGTTCTATTGAGATCTAATTACTTTTCTGAAAACATTTTGCACAAATCATTTTCAAAGGATTGCCTTTATAAAACCCTACAAAACGCTGACCAAGAAGAGCTAAATACCAGAACAGGAGTTCTTTTCCAAGTCAAAAATGAAATCAAACAAGTTGGCCATGTTCCATCATAAACCACCCTCAGAAATACCAGAGAGAGAGAGACTTAAAATATTTCTAATAGAATATTTCCCCTCCCCCTTTTTTTATTGTCCCCGAGCAGCATTATTACATTAAGAAGCATGCGACAGAAAGTCGTGGTGATGCAGAATAAATAACCATAATGTATCAAAAGCAGACAAAGGTGTGATTGATCTGTCTGGAATTGGCAGACTCTTTCGCTGTGTCAGGCTGTTTCTTTGATCAATGAAGGTATAGCCTCTGACCCTTAAAAAAAATCAATGAGATTGATTGAAAGAAGAGAGGGAACTATGAGAATGCAGGATAGCTTTAACCTTCACTGTCTAGAAAATTTAAAATATTCTGGTTTTGCAGGCATTGAACCTGCTGTTTTGTTTTCTGATTAAAAAGGTTTGCTTTTCCTCAGCCTTCTTTTGAAGCCTCGTAAAACAAGCCTCTATAAATGGTATGTTGTAAATGGTATGTTTGTTGGAAATTTTTCTCTTCAAATCACGTTGTTAACAAAATACGAGAGTTTTTATCTATAAAACAAAATTCTACCTTTAATTAATAGATTACCTTTAATTTTCTTTCATAAATCTGATTCTTATTCAACATGGAGGAATCCAAGAATCAGTGCTCAGGAAAATAGTTCAGATAATTTCAGTGATGCTATCCATTTGTATAAAGATACTTGAATTGCCCTATTTGCAGGATCAGGCCCACTGCTGATTGCAACAATAGTACGAAATGTCAGCAGGGAGGAAAGGGTGGGGGTGGGGGTGGAAGGGAGGCTTCAGGGAATAAACAATATATTTTGATGATCTTGTTCCATGTAATCTTGAATTTTGATTGATTATATATGTATTTATACATACATACCTAATTATTAAGGAAATAGTAAAGATGTCATATTGAAAAATTTATGAAGTGAGAGTTTTATAATAGTGCTCAGGACTTTATGTCTTTTTTAGTGAAGAGACTGAAAATGCAAACTTGACTGTTAAGTCAAAAACAGTTTTATGAACAGTTGTTGTTTCATTTTAGTACCGGGCCCTTTCTTCACCTTCTGCTAATGCTATATTAAGCAGTAACATAAAGCAATTAATGAAGTAAGGCTAAAAAGTGTTCATAAATAGAAAAGATCATTATTTCATGCTTTTTTTTTTTTTTTTTAAGCTAAAAATAAAAAGAATAAATATCATAGCGGTTAGTTTTCACAAATAATTACTTTTTTAACTAAAAATGTCAGTAAAGTCAAAGTCTATTGAATAGTATTCATATACTTTCAAAGTAATTCAGACTGCAATAATTTGTGCTGTCATATGTCTGTGTTTTAATTAAGTGCAGGTAAACTGACAAGTCAGCAAGGAGACTATAACAGTGGTCCCTGATAGGAAGAAGCTTACACAAGGAGAGATGGATATTGCTCTTTTTCTGGATTTTTGTTTGTATGATTTCCTTTCTGTAATAGAAAGAATGGTGTAGAATACACGTATTTTTAATTCTGCATGATCAGGTAGGAATTTCAGCCAATTAACAAAAAGCACTGTCATTAACAATAACACAAAATCCAGGTGTAATGTTTCTAAGCAAGAAATTTAAAAGAGGGTAGATTTTTGTGATAGATCAGGTACTAGATAGATTGGGATTTTTCTAAAGTCCTCATCCCTTTGCTGTTCATTGGTAAGGTGAGGAGGTATTGACAATCATACAACAGTGGCATATGCATAGCTGCCAGTCAGTCTAACAGCCTCATTCTTTTTCAGTTACTTAAATGCTACAGTAAAGGAAGCTAAATTGTTTATTTAATGAATATCCATTTCACATAAGCCGTGATGAAGGAACTTCTGCTCTTAGAAAAAGAAGAGGGATGAGGGTATTACCTCCCACTGTAGCACATTGAAAATGTGAAGATGAGAACTGCAAAATCAAAATAATGTTACATTTCTCCCTTCACCTGAGGCACAGTCTGATTCTGCTCCAGTAGTGTCTAGTTCTTGTCTCCCCATTCTCTAAATGTTATTTTTTTGTTATTTCAGACAATCTTTAGTTTTTGCAAAAAGTATGTATTATTATTGCAAATCACCTTACTCTTGCTGTCTGAGAAACAAAAGGCTCATGCTGTATTTGAATGGGTTTTGGCATCTAAAATCCATGTCCAGCCTCACCACTCCTCCTTGTCTGTCCATAAGTAATAATACTGGAAACACTTTTTTTTTTTTTTTTTTTTTTTTTTTTTTTTTTTTTTTGGGGGGGTGGTGGTGGTGGTGAAGGGATAGCAGGGGGTGGTCAGCAATGGCTGCTACTCCCATTCTGTTCTGTTCTTCATGTACACAAGCCGCATCTTAACAGTGTGGATGTGAATGCTGTCCCCTTGTGGATGATACTTAAAGTCTTAACTGCTGCCTGCAAAACTGAGCAGTACCCTTCAGCTAGTTCAATGTGCCGTCTGGTGCTTCTCATCCATTCAGCATTACTAAAAGACAGTATTAAGGTTCTTTTTGTATCTCATCCCTCTGTCAGCTAAACCTTTCCCAGAAAAGATGTGAAGCTGAGATCATTTTTTTCCATCTGCGAGGGGTCAGTTCCTGGAACAAAGCAGTTCCCGACTGAGGTATAAGCCTGATAGAAAGCGCCTATGCTAGCAGCTGAATCATTTTTGAGCCCAATTTTTTATATTTCCACTAATGAAAACATCTGGATCGTGAAATGCAGCAATCGATCTCTGATGCTAACCCTCCCGGGACGGCACACGGCCCTGCCCTGGCAGGTGCCATTCCCCCAGACACCTCCCTTGGCTTAGGACTCTGTGGCCAAGTGCCTCATGCTGCCTCTATACCCACTAGCTTCCAGGAGCACAAATGCCTCCCCGAAATACCACTGCTGTGGCACAGGTTGTGAACCTGGCGTTCACAGCACCGCATGGGCTGGGGCTGTGTACTCACTCTCCCCAGCTGAAAAGCAGATCCGTGGTTAAAAAAGGTGTGGTTGAGCTTGGAAACAGAGGCATTGCGCACAGACAGTGATGTAACTGTGAATGTAATGGGGCTCCTTTCACTATTATTATTTGAGTCTATCGGCAGAATAAATCTAATTTGAGAAACCAAAATTCTGCATACCTGCTAACTATCTAGCAACACTTCTTTCCTCCTGAGAAACTGAAAGAGGGATATGTGACAATTGCTAAGGCATTTTTATGAAAAGCTTTTCTCTTTTCAGGACTCGCACAAGAATAAAAAAAATGTTAAATTGATGAAATTTAATCTTTGTATAGCAAGTAGCAATTACAGGCAATATTTTAAAGTGGCTCTGCTCATGTTCAAAGCTGATGGCTCTTTTCTCCTTACATTGTGTGGGGATTTACTACACCGTGGATGCACAAGGTGACTGGTTGGGCGATTCCATGAAATTCGAACATGCATACAAAAATGTCCTTACAACTTTTTCACACTTGCCCTCAAACTGAAAATGGACTTTCCTAGTGGTTGATTAACCAGAAACAAGTTGTTCCTCACTAGGTTGAGTAGAGAAGAGCTGTGTGGTGTTGGATTAGTGGAAGGAGAGTGAACGGCTTCAGTTTAATTCAACTAGTCTTCTATTTGTAATCTCCAAGGAAACAGCTGAGTTGAATGTTAATTAAACAGCAGTCTTTGATCCACCCAGCCACTCCCGGAGGCATAATAATAATATATAAGTGCACACACAGCAAATATATAATAGGTGCATTTAAAGGAGTGCATCTAACCTTGCCATATTCACACTTGAAACATTTCCTGCTGACCCGTTCTTACGTCTTTTAAACAAGGAAAGGGAAAATGGGGAAAAAGGCTAAGCTAAACTTGGGTTATCTGAAAGGCAGGACAGCAGAGCAAGTATGAGCTCCCATTTTGAGGATGTAGAAGGGTTAATGATTAGAAGAGTGGAATCAGGAAAGACCTTAAGCCCAGATCTGTGACAGTGGTAATTGAGCTGATTGATTACGACATCTCGTTTCAGACGACTATTGATTTAATCTAGTCTGCAGTCCCATCGGCCCCAGAGGTGCTCCCAAGTGAGGCTCAGCACTTGAACCTGGGTACTCTTCCCTACTCACCATGTGGATATAAATTTCCAGAATCTGCAGCCATTTATAATTTTCACTCATCTTCATGCTTTTATTCAAACGCTTCTAATTCTGGCAGGCTAGTGTTTTTAACCATTGAGGGGGCAGATGCAGGGAAAATGAGACAGCACAGATTGAAGAGGTGTTCTTTTTTGTAAAAAAAAAAAAAAAAAAAAAAAAAAAAGGCAAGACGGAGAGCTGGGGCTATGTGGCTAGTATTTGCATCTGTTGTTTCTGATTCGCAGAGCTAGCAAAGGCTGCTTTTGGAGGCAGTCCACAAGGCTGGGCTATCAGTAGACAGTTTGCTGTACGTGCACGTTCAATTATTAAAATAGTAGACTTTTTTTTTTCTGTCTGATAGCCATAGCGAGGTCATGACATTAATTTATCCAGGGTATTGTGGGTAACTATACAGAAAAAAAGCATAAAGGGCACAGATGCTGGAGCAGCAAAAAATGGATGGGTCTGAGCAAAAGGAGATTAAGAGGCGATGACCAATCTAATGTACGTATAGCAGTAAGAAGCCGGCATCCGTCACAGACTATTGATGGCAATAAGTATTTTAAGCCATGCTGTGCATGTGTTAATTTTTTTTATACCTCAGTAAATGCTAAGCTGAATGCTGTAATCCTGTATTTTTTCAGTTTCCCAAATCTGATTTCAGTCTTGCTTTTGTTGTCTCATGCTTGGCTCTCTCCTCTCGCTCTCAGTCTCTGCCTGTGGGTGTGTGTCTGTCTCCGTCTTTGCCGTTCCCTGAGATCACAAACTTAACTGTTTCCTAATTGTCTACTTTCTCCCGTCCTTTATCGGAGGCATTAATTACTGCTACAACAACTGGTCATAAGCCTATACGAACTGAGGGCTCGGGGCAGGCACCCAGGCACCGTGGCTTACTTTCTTCCCTCCGGGCTCGTGCGATTTTTTCCAAGGACCTCACCCACGAGCGGGTGCCCTTGGCGTAGGCTGCCAAATGGCCGCCTTGGCGGGGCTGCGGTGTGGTGCTGCGTCCTGGGGCCTGTCTGCCCGGCCGGGGCGAGTGTCCCCACCATGGCCGGCAGCCTGGGGAATTGGCTGGAGAGCAGCACTGTATCACCTGCCCCCCTTTGGCAAATAATTTTTGTACTGCGAATCGCACCAGTGCTGTGGTGTTGTCTGGGAAAATAATGCACAAATTCTGCTCGCGTAAAACGGGAAAGGTGGAAAGATTGTCAGCACCATAAGTCATTAAAGTACCTGGTCTTAAGAACAAAGAAAGGAGGTAAAAATGCACACAGTAAGCGTGCTCTGTAGGTTTTCATAGCCTGTCATACAACCTGTGCCTGTTTCAGTTAGCAACCTCTGTGCTTTGTTTTGCATTGTATGATTTATATATACCTCTCAAGTTTGTGTGTATGTATTTGATGTACATGTGTATGCACAGACTGCTCTACACCACAGAGTAAATAAATTACATATACATATACCAGTGTAGCACAAATGTGCATTTTCAGTATTTCTTACCGTAGTGTGTGTGCACTGCTATTGTTCTCTCACAGTGCTCCCTTGGACTCAAACAGCTTTTTTTTTTTTTTTTTTTTTCTCCCAATTAAAAAGTCTAAAATAAAAAAAAAAAAAATCCTTAGTCCAGTTAAATACCGACTGAAGTCCAGGAACTTATGATTTCAGCACAGTGAATGGTGATTCAGCCCCTGGCAGTGTTTTGGCTATGAGACAATTCTTTCTTATAAAGAGCACAATGAGGGTGGGGGGAAGACAGCATTAATTTTGAGGAAGATTAATATTAGTCTTTTTAATGATCATGATTTTCAGAATAAAAGAACCCTTATAGCTATTGAGAGCTGTTGTGTTCTTCCCATTAGTATTTATGCAAGCAAAGGAAAAAATGAAGAAGGCGTAGAATAAACTCCTAAGTCTGTTCAAGAATTACTGGCATTATTTCTCTCTACATCACGTGTGAGCCTGGGTTGCCTGCTATTCCTGAGGCAGAGGATCGAGGATGAAAGTCTGTGTGTCAGAGCCTGTTTTCACAACTGCATTTGGAGATCTGTCTTATTGATTAGGAAAAAAAGGGGGTGGGAATAGGAGTGTGAGGTGAGGGGAGGACCGACTGACTACTGGCTTATTGCAGCTCAAGACATTTTCTTCCGGAAAGATGTCAAACAACTGAGACACAGCAACAGAGGAAGTAGAAAGGTGGAAAAATAAGAAGAGGGACCCTTTGGAAGAAATGAAGGCATTCCTTATGAGAGCCTTGAGGCTTTTTTTTTTTTTCTTCTAACATCTGACCCACAAGGGCTAGAGTGACAGCGTCATGCAAATGCTGCAGTCCAGCAGGTCTGAGAGAGGGTGGATGCTAGAGAGTGAGTTAATGTTAATGATGAGTGCAGTGAAAATACCAGCCGATACCACCCCCTCCACACACAACCGCTCTGAGTCAGCATCCGCTGCTTTGCCTTGCCTTTTTGTGCGTGCGCGCGTGTGTGTGTGTGCATGTGCGCGCGCATGTGTATGTGTGTGTGTGCGTGTGTTGGTGACCGTGTGTGTGCATGGGAGGTAAAGCCAGTCAGTCAGTGAGAAGCAAAGGTACGTTTGAGAGCAACTAAAATCTGACTGATTTCCATCTTCAGAGCATCAGATGTATTCCCTAAAGAGGATGGGTCTATGCGATGGGGGTGGTATAATTATGTTAATGTCATATTTATAGAGGGGAGAGATTTTTCATTCTAATTATTGATTTGAAAGCTGTGGTCAAAATTGTTTGTTAAATCATGATCAGCTTGAAAGAAAGAAATGGAATGAAATTTAGGGACTGCTATACATATATATATATATTCTCATATATATATTTTGTTTCGTTTAACTGTTTTGTGTCTGATGCATAAGTGATTGAATAGTGCACAGTGACAAAGGAACGGCTCTTATGTAATGTTACATTCTATCATCTACTGAAATATTTTAAATAAGTCAAAATGTTCTGAAATTTGAAGTAGCGTTCTGGAGGGGAGGGTGAAGGACAGGGGTGGGGGTGGGGGGCACTGGCAAATCTTTTCTTCAGCAGCGCTCTCTGTGCAGCTTTCTTGTAAATGGATGATTCACCTGTTCGACCAGCAGAGATTCTAATTCTTCCCCCCCCCCCTTCTTCTCTTTTTTCCTTTTTAAAGCTGAACGGCTTCCCGAAGAGCACTGAGTTTTCTATACCAGATTCTGCTCCAGTGGCTAGGACCTTTATGGCTGCTGTCTCTTTTGCTCTGGGCTCTGATGGAGGAAAAAAAATAATAATAACACCGTGGATCCCGTCCCTAAAGTAGAAATTTTCTTTTTCCTTCTGCAAACAAGGCTAAAGATCGGAGGAGAATGAATGCGAAAGTAATTTGGGATCGTGGTCATGCCATTAAAAATGTTCGGCTTCAGAACGAAATTATTTGGGAAATCCTATCATTTCTTCTTACTGTATCGACAGTATTTGAAAGTTGTGTGTGCTTTGAGTAATTTGGTTCAAGTGACAACAATCTCTGCATGTCAGTGTTTTCTACAGTTTATGGAGCGAAAGCTGGTTTTGACATTGGAAAGGAAGAAGCTTTTGCTAGCAGTCTGTAGAAGGATTAAATGTTGAACGTGGGGAAGAGCAAAAAGTAAATACGTGCCAGAGGTTATCCATGCATCGAGAAGGGGTTTAAAGTACTGTGTAACCTAGGGCCCACCTGAACAGGAGGACTGAAAGTATAATGGGGAAATATATCAATTAGAAACCCCTTAACATGCATTTAATCCTTCTTTATGACATTAAGGGAAATAGAATAAAATTGCTACTGTACGAATCTGATGGAAGAAGCACATTTTAACCCATTTTTAGATGCTTCCTTCCGAGGCATTATAATATGGCTACTTATGTATCAAGGCAGTGAAGATTTTTGCTGTGTTTTGATTTTGCCTTTCAAAAGTTACGGACTGTACTCTAAGAAAAGTCTGTTCAGTCAGCTGATACATTGTCTTGAATGTATGTATGTGTCTTGCCTGCTTATTTGATCTTTTCTGCCCCCTACGTGAAACTGTGGTGTGTTTATTTGGGTGGGAGGAGGCATTGTTGATTGGGGGGGGGTTGTTTCTTGTGGTTTTGTTTTTGTTTTTGATTTTTCTTTTCTTTTCTTTTCTTTTCTTTTCTTTTCTTTTCTTTTCTTTTCTTTTCTTTTCTTTTCTTTTCTTTTCTTTTCTTTTCTTTTCTTTTCTTTTCTTTTCTTTTCTTTTCTTTTCTCTTCTTTTCTTTTCTTTCTTTTTTTTTCTTTCTACAATAGCAGTGAAAGTTTTGCTGACAGCGATTATGACTACTAAACAATTCAGATTATTGGAAGACGAATTCTACTGGATCATATCAGACTTTTCCTAGTCCCTGAGACCCTAACTTGTGAGGTTTTTTAACAACAATCACAAGTCAGGCTCTTGGGACCTAGGCGGAGGGGAACCAGCAGCTTTGGACTATGATTGTTTCGCTGCAGAATTTAGAGAACCAAAGAAGCTTTCCCTGTGTGGAAGGGAAAAAATGAAAACATACCTTTGTTAATATACTGGAAAATATACAAAATGTGAAGCAGGAGACCTGTTCCTAAAAAAAAAAAAAAAAAAGAAAAAAAAAGAAAAAAAAAACTTATACATTGTGCAACTTTAGTATGTTACACACTTATGTTTAGAAAACTGGATTAGATGCCATGTAATACTTGTATTAAAATTTAAAGTGAATGCCAGTTTGTACCTCCAAAAACAACAAAAAAACCAACAACAACAAAAAAACAAAGAAAAAAAAAAAAAAAAAACAAGCAAAACCCACCAGATACTGAAATATACAAGAGGCTTTCAACCACAGTATTATTATTATAGTCAATACTGGTAGATAATTACCACAAAGTATATTTTCAGCTGTATTGTTACAGCATTTAATTAACTTTTAAAACATAGAACACACTGATGTTTGAGGCCTAGAAACATTCATTCTATTGTTTGAGAAATGATTTCAGTCTACAGGAGAGCTATTGCTAAGCTTTTCCTGTAATATGGGACAAAGATTGTTTTATAGTTAGGTGCCATTATTTTTCTTTGTCTGAGTGAGAACACAATATCAAACTTAAAATATCGTCTCACTTTACATTTTAATCTGATAGAGAACATTGGTGTAAAAATCATACTACAGCATTAAGATGATTTTGCAAACAGAATCACATCCTGTGTACCTGCTAAATTTAAACAGAGCTGGCAGTACTCTGAGAACCAGACTCAACTTCTGACCTCTTCATCATTTTGCATTTTTTTCCCACTGGCAAAAACAGTGAGTTTTAGGTACTTACACTGACTTTGCATATGAAGATTTACAAGGGCATTAGTTATTCTGCACTGTTCATTAGTCTTGAACTTCTGATTTACAATGCATAATTTGATTTGTATTTCTTAGTATTTTATAGGTGGGTTAGTTCTGATTCATTTTTCTCTGTTTCCTGTGTCTAAACCAAGATGCTGCAGGACCTTGTTGATACATCAGACTTCCCTGAGACAAAGGCTTTACATAGATCAGGCATCTAAACTATTTATTCATTTCAGAAACGGTATTTTGGCTGCAGTGTTTTTTTCCCACTTGTGTGGGAGGAATTGTGTTTTATTGTAAGTATCAATACTATTGTTAAAATAAACTGTTCTTATCTGCTAGTATAATACTTTTTCTTGTTGTCTTGTTTTCTTGAGACAGAAACTGTGCTGTACATGGTTTCCAAGTTGCTCAAGATATAATTAGTGTTTAAATAGTCATAAAAATATTGTCTTGCCAATTATAATGATGATACAGTTCCTGTAAATATGCAATTCTTTTCTTCATAACCATCAATTCCACATACTCAGAACAGTGAAAAGAGCTACTTGCAAATGTTCAGACATAGAGGTAATTTTTTTATTGTTTTTAAACACAGATGTGTTGTTGAACATCATTGACATCTATTCAGGCAATATGAAAAAAGTAGACCTCAATCTGTGTATGAAAAAACTAATTCACACAGCTAGGTGCTACACTGTTGAAGTAGTTCAGTAGCAACTGACATGTATAATAGTCTTCTGTACTGAAAACAGTATATTTAAGGTACTGATCAGGTGAACATGTACTCTGTTCATTCAAGCTATATAATGAGATAAGAATATATTGTGTATAGGTAGAATTTAAATTATGCATAGTATTTATCAAAATAAAATTCTAATAGATTTAATCAGATATACAATGCACACATGAAAGACTTTTGATTGCATTTATGTTTGAGTCAGCAAAATTTACTTGAATGCGGATGGTTCACATTTGGTATTCATTTTACTTTTAGTACTGTATGTACAATGAAGGTGAAACTAGTGCAAAATGTCTGCCTCTGTCGGAAGTTAACAATCCAAAGATTTCAAGTATTTTTTGCTCTGCAGTGAGAATAAAATGAGCCATGAGAAACCCCTATCTGGCTTATTGAGTGCTACAGCAAAAGCTGTGAATACGTAGTACTGCCTTTGCATTACTGCTTGAACTGGGATAGCTCTGGTGGCTCTTCTCTGCCCACTCACTGCTGCCCCTTGCCATAGAGATGAAGAAGTTGGTATGCTGCCTTCCTTTTTCCCTCCTCCCTCTTCTTCCCCAGTTTCAACACAGCAAAACCACCTCTGGTGCACATTAAACTCCTTGTGGTGGGACAGAGGCGGATGGAGGGGGGGAAAAGCCCAGCCTTTGCTTGAGCAGAATTCCCACCAAGATCAACAAGACATTTCCCCATCCTGAGACTATGTGACAATGTCTGCAGACACCACGCAGAAAGCAGTCTTATTTATGCTTTGACAGTATGTGAAAGCTGTCTCTATTAGTGCAAATAAATAGAAAGCATCTTTGGTATACTATGCATAGATATATGTACAGAATTTCAATATACTCTCATTTCTATATGACTTTTTGTTCTTCCAGTACAAAATGCTTCTAAATGCTATTTAATATGTGATTTCAGAGTAATCAGCTTGTGCTACAACAAAAACAAAAAAACAAAACACAAGCTCTTGCAAAAGAGAGAGAGAGAGTGAAAATGATGTGTGGTGCATACAAAAAAGGAATGATATTAACAATTCGATGAATTCCTAGTTGGTAGACCAGACTGAGCCAGACGCATATATTAACGGCTGTCTGCTGCTGATGTGAGCCTGCTCAATGCGGTGGAAATGAAGGATCACCTAGTCTCTGACACCAGCTTATTTGTACGTTTTAATTTTAAAAAGGAAAATCACTGTTTTACATAAACATCTTAACCCCTGCATGATTTTCTTTCTTTTTTCCTCCCTCATATTGTTTGCTAATTTACTGTCAACTTAAAGTGCTGTTTAGCTACAGCCCAACAAAACATCAGTCAAAAAGGCGAGGGAAGTATTAGCTTCTCTTTTGTCTGCCATGTACAACTGGGTTATTATTATGATAATTGTTTAGTTTAATTTTTAGTCTTCATGGAGAGATGCAACAATTTTCGAGAGCTTAATTTCTGAAGCATTTTAAGTTTTAAGAAGATACCACTTCATTTTAAACCTAAACAAAAAAAAAAATAGCTTTACAGACCAAGCTAGGGTGATTTGATCAATACCTTTCTCTTCTGTATTTCAAAGTCTTTAGTGCCTTAATATAGTCTTACATATATGGGACAGGATTTCTATTCAAACCACATAAACACTAGGATCCTTTAATATAGTGTTGAAGACTGTTACATGAGTCAGGAGAATTCCAATCCAAGTTAATTACTGTTGGAATTAGAAGAACGAATATTTTACTCAAAGTTGTATAACAAGAATCTACAGTTACCACATTTCAGAGCATTGCTCTACTCACTTGATGAAAAATGTCAATGAAGTTTAACAAAAGATGTTATACATTTCCATGGGTAATGAAAATCGGCACATTCACGATTAGCTAACACAATGTTTTCAGTGTGTTAATAAGCAGTGCAGCAAAAATTTCTGTAGGCAGTAAATGTAGCCATAATTTTGATTTGCCCATATGATGATTGTGCTCAATTCCTGACTGGATACTTAATTTCACAGTGAAATGCAGTCATCTCATCTAAGGAACTGTCTGTAGTCCACAAAAAATAAAATAAAAAAGAGAGACAGATATGCTGTCTGAGCTCTGCAGCTAGCTAGGTAGCGAGACAGATACATGTAACAAAAATATCTGGAATCCTATAAAAATGCCATCTGAAACCGTATCACTCACAGAATAGATTTATTTTGTTATGTTCAAGTATTTTTGTCCAATGTATCTGAGACATTCATCACCTTGTTAAATTTGGTCCTTGTTTGATATTTACAATAGGCATCTTCAAAGTTTGTTGAATGCTGCACCATTCCATTCCCAAGCACCACCAGTTATTCTTACCGGATAGATTATACTCTTACCAGCATCTAGCTTTATTAATTTGTGTGCAAAGCTGTGTTTTACTTACAGTGCCTGAGTAACAACAGGTGGATGGACTATGGAAGCGTGTGAGAGTAAGTGAACATAAGATTGTTAAGACCAACACCGATAAAGTTATTTTATCTTTATAAACAGTTTAACCTAATAAGCTGGTATTAAAATTAATCACAAAATCATCCAGTTGATTATACACTAAAGTTTATCTGGTAGGCTTTCAGTATTGCTATCTTTATTCCTGTTCTTGATTATTTAGGAATTAAGGATTAGTCTGTAAATGTAAATAAACTAGATACTGTAATGATCACTTGAACAATACAAGTATCCTACAGGGGTAAAGGCAGATAATATTCTGTATTTCTCTTCTACTTGTGAGTGGTTACAACTGGGCTGTGATTCTCTGCAAGGGGCATATTTATTTAAATGGCCAGGCAAACCAATGAGGTTGTGCTGAGCAGTTTAGGGCTGGTAATTTTGGCTATGGTTTTGGGTGGGTTTCTTCCACCCCACCATCCCCACCCCCAGCCTCTTTTCTTGGATGTGTGCGTGTTGTGCATGAGAAGGTATGAAGGAAAAACAGCTATTCAGCAGAGACGTGTCCCACCCCTTTAATTAAGGTTTTCCTGGACTGTAAAAACACTGGCGATGTGTAAATCCCATTTGGTGGTGTTTTTTATTTTTGTTTTTGTTTTGTTTTTAATTTAACAGAATCTGAAATATTATATTAAGAAACCACAGCATTGAAATGCATATGAAAATAGTTCCACTAGTAAGTCACTGTATACTGAAAGGGTTTGGATGGCATTGGCACAGAACCAACTGGAAGATTTTTTTTTTTTTTTTCATTTAATTCCTTTCACCTAGTAGGCTCCTTAAGCATGAGGCAGAACCCAGTATGTGGCTAAGTTATTGCTCTAGTGTTCATCACACAAAAAGCACAGTCTTAGCATTTGTAAATTTTCTTCAGGGAGGTTTCTAATCTAGACAGCATTTGCGTTTGGGGATTACACTACAGTCTGTTCCCCACCACCTCCCCCTCTAACATGTAGCCTTTCAACTTCTTCAAAGAAGTGGCGAAAAGTAGGTTCTTTTATTAATAGCAGAAAACAAACCGACTGCTGGACTTCCGTGGCAGAGCTCACATAATGCGGCAGGGTGGGAACTGTAACAAAGAATGCTTGAATGCACTAAACGTATAGTGAAACCCCATTTACATTCACTGATGGAGCTTAAAGTACAATAAATGAGAAGTTTAAAGTAGGAATAAGTAGGACCATGAAAAGACTTCAGTGAAGGTAGATACTTCTTGAAAAGTTTAGCACAGGATTTAATTTCCAACTGAAGCCTTTCCTAGCAGAATGCATTTCTTCATAATACATCCCTTTACTCAAAGCATCTCCATCAGATGAAGGTAAATCAGATGAAGAGAGTATCTTCAATGCATAGAAAAGTAGACTGTGTTTATCCAATTTATATACTGATTTCCGCACAAGTGAGACAGTTAGCAGTGGACCACTCTTCATGGTTCATTGGCTATTCTTCCGCACTCTCTCTTCTCTACAAAGTGCCTTTGATGTGAAAGAAACAAGTTTGTGCCTGGAAATAAGTTTGATTGTGGGATCCTCCTGTTGTTTCTAGTTTTACTTCTTAAATTTACGTATACATGGTGGTGTATGTACACAGTAGAACTAGGTAAGTTGTTTTTTTCTGCCAAAGATTATTCTGGGGGATAGAATGAAAACATTACTAATTAGAGGCCATTACATTATACTGCTGTCACCTCTCACCTTCTCTTCATGTCCACCGCTTTAATCAACTCTGCTTTAGACCCTCCACAGCTCCAGTGTAAGACCCTACAGCTTCATTCTCCCAAGTTTGAATTAGTCATGCTTTCACTTCTTACCCTTATATATCTCTGTAGTAATTCTCCCCGATCATGAAAAACATATTAATTGGCCCTACCTGTAACTTTTTGCAGAATCTGCATCCCCTCTCTCAGCCCTGTTAAGAAATAATCGGTTGTCATAGACAATATATTAGGTTACTAGTTGTAGCAGGCTGCCAGTGCTGCCCAGTGACCCCGATCCTGTCAGGGAGCTGGACAGCACCTCTCCCTCTCTGTGGGCCCCGAATGGCACCACCACCAGCAGTGAGCAAGCCTGCTGTGTAAAATGGTGGGGGCAGCCATTTTGTGGTTGGCTTTACAGCTTTTCACACAGGTGGAGGGTTCATCTCTCAGTTAGAAATCTTACTTAGGAAGATTTCTCACAATGCTGAATTTCTCACAGTGCTTACAGTTTCTTCTAATGTATTTATATACACACTGGAGTAATTGGTAACTTAGTTTGGCTGTTAGTTTTTAGATAAATGTAGGATAACTTTTAGATAAACGTAGGAGAAGGTGCTGTTCTGGTGTTAATTATGTCAGCAAAATACTTTGGATATTAATTCTCAAATGCATGCCTCATACTGAAATAGAGGAATATGGTCAAAATATTGATGTTTTAGAAGTCATTGGGGCACCCAGTTCTAAAACTAACTAACTAACTAGGTAAATAAGGATGATTATTTAAAAGCAAGAATGGAAAAATGGTTACCAATGTAATACTGGAAGCCTCTCCCACTGACTCACGGGGTTAGATTTCTTGTGGGTGTTGCCAGTATCTGGCTATTGCACTTTGGTAGGCTTTTATGAGTTAATAAATTCCAAAGACTGCAGTTTGGCTTTCTAAAATTTGGTGATCATTCCTTAAATGCTAGAGGGAAATCAAAATTACTACATGCAATAACTAAAACTTTTTAAAACCCTTCAAATGTTTCCAAACTGCAGCCTATGAGCTCCTCTTTCCTACACCAAGGGCTGAAGATTCATAGTCACTTCCTGGCACCAAACACAAATGTGAACTATTCACCTGAGCTCTATTTCAGTGAGTGTACCTTTGCTTTCCTTCTCTGAAACACTGGCTGTGCAGACCTAAGGGTCTTGCACAGGGACTGCCACTCACTAACTGGGAGCACAGTGGTGAGCACAATGGGATGTGGACTTTGGTTATAGCTCTGAGGCTGCAATGTAATGCAATTATGATAGTGAAGCATTAAGTGGTCAGTGTGCTATTTTTTTTCTCTGTGTGTTTGCACCAACTTATAGCAGTGCCTGGGAAGACAGATGTGCACATTTAAACAAACCATGAGATCTCTTATCCCAATATTCATCTAGTCTCTGTTGAGACTCTTCAATTGTCTCTGTTGATACTCTTCAACTTTTTTTTTTTTTTTTTTCTCCAGATTAATAACTTTAAATGTTCCTAATGATTTTCTACAAGAGCTAGTAAAACAACAACAAAAACGTAGCAGCTCAAAAGAGTCACTGGGGTCAGCATTTTTCTAAAAATTAGTCTTACATGTACCTCAATTCTATATTATTTGGCTATGGCCAAAAAATCCTTCCCTGACATCCAGCTCAGATTATGAAATGACAGCAGACCTTAATATCTGTGTCAGTCTTTTCAGTGGACTCTCCTGCACTGTTGCAAAATTCGTACCTCAATACCATACCCCCTCTGCTTCTAGGTACTATTTTCAGTTCACTGCACCATGTGCAGGTACTGCACAAGGCTTGCACCTTAAATTCACTAAGCAAAGAAAGTCAGACATCTCCTACTTCTTTCCTCTTCTTTCCTCTTTTTTTTTTTTTTTTTTTTTTTTCTTTTTTTACCTTGCTCTCCTTCCTCGTGTCTCCCACACATAGCAGAAATATCATATGTCTGCTGCCAAGGCAAACTTGTTCATCTAGTCTGACTTCCTCCATAAAATATGCCAAAGCATTCACCAAGCACCTCCCACATCAACACCAACAATTTCTGTTTGGTTAACATGTATATTTTAAGATTCAGGATGGCAAAGAATCCATAACCATCCAAGCAGTCTGTTACACCACTAATAAAAACTTAAGCTTTGTTTCAAATTGGAAATTTTTTAGTGTCAGCTTCCAACTACTGATTTTTATTTTTTTTTTCTTCTTGATAATTTAAATTATTTGCTATCATCTCTTCACTTTAATGAGATTGTCTTCAGTTCTTCACTGAAGACGGCTTTTTGGATAGATCAGACCATGTCACTATCTCTTTTTTGTAAACCCTTTCCAAATTGTCAATATCCTCTGCACATACTAATACCAGGACCAGACACCCAATGTTAGGAATAGTATTATTACATGTGCTACTAATTCTTCTTATCTTTTGCTTGACTTACTTATACATCTTGTTTATTTTCTCATTCACTCCACTATACTGAGTCCACAAGTGTAGCTGAAGATAAAGAGAGAAATAGATTTGAAAAAAGCTTGTCTGAGCTACTGAAGGTGCTTAATTCCAGTTGAAATTAGTGGGAGTTTAGTACCTAAACTGTTAGGTAATTCTGTTACCTTTATGCAAGCAAAACTTTATGTCAAGGGGACAACTAAAAGTGTTTGATTAAATAATAGCCAGGTAACTTTCAACCTCCATTATTCTATGTATTGAATGAATTGTGTTTAGTTTCAAAAGGAAATGACAACAGGTGTCATTCTTACTATTCTTACTATTCTTACTATTTGAAAACTTACTTGGTTCAAGCATTTTCTTGCTTCTAATATACTCAAGTTACAGAAATAGATTGTACAGATGGATTAAAACATACCCATGTGCTGAAACCAGGCAATCAGTCTCACATTTTACAGGTATTCATCCAAAGAGCTAAGACACAGTTAGCTAGAGGATTATTTTTAATGTGTTTCTTCCAAGTTCTGTAACCAGCTCCCTTTGCAATACTTATTTGTCTGATCTCAGTAAATCTTCAAGCCTACATGTTTTATCATTTCTCTATCAAGGGTTTGTGAAGGAGAGGTGTGGGAAGGTTGATCCTTAGATAAGCAATCCAAGTTGGTTAAGAAAAGAGATGGCTGTCATCTGTAGCCTTTCCAGACACAGCAGTACAGTCCTAGACAGTCATCTGAGTATTATCGCTTTGTCTCTACTATAAATCACAGTCTGGTAATGGCCAAGGCTGACACCTTGACATTTTCAAGAAGAGTAAAAGACCTGATTTGAATGGAAATCAATTTCATTTCACAAATCTTGGGATACCACTCCAAACCTCATCTTTTTTTTTTTTTTTTTTTTTTTTTTTTGTGTCTTATGCAGAATTTCCATGATCTCAATAGAGGATTAGTTGTGTTTTACACAACTACTTTCTACTAATTACTTTCATTTCCAACATACAGTTTAGTATTATTGAAATACGTGTGCATAAGCAGTGCATCATGGGATCTGTTTCTATGTAGGAGTGGGAAGGAAACTCACTTTTCTGACAGCCTGTTGAAGGTGGTGGGCACAGCTTCCTTGGGTGATGGTGCAACCTGGAATACCTTAACCTTTTACCACCTTCACAGGCAGTAGGTAGTTTGCGCTCAAATGGAAGTAAAGGAATGCCTCGGTAAAAGACACTACACAACAATGGAATTTCTTTTTCATTCTTTTTCTTTTTCCTGTTCTTTTTCTTTTTCCTGTTCTTTTTCTTTTTCTTTTTCTTTTTCTTTTTCTTTTTCTTTTTCTTTTTCTTTTTCTTTTTCTTTTTCTTTTTCTTTTTCTTTTTCTTTTTCTTTTTCTTTTTCTTTTTCTTTTTCTTTTTCTTTTTCTTTTTCTTTTTCTTTTTCTTTTTTCTTTTCCTTTTCCTTTTCCTTTTTCTTCTTCTTTCTTCTTCTCCTTCTTCTCCTTCTTCTCCTTCTTCTCCTTCTTCTTCTTCTTCTTCTTCTTCTTCTTCTTCTTCTTCTTCTTCTTCTTCTTTTTCTTCTTCTTCTTTTTCTTTTTCTTTTTCTTTTTCTTTTTCTTTTTCTTTTCTTTGTCACAATCTGTAAGAACACATTGTAATGGCAAAATACCCCATTCAATGAGGAAAAGGAATGAGCTTTGCAATTCTATCACCCATAATACCATTGAACTAAAAAATATAAGTAAATACTATCCAAAACCTGCCTTCATCCAGCTGTCTGATATATAACACAGCAGGTCTTTCAGAGGAAGGCTGGCTGTGGGAGCAGATCCATTGTGTCTGAGACTAGGTAGTGCACGTAGTTCCTGTCCCAACTTTGAAGAAGCACCAGACCTTCAGTGACTGAAGGTCTAAAGATGACCCTGAAAGTTTCTTTCCAATTGTTGCATGAGGAAATATCACACTTTGCAAAATGTCCATTTTCTCATTCAGCAAAACAAAACAATCTGGAGGAACCTCTGATTAAAAAAAAAAAAAAAAATGGGGGAGAATATGGCATGATGTAACACACATATGATAAACTAAGCCAACTGTACCTAAATTTGCCAACACATGCATTCCTGAGGGAAGCTGAACAAGGAAAAACATCCTTAGCTTACAGAAGATTTAAAATGTCAAGTGGTCATTCCATGTTTAAGCCCCTTGAGCAGAATAGTGTGAAACATATAGACATGTATATAGCAACAAGTACCAAATCAAAGGTAAGGATTTCTCTTTCATTCTGTCTTTCTTGCCTGCTGCAAAATACTCATGAAAAACTCATAAGAACCTCATTAAATCCATGCATGTATAACAGAGACCTAGTGCATCAAATGACTTTCAAAGGCCATAGATATGTGATGTCTAGACACTGTCCATTGGTTTTATCAGCACATCTTAAGAAGAAGCAAAACAGAGGGTGCTGGTGTGGAAAGAAATGTTAACAATCTAGCAAATTGCTAGCGTCTAGCCCAGATTTTTTTCTCTCTGACGATAGCCACTAGCACATTCCCAGGTAAAAAGATAAGATCAGGACAAGTATAGTGATATTGCTCTGCTGTGTTTTCCGACCCCCTGGAGACTGTAATCCAGAGACTAATAAGTGGTACCAACCCCTTTAAGAGCCCTTGGCAGACTTTTTTCCTTTCTTCTAAGCATTTGTTTAATTATGCCTGCTTGAGTTGTGTCAAGCCTTTTGGTACCTTAATAATGGTATCTTTTCTTGGTTACAAATATCTCTATGTTCTGCAGATACATTTGTGACCGAAGGGGACTGAGAAAGTGTTGAAGCCCTCTGTAAGTAGTTTGCATAGACTTTCAAGACACTATCCCTCTATGCAGCCTGCATTGTTATGCTCACTTAAATTGTTTTCTCAGTGTTTTCTTAACAGGTAGGATTTTTAATGTGCCATTACATGACAGATTTTACCTGGGGACAGTGTTGTTTTTTTCTGATATGTACAGTTTATTGGCAAACTTTTCCAGCTACACACTGTTCTGTGCAATGAGAGATTTAGGGTAGATTACATGAGAACTGTGATAATTGGTCTTGTGATGTTCTCATGACTGTTTTTATCAGTGCAAATGATGTCCTGGAAGACAAAGGCTTGCAGCCTTTTAGTTTCCATAAAGAAATTATTTGGTCTTGTGAAACTCCAAGGGAGCTTTTATCATTGGCTTCAGTTGCTAAGATGTCATGAAATGTAAACATTTTGAAGAGTGGCCACCATCCTTACAAGGCACTTACTTAAACTATTTCCACTCCCCCAAAGCTCCATACCACAAGGTCGATCCTTTCTTACTTACATATCCCCAGATTACAGGGGAGACAGTGTAATGCACACTGGCAGACATTTCACACCATAGCAGGCCTTGTCAGAACATCATACCTTACAGAGTCGCAGATTTTCAGGAATGAAGTGAAAAGTTTGCAATGACGCCTGTATCAAAGTTGAATGCTAGTTTTGGAAAGGATTTTATATCATCTCTATTAACAGACTGAAAGGCTCTATTTAGATTTAAGCAAAGAAATACAATATTTAGATAGTTTACTCAGGATCTAAAAACTGCAACAAAAATAGAAACAAATGAAGGAGCCTCACTGTATGTCATTTAACATGATGCAAAACTATCCTGGCATATTTTTAATGGAACACGAGTTTAAATATTAACTGCTTAGCTTAAACAGAGATTTTAGCTTTTGATATAGCAGCTTGATTGGGTGATTCGTGTAGACTATACATGCACTTTTTAGAGTAACCATAGCATCACAATTTGTAAATTGTGGTTTTATTCAAGACTGTCTGAAGTAATCAACACACTCCATTTTTTAAGGCAGTCATTGAGTTTTCTTTCCAAAATCAAAATTTAATATCTAGTAGTAAGTGCTGATTTTAGGAGGATTAGATCAAGTAAAGCTACTCTGCTGTATAATGTCTGTTCATTAGGACATACTATAACGTAGTTGATGCGGCCAATCAAAATGGGCTCATGTGGTTATGTGATATTTATCTCAGACCTGACAGCATAGTAAAAATGTTTGAATTTAACATTAGTTCAGTGCCGTGCTGAGCAATCTAAGTACGAAAATCCAGCACAGCCCATATAAAACTCATCCAGCTCATCCACGAAAGACTAGGCCAGTTCTCCATTGCTATCTCCTTTGCCTAGTCATTTATACTGTGCACAATAAGGGTGGCGCTTTTCTCCCATTTGACATTGGGATGTTTAACTACACAATGCAGTAGAAAAGCAGCTACCTGCTTACCAGCCAGCTCAGAAAACAAAGAAGCTTATGGTCGAGGTAGCCCCTGTGCCCAGCATACCCTTCTAACTGGGCTGTGCTGCTTGTGGTCAGCGCAGTGCCAAGCCCAGGCTGCCAGACCCTCTGGAGAGGCCCAGGGCATCAGTCAGCTCAGGACTGCCATCATCCTTGGAGCACAGGGAGCACCTTTGCCTCTGTCTGTCTTTTGTGTCCTGGGGGGCTTGTGTCACATATTAGAAGTAGTGAAACTTACTAGTCCTAATGATAATGACTGCTAAAGTTAGTACTTGGGACATCAGAGGAACCATATGTCGTTTGAAATGTTCAGAAAATAGTGAGAATCCATAGGTTTCTCATGCCCTTTGCCCTAGGGTGTCCTACTGGTGCCTCTCCAAAAGGCCCCAAGTCCACAGGGTCTGTGTGACATATCTGCCAGCCTCACTAGATGTCTTAGGGCACTTTAGGGTATCTACATTGACAATAGACTCCTACACATAGGAAACTGAGTCCTGTCCCATCCAATTGGGCTTCCGTGAATTTCACAAACTAATTACTCTGTTCAGAAAGATACATTTCCCTTAAAATATTTCAGTGTGACTACCACAGCCCATTTCATTTTTGAGTTTATATTTTCTGGGGAAGTTGTCTAAAAACAGACGCAAATCCAGGATTTCACCACTGTCACTGCTGTAATGGTCACAGTCTCATTCCTTTTCCTTTTTTTTTTTTTTTTCCTAACATTTCTAACATTTCTACCTTGACAAAATTGTGCTCTTCTTTTCATTAATTGGTCTTTTCCTGCTGTTTTCTACAAACATCAGAAGATCAACTGAGGCACATGTTTGGATTTCAGATGTGTAAATGCATATTGTGTCAGTACTGTACAGTACTCTCTCATAGCTGCAATGAGCAGTTTAAAGTGTACAGTTTAGGGATTTGCTAGTGATAAACATGCCTCTAACATCACAGATGAGGATGTTTGCTTCCTCTCCAGAAACATCTCCTGTTGTAATAATGGACATGTCCGAAGTACAGCTAATAAAGGCAGATCCATTATGCAGTGGTACCACAAACCCTCTCTGAGGCTCTCTTTTGCCTCAGCCCCTGTGTGAGTCTATCTTTCCTCAGCAAGTCATTGTAATTGAGAGGGAAAGGGCAGTTCACAGTTTTTGGAATTACTATTTCAGAGTGTCTGCAGGCTCAGATGGGAAACAAATGCAGTTGAGTAGCAATGTCAAATTTTTGTTTCTTATTCCATCGATGAAACCACGGTATTTTGTGTTTTGCTTTTTTAAATGGAAGCAGAACTATCTGGGAAATAGTACTTTGTACTAAAGATTCAGGGGCATTGTTAGAAAATTTCTCTCAAAAATGAATTATCAGTTTCCCGAGTTTGCTGCTTGAACAATGAATATCAGTGCCTTAAAGCCAATTTCCAGCAGCTACAGAAGACTCCTAAAAATACTTTACACAATTTGAAGAGACTCAGCACATTTTCAGACTGGTTGAAAAGCATGCTACTCGCATTTCAGAAATCCAGAGTTCAACTGAAGAAAAGCACATATTTCCAGTGATGAAAATGAGGCCACATTCATGAACAGCATAAGCAAGCTTGGGTCCTCTGACTTTAGCAGACCTCTCTTACACTGAGTGTCAGGTTGGCTCATTGAAAATAATACTGTGGTCCCCCTTAGATCCGCATTACTGCTAACAAAAACTGTGCGTTTATAGAAAGGTCATGCTCAAATTCTCTTTAGATACCAGACACCTCTACCAGCTCAATCAAACTACTCCCTGGAGTGGGTATTAATGGTATTTACAAGGTCAGGACACTAGCCTTAAACAATATTGAGATATGAAAAGACCAACATAAGATGTTGCTTGTGGTAAGTTTTGTGTTTGTTTGTTTTGTTTGTTTAGTTCTGTTTTAGTTTTGTGTGTGTGTGTTTATGCTGTTTGATTTTTATTTATTTATTTTTTACATCTTTAGAAAATGTCTAGAATACCATTAACTTTTTTTGCTGAAGGAGTTTTGCTTCTTTTCATTACTTACACAGCACTGTGCAGTAGCGATTGATACATAACCCACTTCAGAAGGCAGCATACCTGAATGCATATTACTTATTCAGTCAGCACCATGACTAGAATGAGAGCTTTTTCTGAAAAAGGAATGCCAAAAAAAAAAAAAAAAAAAAAAAAAAAAAAAAAAAAAGCATACAGGGTATATAGAGGATAAAAATATTTCTTAATATCTCTCATCTCTTAGGTAGGAAATAATTTTGCTATCCTAGCCCCATAAAATAGTATTATTGTAGAGAAGTCTCTCATAAAATTTGTAATGGCAAGAACATTTTGAGTCTGAATAGCATGCCTGTGTAAGAGTCTGAAACCATGCAGTTTCTAGCATCTGGGGGTGAAGTCTCCCTGTAAGCAAGCTGTTTTGCGTTGCACAAAGAGCTAGGCAGCAAGCTGAAGACACCTATGCAGCAGTGCAGAACACACACACACAAAAATCTTGATTTGTTTTGGTTTGAATTATACTTTTCTAACCATGGTGCTTCATTTAAAATCTGTTTTTAACATGTACACACACAAACAGACATATGTTCTTTCATGAAATCACAGCTGATCTTTTTGACATCAAACCCACATCAACAAAAACAATCAGAGGTTGGTTCCGTGGTCCCCACAGCAGTGAGGAGTATGTGCATGTAGGGGCACATAATGCCTTTTAGAAAATGCATTTCAAAATGCACGTTTGATTTTGTGGTTTTGTTTGGTACGTGCTTGTATCTGATTTTTCACAAAGTTCTTTGTGGCTGCAGTGAGGAGCCTGGTGGAGCAGGGTGGTGGCTTTCCACAGACAACCAGCGGGTAGGTGCACATGCCGGTCCGGCTCAGGGAGCCACTGGAGTATGGTACCCTTTGTTTGCTGCTAGGGCTTTCTGGTGGGAAAAGCCCCACATCCATCACTGGCAATGCTTGAGAGCACTGTGCTTAGATCTGAAAAAATGCATGGTGGGAGGATGGGACCACTGGCCCCATGGCTCCCAGGACGATTGGGCTGTTGTGCTTCCCTTTGGTCTGTTGCACATCTCCTGTAAGAGGCCGTTTGCAGGACGTTTTGCTGAGACCTGTAAACTCATGTCACTCATGACTGCAAATAGTTCGGAGATTATGGTCTCCAAAGTGAGAGCTTTAGTGCTTTGCTCTGCTAAACTTTTCCCTTGCGTATAATTGCTTGTGGCGGAAGGAGAGGGAGGAGGGGAAGGTGATGGTGAAAACTGAGGACTTGATTGGCGTGAAGTGATTTTGGACTAGCGGGAAGCAGGCGCCTGTGCTCTCCAGCCCCCACATACTTGTAAGTCTGTGTGTGTTGAGAGGAGAAAGAAGCTGATATTGTTCCCTCTAAAATTAATTCCCAGTTAGCCAGTTACTCCTGGTTTTTAGCTCAGAGCACACTGTAATTGCATTTTTCATTTCAGTAATTATAGAGGATATTAAAGTGGATAGACGGTTGTAGCAATCCAACTCTTTAGACATATCCACTTGTCCAAGATCAAATGGCTACAGCATATTTAGGGTTACAGTCTCCTTCTTTTCCTTCTTGTTCTCTACTGCAGTGGATTTTTTTTCAGCGTTACCATGGCAACGCTATATCTGGCTGCCAGCTCTGTCGTAAGTTATTGAACTGAGACTGGCTTTTGGTTTAGCAGATAATTAGGTTCTGTCTCACAGGTTCATTTTCCTGTGACTGGGACGTGAATATGACCTACAGCTGGCCTCAATTTCAGTGTCACAGACAAAACTTTAACCCTTCCTAGTCTTGTCACTACTGTACTGGCTGCCGTCGGCGGCTATCATGCACATTTTCCCTGCAGTGCTCAGCGCTGCACACCCTGGTGAGTCCTCGGGGCTCGCTGCCCAGGTTATGCTAATCCTGGATGAGGCGGAGAGAGTCAAACAACATGTGAGGGGTGAAGAGGGTGGGTAGCACCAGATGAATATGGGTTGTCTGGTATGTAGATTTGCCGGCAAGGTAAGTTCACCGCTTGATTAGCGACCCTTTAAATAATAGAAACGCAGAGGGTGGTGCCGGCATTCTTCGCCTGACCAAGGAATGTGAAATACTTACAAGGGATCTGTTTTAGTACACAGGGCCCATCCTCGGCAAGAGGGCAAAGCTCTGAGGAGCATCCTTGCCACTTCTGTATTAACCTCAGTGCTTTTCCTTTTCTCCTCCTGTGAGAAGAGAGGACCCATCTGCCCTGAGCATCCCATCCCCAGGGCGGGTGGGAGCACAGCACCTCACCAGTCACAGCCTTTAGCTTGCATAGTGGGATCTGAGGAGGGGGAAGATCCACCATTTTCTTCAGCACCTCCCTTCTCAAGCCTGCTCTTTTCCCGTGTTTATATCCAGAGTAATGTGATCTTAGTTTTAGGGCATATACCCCTCATCTCTGTGTGGAAAAACCTGCACAAAAAGATAACAATCAAAGGAAAATTCCATGAGATTTCTCTACCAGATATGTCCTTAATATGTCCATGGGATAAGGCGAAGTTTTTCCTACCCTTAAAAGAGCAAGGAAGGTTTCTCTCCCAAAGCCGGCAGATCCCAGAGGGTTTTTCAGGGAATCATGAGACCATTGGTGTAGGAGTCATGCAACTATTTCTCTAGGGCTATGGCTTCGCTCTGGCTATCTGGCAGCACACATCACAGCACTGCTGGGACTCGCCCCATCTGTGTTTCCTATTGACACTTTTCTTTCTGGGGAGTCTCACAATAAAAAAAGGCTAGCTGCAGAAATTGATGGACTTCCACTGCCATTCATCACAGGGCTGTCTCGTTGGGGCTGTTCTCTGTGCGTGCTACAGACACATGGATGGAGATCCTGGCAGAGTGGACACTTCTCCTCAGCCTCCCTTCCCCCTCCCCACCAAATTATTTGTGGCAATGCCTCTTGATCTGGAGGTCAGAGTATTCAGACAGGGGCATCCTTTGTGCCTCTGTAGGATGTATTCTCCTGAGCTAATCTCCCAGTCTGTGTTTGATGATAAAAAGTAGTGTGTTTAAAACCTCCCTATTATACAGGACAAAACAAATGGCATTTCCTATACCAGAGACAGTGACTCCTTGCTGAAGATAACACTTCAGCTGCAGATACATGTATGTGTATAACTGAAATGATCAAAAAAGACCCTCAAGGTATTTCTTGATTAGCATATTTAGTGTGGATTAGGACTCCTCACAAAGATAGCGTAGAAGTTTTGCTGAAGGGTTAAACTAGGAGTGGGAGTAGGCTGGAGGGATAGGTCCCCCTTGAATTACAGAAGAGAGATGTGAAACTCCACGTGCCGGTTGGCTGATAAATTATCCAACTGCCGGCTGTTAATGAGCATTGCCATGGCTGGGACCCCCAGGCTCGGAGACAGCAAGCTGGTGGGTATGACACCAGCAGCATGTCACAAAACTATTGCTGCTCAGAAAGAGGCAAACTGGCCACCAAGCCATTGTAAGGGAACATTTTCCATTATAAATCATAGATAATCATAGATATATAATTTTGTTATATATACATAATCATATACAAATAAACCAGAATTTATTTCTTTGTGTGAGCAATTTTTATGATTTTTTTTTATGATTTCTTTTTTTATGATTTTTTAGGTTATTTATTTATTTATTTATTTATTTTTCCAGCTTTTATACTAATAAACAGACTAAGTAGTTTCAGTTTTTGTTTAGTCAGTTTCAGTGTCTGGCCCTCATATCCTGGCATAGTCCTGTAATGTTTCATCTGTGATCACAGTTTAAAGCCAAATAAAACACTGTTTTCATTGGAACCACTAGAGAAATCAAGCAAATATTGCCAGTGGGATTAAGTTTTATAAAATATAGATAAGAAATCTGAATGTTTGGCCTAAACCAACCTGACATTGTCCTGACAACATTTGCAAACGAGGGCATGCAAACAAGCTCACAAGTAAAAAAAATAGAGGAAAATTGCTTTGTTGCCCTTTTTGTGATTTCCAGCTGGAACAGGCTGAGTTCTTAAACCAAGAAACTGTCGTGGAGGTAACTGAGCCCACTCCTCACCATGATGTAGATTCTTTGCCACAACTGGCTGCAAATCAGTTTCTTCCAGAGGATGCAGATCTTGGAAGTCCTCCTCAGTCATTGAATCCTTCCATAGCTGAGGGTCTCCAACGTGAAAGACAAAAGCCTTGCAAGATTCGGCCTACTCTCAGGTGCTGAGTCCAGTGATGTTGGTGGTTCTGTTTATTCCCAGAGCAATTGCTAAAAATCAAACAACACAAGAAGTACAAGCTAGGAGGAGTCGATTACAATAATTCTGCACTGTGGCAATCAGTAAATACCTCATAAGTTTATTTTGAGTGTGAGACTTTCTTTGCTGTTTTTTTTGTTTGTTTGTTTGTTTGTTTTTGTTGTTTTTTTTTTTTTTTGTTGTTGTTGTTTTTTAATTTCACGGTGAGTCTACAAAACAAAAAATAAATAGAAAAATAGCAAATAAAGCAACCAACCACCCAAATTCTGTTTCGTGGCATTCCTTCAAATATTTGTTTTTAGTGATAAAATCTTTCAGCACAATGTGGCTAGAAATGGTGGGACTCTTTCCACCTTCTGAATTTATATACCGTAATGAGTTACTGCTCTCTAATAGAACCTGACTCCATATATTGCCTCTATGGTAGATGTTGGCTGCTAAACTTACATTTAATCATGTCTCAGTTATGTACCTTGATTAGGCTGTGAGAGTACTTCTTAAAGTATTCTTCATCCTTTTGATTTCTTATCACTTTTTATCTTCACTTTGAATCGTACTTTGAATAGTACGTCCAGAGGAGCAAACCTAAAACTCGCTTAATTTTAATATTTCATTGTGAGAAAATTAAAAGTGCTTCAGATACTTGGATCAATACCTCATATCCATAATAGACTAGCAGTAGTGCAAAAAATGCTGGGTTACCGTACACACAAACACGGTTGTTATTATTTTTAAACTATCTTTTTTTCTGCTTAGTTTTTCAGGAAAATGGTATAAAATAATATCACAGAATTAAAGAAAACTCTCCTAGAGCTAATGGTCAAGCATGATGTAATTGATAAATTAATATGAATAAAGAAGAAAATATTGCTCGAGTATCTGGTAGGATTAAATCACAAACATATGCCAAGAATGAGAATTGGAAAGTGATCTTAGTATAAACTTTGTAGGAAAAGATTATGTAACATTTTAAAAACAGCTATGATTCAAATGTTTTCAAAAGAAAAATGTTAATTTTTTCCAAAATCAAAATCTTGTTTCCATTCAATAGTTGATAATGCCGTGCCTAAAGGGGGCCTACAAGAAAACAGGAGTGGGACTCTTTGTCAAGGATTATAGTGATAGGACAAGGTGTAATGGCTTTAAACTAAAAGAGGGGAGATTTATATTAGATATGAGGAAGAAAGTCCTATGAGTGTGGTGAGGCACTGGACCAGGTTGCCCAGAGAAGCTGTGGATGCCCCATTCCTGGAGGTGTTCAAGGCCAGGTTAGATGGAGTTTTGAGCAATGATGGGAGGTGTCCCTGCCCATGGCTGGAGGGCTGGAACTGAATGGTCTTTAAGGTCAATCGAAAGCATTCTATGATTCTATTAATATGCCATAGTAGAATCCATTTAGATGACACATAAGCAAACTCAACTGCAGGCCATCTATAAAGTGATGGATACCATTTTTGAAGAGTTTCTGAAACCTCTGTTTATGTGTATATAAAACCTGCTTAAATGAGATTTTGTTTCAGCTCTGCAGAATGAAATTGATTTTTCATTGTAAAAGAAACAAAATTTCAGCTAATTGCTCTAACAAAGCTAATAATAGTATTTTAAGTATTTGTTCCTAACCTAAACAGAGCTTAAACCCAGAGAGGCGCTGGTGCTCTGGTGGGGCACTCTTAAGCCCAGAAAGACAGTGGCCACTCCCAGGGATGGACCCCAGCAGAGGAAGGGGAAATGGGTGCTTCCCATCTTGCACACTGAGTTCAGGCCAGGTGAGGTAGAGGAACACTCAGCTTTGCAGTACCATGTTAGATAGTACAAATGATTTCATATTTCCTGAATGCTTTGGGTTTGGACAAATGGCACCATGGAATTCTTCTGGCTCAGATACAGTGGCTTGAACACTGAGTTTTCTCGGTTGCTGTAACAGAGCATTGGCAGTCATGCATGGCTAGGGCAGCACTTCCCCTGAGCAAGGAGGTTCTTTTTAATCTTTAAAATGTACACTTTATTTTTAAAAGTGTGATGGTGGAGCTCACTTATTTATTAAACAGTGAATTACAGTCTGTATGGTTGCCACCTTAATCACTCATATCTAATCATTCTTAGTGGCTCCATGGGTGTGACCTTTTCTAAAATAATTTCCATGCAGAAATAACAATAACATACTTTAGGCAGTGCATTTCTGGGAATCACTGCACTTCTCAGGTGACTGAAGTCACTCATTCTTCGTCCTCATGCTTCACAACTCATCTGAGGCATGAAATTATTCCCTTCCAATGTAATGCCTTCTCCCAATCTTATAGCTTAAATGATTTTTAAGGATTAGTGTGTTAAAAGCATTGTGAGAAATTCAGAAAAGAAAAAAAAAAAAAAAAAAGAAAAAAAAAAAGAGAGAGAGAAAGAGGATAATATTTTGCATTAAGGTTATCAACATGATCCACATGTCAGTGATTTTATTCCAGTCTTGAGAGTCTTGATCTAATATGCACCCATGGTATGTGCTAGTAAAAAATATGGAGAGCACAGTATCTTTCTCAACAGTGTACTATAAACAAAAATTGTGTCATTTATAGTAGAAGCTACCAGAATTGATGAGTTTATATATTTACAAAATACATTTCTCTGTCCATTTGTGGGTATTACCAACTGTCCCCTGTATGCAGGTACCATTCTTTGTTCCCAGGATTTTATGCATTCAGCAGTGATTTCTCTCTAAATCATTTCAGCATATCTTGATTGATTTGCGGACAGAATACAAATTCTCATGAGACAAATGTATCATTACCATTTTAAATTATATATTTTATTTTTTTTTCCAGAAAATGTTGTTGTTTATTTTCCATTAACATTTGAGAACAAAAGGCTGGAGTTTTAACATTTGTTGCAATGCTGACAAGCTACAATAGCCTCCTTGCTTTGTTTTGTCTTGTTTTTCCAGATAAGCAGCTAGTTGCAATATGAGGATACTGCATTTGTTTCATGTTCTCTATAAAACAGTGTGTACACAGTCACAGAAGCATAGTTTCTGTGCATTTATTTTGATGCAAGCAAAGACTGTAAAAGGCCAGCATGCATTTTAGCTAGAGAAGTAACCCTTCTTTTGGAGTCTGATCCAAAGCTCTCTAAAGCTAATGTTTGGAAAACTATGCAGTTGAGTAAGTCATCTCTTAGCAAAGTCCTTATTTACAAAGCCCTGGTAAGCACTGCTCTCAAGCTTAAAGTTATATACATATGTGCACGCCCTGACAAGTCAAAATTTTAGCTGTTTCCATTATTCCCTCAGTCACAAACTTCACAAATTGGAAGCAAATGCTAGCATTATTATTATTATTATTATTATTATTATTAATTATTATTATTATTATTATTATTATTATTGTTAAAAGACCTCTTTGGTACCAAGTCTGTATCACCAACCCAACTGTTTCTCAGTTTGAAATCATGTATATATGTAATCAAATATTTATCAGTAGTACCTTACAGCATCAAATGCAGCAAAAAATGATTTTATGCTCTCATATAATCCATCATTCATATACACATAGTAAAACCTATGCTATAGTTTTATAGATATATATAGGTTTATTATATATGTATATATATATAGTGTCTGTTTAAAAAATATTTTTCCTAAAAATATGTTATTCCTCTGTATTTATTCTCTTCACTCTCCTGCTGTATCCAGTCTCAAAACACTTTTGTATTCCAGGTATAATGGCAAAAATAAGGTGAGAAAACATGATCGCTATTCCATGCCACTAAGTAACTGCCTTCATTAAAATTAAGACACATCTCTCTTTCTAAGACATCTAAGACATGATCACTGAACAGTTTATGACATTTTTCTCCATAATAGAGGTGGAAAATGTAATAATTAAATATCCCCAACATAGCAGAATGAGAGACTGGTCTCTCATTCTTTTCACAGGTGAGAGAGAGCATCCCAGAAAAGGCAAGCTAACACGTTATACATGCAGTAACTCTGATACATATGCTGCACTTTATGCAGATAGCATGATAATGATGACTTGTAGAATGAAGTCTTTAATTAAGGACAAGAGACCTGGAAAAGTTCTCTTTGAAATTTGGGCTCCAAGTACTTGCTTGAGATTCTGACACTGAAAGGTTCATGATGGTTCATTTGAGACAACTGCTGGTGTCAGTTCTATCTCCACTGAGCAATTAGATTAGCTTTTACCAGTACTGAAGGGACTGGGAAATAAATAGTATACAACGGAACACCTTCTCAAGAAGCAGAAAGGAGTGGTAAAGTTGGGCCAGGAAGGACCACTGTGGTATTTGCAATGTCATTATCTGATTAATTTTTGGACAAATTATCTAGTCATCTACCATAGGAATCTGAGGTAGCCTGTTTGTGAATAGTGGATTCACTGAGTTTCAAGCAAGTTGTACTGTTATATCTTTTCAGAAATTGAGACTTTGTGTCTTCATCCTTTTTAACTCACTGGTTTTGGAAAGTAAGGCCTCCTGCTTATGGTTCAGGAAGGGAACAGAATTGTTACCAGAAAATGTTCTCTGTCTGATGTGCTCAGCCTAATTTATGAGGAATAGATAGTAATGGTAAACTTCACAAGCTTTCTGGTTGCACTCTGCTGATCCTAATGGTTTGGATAGCCTGGAAAAGACTTTCATCTTCTAGTTCCAAGCTGAATGGAAATTCTGAATGTTATAGAGGTGAATTCTTTGCCTCTTACTACTCTGAATAGCAGTAGTATTTAACGTGCTGTGGGCTGCAGTGTTATGAAATGAATGCAATCACAGATAGCTGAGTGGTTAATTTCTGTACTCACCTGGGAGGGGTTTGGGACAGATAGACATGTGTTTCACATCTGTTGGTTTCTGGAATGTTGATGCAGTGGTCTTTGGCTTGTTCTTTGCCCATTCATATTGTACCTATTTAAACTCCAGATGTGAACAAGAAAAATTAATTCCTTCCTATTCCATCTTTTAATACTGTCAAATGAATATGACACTTAGCTCTCTGGAATATATTGCACAAATTTTATTTTGTTTAGTGATTATTAATATTTACATACCGTATGTATACATATTTTTGTTTTGGTCTTTTCACAGTATATTACATCTCCTGGGATGTGAATCTTCTGCATATCACTTTATAATGAATAACTGTTGTTATTTACATTTTCTTCCTGGACATTTTTGTATAATATCCTATCCCTTTTATTATTCATAACTAGAAAATATCAGCATAATTTTATTTAGAACAGCTGATATTTTGATAGAAAAAAAAAAAAACTTAGATTATTTTAATTATTCTTGGTTTATTTTTCTTTTCCTTGTAATATGAGATATCACCTTTGATTAATAACAATCATATATAGGTTTTGTTCCTCTTATCTGGGTGTCAGCAGTAATTGGAATCTATATCCATATCCTACCTTGCAATCATGCTGCAAAAGGCCAATAAATTCCCGCTGAGTGTGTTACTTGTTAAATTTAGTGCATTACATTCAGGGTAATGAATAAAAGCAGTGGGCCGTTACTGTCTGGTTGGCAGAGAAGGAGTAGGAACAGCCAGACTCCCCTGAGGCCCTGAGCAGGCTTAAAATTGTGACAGGCAGAATCAAGGGACTCCCTAAGCATCACAGTTCAGTTTGTCTCCCTTAATTTCCTCTTCCACCAAGATTTTAGAGGAAATGGAGGGAGGTGATGTAATCTTCTGCAGGAATACAAAATATACTCTGCTTGTATAACCAGTACTCCCTAGTGCAATTTCTCTTCTAGGCAAGTGTGTTTAAAAGTAATGTACCTGTGTTAAGCATTCAGCTGATGACAGGTTTGACTTTGTTTTACATGTATATGTATCTTATATAGATGTATATATAGTTTAATGTAGTTAAAAATATATATATAAAGTACAGACATAAAAGTAGGATTATAACCAATGCATATTAACCCTCTGCTGGATTGCTGGAAGAAAAACAAACAAACAAACAGCAACAACAAAAAACAACTCTGGGAGGTTTGGATGTTTCTGAACGAGAAATGATTATTTATATTATACAGAAAGAGCTGTGCTTCCCTACCTATGGCAAGAAATTTTCTGTACTTCAGTCCTGAATGTGGACATGGTAATTTCCTGAATTTTTTTTCTTTCTGCCATGCAAAGTGACAGCATTAAAAAGATGAAAATTGATGAAATAAAGTTATGGAATAAATAAAGTTATGGTACATAATAGAGTCCCAGTGCAAGCATACACAGAACCACATTGATGAGACTGGTAAGGAGGTTTTATTCTGCTTCTGTAGCCTCCTTTTGCATTTTTCTGTTCCTCTGGACTTCTGAAGACTCTCAAGGGAGCACATTATTGCACTCTCCTGTCTTGAGAGACTGTTTTGAGCCCTTCCCATGCCTATGCAGGCACTGAAGTCAGGAGCAGAGAGAGCCTTTTGTACCCATGTGTGGCAGTGCTGGAGAGAAGTGGCATGTCCATCATCCCTCCTACAGTTGGAAAGATGCTTTGGAGGGCCTAGCCTCCCAAGACAGTTATACATTCCTTTGGGAGACCTTGAAATGGGTTCTAAGATGATCACTCTCAGCCTTGGTATTTTATAGACCTTGATATGGACAAATCCGGGTCTTTGAAATTATGTTTGAAGCAAGATTTGGACCTTTACTGAAGCTACTGCAGTCTGTCTAGATACACCTGTCAGGCCCAGGTGTAGATTTTCTCAGCAAATCTCCTGAACTGGAAATACCTAATAACAAATGAATTAGATAAGTAGATCCCAAGTAACTACATGTTTAATTTTCTAGTGAACTAAAAACCAACAGACAAAAGAATATTATGGGAGAGGATTAATCTCTGTTACTATCAGAGACAAATATTTTACTTATTTCAGTGTTATCCCTATGGAGTTGTTATGCTGAGTCCTTCTGAAGTATCACACGTTTTGACAGTAAAGGAAATGTCTTCCATGTCTTCCTCTTTTTCTTCAAGAGCAGGGGCAGGTTTTCAAAATTACAAAACTATTTCTGGACTAAAACAACCACAAAACTTATGTCTTCAAATCATCCATTAAAATAATGCTTTGCCTTGTAGTGCTGGAAGTTATTGCATACTTACATTTTTATCAGTAAAGCTATTTATATGACTGCAGCTCTGCTTCTGGATGTCTTGACAGTGTTGAGCAGGGAGCAAACTGCTAGGACTTGGCCAACTTTACAGACTACAAAGTGTGTTTTTCTCTATCTATATCCCTTGCAAACCCTATTTTGAAACACACAGCATTCCTATGTAAAAGAGATTTCTATAAAGCACAGTCAGAAGATGTGCTCAAGAAACATTAGGCTCACAGTGTCCATGGATAGGATCCTGATGGTCCTGGACAATTGCTCAGGAAAAGCATGGGTCTTTGGGCAACATGGCAGGAAACTCCAAGCAAAACTGCAGCCATTGAGGATGCATCGGCAAATGGTACCTGCTTCTATTTCACCTCTTACTGGAGTTTAATTTTTGTAGTTTAATTGTTGTTGATTAGTTTTCATAGTTTTACTAATACTGTAGTTTAAATTTTGTTGAAATTTGTTGAAATAAATTGCTTCACAGTGAGGAAATTTTTAATAAATAAGAAAATCTGATGGCATAAGATAAACCACGCAGGCCTTCAGCCTCCATATTTGCACATGGAATATATTACTGTGTTTGTTTCTTTCAGGGTTTTGAAGAGTCTAGGTTTAAATTCTCTCTCTCTCTCTTTTTTTTTTTTTTTAAATAAAATGACTGATAGGGGATAGTTGTTCTCTGGGATTGGACTGTATATTCAACTTGGGTACTACCTGCGTTTGGCAGTTCAAAACCACAAAATGCCTTTGTCACCAGAGGGGAGAACAAGATCCTCATACTACAGGGCACTGAATCAGCTCAGGTTGATGGAGCTTAATGTAAACCTTTCCCAATATGAAAAGCAGTAATTTATTTTAGAAAATTGTAATGTTTTGATATGGATGACCTCATACAAAATGAAATATTTGGTGTAATTTGATGTTTTAAATAAGAACATGGCTCATGCTGCTGCTAGGAAAACCCCTTTCCTTAAATTGCCCTGTTTATTATCCTACCCTTACAACATATCCTGGATCTGTCTGGCTATCACATTAAAACTTAAAATGACAAATCAACATTTCTAAAACATAAACACACATGCACATGCATATGTAACATATGCACAAGGAGAGTTTTTAAGTTTAATTCTCTAGGAGGATTGTTCTGGCTTCTGATGTGGTCCTGGGGGAAGCCTCCTAAGTAGTTTACATTTCATTAGGGAATTCAAACAGATCTTTGATTCTCTCCTTGTTGAACTGGAAAACACTGAAGAACAGTCCAGGTCCTCTAAAGAAATCCTTTTGAATCCTCATGAAAAAGAGGTTAGAAATATCTGCTAAATTTTGAGTAACTCCAAATGTCTGAGAGCTCTAGTCCCTGATCTCAGGTCAGGCAGTGGTTTTGCTCTGTGCCAAGCATTGACATTTGTTGTTGATGGATTTTTATTTCACCTTCTCATGTTCAGCATTCCTTTGAGCTGGAACATTTAGTTGAAGGCTGTCTGGGTGCCATGGATAGAATCGTCTTTAATCTTCTTACCATCAGAAATTCTGCAGGAGCAGATCCAGGTGCAACGGTGGTTGACTGGCTAGAAGTGTTTTATATCAAACCATTAATTTTTGCAGAACTCTTGTGGGTTTTATTTTTCTTTTAATCTGTATATTTTATACAATTCTAATCTCTACCTTTGCTTCTATTTCTCTGGGGGCAAAATAGACTATGACAACGATGTTGAACGTAAAGTTCTATGTAAACACTTTGATTGTTTAAAGGTCCATTATCTGACACGAGGACTTCATGTTTCTCAAGCATTTACTTTGCTTTCTGGACAATGTGTGCCAGTGAGGTTCATATGAGTAGAGCCAAACCGATATATCTGGAGAAGTAATCAGTCATAGTACTGTATTTGTGTCCTTTCCAAAAAAACAACTCTCTTGCTTCTACTGCCAAGATCTGGCAGGTAACTTTGAGGAGATTAATAGCCGTGGTGATTGTTGTTATTGGTACCTTTTTGCTTTCCTACCCCTCATCTGTTACATTCCAAATGATTATTACTCAGTAGCCTGAATTTACTTTAAAAAGAAGACTAGCATATGGGATATTTTGGTCTGACCATGTGCTTGTTTATAACTTTATGTTCTTCGGGTACTGGGGGAACAGTCCTCTAATGTACTCAAGAGACCAAAATCATCCATCCTTTCAGAGGCAGGCTATCAGTCATATGAAGGTCATTTCAGTCCTGCCAATATGGTAATGTACTTGCTGGAAGTTGACTCACTTCTAGGTGGAGCTGAAGTTACTGGCAAATCTTGTGTTAGTTCTTCATCTCTAACTTGCTTTGATCAAATAACATTGCTGCCAGGATGACATCAGACACTTGTTATCATTACCTTTTCTTCCTAATTTGGTGGTTGGCTACCAACTCTATTCAAAATACTCTCTCTAGAATATTTTCTCCTTTGAAAAGTTTTGTATGATAGGGTCATAGTGTGGGAAAAAATAGATAAAGTATTATTATATCAACCCTAAATGAAAAAATATCCTGTGATTTGTGTTCTGTTTTTTGTTAAAAATTAAAATGAACAAATATGCACTGAACCAGTAAATAGGCCTGTACAAGTAGTGGGAATTCTTCTTCTATTTCAGCATACTTCTTTGCATAGCTTCTTGATGTGGTAGAAAAAGACTTTGGTCTTCTGAAAGTTTTTTGTGTAAGCATAGTTCCTAGGCCACATGAATATGCATCTGTGGCTACTGACTGAATAGTTTAGAGAATAGTGTACCAAAACAGGTGGAGATATGCTGTCTGTGTTATTTTAAATGAACATTTTTTTGGGGGGTGCACTTCCACCAAGCTTTACATATTCAAATGATTTAAGGCAGTTTTCAGAACTTCACTTAATAATTCCCCAAATCTTAAAATCTTATCCAAGAACCTTCTGCTAACATCCATCTCTTGAAAATCATACAAAACTAGTAGTGTCTTCTTCTTCTCCTTCTACTTCTTCTTCACCTTCTTCTTCTTCGCCTTCTTCCTCTTCATTTTTATCAATTATTATTTCTGAATCTGGCTTAGCGTTCTATTTTCTTATTATTTGCTCCATATTAGGTTCCTAATGAGAGCACTAATAGGTCTTAATGGCTCTGTCCAGCCCCATCCACACAACTGACCACAAGCCCACCAGTTACATATGTCCTCATGCCCTTCCTATGGCTACTTGCTTGCTTATGCTATGTTGTAAGGAAGCTTGTTTCCTGTCCCGTTCTTTGATGGTTTTGATTTGCTGACTGGATTAACTTTGAGTCTGTCTTATTTTGAACTCACAGGATGGTTGACTGAAACAATCAGGCCACTCGAACTGCCTAGCTCACCTGCTGGGTGTTGCAGGATGAGGCCCTGCCTGAGCAGAAAGGACATGGACCTGCTGCAGCACCACACCCCCCAAGCTCCCTACCCTCCATTGGTTTCACTTCCACTGTAGAGTAGCCTGCCACTGCTGCATGCTGATACTCCATGTTTTTCTCAGTTCCTTTCTAAAAGCACTACAGGTGGGTGGTACTTATGATCATTTTACCCTTGACAGAAACCAACATATTTGTGTGGCGTAGGATATCAAGCAATAGTCTGGAGAACTCACTTTTGGTGTTGATCCATCAAAGGAATGTTAACAGAAGCATTGTCCAGAGAATGGTGGGAACATCCATGAACATCCATATGTGTAAGTTCTTTAGCAAGGGGAACTTGCCAACAGCTTGTTCAGAGATTTAATCTGCAGAAAAGAGTTGTTTTTCTCTGTAGAAGCTTTTATTAATGTCCATAGAAATACCATTTACTCCACCATGCTTGTATACTAATCTTTGAGTCTTCTATTACGGAAGAAAAAAAGAGAAAAACAATCCCATCCTGTTTTATTTAGTCTTCCCTTTTTTTGGCGGAAGTTTAGGGCAGCATAGAGAATTTGTAGTGGCACACTTTATTTTAATAGCTAGTTGTTGGTTTTTTTCTATCTTTCTTTTTTCCTGGGGGTTTATTTTTTTTCTGTTAAATATGACCTTTGAGGTATATTACAAAACTATTAAAATAACTCGTTTATGAGGATATCTGATCAAAGTCCAAAACCAATGTAAAACAGAAGGGATGACAAAGGGAATACAAATGCATAAAGGAAATATATTAATAACTGGGAAAATTGTTGTTATCTTAGGAGAAGTTAAATTCTCCCTTGACTAATTTAAATGCAATCTAGTGTAGTTATGGAATTGTTGGCCATTATTAAGCTGTCTAACAAGTTTTGCAGATGAAAATAATATAGACTGGGTTAGGAAAGGGCTCTCAATAATGAATCTTCTAGATTGTCACAGCCTGTGATGTCAGACGAGTTGTATCCCTCCCCCTATAGGAGCAATTATTTAAAGAACCAATGTCCCCTGACTTAGTAAAGGAAAATGTCAAAAAGAAGGCTTGTGAAAACCTTTATCTGAAAGAGTGCCTAAACACATCTCTGAATATGAATTCAATCTACAGCTGCAGTGTCAGAGATAGAGTTCTTATATGGGCTTTGCTGGACTGAAAAACTTAAGGTGCTGAATGACTTCTGGCCTAACAGATAAAGCACAGATACGGTCTTAGTAAGATACCTATAAAATTGTCATTGTTGTTGTTAACGATGCTTCTTCCAACTGGTGAGGAAGAGAATTTCCACAGAATTTCCACAGAATTTCCTAGGTTGGAAGAGACCTCAAGGTCATCGAGTCCAACCTCCAACCTAACGCTAACAGCCCTCCACTAAACCATATCCCTAAGCTCTACATCTAAACGTCTTTTGAAGACTTCCAGGGATGGTGACTCCACCACTTCCCTAGGCAGCCTGTTCCAGTGCCTCACAACCCTTTCAGTGAAGAAGTTCTTCCTAACATCTAACCTAAAACTCCCCTGGCTCAACTTAAGCCCATTCCCCCTCGTCCTGTCACCAGGCACGTGGGAGAACAGGCCAACCCCCACCTCGCTACAGCCTCCCTTGAGGTACCTAAAAAGAGCGATAAGGTCACCCCTGAGCCTCCTCTTCTCCAGGCTGAACAAGCCCAGCTCCCTCAGCCGCTCCTCGTAGGACTTGTTCTCCAGGCCCCTCACCAGCTTCGTCGCCCTTCTCTGCACCCGCTCAAGCACCTCGCTGTCCTTCTTGTAGCGAGGGGCCCAAAACTGAACACAGTACTCGAGGTGCGGCCTCACCAGAGCTGAGTACAGGGGGACGATCACCTCCCTAGCCCTGCTGGTCACGCTGTTCCTAATACAAGCCAGGATGCCATTGGCCTTCTTGGCCACCTGAGCACACTGCTGGCTCATATCCAGCCGACAATCCACCATCACTCCCAGGTCCTTCTCTGCCTGGCAGCTCTCCAACCATTCCTCTCCCAGTCTGTAGCTCTGCTTGGGGTTATTGCGCCCCAGGTGCAGGACCCGGCACTTGGCCTTGTTGAACTTCATGCAGTTGACCTCAGCCCATCGGTGCAGCCTATCCAGATCCTCCTGAAAGAACATAGATGAGAACATATGTCCTCAAGAAAGAACATAGTATGGGAAAACTACTGTTGTTGTTTGTTTGTTTGTTTGTTTGTTTGTTTAAATGCCAATCTCAAAAGGAAGTAGGATGTTTGAGCAGCAAAGGAAAAAGACCTAAACCAAACTTTCTGAACAGCATAAATAATATAAATATATATTATTGATAATAATTATATATAAAATATTTATATATAAAATAAAAATATAAATAATAAAGAATTACCATAATATAGGGACATTGTTCATGTGAGAGTCTCTTGTTTTACAGGATGGACTCATCTGTGTTCACGTCTCATATTACATTTTCTTCCAAAGCAGGAATATATGTCCAGAAGGAGGAGCAAGTGTGGCAAAGACTTTCATTTCCCTTGAGCATGCCAGGCATCATCTCTAGGTCTAGCTGAGTTGCATTTTAATTAGTAAGTAGAGTGTGTCAGCAAAGTCTCTAACAAAATTCTACAAGCAAATGCACATCAGTATAAATGTAGATGGAACGTGTGTTTACAGTTTATTTATAGTATCCATCATTACAATGATGATATGTGTATATATAATGGAAACTATAATTTATCCCGCAAAAATGATTGTATAGGGTAAGTTTGAAGGATAACAAGGTGAATTTGGAAAGAGAGCAATATAGATATTAAATTTTGATCTGTGATGTCAAAAGTGTGCTTATAGTAGGAAATACTATGATAAAGTTGGCTGGACTTGGGAAAGATTTTTGGCTTAAAGTTTTCTCTTCTGGCTGAAAAGCTTTCTTGATGAGGGGAGCAGTGTTGAATGGAAAATCAGTCCTAGAACAAGAAACAGAGTTTTTGAAAAGGCTCTGGTAATACTTGTTCGTAACAGAAGAGGAGCTGAGTTATTTGATTATTTGATTGTGAGAAGATGGTTAATGTGGTTGATTTTTTATTTCTCCAGTTATGATTGTTCTTGTTATGGAAATGTACGAGTGAGGCTACTCACCAACTTAAAATGAAGAGATTATGTCTTGAGAAATATTACATAGTTGTATCAAATACCTGGAAGAAATAATCTGCCCCAAATCATTTTATTATCCTGACACTTTAAGTTATCATAACTTAATCTCATCAATAGATTTGGATACATAGTAGTGCAAATGCAAAAGTTTTCTTTTCCCCACCTACCACAACTCCCACCCTATTGAAAATATCTAAAGTTAGGAAGGATGCTACCGAAGAAGTGTATATACTATCTCAAATTTACATATTAACAGCTTTTCACTACCAAATACCCTCCGTATGTCATTGCATCTGTAACTAAAAAGCTGTGCTCTGATGTGGCATGGATGGGAGGATATATTTTCATTCCAAGGTAAACTGGAGATACTGTAATCTAGAGACCCAAATGATCTGCTTAGAAATTGCTTTACATAAAGATAGAGCTGTCTGATCACCTAGTGAAAGCCTACTTCCTTTGTCTATCCAGCTTCTGAAAAGCATTAAAACACAACTAAAACTATATGGAATGTTTTCTTCAAACTCTTGTTGAGGTGTATGGTCTCTTTTGGGAAAGTATCCCATTCATGCGAAAATATTTTCTTGAAGCTTTGTTGTATACATTCAATGTTTGAGGATTCTACCATGTTAGAAACAGATGGACCACTGTGAAGATTATCCATATTCAAATTAAGGATTCTCCTTAAAGTAACATTCATGACTAAGTGAGAAGTAGGAAAGACATGCTTTAAACTTTTAGCATTCACACTGAAATGAGAATCAACACTGCAGCTGGAACCTACTCATATGGGAAGGGATTTTAAAGGTTGGTTAATATAAACCAGACTCTGCAACGTAATAGTGAGGAAGGTCAAGAATAGTCTTTAATCCAAAGCTTTTACCTCCAATATACTGCATTCTCTGCAGAAACCAAATCCAGAGACAAATCTCCACTTCTTGAGTTAGGTAAGATATGGAAAAGGGTGTAACTGCATATTACAGTTACCACAAGTCTCTTTTCTAAATTGGTGAATAAGTTAACGAAAATAATTGGTCATGAGTGTGTGTGCTTGGTGAATGAAAAGGAATGCAAAATTGAGCATGTTTAAAAGATGATATGATGAGGTGGCCATACTGGATGGCAGTAATAGAGAACTGAACAGAATAAAAAAAAAAGAGGAAAGTGCAAAAGAAATTAAAGTAAATAAATAATTAAATTTAAAACGTGCATTAGAAATGGCTTCCATTAACTGATTTTTGTAGCAAAGCTAATAGCAGTGCAGGAATGCATAATTCACAGTATATGTCATAAAAGAAAGTTAAGAAAATAAGTCCCTTGTGCAGAAACATATACAAGCTAGCTTTTTGCATTTGCAGGTGTAATCCACCTTCCTCATATATATTTGCCTCGCATCCCACTGGTTTACAGTCCAGAATACCAAAAATCTTATACAGTCCATATGCTAGCAGAAGACTCTTCTCTTTGAAGTACATTAGAAACACAAGACTCTGGAAGTGTGTTTGGCTTCATCATCTGTTAGTCAGGTGCTTAAAGAACACTTTCATTATTGATTTGAACTTAGTGATGCTCTAGCAAATGGGATTTACCAATGTTACGGCTTAATTATAACAGTTTTAACAAATCTTTAGAGGAAGACAACCTCCCAGCCTTTCTGAAATTCACTAGAAAAGCCCCCACTTTAAATTTCAAACTTTTTTGAAAAAAAAAAAAAAAAATCCTGTTTCCTATCTATTTCACATTTTCAAGGAATACGAATGTATGTGATGTTGTGCTCTGATGCTGTTCAAGTCAAGGGGATGCAACAGTTATGAATAAAACATAATCAAATAGTTGGGTAAGTTATATTGAAAGATGGGTCTGTTCAAGGCTCATCAGTAGCCTTTTTCTTCTCTCTGCCACCCTTACATGTTCTGGCACAAGGAGTCATAAAATACGTGTTATGGACTTACTATTGTAGACTTTTCCCAAGAAACCACAGGAATAGTAATAATAAAAAGTTTAATCCTTAAAGGTTAAGTTGCTTAAACTCTTCTGCTCTCTTCTGTAGAATCACAGTAGATGTGTGCACTGCTTGTTTCCTGAGATGACAGCCTGTCTTCTGCGATCTTAGTCTAGACCAAAATCTGCACTTGACTCAAGTTTATGGCAAAAGTAAACTTAAGAAAAATAACACAGAACTGCATGAACCTTGATTACAAAATAATGTTTGTGTGGGGAGTATGGTATAGCAGAAGCTGGATTTTTTTATTTATTTATTTTTTATCCAGTAATACACTTCTCCTTATGTGCTTATTTCTTCTGAGTAATTAAAGGTTGCATGGGACAGCTGGTGAAATGAAGGACGAGTTAAAAGCATACTGTACATCTTTATTTTGCTCTGTCAGTAGAACAAACTATGTAATTCCTTAGGTTTTCATGTATATTATTTAATTTCCTTTATATAGGACAGTGTGGGTCTGGGTGTGTGTGTTTTTTTTTTTTTTTCTTTTTTAAACAAACACATGCACAAACACTCCATTTTCTTGACTTCACTTTACTCAGTGCCAAAGTGGGACCACTGAATTTCATGCTGAGTACAGAATCTGCTGTAACTCAAATTAAAAGTAATGGGAGCATTATCTGGGCCACACATAGGGTCTTGCCTTTTCAAGCAACATAAGTGGGTGAACAGGGTCTTTCTGGACCAGTTTATAATTAGCTTTGTCATAGTTTTTCTTCAGTACTCCTCTTAAATAAAATTTAGCAAATATGAGTTAGAATTAAGAGTAAACAACTTAATGTGCTGCTGATGGAAAGCCTAACAAATGAAGTATGTATCTTTCCTATTGACTCAGTATTGATATGTGTCTACACAGGCATACTGCACAGAAGCAAGTCCATACTCCTATGCTTCTGTGAGTTGAAGTTTGTACCCTAGCTTATTCTTTGCTTTCTTTGTACAGTCAGTCTTCTTCTTAGCTATCTGCCCTCTCTCTGTTTAAGTTGAACCAGATTCAGCATATTTCCACTTAGACTGAGGTGCACAGATAGTAAAAACACCTTGTCAGGAACCCTGAATTTCGCTGGGTTATCCTATTTCTGGAGAGATGAGAGTTCAGTAAACTCTTCTGCAGAAAATTTTTTATATGACCAAGTGTATTTAGGTGAACATGTAAGTACACAGCCCTGATGCTGGCCTTCACACTCAGGTTGTCCATTAGCTTCAGATGAAGTCTAAGAATGCAGCTTGCAAGGATACATGAAGAAGCCCTCCCCTGTATCTCTAGTACAATCTGTGTTTGTTTCTGGTTGTAAGAGGAACTGACGAGTGTTTGCTCTTGTCACACCAGTGCTGGACTACAGTTTGTAGAAGTGCAGCAAATTGGCTGTGGATGGCCTGGATTACAGCTCTGAGAGTGAAGGGCAATAAGAAAGTGGGACCTTTTGTAAAAAAACAAAAAAACAAGTTAACAAACAAAAAACCTTGAGTAGATGGTAGGAGCTTGAGAGGGCTTAAAAGAAAGAGTTTTATTAAATAATAATAAATTTTTAAAAAGTGCTTCAGGACTACAGATATTATAGCATTTTATGAAGTGTATTTCAAAGTATATGTGAGGCAACATGCAAAGTATTTCCTGGAGCATTTAATCACATGTAGATCAGATCATTACAGCACTACAAAGGTATTTCTATTTTTTGCCCTTAAACAAAACTGAGTATTGCTCTTTGGTAATGAACTCTGAGGAGGAAAAATAATTTGTGGAATAATTTTTTTGAAAATACATATCAGTATGAAGGCATTCTCAGCAATCATTTCAAAACTCTATTTCATAGTGAACTTTGTGCATGTCTGCAGGGGGTATAAAATGGAAGGACAGGGAAAGCAATTTATTAATGCCTAACTGAACCAAGCATCTTGATGCCTTGTCACCCATTCAACAATGGGGAGATTTGCCATTCCATGTATGCAAAATATTAGGTAGCACCATTGTAAGTCTGTGCTGAGTTCACTCTAGTCTTCCTAAAATGCTTTCACTGCTTTTTCTCACTTCCTCTGCTAAAAGAGATGCTTGCAGAAGTGCAGATGTAACCGCCAAGTGGCCTGATAATTGGTCCTACCTCTCCCACACCCCAGTGCTTAACAGCCATATACCAATGCACCTGTTCTGGTGCAGGAGTCAATGTTTTCTCAGACTTGCTGGGAGCATCTGGAAAGTCAAACAGCAGTGAATTCTCAGGCATGCTGGAGATGAGACAGAGTGGGTGGGATCCATCTCACCTACATTCAGGCATCTTCATTGAACAGTGCATGTGTGTAGAACAGGAATTGTAGGCTAGGTTGGGTTTAAATGCATGTGCTGAAGATACTTTCATCATGTCCCAACATGGTGACAAGATGATGGCTTCACATCCCTGAAAATGAAGCAATGGACCACTGCTGCTTATTATTGACCTATCTTCCATGGGACCTGCCTCTAAGAGAACAAGATTTGAAGGGAGAAGAGATGAAGTGAGGAATATTTGACCAGTTCCCAGAAGTCAGAGAGAAGGAAGGCCAGGAGTTAGTGGGATTCTTTGAGCTGAGAAATTAAAGAACTGAGAAGCCATCAGAAAACTTTCTGTCCACTTATCTCCACAGAGACTGCCTGTGGGATCCCATACTTGGTACCTGTGGGAACATGACAGACGACTTGTGTGGAGACCATGACAGACCACTTGTGTGGAGAGGGGACATGACTGCATGTGTCTATGAGAGACTCACCTGCTTTAGAGCTGGTGTACGTGTGGCCACATACTTGAACATGGGATATGCTGTGACATCTGCCCCAATGGTGTAGGCAGAAAACTTTCTATAAAGAACTGCTCTATCATATCTCTTCCCCCTCTTCCATACATCTCTTTGGCATGGGATAGCAGCTGTATGTAATTCCTCTGGTTATCAATAACCTAAGGAGCTCCTGTCAGAGAAGCTGTCATTTACTAACCCCAAAGAGTGATATTTTTTTGCCATTTACTAACCCCAATAGTGATACTGTAAAGATATCAAGAGCAGTTGTTCAAGAATCTGTCATTTCAGTTCTTCAACCCAGCTGTGTTTGCAGTTCTCTCTCTTTCAGGGCTGCGCAAGTATAGAAATTGTGACATTGTGTTTTATTTTTCATTTCAATTATAAATTTTCAATTATAATTGAAAAATAATAATATAATTAATTATATTTTTCATTTCAATAATAAAATTGGTTAGGCACTTTACACTTTTGCAAAATCAAAGTATTATTTTATTCATAGATTGTAGTGCCTTCATAGTAGGATTTCTGTACAGTTCCTAATCCAGTATGTCAACCCATACTTAATTTTCCTGTTTCAAAAAAGCTTAAAAAATAGAGTAATAAAGAGATATTCTTACTCAAAACTATAGCAGGGAACTCATCTTGATGGTCTGGGAAAAAAAAAATCAACATTGAAATATTCATGTTATATTGCATAGACTACCTGTGAAATATGCATGAAAATTATACAAGATATAAGAAAAAAGACATTACCTCTAGAAACTGGATTATTTCATTTAAAAGACAAGTCTTTATCTGGCAAGTAGAGCAAGTATCTAGCAAGAATTAGATGTGTCCCTGGTAACTGTCATTTTGGAGAAAGCTGCCTGCTTGTATATTTGTAAACCTGACTGAACCCATGCCTTCCAGCCACCAGAGAGTTTTCTCATGCTTTCACAGATGTTATGTAATATATAACATGCACTTAAAATACCAGGTGGAGACATTGCTTAGCAAACACTAACCTAGTTGTGAAAGAGCGTTGGCTTCACTTCAGCTGAATTCAATCCTCTGCTTGCTTTGGTGATGGTTAAACCATTCTGTTGAATATCTAGTTGTCCAATAAAAGTCAATATCAGTCAGGACAACATCTGATAGGTAGCCTCCCCTAGAATAATGAGCATAATATACATACCTTTGCCATGCTCTCAAGCTAAGCCTTGTGGAAAGGCTTAAGAAAAGATTATCCTGCATGTTTAGGACAGGTTTTTCCCAGAACTGCTTTTACAGCAGCACTGAGTACAGGAGTTCTTTTTCATTCAAAACATATGGCTGCATTTTCCTCAAAGTGCCATCCTGGTTGTTATTAATTGGTATGAATTGCTATGAATAAGGCAGACCATTGATAAAAGAGCTGTGTCACTGTTAAGGACTTTTCTGTATAGAGATGGGTCAGCATAATCAATAAATAAATAAATAAATAAATACATTTCCAGATTACATTGATGGAACTAATAGTATCTATAATCCTGTTCTTCATACAATTGTCCTCCATGCACAGAACTTAGAAAGCATATTTATATATTCTAACCTCCAGGTTAGTCTGGAAAGGCCCATATTGACAGGCTGTATATAAATTGAAACTGGTCAGATTTTTCCACTTGTTTGCTACCACAGACAATAATGATGCTGGTTTTACAGGTGACCCATGTTGATCATTCCCAGCTTCCACTACTCTGTTTGATAGATGAGTCTTTGTGTTTGGCCGAGTGTTGCTGATCAGGGTATGTTAGCCAACCACCTGCAGCTAGCACCCTGAACTTCAGGCTTAGTTGTCCCCAGGTACCTTTCTCCAGTGGTGTTGGTGCCTTGGTGTGGTTATGGAAGGATCGACTGCTGTTCTGTGAGCAGGCTCAGCTCCAGCAGGCTGCCATTCTGTGGCTGGCCCAGGCACTGGCAAAGGCAAAGCATAAAATATACCTCCTGGTGCCCTTGTGTTGCTCACCAGAAATGCACCTCACAGCACCACTTCTACTTGACTGCTTCATCTCAGTAGAGGTATCACTAGTGTAGGAGCAGGAGATAGCACATGCGGCATCAAGAGAAGAATCAGGGGAACTAGTAAATGGGTGTTTTGTTTGTTTGCTGCTGTGTTTACCAGGGCACAGTAGGTGAGGTTCTACAATGTTTGTGGGCTAGCAGGGAGGGGGGACTGGAACATGGAGTATGGCCATGAAGTGCTTAATATCAAGAAAATCCCCACTAATATGGAAGCAATTATTTTTACTGTAGATGTGAGCTAGCTGACTGTGTGGCTATGGCTGCAGCCTAACGTTAAATATGCAGCAGTTACTGAACCACAACTCACTGTGAATGATATACGTCCCCATTATCCTTTCTTGTGTAGACAAGCCCGTAAAGAAAAAGAAATACGGAAAGAAAAGCTGAGCTGAACATAAAGCCTACTTAACTGCATTCAAAAGAGTGGACTCCAGCCCTTTTTGGGCTTCAAAGATTTTCAGTTTAAATGTTAGATTTTTTTTCTCTTTTTTCAATCAAGAAAAATTGGTTGAGGCACATGCAGACAATTACAGACTCCCTCCTAGATGTTTTGGAATAGATTATAAATTGAGGTATAAAACTTTACCAGGATTAGGTGTAAGTTACTGTCCTCTGTGTGTTATTTCCCCCATGAGAAAGAAAACTGAATACTGAAAAAAATTGCATCTCTTTGTTCTTGTTAATTAATTTATTTGCAGACAAAGACATCATTTAGATTAAGGTAACTTTCATACATCATTTTCTTATGGTCTGTTTATGGAAAATAAATATATTTTTTAAAAGATTATGCAGCACAATTTCAAAGCTGTATGTAATGTTGTTTTAGGTGCCCTCATTCTAAATGAGGAGTTGTATCTGTGGGAGAAGAGAAAAAGACCAAGGGAGGATATACGTTTTCTGATAAATTTCATGGATTCATTTTCTTTTTGTAGTTAATTAATTTATAACCATGATGTATTAACGATATATGATAAACCTAAAATTTTAGTGATTTTTAAGATTGTGTCAATATTAAGGTTGGATATCATCCCAAAATTCTGTACTCCTCTCCTGCTAAAAGTAACATTTAAATTTGAGAATGGGAGGAATTATATTTTTATTTTTTTTCCCATTGTCAGTGTTTTACACAGTCTATTCCAGAGATTCCCTATTTGTATTTTTTTTTTTTTTTAATTACTACTGGTAGAATTTTTCTGCCAATAAGAGGTAATACATATACCTATACCAATGTCATTATTAATTTTAAAACTTCACTGAGGAACTCAAATGCAAACGTGACAATAAGTATTTGTGGAGGCACTTCCATTTCATCTAATAGTTATCTGGCTCTTACACTGACAAACAAATTGTCAGAAGGCAATGATATTAACCCTCCACTTAGCCCATTCTGCTCCACACAGGTTCAACCAACACCTAGCTCGTGGTTGGGCTCCTCAGCTGAAGGCAAGGGCTGTCCTGACAGGGTTTACAGTGGTGGGATAGCCAGGCAGGGATGGACAAGGGATGAGTATTTCAGAGGTGGGTTGGGGGCTGAAAGCTAATCATTCTTTTTCTGAGCTCACCCTCAGTCCTTGCTGCCTTGGCAGAGTCAGAGGCCAGATGAGATCTTCTCCCAACTCATGGTAGGGTCCACCACTGAGAGCAATCAGGCAATTGCAGATGCTCAGCTGCAGAAAATAACTTCTGGATTTGTGATATCCTCTCCATCATGTTTCCTCACAGAAAGCACAGGCTGTTGTCAGCATCAGTCAGGAGTGGAGTCTTGGTGGCTTCTACAGTAAGTGAAGCCTCCGGTCAGATTTAAGAGCAAATAAAGCTGTCCTTTTCCATTTAAATCTTAATGTGTGCATGTACAATAAATGTTGCCCATAAAATGTGAAAAATGGTTTACTCAGTGTTTGGTGGTTTCTTGCTGTTGTTGCTATATAATATCTGAGTTAGGACAAGTGGTGGCAACAGAACTTTGTTTCCACTTGCATAATTGTAGAAGTTATAAATTGGTGGAAAAAACATATATACATATTTTTCTCTCAAGGGAAGTTCTTTCCTAATGTCCCATCTAAAAATCTATGGCAAGAATCCTAATGATTTCAGAGGAAACTGGATGGGGCCTTTATGAGACTCTGGAAAAAAAATCTTTTAAAATGTTATTTTTTAACACGTATCTTGTTTTGGTAATACTCCTGATAGCCTTTGCCTTGACTGGCAAATTTAAAACTAAATGTTTTAAATTGCTCTTCATGAAATTAGGATTATTGCAGATGAATAGAAATTGGATGATTTTCTTCTAGAAGTAGATAGCTCCTTTCCCTAGATGTTTTTCCTTTTTTTTTTTTTTTTTTCAATAATCTGTCCCTCCAGTCCCCCCCCCACCTTTTTATTCTTTCTTTTTTTTTTTTTTTCTTCCCATTGAGTACTTATTGGCTCAAAATTTTTCTCTGCATGTACCCTGTTGAAAACTCACCCTTTTGCTAAATTGCTAAGTAAGAAAAACAACTGAGTCTGTGACTTTTATGTCAGGTTAATATACAGAGTTTTATAATCTGTAGACTGGAATGGTACCCTTATTCTGCAATTTAATACTGAGACAATAATTTGATCAGTAGTTGCCTATGGTCTGAGCTATGGTGAGGCATGGGTATATATTCCATATACCTGCAGCGTATAAAGATTTAATGGAGCTCCTAATTACTCTCCCATCACTTGCTGTGCATTAAAAGCATAAGTTTTAAGACTACATCTATGGCTAAAAAGAAGTCAAGAAAGGAACAAAAATTTGGGTAAGTCTATGAAGTTCTATGAAATAAAGAGCAGAGCTCTGAGGGAAGAGGAGGGATAATTGTAGGCAGTTTAACATAAGTTTTACAGTCTGGTGAAAAAAAGTGGGTACTTGTATGAAGACGTAACAACGAGGGTTGACAACCTGGCATTTCTTCTAGGCTGGGACTTATGGAGCCAGGTATACATTCTTCTAGCTTTGGGTATGTGTTTTTTTTTTTGTTTTGTTTTGTGTTTTTGTTTTGTTTTGTTTTGTTTTTTTAATCTGACAAGTAAAATCATTAACTACATAGAAGAAAAAAAAGAAGAAAACAGTGAGTGAAAGATGAAATAATGAAATGAACAAAACAAACTTGTAGATTAGGCTAAAATATAACTGGATACTCTTTGAAACCTGTCTACCTGGTGTAAATATATAAGGTGTTAGTTTACAGTAAGGGTCTGAGCTGATCCTTTTCCATATGATAGGTGAAATCACTCAGAAGGAGATAGGTATTCTGCTGTGATCCAGGGTGAAGTGCCAGATGAGTGCATTGTACAGACTGTCTGGCCATGGGAGCATCCACTAAGTGCAAGAGTACTTCTTTCCTCATCTCTGCATGAGAGACTGAGCGGGCTGATAGATGTATCACATTTTGCTGTTGAATTTCACAAAGTACTTTTATTGAAGGGTTTGAAGAAACCTAAACGGTCTTGGTGTTACCATAAATAGGAGGCTGAGGGCCAAACCTTGTTTTTAATTATATTAGTACAAAGTCAGCCTAGAAGAACTCCGATATAAGTACTAATTATGTTTTTGGTCTCTCATACCTTCTGTACAATACTTAGCTCTTTTTACATCTCTTGTTGCTTTTTTTTTTTTTTTTTTTTTTTTTTTTAACATCTTCAGTGGACTTCAATGTGGAATACATTCAGACAGAGAAATTATTTATAAAATTAAATACTGGATCTGTATGGCTGTAATTCTATCCAATTTGCTTCCTTGTTGGGTTGCGAGTTTTTTGTGGGACTGAAGTGCCTAGACATGAATTCATTGTTCTGAGCACAAAATGATTACATGAACTTCAAACACATTTGCACTGTTCAAGTAAAATGAGTGTTACATTTACATGACTATTGAAACAAACAAAAATGTTATATTCAAAAACGTTAGATCTGCTGATGTCAGATACATTTTTTTGGTGTATGTCTCCACAGAAGACATCTCTGTTGGAGACTAGTAAGTTTTGCTTCTAACTTATTTTTATTTCTTTATTTATTTTAATACACTGAAAACACAAACTGGAGTAGCTAGTCTCTCAATTCCTGGTTTCTTGCTGTATTTCATGATACTGTGGATGTAGAACCAGCTTAGAGGTAAAACAAGGCTTGTTAATGGTGGGAATAAGAACTTGGTTAGAATTGATAATATAAGACAAAGATGGATGCCAAATTCTGTACTAAGGCAACTAAATGAAGACCCCACTGTTGTTTACGTGATTTGAGGAAGGGCTATTGAGCTCAATGGGACTTCATGCAAGTACAACTGTGCCCCCATGTGGATATCAACATTGCTTTAGAGTTCACACTGCCTCTCTGAGGTGCCCAGATGCCAAAACTACTGTTGCTTTCAGTGAAGGTGGAACTTCGAAGATTTATGCTTTGAAGAACTCTTCATGCATAGACTGTTCTATGCTTCTGGATGCAGCCAGGAGAGAAAAGACCATTGTGCAAAAAGAAACTATTTGGACTCTTTTTGTTTTGTTTTTCAATGATTGTGCTTGCCCTTTAGATTCAGATGCTGGTGTTCTTTTATTTAACCAAATTGTTTTTCCCTCTAACTCACACCCTATACTTTCAATGGCTTCTGTTTATTTATTATTATTATTTTTTAATAATAGCCTAACTGCTTTTTTTTTTAATTATTATTATTTATGTGTTTTTGTTGATGTATTACCTACTTATGCCTCCTGAGAGTTTGTTTGCTGAGGCTTTATAACACCCACTGGAAAGAGTTTTAGGGAATATATCATTTTACAGAACAATACCTATTTGGCTTCCATTCCATATCACTGAAAGTGCCCTTTGAACAACTGAAGCCTAAAAATACACTTAGAAGCAGAGAGTGTTACATTAAGTTAAAGACTGAAACAATATATTGCCCTGGAATTTAAAAATATGTATAAAGAAAAATTCACTGAGTGCTGTGACAGTTTCTGTTAACAACAAAGTGAGGATGAGATAGCCCCCCCCCATCCCCCGCCCTTATATCCTTGATGATGAGCATGACTCAAGTATCAAGTTCCAAAGTGCACCCTTATCTTGACATCTATGGCTGGATGAAAACAGCAGCTAAGGTTTTGACTGAAAAACCCTCCAAATTGAAGCACTGTAGGAACGAAGTTAGAGAAATCTCAAATCTATGGTGAACCATCCTGCACTGCTGCCTTTCAAAGGCCTCTTATTTAAGTAAAGAGCAAAGCTATGAGCATTTGGAAAAACCCACCTGGAGAGCAATTTCTATTCCTGCTACAAAAAAGGGGAGGGAAAAAACCCTCTTCTCTTCAGGCTTGCAAGCCTAAAGAGAGCTTAATTAAAATAAATCAAAAGGAGATATATGAATAAGTGGGGAGACGAATTAAATATTTCTCTATGCTTAATAGCTCAAGCTTCTTCATTTCAGGCTTGCAAACTTTCCTCTTGAATGGTCTTGTGTTCAAATAAAACTATTTGATTTCCAAATATAAATAGATAACTATTGGCAGCATTATGGTATGCTTTTTTTATCCTGAGCCTAACAAGTGAGCGGCAGTGAATATGTGAGCTTTTCTTAGTGAACCCAGAGGGACTTGTTCACTAGGCTTTCAAACTCTCGGCAGCTTTGTTGCGGTTCCTCCAAAGAGGGCCATATAAAGTACAAAAGGGCCTATGGATTCAGCTTAGAACAGAATTGATTTTCTTCCCTGATTTATTCACAAAGGCATTATTCTTGTTGCTGTTGAAGTAATTGGCAAAGTTCATGCAGATTCCTGGGAGAGCAAGGGGCCCTTCCTGGGCCTTAATGTAACAGTCTGTTTGCAACTGCACATGGGGCCCTTGCTTCAGTGTGTCATGCTACTTGAGGAAAAGAGGAAGGTATGTATGTAGCTGTAGGCAGGTTTACCAGCCCCATGATGAATGGGGACCAGGATATAGGCAAGTCACCTCCTTCATTTGAAACCAGGAATATATGCTTGCTGTTCTTGTCTGAGCAATTTTGGATGGAAACAGTTGCATGCTGTCAAAAAGAGGTGGTGTGCAATAAAACATAGGGGTGTCTCAGCTATCTGGGGTGAAAGTGAGACTGGAGAAGTATGGCAGATGTGGATCTAGCCCCTGCTTTCCACATTCTCAGTAAGAGTCTCATCTGTTGTATTATTAGTTGCTGTGGAGGGATATGCTTTCTATGGCAGGTTTCAGGTCTGATCTCAAACAGAGAGGGCATATGGGGCCTGCAAATAGATTGCCAGCTTAAAATTAGCCTGTGCACCCTCTTCCAGGAAATGTTCCTTTACTTCCTGGATTCTTCTATCTCCTCTGAAACAGGGATTCACCCAGAATGGAGAGGAGAGCAATGCTACCACATAGTTCCACCTTTAGGTTTTAAACAGAACACATCCAAGGTACTGAAAACTAAACCCTGTAACTACTTGAAACTCAGAGAATACAAAAGCCTCTTTAGCCTTTGAGGGGTAGGAGTAGTGCTCCAAATGAAATAATGTAAAGTAACACTTCTGCTCTAGCACGAAGAGAAATTGGTATTATTTTTTTCCAGCTCAAAAACAAATCAGTACAAGTAGAATTGTGAACATGTCGAACAGATGACTGCATTTAAATGTGTAGGCCTATTTCTACTTAGATCTCCCCTGACGGTCAAATAATTACAAAACTATTTCTTTAGGTCCACTGTATTACAGTGGACTCTGCTACTCCTGGAAAACAGTAGGTGAAATTCTGTGGCAAACAAACAGATAAACAAAAAAGTTAAGTTAGAAATTCATACAGAGTACATATGACTTTTTTTTTTTTTTTTTTTTTTTTTCCTTCAGTGGTTGCTTACTATCTCAGAGAACAATAATTTAAATGGTTGGTGAGCTGGCGTAGTATCTGAAATGAGTGTCTTTATTTTTCATCTTTCAGTAATTGTTACCACTAAGACTAGTTAAATATGTCATTATTTAGACTGTAAGGGTAGAAGCCTTCTATAGTAGGTGCTGCTAACTGCATCATGTAAATGCAGAAAACATGTTCTGTCGATAATTTGCCAACAACAAGTTGACCAAAGAGGGTTTGGGTTGATATACTTCAGTCATCCAGGTTCACTGAGGTTCCTAACCATAGCTATCTACTTTTTTAGAACTTAAATCATTCATTGTTACTGATGTTTTGTATTGACTGGTTATTTCACAGCTTTTTTTAAAAAAAAAAAAATAAGACAGTTGATATCTCTCTGTCAACGTTTTATATGCAGTGAACTATGTATTATATTCTGTGAAGAGGTGTTCAGGTACTGCTGTACAAGCATCTGTAACATGTAAATGATTGTGTATATGTATGAGAGAACTGCATGAAGATAATGAGCATGCAACTTTCTTCACCAAATACAACTGTTAACAATCCAAGTTATTTAAGCTACTACAGAATATCAAGTGCTTACAGAGATCAAATCTTGTCAGCCTCTGAGATGCATTGCTTTGCTGTGCAGGCCTGCATATGTCCAGAGACAGACGTGATCTACCGATTTCAGGCTTTTGTAACTTTGTTCTGGGCATCCCTTATCCTTCACCTCTTTTATTGTCATGCTTGTTGTATCTTCTTTGAGAAAAAGCCAGCTGGCTGGCTCTTTTTTTCCTTCTGTAAAACTATCACCTGCTTGTTCCTGGAAAGCATGTGGTTGTCCAAGGAAAGCTTCCTGTTGTGACAGTATGGTTTCTTGTGCAATACCTCTAACATTTTTCCCTTGATGTAGATGTAGGTTATGTTAGCTTTGGAATGTCAAAGCAGGTCCTACAGCATTCAGGGCTTCTAGTTTTCTGTGGAACATAAAGTCATCAAATCCTTCAGTAATGACACTTTGTAGTTCAACAGAACATAGCAGAATCTAGCTTTTTAAAGATCTATATTCTTTATTATTTTTAAAAAAACTTCTGCCTATCTTGCAGATTGAGAATGCTGAGGTCTGGCATGCTTGACTGGTACTTTACTGCGAACAGCCTGATAAACTGCTCATTGAACAAGGGTCACTCTGAAATGCTTTTTCTCTAGGTGTATTACATGAATTGAAGGTTTATGTCAAACTACAGTAGCTACTATTAACACTATCTTAGAGAAGGGAGAAGACTAATCTAGGATAGTTGCATCTATATCTTTCCTAGCCATTATAAACCAGCTCCAACCTATTTTGTGTCAGGGTAGCCTTTCATTCACTATTTTTACTGGAAGTTTGGTTCCATTTGTTTTGTACTTTGACAAATACATCAGTTTCTCAGTGTCATTGTTCCCTTTTCTTGCCTCTTCTTTTTGATATTCTTTCAACTCCTACATGGCTTTTGCTGGTCATTTATGTAAGAACAGTAGCATTGCACTGTTTCATGTGTGCTTTTTTTTTTCAAAAAAAGGAAAGAAAATAAAAGAAAAAAGAAAAAAAAAAGAAAAAAAGAAAAACAAACAAACAAACAAACAAAAACCAACCAACCAACCAACCAAACAAACAAAACCAAGAACAGTTTTTGACACTGAAAGCTTCTGGTGTAAATTGCTAATAGAAGCAAGGAATGTGCTCATCTAACCACCTTATTTGAATAACCACAGTTGCTTTCTGGAAGTCATTTGGCAGGAACTTTAATAAGACAACTTCAACTGGGCATGCCCTTCTGCCTCTCTCAAGGTTTATTTCACTCTTTTTATTTGTGTCATCAGAAGCTGTAGCTGCATGTGCTTGTTGCATCCAGTAGAACACTGTGCAAGTATTATGTGGAAGAGGTGGCATACTCCCAGTTTGGGGGTTTGCTTTGTATATATACTACATAGAGTATATGGATTCTTCTTATGAATCATGAAATAGTTGAATTTCTACATCCCTTCTATTCCTTCCTGTGAATGTGCTGGATGACATCTTCAAATTCTTCAGTTTTAGTCTGCTACCTCTCTTTGAATGAAATCTTTTAATAAGTTATTCTTTTCTTGTGGTGGAACTTCATTTTTGTCCATCTGGATATCCATACACTGAATTGCAGACTTTAATCTAGGGGAGGAAAAAATGGCTAAATATTGTAAGCCCTCAATTTTATGTATTTATTTGACTGAAGTACTAGATAATATTTTTTTACTACATATTTATTTGGACTTTATGCTGAACACAAATACCCATAAAAATAATCCCCAGTTGTTTTTTTTTTTTCTTCAGTGAATGACCACTCCATCTCATTTGATGTGCTTATACTCTCATGTGCCTATGCTGTGCACATGATTCATCTCTCATCTACTGTATCTTGGCTTATGGCATTGCTCTAGCATGTGCAGCTCCATATGGTGCTGCTTGTCAATTGAAATGTATCAACCATGTACTTTCTTACTTCTGATTTATTTAATTGAAACTGAGGGGAAGTCAAAATACAGGAGCTAGTTGTTTTGAAACCCATTGTTTTATCTGTGCATATCAATTTGAATGTGTGGATTCCTTTGAGGAATGATTTAATTTCTGTCTTCCAGTAATTTCATTTTCCAGTAGTTTTGTCCCATCTTCCAGCTGGAAGTAAGTGGAGAAATAATGTGTTTTAAAAAGAAATAACATTTTGTCTGTCTGTCCTACACATATGGAGACAAAATTTTACTCCTACATCTCATGTACTCAGTAAATGATTAATAAATATCCTCCTTGTGGTCTTCTGTATTTGTTCAGAGTCACCGAGCCTTTTGCAAGTGTTTCTTTACATCTGACAACATGAAATATTCTTGTATAGTGCAAGGGTTCATTTTATATGAAGTATGTCTCTTTGCTGGAAGATTGTCTAAAAGGTCCAGCATTTGATTCATTTGGACTTCATGACTATATAATAGTTTTCTAGATAGATGACTTAGATAAGGGTAGTTGTTGCTTATAATATGCTTCACTGTATGGTCTCTACAAAGATGATCCTATTTACTTAATTTAACCCTAAATCTGTGGTAAGGTCTCTTAAAGCTGAAGGCAAAATGATGAAATTTTGCTGACTTAACTATTCTGGTACTATAGGCACTTCAGACTGACATATCGGCAGTTGCAGAAAGTTAGCTTGTTAGATCATTAACAAGGAATTAAAAACAGAAGAATAGCTTTGCAGCTTTTGACAGCTTGCTTTTACCCTATTTTGTGACTCTAACTTGTGTTCTGATCTTTTTTGTTCTTTCTGTCTCCCTCTCTCTCTCTCTTTTTTTTGTTGTTGTTGTTGTTTTTTGTTTGTTTGTTTGTTTTTGTTTTTGTTTTTTCTTCTTCTTAAATTGCCCTACAAAGAGTGCAAATTTACCCTGTATGTGTAAATCTACCCTGAGGATAGAAGGTCTGTCTTCACTGTATTACTGTCTTCAGTATTACTGACAACTGGTAGTTTATGGAAAGAATTTTTGTTTGTTTGTTTGTTTGTTTTTAATACAGTGCCTGCTTAATGTTTCCTACAACAGTTTGGCATTGTTATTGTTCTAGCAGAATTACATGATCTAAGATTTAAATGAACAGTGTCAAAAGGGTCAAAAAGTGGGTTAGGATAACATGGAAACAGGGGATAGCTGGGTGTTCCTGCCTTCCTTCTGGCAAACTGACCACCTGGCAATTTTTCTTGTCTTTCTGAATGGTGGTGATGATTTGAAATTCAGAGGATAAAACTGGAGAGAAGGGCCAAGTAAGCTATGTTAGTTTTTCAGGGTCAGTCCCCCCAGTTCCTGCTCAGTAGTGAGTGGCCTTTATGCCACGCTTAAGTATAGCTTTCTAATCTGACAGTTTATGCTCTGCTCCCTGGAAATTGTCTTACATCTCAGTGTTACTGTGAGTTCTAGAACAATTGTGTCTAAAATGGGATATCTAGCACGATCTTCATTAGTTATGACAGCAATAGTAGCTGATCTAACATCAGGCTGATCAGATTTCCTCCATCTAAAACATTGGATAACTTCCCTCACTTGCAAAACAGACAGTAGCAAGGCGCATGATCAGTGGTGATCTTACTGAAATTAGCACATTGATTTCCAGATGAGTTTTGAAGCGAGGATTTCCAATTTTTACCAATTGTGGATTTGTCATTCTTTCAAAAATGAAATTGAATGCACTTTGAAGCTGTAAATAAAATTGAGGAAGCACAAATAATGAATACAAATAATAAAAAGAAACAAATAATAAGGACGTTGTCTTCAGAGGCAAATTTGATATCTGCCCTCAGCCAAGATATTAGATATCTCCTTTATCAATGTCAACAGCTTGCAATCCCAGCACAGCTGTTAATCCTGTCTTTCCAAAATGATATTAATATACACTATTTATCAAAAATATATTGATAGGGTTCAAGATTACTAGCAGTAGATGGTGTTGGTCCAAGGCTGATGGTAATATTCAGTGAGTCAAGCAACACTTTGCGGTCACTTATCTTACACAGAAGTCCTATTTTTTTCCTAGTTGTTTTTTTGTTTGTTTGTTTTTGATTTGGTGGGTAATAAAATTCTATGAAGTATTATTCTAATCAACAGATTGCTGATGCCTATTTTAAAGAGGGCTTTCTTGTATTATTTTGCTGTGTTTTTTACTGTGCCCAGTGACATCTTTGTCCTTGACTCATATCTTTATTCGAGGGACAAAACTGTTCTGTCTGTGTGAATCTATTGCTCAGCTTTCAGATTTCCTTTTCTGGTTTGGCTGAGTCAATGTCTTATCAATATCATGTATACAAATGCTAGATTTTGCTAGATTGGCCTGGGCTACTTTCAAAAGCACTTGTAGAGACCCACTTCACCTACAGGCCTAAGTTTCACTCACAGTTATATACTATATCTTACATCTTACATCTTACCAAAGTTTTCCTTTTTTTTTTTTTTTTTTTTTTTTTTTTTTTTTTTTTTGATTCTTTCCCAGGGTATATTATTCTAGCTTTCTGTGCAAGATAGACTTATTTTCTATTGTCCTTATTTCCACCTACATGTCATATGTTCTAACCTATGTTTTGCTTTTGCTGCATTAGAAATTGTAGTTATATCTTTTCTGTACTAAACACAGTGGTTTTAGTTGCCAGGGACAATCAACTTTCCTAATCCTGCTGGCCACACTATTTATGATGCAGCCAAGATGCCACTGGCCTTCTTGGCCACCTGGGCACACTGCTAGCTCATGTTCAGATGGCTGTTGACCAGCAACTCCAGGTCCTTTTCTGCCAGGCAACTTTCCAGCCACTCTTCTTCAGGCCTATACTGCTGCATGGGGGTTTTGTGACCTGTGTGTAGGACCTGACACTTACCCTTGTTGAATTTCATGCTATTGGGCTCAGCACATAGGTCCAAGCTATCCAGATTCTTCTGCAAAGTCTTCCTAACCTCAAGCAGGTAAGGATAGCTAGATAGAACCTTCATCAGTAGTTCTTAATTTTCCAGGGCATCCATAAAACAAAAACTTACCTTTGGAGATAAAGGTTTACTTTAGTAATTTTAAGCTTGCTGAATGTAGACTTGGTCTCTTAGCTGTTGCAAGCAGAAGTAATCTGCTAACAGAAGTCCATAGGGAATCCATAGTCTGAGAACTACTGGTCACCTACTGTCTAGAGTACTAGAGTACTATCCTAACGTGCAGAGTAGTAAACAGTAAGTTTGTGTGTGTCTTCAATTTCAGGTTCCTTTATTTTCTTTTATGTCCATATGTTTGTATATCTAGGTTTCTGAACTACTTTATGTGCTCAAGTTCTTGAGTAGACTTGGCTACTCTTGTGGGAAAAAAAAAAAAAAAAAAAAAAAAAAAAAAAAAAAAGACAGCAGGTTTAATTCTGCAATTTTTAACAATTTGCCCATGAATTGGTTAATATATTCATTAGCTGTGTAGTGAGAGCTGCCAATGGTTTGAAAACACTGATTTTTGTCTCTGCCCACTGACAGCACACAGTGTGCTGTGTTCCAAGATAGACAGATGTTATGATTTCTTCTTTGAAACTTTTTTATATGTATACATTGATAAGGTTATCCAGGTAGGTGTCTCATGACTTTGTCATATGAACTATCCCTTGGTGTTAAAGAAATAATACAAACTTGAAAACTAAGGTTTATTTTACATTTTTGGGACAACAAAAGTGCAATTTCATTATAAAAGGTATCATTTTTGTCTTGCTATTATGTTCCATGAGAAACAGTAAACATGTATCCCAATATGAGTTCAGAAGCACAGCTAAGAAATGAAAATCTGACAGTTGTTTGTTTTTTATTTTTTCCATATATAATAACTTTGGGGTATAAGTAAGGATGAATGTATAAATTCTATTTTAAGGAAAGGAAAAAACAAAACAAACAAACAAACACACACAAAAAAAACTTAGCAGATTTCTAGCTTTCAGCATCACACAAGGGAAATCTAATTTTATTGGTTTGTTGTGTTTTGTTCCCCCCACCTCCCACCCCACCCCCCATTTTTTTTAAGTCCAGAAAACAATCTCTAATAGAGAATAAATGCAGTAGAGCTTTGAGCCATTTTGGTCCAGAGGACAAGCCTGATACATGACCTTTGTTAAGTTGCTTATTTTTCTTGTACCTGCATTGAACTTCTGTCCAGGTGGGAATCTGCAGACAGGTGTGGTGTGGAGACCCCTGTAACATGTCAGGGTTTCCCATCAGGTGTCTCGAGGAAGCAGTCAAGGTGAAGTGAGAGGGTGACCATTTTCTGCCGAGGCTATGAAAACAGTATTCTTCTTGGCCCCATTAAATATCACTAGTTTTCCCTCATGCTTTCTGCATCCTGTTTACACTGTTTAATGGTTACACTTTGAGTAAGGAGGTTGTGTTTGTACAACTTCCTGCTGTAGGATGTCTGCATAGGTGTTGAATCGGTTATTGGCCATTAGCCTCTAAAGTGAGCAAGTATGAAATAGCCAGTCTCAGCTGAATCTATTTTTTTTTTTCTGAATTCACCAGTTCAACCTATAGCAGATATGAGAATACAGCTTAAATAGACATAAGGGTCTATAGTCCATAGCAGACCTCAGTTAGGTGCTTGTTAGGACTTAATAGTGTATGTAGATCAAAGAGTAGGAGTTTTGTCATTGGTAGAAGCTTCAGCATGGAGCTGGAGAACAGAGTTTATTAAGAAACTACTGACTTGCATTTTTTTTCCACCTATCTTTATTTATTTATTTTCTTTCTCCATAGAATATATTGTACAGGTTTTTGTAATTACAGGACATACTTTTGCCTTTTAAATTACTCAGTGAAACATTGCTGCAAAAAAAATTCCTCTCTTTATTTCAAGTATGTTTGTGAATACAAGAAATTTTAGTGTTTTTTTTTGTTTGTTTGTTTGTTTGTTTGTTTGTTTGTTTTATGTGTATTTCTTTTTAAGATGACAGTTTTGTACTTTGTCCTTGGCATTTGGTTGAATTCACTGCTAAGTAAAACTTACTAGTGCTGAGTTCTGTATTCCCCAAGCCTACTATATAGTAGGCTTATGAACTCATTATGCATGTTTGTTTATTTATTATAAGTAAGATCTGCTAAATCTAGATTACATTATGTATCAAAATACCACTTAGATTTTTTTTTCTCTAAGTATAAAAGAAAGAGTACATAAAAATCATGCAATGGTGTAATAATCTTTCTTACATATCAAGTATATATTGAATTATCTTGAGATGATCATCAAAATTTATTGAGCAAAGTGGTATTTATTGATTGAGTCAAGGTTGAGATTAGTATTTACCTCAAGGGTCAATAAATGTTGATGTTGACTGAAATGTGAAGTCAATATATATATATTGTTAATACATTCTGAATGCATTCCAAAGAAATATCTAGAAGTTTGTTCAATAATCCTAGGGATCTCAAGGGACAGCTTCCTTCCAGTTAATCCTGCAAAGGAAAAATAATAAATGGAAGAAAGTGACTCAGTTCTAATCAGTCAAATATACACACGCTATATTTGATGTGTATAGAGATGGTCATGTGTACAGGTGGACCGAGAACATTCTAGAGGGCTGGTCCAAAGCTGTAAAAAATCTCTGTGACTCCCTAAGGAATTACAAAGCTCTGCCCCCCACTTTGGATTCAAAATCAAAGTAAGTTTTATCTACCATGAACGTAAATGAATGAATGAATGCATGCTTAAAAAATAAATAAATTTCAAGGACCCCATTTACTCTTTTCTAAAGATTCTGGTATAAAGTGCTCTCCCTTTAGAGAGTGGAGAAAAAGGTTTACACATGACAGGTTTATATCATGTTGCTCAGTGTATTATTGGCAGTCCAACAAATGTTACAGCATTGAGTTTTATGGTAGAACTACTACAGTTGTTATTATTCATAAACTCTGATTCAGCCAACCAAGATATTTATATGAACCAAAGGGCTAAAACTAGGGAAAGGCAATTATGGGACTCATTGGAATGAAACTGAGACATATTCATTTGGTGGTAGAGGAGGGGAAAAGATCTACCCCTTCCCTCCCCAGCTGTAGAATGAGTTGGCAAGTCCAAGTTTTGTTGACTCTGTGTGAGAGAGTTTTTGTGCCATTTTTCCTCCAGGTATCTGGGTTGCTACTACTAAGCTAAATAATGACAATGTCTTTTATAAAGCACATTTGATCTTCTCATGGAAATGGACATCTCTTATGCCTGGCTTTGGAAAAATCCCAATCTAACTGTTCAACAATGGCTAATTCTGGATTTATGACTTTGATCTAGATGTAGTACAAAGGAAACTTAAATTTCTTTGAAAATGTTTGTTGTGTGGGGTTTATGATACTAATGGAAAGACACTGTGTTTGTCTTTGCTGACCAAACTCTGTTGAGTTCTTTATGTTTGTATGCTGTTCCTCAATGTGCTGGTGTATATAATCTGCAGCGTGCAGGCACAAGTGAGGTGTTAAAACTCAGTCTTAGCTTTGAATTACCTTGCTTTTAAGGGTAAGTCTGACACAAATGCTATTTTAATGAACACTTTGTATCTAACACCATTTCATTTGAATGAGCAGCGTAGCTGTGTTATTACAACATTGCTGAACATTCCTGCTATTTCCATCTCATTAAAATAATAAAGTGCAGTTACAAACTGTTGCTAAGGACAGAGGCTGGTTCAGAGTGAGATACTCATTTAGCATTTCAACAGTTATGCTGTGCTGGAATGGCACCGAGTTCCTTACAAAAGCAAAAAGAATAGGCAAAAGGAAATCCTTGAGGCTGGCTTGCTTGCTTGCTTAGTGTGAAAGAAATAACATGAGAAATAACTGCAGTTCAATGACTGACCAGGAGGTGAAGGCTAGCCGGATATGGAACAATGAAGAATTAAAAATAAAAAATCAACAACACTAGTATTGTTAATATTTTAATTTGTTATTGTAAGTCTTCTTGAAATGAAGACTTTAGTCTTTTTATTTAATAGAGCTTGTAGAGCTTACTTTCATTAGTTGCCATCTGTTCAAATCTTGATGGATGTATTCACATTAATGGTTAAGAGACTCCCTGCTTTTCACAGAATCACAGAATCACAGAATTTCTAGGTTGGAAGAGACCTCAAGACCATCGAGTCCAACCTCTGACCTAACGCTAACAGTCCCCACTAAACCATATCCCTAAGCTCTACATCTAAACGTCTTTTGAAGACTTCCAGGGATGGGGACTCCACCACTTCCCTGGGCAGCCTGTTCCAATGCCTCACAACCCTTTCAGTGAAGAAGTTCTTCCTAACATCTAACCTAAAGCTCCCCTGGCTCAACTTAAGCCCATTCCCCCTCGTCCTGTCACCAGGCACATGGGAGAACAGACCAACCCCCACCTCGCTACAGCCTCCTTTAAGGTATCTGTAGAGTACAATAAGGTCGCCCCGAGCCTCCTCTTCTCCAGGCTGAACAAGCCCAGCTCCCTCAGTCGCTCCTCGTAGGACTTGTTCTCCAGGCCCCTCACCAGCTTCGTCGCCCTTCTCTGCACCCGCTCAAGCACCTCCATGTCCTTCTTGTAGTGAGGGGCCCAAAACTGAACACAGTACTCGAGGTGCGGCCTCACCAGAGCTGAGTACAGGGGGACGATCACCTCCCTAGCCCTGCTGGTCACACTGTTCCTGATACAAGCCAGGATGCCGTTGGCCTTCTTGGCCACCTGAGCACACTGCTGGCTCATATTCAGCCTTTCAAATACAAGTGTGTCCTGAACTATGCAGCCAATTCTTATTCAATTAAAACAATGAAGGTTTTCTCTGCAGACTTGACTGGAGATATCAGAACCTTTCCCCCCCCCCCCGCCTCCCCCCTTCGGTTAATGGTAGTTTTACAGTTCAGTATCAACTTGCCATTCTTCACAGCAAAAAATTATCCTTTTAAGACTCCACTGGTCTACATTAGGAACGTTTTTGTTATGGTCAAAAATAGGTGGTAGCTACAGAGGCTGAATTTAACCTGCTATCCAGAGAGCATTCAGTTGTTTGATCCCTTGTTCTGTGATGCTGAGCAACATGTTCAATGTTTTTGTTGTTATGATAAGTTGTTGAATGTAGAACATGTCTTTTTGTCATAGCTTAATTGGAATCAAAGCAATAGTGTCCCATAAGAATATAAGATAAAGCCTATGAACATAAAGGACAACTTTTTTTCTATTCTGTTCTGTAAAATTCTGTTCTGTAAAATTCTACAAGCTTTGCTTTGAGAAGTTATTATTTGAAGGTAGGAAGTGAATCTGACGTTCACATAGACAATCTGCACAGATGCGTACCTCCTGGGACCATTAAAGGAACCTCTCCTTCCATGCAACCAACTATTTTAAAGGACTTCTACTCTTGTTCCACTGTTTCTTTTCTTGGTGTTTGCCTGTCATTTGACTGATGGCAGCATAGCTTATTGTCAGCAGTGAGTTATGTCCATTGTGCCTATTGCAAAGACTGAGGTTTAAATTCCAACAACCTTTGGACATACATTAGCAGACAGTGAGGGACTTAGATGGCTTTGAAGAGTAAGTTGTCTATGCAACTTCAGTTTCAATAAAAACATCTATAATTATACCAGAATCTGTTTTTGTTTCATTCTATCTCTTTTAACAGCTGGGTTGACATTTCCCATAGACAAAACTTGGTAGTGTATTCTCAGCTCAGTTATAAAGGAAAGATGAGAAGCTTGCATTTTGAAAGCAATTTCCTTCCCAATTCCCATGTGGTAGAACTGTTGATATAACTTGTTGTCCTGCAGCTTTCTGTTCCAGCCAAACTGCTAGCTCCACTGTACAATTACCCTAGCTTTAGAATTGACTTCTCCCAGAGAGAAATCACGTGGGAATGATAAGACTTTCTAAAGATAATTAGGAGGACTCCAAAGTCTTAACAACCTAGTACAGATACTGCGTTCTGTACAGGGTAACGTTGGCTGATTTTTTCCTGGTTTCAGTTGTTTATCTTTTTAAAATCTTCTAAATAGTTCTTCTGTGAAAAAGTGAAACTATATTGAAGCCCCCCAGACCATCTGTCAAACATTGTTATAATGCACTTTCCTTTCTGTAGCTGACAAAGTTCAGGAAGAAATTCATAATGGGGAGGAAAAGAACAAAAGCAAAAAAAAACACACACACACACAAAAAAAGGCTTTTCTTTCAGGCTTTGACATTCTCTCTCTGTTATAGGTTTGAAGGAAAAGAATGAAATCAAGTCCTATGATCAGGTGATGGTCTTGAAGATGGAAAGTTTCCTCTGTTCTAACAGTCTGAATGCAACTGTCTTATTATTTACCTTTACAGAGTGAAGAGCTACACTTCATTTATATTACCTTTTTTCCATCTGGTTAGGGTAGTTTGATCCTTCCATAGATGTATTCTTTCTGTCAAGTATGTATGTATGTGAGCAAACATATGTACTCCAATTAGTCGGGGAGGGCATAGCATATTTATGCACGCAAAAATCTCCTGTGTCTGACAGTCCTGCCGCTGTGGATATGTATGGATCTGCTATTGCGTAGATGTTGCTCACCCAGCTTTTCCTTCTAGTGAAACAAAAGCACACTAAAACTTGCATGTAGATGACTTCTTGGATGCATCTAGACCATTTGTCTCCAGAGACAGGAAGATGTAGTGAAGAAATAATAAGCAACATTTTGAGGAACTTTTTAATTTCTCTTTTTCTTGTTGGTATATCACCTGCCTGGAAGCCTTTGCTAATCTGTCTTGCCTAACATGTCCTAAAGAAGACATTTGTTTTTCTACACAAAATACCACACTTTTATTTTATTACTTTTCTTTTTTTTTTTCTTTTCTTTTTTTTTTTTTTCAGAAAGCTTTATAACATCTTCTAGGAGTCATGATACAGTAACTGAGAGAAGCTGGTAAGGAGATTGATTGCCACAAAGTTATCCTGAAATAAGTCTATGCTCAGTTCCACTAAACACTGGTGTAAAAACTACACATGAGGAAAAAATGAGTATCTTAGATTAACTTAACTTTTAAATTAGTGACCAGAAAAACTAGAATAATGTATTTTACAATTATTCAATGTTATAACATTCTAATAAAAATAATCACATGCAATTAAAAACTGAGTTGCATTTGGTGGGAATGCAAAACATTAACTTAATGCAAGTATTGATTACCTCTTCCCCCAGCTTTACTGTTGTTTCAAAGGTAAAGGATTGATGGCCCAAACTTTTATCCACTTCAATTAATCAGTTGATGTAATTTGTTTCTTTTAAAACTGGATATATCAATATTCTGTGCTGGTTTTGAATTCAAAAAAGCCGTCATATAACTTAACTAGGATGTTTTATTAGGTAAAAAATAAAGGTATTGCTTGGCAGAGGCGCTGGACTTGATTATCTTCAAAGGTCCCTTCCAACCTCACCGATTCTGTAATTCATTAGAGAACACTGGAGTAACAGAAAATATTCCTTATTAAACAGTTAAAAGACTAAGAAAGAGACAGCAGTGCACTGCATCTTTTCAGAGAGAAACAAGGTATGAGAGTAGAAATAAATATAAGTGCTTCCTAAGGTGAGCACGAATACCCATGCAGTCTTCTGGGTGATACTGGAACAGGTTGCACATGTTGTAGATGGTAGAGGTTGTAGATGCCCCCTCCCTGGAAGTGTTCAAAGCCAGCGTGCATGCGGCCTTGGCATGGTGGTTGGAACTGAAAGATCTTTGAGATCCCTTACAGCCCAAACCATTTGACGACTGTAAAAGCAGCTGCTGTTAGTTCCAGGCAGATATTACTAATATTGTTTGGCCCAAAAACATATGAGAGTATTAAATGCCTTTGGGAGCTGTCTATAAATTAAAGAACATATCAGTGTTTTCATAACAGATATGACTAAATAAACTACTAAGGCAATGCATACCCTGAGGCAATATAGGCAGTCTTGGAATAACCTGTAGAAGAAGCTTTTCATACCATTCAGAGGACAGAGACAGTCAGAAATAGTCTTGGTGACATTGCGAGTCTGTCACTGATCTTCAAGTGTATCACGTTGTCTCTAGTGCTCAAGCCTGTCACTAAAATAAGGTCACCAAAGACTTCTGAATGTGTTGCACTTGTTACTGTTTTTAGAGATACGCAGAGTTTTCAGTTAGTCAAGAGAAAGCTATGGGCTATGGAATATGACTGTTTGTGGTTGCAGATTGGTATTTGCCTGATTCCTAGATTGTAGGAATAACAAAAATGAGTGTGGAGCAGCTATAGAAATAAAGTTGTTTTGAATGGGAAACAAAAACATGGTATTGGTGTTGAACTATTTTTGCATCTCAATCAGACAGTCATGATTCAGTGTACAGTGGTACAGATTATTTCTGTTTTCAATTTATATATAGCTTTAAGCCATGAGGTAAATTAGAAAGTCTCATCATCCTACAAAAGTTTTCAGTGTTCCTCTTTCTCCCTTTGATACTATGGAAGCATAAAAGTAATATTTTACTACAAGTAATTAGGGTAGTGACTTTACTGTTCTGAGATATATTTACTTTCTGTCAGTTGAATTGTGAGATTTTGATAAACATTTAACACACATGGGATAGGGTTTTACATGCCTATTTCAGGATTATTTTGCCTAGGAATAATGTGATAATAAATTCCTATATCCAGCAAAATATTTGACACTTGTGCAACATAGGTGTCAGTTGACAACTTGTGAATACTAGCCAGAACAAAACATCCTTTACTTGACACTGACACTTTGTCAGACTTTGAGTCATGTGTTGATGCATGTGTTGTTACGTCTGCTGTAAACTGCACAGGAGACTGGAAAGCTCCTGAGCTCCATTTCTGTTGAAGTGGGTCAGGAAGTACAATTTGAGGCATAAGGCCATTTCTGTAAATTTTTGTGAATATTTCTTTATTGCACTGACTGAATTTTGTATTTTTGAATGTGTGTTCCAGGGTGGATAAACTTTATTTGCAAACAAAGCATAAGAGAAAAATACTGAAATATTTTATGAAGTATGTCTCCAATAATTATTCCCTTACAGCTATTTCTAATAATCTGATATAAAGAGTTCTGTAGAGATGTATAGTACAGTATGTATGTATATATAGTATTGTACTCACAGACTACTGCAGTGCTAATTTGCTCTTTCATATTATTCTCTCTGATTCAAGACTGTAGAAGGGAAAAATATTATTTAACTAGGGAGTTATTTTCACTTATTTTTCAAAAACAGCCTTTAAAATGAAAATACCAACATGAATTAAACTGTCTTTAAATCAACATTGTGCTAATTCAGCATTTTCAATATCTTGTAGTGACAATTTTGAAGGAAAAAAAAAAGTAATAACAACTTTAAAAGAGTGGTGGAAGGAAAACAAACAAAATCATCAAGAGGTGCTGTAATCTGGTTTAAGCCCCAAACCCAGCCCAGACTTCTAGATCAATGGTAAGGACTCCCAATGTACCATTATAGCTCTCTCTCAGAAAAAGCTTCAAAACAGCTTCAGTTCTTAAAAACTGCTGGTGGAAGGAGTTTTGCTAATTAGGAGATGTTACAAAGGCGAAACTAGTGCTGAAACAAACTGTAAGCATTTTATCTTGATGTTTCCATTCTTGAATCAGTCCAATGCCTGATACTGTGAACAGTAGGAGATATCCAACTGCAGGTGTGTGCAATCATATTTAACTAAGCTTTTCCCTTTCATCTTCAGTCATTGCTGTACTCAAGCGATCACACTTATTAGTCTTTAAATTCCTGTAAGATAACATTTTATTTCATAGCTCAGAAGATCCAAATCAACCTCAAATGGGCAAAGCTATTTCCCATGTAGTAAGATTGCATTCAGAAACTGAAGAATATGAGCCTCTGTGCTTTTGGTATCTTTCTGTTTCTGTCCAGACCTGTATTTACAATAGTGAAGGTCTAAGTTTAGCAGTCTTTCATGGAAAATAATGTGCAGCTCTGGTTTGCGTGACTTTGTCTGCAACTTCATGCTATTATCTATGACTGAAATTTTCCAGTCACTTCATCACTACATTGTTTCTTTCTTTTTTTTTTTTTTTTTTAATACACACACTAGATATAAATTTCAGCTAAGCTATGAATTATAACACCAATGTTTTAATTAGCCAGTAGGAGATAAGATTAATCAATTTATTTCATGCAATTTTTGCACAATGGTGCTGGTGTCCATATCTCAGTTAGTGGAAAAAGGGATATATTAATCCAGTTATTTCTCATTTCTATTTGATCTGCTAAGGACACTGAAAAGGATTTTTTACAGATTTTTATGTCTTTTAGAATTCCCCAAACCTAAACAAAACACCCCCAAAATGCAAATGTCAGTACTGGTGTTTTTTGTTTGTTTATTTTTGTGATACTTTGAGCTTTATAGTTCAAAATACAGAATAAATATGCTATATCCCAAATATGTGTGAAGGTTATGGTTTTGTTTCATTTTGTCATCTCAAACTATTAAATCTTTGCATTGTTGCATAATCAGGATATAAATATATATATATTTGCTGTTCTAATTCAATGACACAAAACTCAAGATCCCTGAGGTAAGGTTAAGCAGGAGCTCATGTAGTCAGGGTTGAAATTCAGACACTGCAGATATAATCCATCTCCCTGACACATGCAGTGCTTCATTGTGAGACTGCCAGACACAGTCTGCTGAGATGGGAATGTCACAGAATACCAAAACAGGGGGAGATGCAGTTTTGTTCATCATTGCTTTTATCTACAAAAATCCATCTAACAGTCTACATACACAGCCACTGCCAGACAGAGAAATATGAATGCAGCAGAGACATGCAGCAGCTAACATTCAGAGGAGTATATGGAACATATGCTGGGAATGCTCAGAATTACCTGAAAATAATTTGGGTAATTAATCAGGTTAATTGCTTATCTTTAAGGCAATATTTTGGTGCAGACGCTGAGTCACCATCTCTGTTGTCTAGCAGAGATCAATAGCTTGCCTGGTTGCCTGCATCTCCTTGTGAATTTTGAACTTAAATGACAAAAGGGGTCCAGAAGGCAAAGAAAGTGCACTGTCATCACTGGTCAGGCAGGCAGGCAGAAAAATCTGCAGAGGTAGAAAGAAAATAAGCTTTTTAGAAAATATAAAGTGCAACTGCTCTTTCAGTTAATTTCTAGTTATAACCACTCCAGCATACATTTGAAGATTTTACACAAGGGATGAAGGAGAGAAAAAAAAAAGAAAAAAGGAGAAAAAAAAAAAAAAAAAAAGATAAGGTAATTAAATGATACTCAGGGTTCCAAAATGAGACATGAATCTGTAGGCTTATTTGAGACATAGGTGTAAGCAAAGGAGTTTGTCTTGGCTGTAGTGGGCAGACTTTTCTGTCATACAGATTTCAGGGTAGATTTTCAAATACCAATATTAGACAGCAAAACATTTAAAATGTGTCTAGTTCCAGTTTAATTTCATCCTGCTGTAAGCATAGTCAATGCTACTGCATGCTTCTGTGGTCTCTGGGCAAATACAACTTTAATCAGAAAGGAAGAAAACCTCTGGGGCACTGAGAAAATACACTCTTTCCATAGACTTGGCAGAAAGCAGGCTGCCCATATGACCAGCAGGGCTGGAGGGACACAGCTGTCTGGGCTTACATCTGGACATATGTTACACTGCTGGTTCTAGCTTAAAAGGTGTGTTTTTCTGTGAAATAGAGTATTCTAATCTATAAGTTCCTAGCAACATCTCTGTATAGGCATTTTCCTACCCATTTGTTAAAGGCAGCCTTTAGCTAAAAGCACTGTCTGTTTCTCAGTGCATCATGACAGGATGCAGCAGTTCAGGACCAGGCAGTGACACAGCAGAGCAGCCTGGGGCAGTGGGATGAATAGAAGTAAAGAGCATGTATTGAACTGGGAATATAACCATTGCAGGGATACTGATAACTCCCAGGCTTGTGGCAAAAGGTTCATGAGGAAGCTACAAGCAATTCAAAGTTTAGGAGAAAGCACAGCAGGTGAGCTGTGTATTGGGGAAAGGGAGCTGAAGGTTAGATTAGGTATTTTGGCTTTGGTTTAGTGTCCCCCAAATCTTGTGATCAATCATTTCATTCTGTCTGCATCATGATAGTTTTCAGAGTCTCTCTGAAATAGTCCTTTAATCACAATATGAAGCCCTGCTCTTTGGAAACTGATCTACACCACCACAGAACAAACCAAGCGGATAAAACCTCTATTTCAACTTCTTTTGCCATCACTTCTATTTTGATCTAGGTAAGTTTTCTTTGCATTATTTTTCTTTAAATGACTTTCTTACCTCTTATAACTTAAATTGTCAAGTTTGGATAATGCCATCATGGTATTTGAATTTTCTAGAAAATACCAGCTCTGAGGAAATGAGTAAAGATCATGACAGTAGTAGTGCAGAGTTGTTGTCTTCATTCCTCCACCTGCACTGATCTTAGTCACACCCAAGATCTTACAGGATAACAAGTTTCCAGGAGCCTCATTTAGCACTTCATGAACAATAATATCTCCTTCTGCACTCTTCCTCAGAAACATCATGGTACAATAACTTAGTTTTGCTAAACAATCAGAGATAAATTTGACCACTACAGTCACTTGGAAATGAAATAGATCTGTATGGTTCAGTGGACTTATGAAACAAAGCCATATGCCATTCAGCTTTCATCTCACACCTTAGTTTTTGTATAAATCTGAAATTGTTTCAATTGCGGAAATATTATTTTTATATTTCTGCATATTTTGTTTTTGTTTCCTTATCCTTATTTGTAAAAAAAAAAAAAAATACAGGAGAAGCCTATGTGATATTTCTAAGCAGCTGACAGTGAGATGTACAGGCATCTTATAAGAGTTTAGGATTTTTTTGATCTTTAGTGTTTCAGGGAATGAGCGAGAAAAATATTTTAATTTGATAGTTACAAGCAGTATCATCAACTTTAATGTTTTTACTTATCAGTTCTGCAAAAGGTTCTTTTTGTAGCTTTGTTCCTCAAAAGAGGCACAACACGTGGTAAAGATAATAGGTATTTATTTTCTAAGTAAAAAAGAAAAAAAAATTAAAACTTTCTGTAAAAAATGGGATACATTTTTCAAAAATACATCAAATACAGTACTGTTCTAGCAGTTCTATTAATTAATCATTATTAGTCACTAAAACTCAAACAGATCTCAATGCATGTTTTCAAGCTTAATCCTGTATTCAGTTTACCTGTTTCCTAAAACTCAATTAAAAGCCCCTTGTTTTTTTACATATTTATAAATAACTGTAAACCTGATGTTAAAGTTCTCCCTTAAGGATTTAGTTTCATATACTTGAGCTATTTCATCAGAGAAATAATATCATATACAGGAAATTCTGACCTTTCATTCTTTAACTCTCCTGTCTACCATAATAGCATTTCTGACAGTAAGTACTTACTACCTTGTTTTGTTTCAACAGTACCTTTAATGAATTACCTAAAACTAATCTAGAGTTTGAGCTGCTAAACTTGTGAGCATATTTATTGTTAGTGAGCATATATATTGTTTCACTAAAAAAAAAAAAAAAATATCAAGGATTTTAAAATATCCATCCTTTGGAAATTAAAAATATATTCCACAGACTCTTAAAATCTTTAACTTCTGCAAATTCAGAATAAAAACTCCAGAGTTCTATTTTCATAATATATGGTTTGGTTGCAGATCATCTAATCTACTGTGGTGTAGTGTTGTCTCACTGTAGTAGTAATTCCTTTTCTCATGTTGATTGTCTCAAAGTAGAGAATCAAGTTTGCGTACACATATGCCCATATATATGAATACATAATGAAGTTCCATTAACAAAATCTTGGTGTGGTTTCTAGATGTGTCTGAACATGCATTTCTAGAACACTATTGAGATTGGAAAATCTGAAAGAAAATCAGGCAGAGAAGATATTGCTGAAGTGATAGCGTGTTTCAGTGCTGATCTAGTGCCAATTCAAAAGTTTATGCAACCACACTGTCAAAGATTTATAGTAATTTTTGGCTCACAGATCTGAAATACATTGAAACTTTTTTCTTAGAATGTTTTTAATTGTAAAAACTTTGTACTTCTGCTGTATGATCCACGTGACCTGCAAGAAATCCCCTTCAAATGATGCAGTCCCCTTCAAATGATGCAGAGATTTTAAGTGGCTTTAACCTGTGGTATTACACCTTTGCTGCTTTTGGTTCACAGTATTGCTATTGAAATGTAAACGCAATTCAATAATGTTATGCGGGTCTCTCTTTTTTTTTTTTTTTTTTTTTAAACCATCGTTAAGTTCTCAGGTAAGAATATTAAGGAAAAAATGATACATGAAAAAGAGAGCATGCTCCTTTAACTGTAGTTGGGTTGAGAAGATGGGGCTTCTATGTGATGAGTGTCAAATGCTTCACCCTGGTGAGAAAACACTTTTGAAACATCATCTTGCTTGTTGTTCAAAGGGGGCCTGTTGCTTCAGTCATACAAGTGCTCCTCTACCCTCCCCAAACATTTAATATCTGTTCTGTAAATATCAGTATCTGTATGTGTTTTACGTCTTCTAAACAGGTAGTAAACAGGTGTCTTGTGTGTTGTGTTTTTTTCAAGATCCATTAATGAAATCACACTGTATTTTAGGCTGGAAAAAATCTATTTTGAGATGATTGATTAAAAAAAATGACATTAAAGTTCATGCAAAATCACCTTTCATAGTTGAAGCTGATATTGCAATTTTAAATAACATGGTATCCATGTTATTTATTTATTTTTTTTAAAGTAAGTATGTTACTAATTTCCAAATGTTAAAAGAGATTTCTCCATTTTCTACCCAGGAGAGAGAGGGAGAGAGAGAGAAAGAGAGAGAGAGAGAGACACGACTAACTAGATGAAAACTTTTGACCTAAACAAACAAAAAGAATTTAGGAGGTAATAAAATGATTTTATATTAAATTTCTCTTATTGTTATCTTAGAATAGTATGAATAATATAGAATGCTTCTCTTCTAACATTTGATGTTACCTTTACCTTCACATAATCCCAAAACAGTTGAGATGGGAAGGTACCTTGGAGATTGTCTAGTCCAACTCCCCTCATCAATGCAGGGTCACCTAGAGCAGGTTGCTTAGTACTTTTTTCAGTTGTGTTCTGAAAACCTCCAAAGAGGCAGATTCATCTTCCTCCTGTAGTGGTGTTCTGTGCATTATTTCTGCAAGATTTCAGTGCATTATTTGTGTTTGTACTTGAAAGATCACAACTCTCCCACTATATACAGTGTGTAGTAAACCAACAGCTCTTTACAAAGCTCTGCAGCTATGGAGAACCTTGGGACTTAGAAAGCCTCATCATGCTTCTTTATATCAATGTCAGAATGGCAATATCTCAGTTCCATTAAATGATAGGAAATTTTGTTTTTGCCTTTGACAAGGACTGTTCACCAGGATTCTCAGAAGAATCACTTGATACTGGTTTGTCCCATGAGACAGGGAGTGGCAATTGAAACTGCATTTTTTAAATCTTCTGGTACAATCAGTTAATTTTTCTTATTCACTTGGCTGATATTTTTAAAATGTTTTAGTACCTTGTTCCTTTGCAAGGTAGGGTTATTTACACACTGTAAATCTCAACAGTTCTCCCCTTTTCTTGAAGCGCGTGATCTCTTCAAGTGTCCTACACTTACTTTCAAATTTTCACTATTGCTATTTACTATCTGAAAGGATGTTTAGTTTGTCATTAAATAATCCTGTTTATCCTGCCATTAAAACAGTAGAAAAGCCAAGAAACTAGTATTGAATTTTTTTGTGGAGTATGTTTTTGCTCTAATTACCAGTTTGTGAAATGTTGAATGTTTACATTTACAGTTATTTTCATCTATGTGTTATTGTCTTCTCGATCAGGCATAGGATGTTTGTAGAAGGAGCTTTTACAGAAAGACATATTAACAAGACAGCACCAGTTAAATAATTCATAGGTTTCTGAAAACCTGTTCAAAACAATCTTCTCTGGGACCCATACACCACAGAGAGAGTCTGGAAGCTGCACTTGAATCAAATCTGTATCTGCCTTGCCTTGAAGGTGGTGCTTCTATTTGTGGTGTGTGGACATTGGCATACATTATTGGTGGGGTTCTGTGTTGGAGGCGGAAAGCCTGGACCATGGTGAAATTCTGCCACTGCCATTCTTTGTGGTCCTGATGCTATCACTCTCCATGTCTGTTCATTGCCTTGCCTTGTCAGTGTAGGGATGATTCTTGCAAAGCATTAGACAGCACTGTAAGCAAGAACTTCTTGTTTGGTTAGCTGGTATGTTTCTGTGATATAGGTAAAAAAAAAATAAAAAAAATGTGCCTTTCTTTTGGGATGACTCTATATTGAGTATTTTTTACTCAGGCAAGAACTCACATTTCATCAAGAACACTTTCGGTCTTGAGTCTTTCATGTTAATTGGCTTTCCCCTGAGTCCATGTTGACAACTATTAGCTCCATGAAATTATACTGGACAGTATACTTTAAACTAATACCAAAAAAAAAAAAAAAAAAAATCTGCCTGGAGAGGATAGCTTACTAGAAACAGGGTTTGGAAAAGAATAAAAACTCAATGACAAAGCATCATCCCACTTGTTCTGTGGGGCTGGAGCAGCTGTTGTATCACATGAGCCAACAGCCGCTGAGACCTTCAACTCAGAGGAATTCTGTTGTAATTATCCTGACATTACAAACTTCACCTGGCTTTCATTTACTAATGTAACTTACTGAATATTTTTTCCATTAATGTGAGTTGTGTCTGTAGTCACAGCAGGGATTCATCTGGGGACATCTGACCTTTTTTTTTTTTTTTCCCTAAACTTCCCTCTTTTATAATATTAAAGGATAGGTGAGTTACTGCACTTTTAATTGTAATGGACATATATTGAAATAGTGAAAGTCATATATTGAAAGAGTGAACCATGTTTTTTAAAAAAATAAATGTTGAGTAAAGGTATAACAACTTGCTCCTTGTTGTAAAGCTTTGCTGATTCCATTATTTGTTTTACACTGAGTATGTACATGGAATCCTTACCACCACTTTAAGAAGAGTAGCAGCAATATAGTATGTTCACTCCATTCTCTCTCCTATTTGTCTGCTCATCCTTAACTATTGTACACGGTTTCCATGTGCTAAAGTATCTGAAGTATGCTATTTCTTAGGGTTTCAACTGATCTTCATGCATCTATAGCTACTCTCTAATGTCCTTTTTTTTGGAACATGATATAAAAATTTGAACTGTCTTTTCTTGCAACATCTCTGCTGTGTTGTGTTTGAGTAATATGCCAACCAGCATTTAGTCAAACATTGCTATTTCTTGTTGCTCTTTTATACCACTGATTATTATGAGGGCAAGCTGCATTTGCAAATGTGAAAAGATACTGCTTTGTTTTTCTTGCAGTATATCTCAGTGTTTTATTTATTGAAGAGTCCCAGAGCACGCAAATCTAGAATTTGAGTTGACTTCTTAGATTTAAACTCCTCTTGAAGCAGACCTGGGGTATAGGTACTTGGCATGTCTGTTTATGAAGGAGAGATTTTAAAGGAAATGTCATTTATATTAATGGTTGTTGTTTTAAGAGTTCTGAAGGTTTTTTGTTCTTGAATTTATATATATATAAACATATATATATATATGTATATATATATATATATATATATATATATGTATTTTTTTTTAATCCAGCTGAGGATAACTGTTTGGGTGCCAAAGGGAGCAAGTAATAACCACAACTGACAAATAACTTGGAACATGTTATACATCTCAAGCTAGAAATATCTGCACTGATCCCTCTAGCTAACAATTGCAGCCAATGGTAGTTCAGAAAATGGTTGTGCAGGCATAGTAAACATCTTTAAATTTGTGCTGCTGCTGTTAATACTTGCAGTTCTTTATTGCATTTGCCAGTGATTATGTTCTGTTTTGCATGACAGTTTTACTTTTTTTTTTTCCAGTTAGTTATTGTTTGGTTTAAAAAAAATAAAAATTCTTTTGAGTATTGAGTCATCTCTCACAGTCATTTATGAGCCTGATTCAAACCCACTGAAGTCACTGGAAAAATTTAACATATCTTACTGTCCTTCATTAATATATATATATTATTTTTAAAATTATTTTTCTAATGAACTGGATTATGAAACCAATGAAGTTCTAGTAAAAAACAATTAGACTATTCATGAAAATTCGAAAGAAATAAGAGGGAGACTTGCTTTTGCACTTTGAATCTGAGGTCTGAGGCCATAAAAGCACAAAAACGTTGAGCCATAATCAGAAATGTGCAAGTGGAATCTGACAGTAAGTTGAAGAGCAGGTCCAATGGAGCTGTACAGGAGCTGCAGGTACTCAGCACTCAGCACTCAGCAAGTACTCAAGCAAGGTCCCAGAGACAGATGTCCTTTCAGTGGTCTTACGACACTTGACTGCTTAGGAAGGGTTTATTAGTTCTCCAAGTACAAAACATAGAGTGGCTGAGTGAATGTTAAGAAAGATGATCAGTTTGCCAAATGGTTTTGATTTTAAACATACATCTGTAGAGTGGTGAGGACTTTATGGGGAGCCTTGTAGAGTCAAAACACCAGCTTTGTTTCTTTTTCTTCCTATTTTTCCCCTTGTTTTACGTTCTGCTCAGCAGTTGCCATTAAAGTCTTTCTTATTGCTGTAGACCTTGTACTAATTCATGACAACATTAAAGCTGGAAATAGTATAATACTACTAATGAGGCCAAAGGAAGAACGATGAAGCTTTTGTAGTTGTAATTGCACATAACTGCTGCAGATAGAAGTAGTCTTTCAGTTACAATAAATTGTTAGGACATATCCTGACCTCTTTCTACTCCCTCTCCTAACATAAAAATTATTATCTTTACATTCAAGCTTAACATAAAGGAGGTTGATTTAATCAGATAAAGTAAGATATATAAAATGTTCACAATTATTTCAAGTGATCCTCAAATAGAAATCTGGAATAATCTAAACAATACCTATATATATATATTTATTTTTGTGTGTGTGTGTGTTTTTTTCTTGAAATATTTTGGATAGTAATCTGCCAGCAGGAGTGACAGATTGAAGCAATCTAAGAAAATATTAAAAACTTTAGCACTGTTTTCTGCCCATTTTTTATTTTCAAAGTCAGATTATAGTTTGTAAAGACTATTCTGATATTCTGGTCTCTCACCAAGAGGGATAGCTATGATGCAAAATTGGTTTGTATAGAGGTTAACACTTGTACTGAAAGCAATTATTAAAGGTATATCTAATTTCCCTCATTCATAAATTACATTAGATTCTAATATGTAAACATTCTGGGGTAGTGTCTGTTACTATTACTTTCCAAATTAAAATAAATAGTAATAAAAAAGAATCAGGATGCCCTTGTTTCAGTGAGTAATTTTATTCAGGAAAATAAGTATTTCCTTGTTTATCGTGGTGTAGCACATCTTCCTCAGAGAAGGTGTTCTGTTTGTGTCCACTGAGAAACAGATAAAAGCAAATGCTGCTCTTTGTCCCCACATGTAACAGACCTTTTTTTGTCTGAATCCTTCTATTCTGCAGGAGACAGAGGCCTTGGAAAACACTGAAAAAGGCATTATGGGAGTGAGCATAGTTAAAGAATAAATGTTGTCTGGTTCCTTTTCATTCAGGGATATTCACTTAGGAGTGTGAAAGATGGTTTAGGGGTGTTTGCATGAGACACTGACATTGCAAAAAGAGCAGAAATGATGGGGAGAAAGTGATTTGGTAAAAGTCACCCTGTAAAAATAAGCATATGGCTTGAATATGTTTCATTTTGTGTCCTACTTATTCCTGGATTGTCTCTAACAACCACCAAGACAGACTGAAATAAGTCAACAATTGGGAGTTTTAGGTTAGCTACAATTTACTCCAAGCACCATCAGAAATAACGAATCAATTAAATAAATTTTTAAAAGGCAAGCTCAGCTTTTTTAGGCATTCAGTTTATTTTGCTTAGGGAAAGAAGACAACTGGGAACTAAGGTTAGTGGCATAAGCTCAGTTTATTGAAGTGTACAACTTTTAAAGTGACAATTGGGACAGTCATTTGGAGATGGTGGAAAACTGCTTAGCAAACGTAGCTGTAGCAGGTAGAGGCAAAGTTCCCAGTGCCTAACCAGTGGTGTTGGTTAGATTTGGGTACAGAAATAAAAAGACATTATTAGATGTATTAATTCAATAGTTAAATAAATACCACCGGTATTCTTTCTTTAATCTTATGTGATCTGGTTAGATCTAGTTCAAAAACTAGACTGATTTGCACGGGTACAAATCATCATGCTAATTCCTTTTTTGACACTCAGGTTTGGGGAGAGTTACACATATGGAGAAGGACGTGTACCCTGGATTCTATCAAGACTCTGAATATATGATTTTGCTTATTCATGTTCATGGAATAAGACCTTTCTTTTCTTGAAAACACTGTTTTTATTTAGAACATTATTTGAGTAAGGGAGGAGAAATTACTTTTTCTTTTGTTTTCTAACTTTTATTCTACCCTTCCTTGTCATTAATTCTTTTTTACCTTTATTATTAGTAGAATTTAAAGTAGATGCAATTGGTAGAAATGTCTGTTAGTCTTTCATGGTCAAAGACTGAGAGACAATCGCTAGTTGATATTATTCCTGTTCATTCTGTTGGATATTTGTTTTATTTCTGAATTCCCTTTAACTTTTTAGGACTAATAAAATGACAAATGCAGGTATGGGGGAAGGTTCCAAAGTTTTTACATCATGATTTTTTCCTGTCCTGATCCATACTTTCACTGAAGTTAATAGAAGCTACATGTGCACGTGGAAGGTGGAGTATATCTCCAGTTTTTACTGGAAAATTTGATAATGCTAAAACAAACAGAGGGTTGCAGCAAAGCATTTCAATGAAAATAGTGTTTACTTTGTTAGCTCAGCTGTTCTTGTGAAGAAAAAAAATTCTCTTCCAGAGGCTTTCTTGTCAGATACCTGTAGGACTTTGGCTCATTTACATTTAAACATTTCCACTCTGGAAGAAAATCAGGAAAAGGACCAAAACGTGATTAGATTCTGAGGAGATTTAGGTTTCCTCCAGTCTCTGGCCCTCACTTGAGGGGTCTGAGTCAGTGCAATCTTTACTTGAATTAAAAGTATTAGTGGAGAACAGAAATTTAAATAGGATCTTTAGTTATGTATAGACCACGTTTTTTCTCCTCTTTTGTTTTTGGATTATTTCAAAATTTTTGTTTGTTTGCTTTTCTTTGTGGCCTTATATATAGGGAGGGAAGCAGAGGCTGATCCTAGTTTTCATTCAGATGTATTTTAGTTGCCCAGTGTTCTGAAGGATCTGTTGAATGACGAAGTGAAACTCAGCATTTACTTTGAGCTTGCCATGACTTTCTGTAAAGATGGCAGACACACTGGGGTTGTCCACAACTGTTATATGTTTACCATTATCAAGACATTTAGATTGAAATTGTGATTTTTTTATTATTATTTTTATTTAGAAGACATAACAAGGACAGTGGTAGGGGTTTGAAACGCTGGAAAGAAAAAGAAAAGAAATTTTAAAAGTAATATTCTGTCACTTCCAAAGCAATTATTCCCTTTCTTTGTTTCCTTTCCACCTACAACACTAGTTTATAATTAATATACAATTTGGGTAAAGTAGACATTCTGTACCTACTCAAGTATACTGAATATGTCTGAGTCGAAGTAAGTATAGTTGGACTTTTTTTTTTTTTGGTAGTTTTTCAGCATTTACAAGAACATTAACTCTGTTTATTTGTTTGTTTGTTTCAGCCATGTTACCAGGACTTCCCTATGGAGCTGCTGCCACAGTACTGTGTGCTGATATCTAGATCATTAGGCAGCAGAAGAAAAGCCAGTGTGTTCATGGAAACAGTGCTTCCTCAGACAAGTGATAATCAGCCTAATGTCAATGTCATGCTACAATCAGACTCTGACAAGGTTTGCAAATATCTTGAAAGGAACTGCTCATCTTTGAATGCTGCAGATCAAAGCCTGACTGGAACAAAAAGCAAGTATGCTGTATGTCAGCTGCAGTATATTGTTGATGAGCACAGCATGTATAAGCAGAGGCCACTGCTATCATCACCAGCAGGAACAGCCAGATGGACTGGGCTGGTCTACTGCTTAAAATCTTGCTGTATAACCACAAAAACTAAAAATGAAGCTTAAAAACCCATTACTCATCTCCAGAGCCCCAGACTGTCTTTTTAAAGCTTCAAGTTCATTTTTAAGCTATGCCAAAGACTTTTTTAGACATGTCTGTTCTCAGGAACTTCTGTTTTTTGCTATTTGTCAGGATAGAATTAGTTCTGGGGAGGGTTAGGATGGAGGACAGTTGTTCAAGCAGAGTGATTGTCTGTAAACCCTCCCAGCTCTGCCACAGATATGCACATATTCTGCAACTGGGAAAGTCATTTGCTCTGTGTGTTCTTATTTTTCCAACTGTGAAATGGGGGCAGCTTCTCATCTATGACTGTAACATGAGGTCTGATTCATTAATGTATTTCCAGCACATTTTGTGCTCTATGGGATGAATAACTAGTACCCTGTGGGAAAAATAGGACAGCCAACAAGATAAAATATGGTTTGCATTGCACCAGACTGAGCCCTCTGGATATTGTGCTTTTGAGGCAAAATCATTCCCGTTTTTTCCTCTGTAGTGCCTCTGTTGTCTTTGGGGATTAAGAGCTTGTGGAAGACTAAGGCAGTTTCTCCATGGGCTGGCTCAGCTTGCGGTACGTCGGGGTATGGTGAAGATAGATGTCCTGGTTTCAGTTAGCACAGAATTAATTTTCTTCCTAGTAGCTGGTGGAATGCTGTGTTTTGGCTTAGAATGAGAAGAGTGCTGATAACACCCCGATGCTTTAATTGTTGCAGAGCAGTGCTTATACTAAGCCAAGGACATCTCAGCCTTTGCTCTGTCCTGCCAACGGGCAGGCTGGGGGGGTGCAGTAAGAGCTGGGAGGGGACAGACCCAGGACAGGTGACCCAAACTAGCCAAAGGGGTATTCCATACCATCTGACGTCATGCTAAACAATATATAGGGGTGGCTAGCCGGGGGGAGGGGGCCGGACTGCTCGGGGTTAAGCTGGGCATCGGTCAGCGGGTGGTGAGCAATTGCATTGTGCATCACTTGTTTGTACATATTATTAGTAGTAGTACTATTATCATCATTGTATTATTATTATTATTATTATTATTATTATTATTATTATTATTATTTTCCTGTCTTATTAAACTGTCTTCATCTCAACTCACGAGCTTCACTTTCCATTTCTCTCCCCCGTCCCAGAGAGGGAGGGGGGAGGGTGAGCGAACGGCTGCGTGGTGTTTAGCTGCCAGCCGGGTTAAACCACGACACTGGTTTGCAGCAGAACGTGTATGTCATGCTCATTACATCTTATAGTGTGAGTCTAAACTGACCTTCGTCATGGCCATGTCAGAATTAAAAGATGAAATGGCCAGAAAGGACCTCACTTGCTGTTGTCTGCACCTGAGTTTAGAGAGTTTCTCTCAGTGATGATGTGCAGAGCTAGAAAAGCCTGCAGGAAATATCCACTTACTGCCCTGATGTGGCAGGAGGCAGTGGCAGCCCAACTGGTTTGTATGTCTTAACTTATGAAACCAAGCCAGTGTTGCTGTACGAGATGACAGACTAATGATAATTTTAGGCAATCAGTTCATTTAGGGTGAAAACAGAAATTAGAAAAAGCCCAACCACTAAGTTTGTGTTTTTCTTTTTAAAAAAGAAGGCTTTTCCTTTGCCCTAAGGTCCCCTTGCAATGTTTTAATATGGAAATTATATGCTGGGAACCTTTCGTTCACAGGAAAACATAAATCACCTGAGAATTGTGTAGAGAAGAGCCTCTAAAACATTTTTTTAATCTTTGTGAGAAAATCTTTAATTCTTTATCTTGTAATGAAACCTGTGGGTCTGAGTTTTTGTTTGTTTTTTCTGTTTGGGCACATTCACAGGTGGAAGATCATCCTAGAGCTTACTAGATTCCCAACTGAATCCCCTGAAGCATCACTCTTGTAATGCGACATGATGAGAGAGTGAGTGCATTTATTGTTACCTGGATTATAGCTGTGCTTCACACTCCATCAGCCTAAAAGGAACAGAAGCTCCACAAAAGCCTTCAAACCAGACTGACAAGGGAAGAGTGCTCATAGAAGTGATGTGGATGTCCAAAGTCACATACCCTCTCAAAGAGACTGTGCCAGCTGCAGAATCCTTCTTCCTGATCTGTTTTGCATGTCAAAACTTATATTTTAAAATTTGCCCCCTCCCGCCGCCCCTTTTTTTCCTTTTTCCTCTAGCAGATATAGAGCCAATAACATAGTCAGGTGGTCTTGGAAAGAGGATAACAGACCATTTGTTTTAAGGAGTTCACTGCCAGTGTCTGGAAAGTCTGAATTGTCTGAATTTGTATCCCCTTGCCAATCACACTGATTTTACTAATCTCAAGGTGGGGGGTGGGGGGGAGAATGAATATTCCACTTTATCTCACTTAATGTAGCATTTCTGTGCAAGTATTTTACCCTCATAGAAGTGGGCAGATGTTATGGGGCAGACTTTCACCTTGATTACACTGATGTAGATCAAGAGACATCTTTGAACTTACTATTCTTTTTCTCAACTATTCTTTTTCATGTGGTGCTTTGCAGTTGGAAAAAATAATTTGCAACAGTGAGAGCTAAAAGTAGTTTATGGAAAGTTTAAAGGGCAGAAAACGAAATCCAAACATTGCAGGTAACTGCAGTTATTTTTAGTTTACATTCATAAACTAGAGGACTTCACTTTGTAGTGAAACAGTTTAAAATAAGGAAGAACTTAAAGATATGGCATAAAATTAATAAGAAAGAAGAGGCACCCAAACAGAATTAAAGGGCATAGGGAAAATGAAATAAATTTGAACATGTTTGTCTGTATTGCTCTGTGATTTCTGTAAATTTTATTTATATTTATATATAATTATGCTGAAAACTACAGTGTTTCTGAGGTGGTATTGAAATCTGGCCATGATTAGAGTAATCTTTTTTCATTAATTCATCTCTGCTAAGACAGTACCATAACATGAGACTTTAAGCTTTTGTGCATTCTCTGCAGCTTGCCTGGCTCAGAGGAGCTGCTTAAACATCTTTGTTATACCTATGCTATCTTCCTGAAGGACTACTTAGTTATAAGTGTGCCAGGAAAATTTGTTCCAGTACATATATACCTTCTCTGTAATATATCTGTAATGGAAAATGATGGGAAACTGACACATGTTGACCTCCAGTAGATTATTATCTGATAAAATTGATACTTCACTTCAAAATGCTTGAAAAATTATAATGTCAGATTGATGTTTATTCCTAAATACATTCTGGAGATCATTCCCTTGATCTTAGATCAGTCCATTGTCAGATTCCTTAAAGGCCACATCATTTATAAATGATATGAACTGCAGATGTATAATTCATGTGGAGCATAAAATAAGGTTTAAAACATTTGTATTAAAAAGGTAAGGTGATCCTATACTAAATCATATTTATGGCCTAGATTTGTAGGACAGAATCTTTCTGTCTGAAGTTTAGCACTTCTTACTTATTTTTTTTTTTTTTTTTTTTTTTTTAGAATTTATTAAAAAAGAAAAGTAAATGTGACAATGATGTTGACAGATAAATGGGCTCTTTTTGTGTTGATCTGTCATATTATTTTCCATTAGCTACTCCTACACTTTCTGCAGATTGCTTTCAACCTAAATGTTTTACTAAATGTTTTTGGAAGTGCAAAGAGCAATGTAAACTGCAGATTTCACTATTACTGTTTTGACATTGCAAGCTCAAAGTTAATGGAATTTCTTCATGGACAAGAAGAAAAATAACTACATCTTAAGTTACATCACCTTGTGGGTTTAGCCAAATTACAGTAATCCTAGAAAGCTTTGCCATTATAAAATAATAATAATTAAAAATAAATAAATTCTGGGTATATTTTACTTCCTCTCCTCTATTTTTTTTTTATTTTTTTTTTTTAAGTCTAAGGACTCCATATGGAAGTTTACATTTCTTGTCCTATTGTATAAAACTAACTTTGCTATTCTCAAATGTCTCTAAAATTAGTTTGAGAAGTGTGAATAATAACATTGCTTGATCTGATTTTTTTCTTATTGTGAAAATTTTAGCCTTGATCTCATCTTGAGATCCAGATTCCAATAGAAATAGAAAGTGAAAAGTGACATAGAGTGTCTGGTCCAAGCAAATTGGAAGTTTGCTCCTGGAGGCCCCTCTTTAGGAAAACGTAAAGATTCACCAGTGCCTAAATTTGTAAATGACCTTAACCATGTCTTTAATTACACCTTTGAAGATCTGACAAACACTTACTAATATGATATTGAACAGTGTTTTGGCAGTATTCTCCCTTAGATTTTGTTTTCTTTGAAGTGTTGGCTAGAGTTATGCTCATTTTCCTGTAATAGCAAAGAAAAATTGCAGTGATAATTATTTCCATATAATACAAGATGGGATTTTCTTTCCACTTTGCCTTAGTGATATGAATTGTCCTACAGTTTGCTTTTATAGTTCATGGACCTAAAAGTTAATAGTCACAAACGAAAGCAGCTAAGCTTTCAGAAACATTGGTTGCTTTAAAAACATGCCTTACCTATGAAATTCCAATGCAATTTCTGTGTCCCTCTCTAGGTATGCACTTGTTAGTGCTATGCAGAAGTGGGCACAGAGTGCAGTTATGTTACTGGCACGCAGCTTTCAAAGCAAGAGAAAAGCAAGTGTTGCTATTTTAATTCCAAAACTGTAAACATACCTCCTTTAGTATGTGAAGTTTTTGTCCTTAAAACACACACACACACGTATGTGTATATACATAATTTATACAAATAATCCAATTCAAAACTTTTGTTCTTTTGTGCTTACACTTATTTCCCTCATTCTACTGTGTCATAAATCTTGCTCTTCCTGATTCCAAGAACAGCCATGAAACTTATGGTCATGTCTTTCCAAACCATCCTCCAAGACAACGTGCTGTTGTCTTGCTTTTTTCCTCTGGACAGCTTTTCACTGTTGTCCCAGTAGGATGTGAAATTGCTTTTTATTTCTTGTCCCAGGAGTAGCTCTGTTTCTGGCATTTCTTTTAAGTCACTTCAAAATAATACCTCTCCCACCTATGGCATGGTGGACTGATGGTTTCTGTGTCACATTCATACTGCTGTCATGCTGTGTTGGGGCAAGATAGCTGCTTTCATCTCCTGTGTTCATTCAGGCATTGATCCTCATTCTCTAATGCTCATCACATTGACTTAATTTCTGGTATTTTCTATCAGATGAGTGCTTGAAAAGGGCACACAGGACAACAAGACGGGAAACACCTTTTCAGATTCTGCTGCTTGGCTTTATGCCATGTCTGAAACTGATCATGAAATTGGATGTTATGTGGATCTGTAGGATGTACAACAGGGGTAGATGTGGAGCTCTTTTGTGTGCAGGCAAGATTTGATGAGTCAGTTATGGAACTGGATAATTGCAAGGGGTTGGTGAAGGTAGGCTGAAGGTTGCCTATGGGGTAGATCAGGGAGCTGAGGGTAACCTCGACTCAGAAGGGGCTGCTTCAGAGCTCATGAAGAACAGGAAAGGATGCAGTGAAAATAATACCTGAAGGAAGGAGGCAAGAAAGATGGAGCTAGGCTCTTTTCAGTGGTTCCCTGTGCTGGGATAAGAGGCAATGGACACAAACTGAAATACAGGAGGTATAATCTAAACTTCAGAAAGCACTTTTTTACTGTCCATGTGACAGAGCACTTAGACAGGTTGTCCAGACAAGTTGTGGAGTCTACCTGCTTGGAGAGCTTAAAAGTTGCCTGGACATGGTCCTGGGCAACCCAACCCACTCTAGGTGTCCCTGAGCAAGCAGGGACAAGATCTCCAGAGGTTCTTTTCAAACTCAAGCATTTCATGATTCTTGAAATATCAGTGAGTAAATCTTCTGTTGAAAAAGTCACTGCAGTTGACTGAAGGCCTATTTCTGAGTGTGCCCCATCTCAGAGCAGCCCTGGGGGATCCCTCAGGGTATGAGCAGTGCTGAATCTTCAGACAAAGGCTGTATGGTGGTCTGGCTGGGATGGAGTTTACCTTCCCTGCAGCAGCCCATACAGTACTGTGCTCTGCACTTGTAGCTAGAACAGCACTGGTATCCATCAGAGTTTTGTGCTGCACAATACTGGCACCACATCAGAACTCCTTCCAACCGCCCAAGAGCCAGCAGACTGGGGGTGGGCAAGTGGTGGGGAGGGGACATCACCAGGGCAGCTGACCTAAACTGACCAAAGGGATATTCCATGCCATGTGGAGTCACGCTCTGCAATAAAAGGTGAGTAAGGGGAAGGAGAAGAGGGGCTTTCATTATGAAGACGTTTGTCTTTCCAAACAGCCGCTATGTGTAATGAGGCCCTGCTTCCCAGAATGTGTCCAAACATTTCTTGTTGATGGGAAGTAGAGACTAATTACTTTTCTCCCTCTGTGTTTCCATGTGGCCTTTGCTTTTTTTGTTTGTTTTGTTTGTTTGTTTTGTTTGTTTGTTTGTTTGTTTTCCCTCTTCCATTTCCCTTGATTAAATCATCCTTATCTCAGACCTTGAGCCTTTTGCATCATATTTTCTCCCACTTCGCCTTTGAGGAAGGGGAGTGAGAAAGCAGCTGTGGTGGAGCTTTGCTGCCCACCTTCGTAAAACCACCACAGTCCCACTACAGCACCAGTTGGCAGGCTATGCTGAACTACAGTTTGGGAAAAGTGTTGAGAGGAAAATGATGATGCTTTGAAAGACCATATAAGCCTGGCTATAATAAACCATTAGGGCACAGATTACAAGACCTAGGGACTAGGAAACTTCCTGTTTGACAGGAGGTGGGTTGGGAGGGCATGCGTCTTCTTATTCAGAAGTATAGAAACACCCGAGAAAACTAGTTTGGGAGGCTCCTTTCATTGGCCTTTGACAGAGAGAAATCAACCAGTTGCTTCCATAAGCTTTTAATAGAATAATTGAATCATTGAAGTTGGAAGAGACCTTCAGGATCACCTGGTTCAGCTATCAGCCTACCACCAATGTCACCCACTAAACTATGTCCCTGAGCACCAGGTCAAATCTTTCCTTAAATATCCCAAGGGACAGTGACTCCATCATTTCCCTGGGCAAACCATTCCAATGCCTGACTACTCCTTCTAAGAAATGTCTCCTGATTTCCAAAATAAACTGTCCCAGCACAACTTGAGTCCTATTGCTAGTTACCTGTGAGAAGAGGCTGACCCCCAGCTCCCCACACCTTCCTTTCAGGTAGTTGTAGAGAGTAATAAGGCCTCCCCTGAGCCTCCTCTTCTCTAGATTAAACAACCTCAATTCCCTCAGTGCTCATGTTTTATTGCTATCTCATAAATCCCCTCACAAATACCTACAAAAATGTGTCCTTCTTGCCATCTATACTCAAAATTCTTCCCTCTTGCAGTACTGTAAGAACTTCACAAAGGTTAGGTTTTACAGTCACCTCAATTTATTTTTTGTTTGTTTGTTTGTTTGTTTGTGTTTTTTTTGTTTATTTGTTTGTTTGTTTTTTTCCTCTGGTTTCCTTTGAATCCAGCTGTAGTCTTTTCTCATAGACAAGCAGTGATTACGGAGTACTGTTGTGTTAGGATATTTTACAGAAATGCTTGCCACAAGACTATTACTAATAACAATAGCAATTTTAAGGCTGAATATTTAGTGTTTGCCAGGTTTTAGCATTTGCTAAAAAGCAGTTTCTCTACTCAGATGGCAATACTGCACTTGCAACTTGTCTATGATGCATAGTAATAATAGTTGGGTTAGAAATGTATGCAATATAAAGAAGAACTGATAAAAACTAGATAATAGTAATTGTATTAGAGGCGTTTTTCCATCATCCTTCTCAGAGAAACTGCATTGTTATTTCCACTTTAAGATGGGAGCTGAAAGATATGAAGTTACTTTTTTGAAGCTTATCCATCAGACAAAATCTGCCACAGCAATTTGTGTCATTTCAATGAGCTTTTATTGAAACAATAACTGAAATATGGCAGCATATAAAAATGGGATATATCACAGCACGTGTTTATTAAAGCAAGATCATGCTAGATAACCTGATATTTTCATTAAATGAAGATTTTAAGTAACTGATTTTGTAGGCAAGGGAAATATGAGATTTTGGTCTGTGTGGACTTCTGTAATTAATTTGAAATAGTATCACATAGAAAGTTAACTATATTGAAGAAAATGGGGATAAGTAGCAGAAATCTGAGATCAGAAATGAATTGGCAAAAGGTTTGCTATTGGAGACAAAGAAGGTAATAGATAAATTTTCCATAGGATCACTCCTGAGGTTTCTCTTACTTAATATTTTATTAATAATTTTCATATAAGGAGCTTACTAATGAGAATTGTTCATGATGCAAAGTGATGTTGGCAGTATGCAGTAAAGAGATTTCATACTGGAATAGCTGGTTAAGCCTGAGGAATGGAGAAACAGATTATGGGTGGACTTTATATTGAATACTGAATCTTACAGATTTGAGGAGCAAAGTAAAAAAAGAAACACTGTTTCAGCTTTGCTGAAAGCTAAATATCAGGGAGAAGTATTGGAAGTATTGGAAAGATATTTAGAAGTATTGAAAGATATGCCTGCATTACTCTTTGAGGTGATCACATGCAACTGGGGAAAAAAAGAAAAAAAAAAGGAAAAAAAAAAAAAAAAAAGCAAACAGAGCTCCAAGGCTTACAAAGTAAAATATTTGTAGTTGACCCTGGGAGAATTTAACATTCAGGTTGAAAGACCAGCAAGGCTTCATTTGAAATAAGACTGAGTCTAAAAACTTAGACTTTTAGCTGTGAAATTGACAGAGGACACAAGTACTGGACAAGTACTTGGACAAATACAAGACAACTTTTTATTTTGTTTATTTTTGGTGAATGTTGCAATGAAAAATGGTGAATGGTGAATGTAATTTACTAGAAGCATAATTGGTGCATATCTAGTAACTGTGAAAGGCACCAGATTGGCAGAGCAGATTTCCATCAAGTGGCCCTGTCAAGATAGATCTTAGTTATAGTGCACACTGATGCAGTACATCTGATCACGGAGTCTTCATTCACATCCACGGTGCTCTGTTGCTGTGCCCCAGCTGAGAATATGGCCCGTCTCTGGGAGAACAGGAATGCCCTGCTCAGGACTGCTGAGTCCTGGCCTTGCCACAAGGTTTTATGAAGCTCTTTCTAAACTTTTATCTCACGCTTGCAGAACTGGTCTGTGTCTTAATAAAGGGTTTAATTATAGAGAAGTGGTGAATCACAGAATCACAGAATTTTCTAGGTTGGAAGAGACCTCAAGGTCATCGAGTCCAACCTCTGACCTAACGCTAACAGTTCTGTTTTGTATTTAAAACACATAAATACAAACCTATTTTCTGATTATTCCTGCAAAGATGTTGTCTCTTTCAGACTTTACACAGGTGACTACACAAACTGTAGGAATGTGAAAATATTTGTTTCCAAGCCCAGTCTTATTTATTTTTCTGATGAGTACTCTAAGATTTGTGATTAATGCTGTTTTGGTAATAGGTTTCAACTGGGGGAAACAAAGGGATGACCTAGAAGACTAGAAGCTGGTTCAACACTACAATTTAATTTCTCTCAGGCTACTGACTGTTAATGCTGTAATTCATTGTGGTCATGCAACTTTTATGTAGTTTAGAAAAAAACTTAGGTCTCTTTAGAGTCACTACTCACTATGGATCTAGTCAAACCTCTCACAGCCACATCCATGCCATATACTTTGACCCCCCCCCCCCAAAAAAAAAAAAAAAAAATCAAAAAGGTTTTATAAGTTATATAAAATAAATAAATAAATTCAGTTGTCTTCTGAATTTCAATTAAGCTAATGTTAATATTAGTTGCATTATATACTTAAGCTGGTTGTATTTAGTACTTCTTTAAATGATGCTTTTTATACTGTGAACAATGCTCCTTCCAAATAGACTGAAGTGTTTTTCCCCTGATCTGTTTTCACTGATGAAACTGAGAAACCTAAGTAGGACCTTAAGGGGACAACATGTAACTAGTACTGGAGCACCCTTTGCTAGCATTTCTGTGAAACAGTTTTGGTGTTGTTCCACAAGGACTTCAACAGGTAATCTGCTCTTTACAACCTGCAAGGGTGATGTAACTGTGAAAATGGAAAATTTGAAGAAAATAGTGTATTTTTTCTCTCTTCAAATAGTAAGATAGGTATCATTAGGTTCTATGTGACCAGCCTTATTTCACTTTTGTGTTAGATAGAAAGTTTGTCTGCCAAGAGCAAAGCATAGATAATAATAAAAATATTAATAGTAAAATGCTTTAATAAAGAGTTAGTTCTAGAATAAAGGTTTGGTTTGCATCACCACCAAGAGGAAACACCTTAAGTCGGCATTTTTTTGTATGAACCTCTAAAACTCGGTTCAAAGCAAACTAAAAATTTTGTGACCTCCCTGGTCACAAAATAGTCCAAACTGAATGAAGTAAATAACATTATCTTGCTTTAAGTATTCATGACTTGAATAAGCATTTGTTTGGAATAGGCAAACTAGCAAAAGATGGGCAAAGTAATGATTATCGTCAATGCAGGTTAGAATATGCTTGTGGTTTATGCTTATTGGAATAACTTTAAATAAGCAAAGACTGTAACATTATCTTCCTTTTTGTTTTCCTTTGTCATCATTCTCCACTTCCTCCTCTGTATCTAACAAGCCCAAAGTATAGTTTAAAAGGGTAAGAGATCTTTTCCTTATCTCTATATATGGAGAGGAAAATTTTCTGCCAAATTTTCTTAAGAGCAGATTAAAGGAAAAGAATTTTGAGGGAGAAGGAATGAGTAAGAACATTAACATAAAAATAACTATCTTACAGCAACTCCTGTAATAATGAAGAATGAAAATGTAAAGATAAAACATTTTGATAGTGCAAGACCCGGGCTAAAGCCAAACCAACATCACCAAGAAGATTTTATTCAGCTGCTGCCATACAGTACAAGCAAGGAAGGCTTGTAATGATAAATATACTTGATGTTTGCAAATAATTACTTTTAATTAAATTATTTTTTATTTCTTCTCTTTTGTTCTCACCTCTTTCTGTTCATCAGCCTTTTGCCTATATATGCTCACAAAGGCCTGTGTATCCTTTTTTTTTTTCACTGAGGTTTGATTTCAGTGAAGAAGATGAATTCAGCCCAGTATTCATAAAGTTATTATTCCCATAACTGATAACAGATTGATGGGATATGAAGTACTTCTTTCCTGGTCTCCCAAACATACAGGTAGCAGGACATTTTTTTTATTATTATTATTTCAAGTGTTGCTTTCATAATTTAAGATCTGGATTATCCTATTTTTATCTATGCCCAGATAAAGTTGTTTCCATGATAGACTGAAAGTGACACTGCCCACTTATCCCTCTCTCTGATTTCTCCTCCATGCTCTATGGTCTGGAAGGGGAAAATTGAGAGAGAGGTTCTGAGGACAACATGGCTTGTGTCAGGATAAAGCAGTATTCATTAATTTAAATGACATTTGTTAGGAAACTTAGCCTTTAGCATATTTGGAATATTATGTATGTAGAATAACAGTCCTTTTCCCTCATTCTTAGTGTTTCTGAGCTCTTAGAATTATAATCCTTCTACTTCATATATGCACACAATGTGTATTGTTCTGAGACCAGACTGTTTTTTTTAATTCTACCCTGTTACATTGTTTTTACTTCCCTACCCCCCCTCCAAAAAAAATAATAATTTGAAGCTACTGAAATTGATATGAAATTGTGGTATCAATTTGATCTGCGTTTATTCAAATGTTGTTGAGAACACTTAAGCCAAGCAAATCTGAAAAGCAAAAGAGAAGAGTAAGACCGAATAAAAAAACTTGGAGAGTAAGAAAAAGTAGGACAAGAGTAAGTAATTGCTTGGAGGTATTCGAGACCAGGTTGGATGACTCTTTGGCCAACTTGATGTAGTTGGTGGCATCCCTGCCTATGGCAGAAGGATCTGGAATTAGATGATATTTAAGGTCCCTGTCAATCCAAGCCATTTTATGATCTAACCTTTTTTTTTTTTTTTCATTAGTTGGTGTGTCTTGTTATATGTACTGGGGTGGGGGGGGGGGGGAGAAGGATATTGTGGAATGTTTCAGTCTGTACTACAGAACCATGCTCTCATTATGATGAGTCATGGGAGTCTGGTTTGTGCAGTGCTGGCAGAACCAAGCAGCACATTTTTGTAAAGTTCTTGATTCTTTGCTAAAGGATGCTTCTGCACTTTGGAACTGACTGTAGGGAGAAGAAACTTGATTGGCCCTACTGGAAAGGTTGTATTTTTAGGTTTTAGCTAGCTTTAGTGGCCATTTAAACCCTCAGGCAGAACAATAAATGTAGAGTATCAATTACATGTACCTGAAATTTACCCCAAGAAATACAATCTAGCTGAAACAAACATTAGTTCAGTGTTAGAGGTTCAGGGAGGGAACCAATTGATCTCTATTAGTACATGTTAAACTTGGGGATGTGGAAGGTATCATTTCTTTCTTTTTTTTTTTCTTTTTTTTTTTTCTTTTTCTTTTTTCTTTTCATTTTTCTTTTTCTTTTTCTTTTTCTTTTTCTTTTTCTTTTTCTTTTTCTTTTTCTTTTTCTCTTTCTCTTTCTCTTTCTTTTTTTTTTCTTTTTTTTTTTCTTTCTCCTTCTCCTTCTCCTTCTCCTTCTCCTTCTCCTTCTCCTTCTCCTTCTCCTTCTCCTTCTCCTTCTCCTTCTCCTTCTCCTTCTCCTTCTCCTTCTCCTTCTCCTTCTCCTTCTCCTTCTCCTTCTCCTTCTCCTTCTCCTTCTCCTTCTCCTTCTCTTTCCTTTATTTACATATTGACATTCTGGAAAATGCCAGTTATAAAGGGTGAATTGTAGATAATTGCATCTTTAAAGCATCTCAAATCTTTTTAAGTTGAGTTTGTGTGTCAGGAATAATTGTGATTAATAGGAAAAGGTTAGATTTCTTTGTTTCTTTTCCAGTGTTGCTTCTTGGGCTTACCTAAATATTTCCAGGCTGACTCTTAGCCTGCTTCCAACTGAATAAAAACTACTTATACGCCCAATATGTTACAATACACTAAGAGAGCTAAGCTCTCTGGTTCTATGCTTAATAATTATGTAAAAGATGGAATTGTTTCTGAAATAGGATTTAATTTTTTGTTAAGATTTGTTTTTGAAGCTATTCTAGACTTTCAGAATTTGAGAAGAATGTTTGAGTGGGCAGAGTCTAAATTAAGCAATAAATTTGAAGTGTAATGTTATTAGGAATTAGGCATGCAGACTGAGGTTTTTCAGAGCAACTTAGACAACACAGATATACAGTGCCTATAAAATGTAATGGAAGTTGCATACATGCAACTTCACAGTTTTGAAAGTCTCTGCTGTAGTAACTTTATGACTCTATTTTGAAGCAGTTTTGTAATCCTTCATTTCCTTCTGCTGCAGCTGATTGCAGGATTTTTCTTTACAAATTGTGATTGGCTTCAACTTCAGTCTTCTAAATCTCAGTCAATTTAAAAACTTAAAAATATGTCATTTCTGAAATGCTGTGGCTTCAATAACAGTAAAAAGGGGATGGGAAGGAAGGGGAACAGAAAAAAAGGTCATGACCTGAATTAAAAATATTTTTGATATATTAAGTTTATTTTAGCAGTTTGGGTCTCTTTGGAATGTAGACTGGTGAAATTTGCTGTTTTTTTGGGGTATAGGTCATATTTTCTGCAAATGTCATTCTCTCTACTTTCTTCTTGTCATCATCTCCTTAGTCTCAAAAAAGACTGCCAGACTTGTTTATGTGAAGCTGATGACAGAATTTAGACAAACAGGAAGGTAAGGAAATCATTATGCTCCTAATTTTAAGAGCAAGGCAAAGATAATCCATAGGTAAAGCAACATATGGCTATTGTAATTGTTCCATGGGAGGGACACTTTGCCAAGACAGAAAGCAGCATTTGTGGGGAGAGAATCAGAAAAGTGGAGAACATATATTCAATCCTTTGAGATTTATTTATCTAAAAGTTAGCTTAAATGGAAAACAGAAACTACATATTACTGTTTAATATTTTAATGGTCATAGTTTAGCCAAATCCCTGAAGATAAAATGCTTAAAGACAATAAGCAACAAATGAAATAAATTAAAACAGAATAGTCTCAAGTGCTCTGTACAATAGTCTTGAAGACTACCCAGAAAGTACATCTGTTGTTGGATGACAAGAATGTGCTTGATAAACAACAAAATAGCTGTGCCACTGGCATGGCAGAATGCATTTTAAGCTAGTCAAGATAAAATTGTGAGGCATAATAATACCTACCCCTTGTATCTTCAGATCTCAGTGTTTTATAGAGTAAAATAGAGCAACAAAAATCCCTTTCAAAGATCTCTATCTTTTAAAACCAACAAACAGGCACAATTTACTCAAGGTTGTGTATTACAGCCCTAACAAAGCTGGAATTTGAACCAAAGTCTCCTATATGACCTAGAACACTGCCTTATTAAATAGATCATATCTATCCATGGAGCAGCGGGGGTATGGTTCTATCAGATTTGTAAACTTTCGCATTTTCTTATCTCTTTTGTTGTTGTTGTTGTTTGGTTTTGTTTGTTTGTTTGTTTTTGTATCATTAGAAGTCTCCTGAAGAGATCACAAAAGTTTTTGCTTTCTGCTGTGGTGTTGCTGTGTAAAATTATTACGTTTATAATTAGATTGAACTGGTTATTATCTGTTTAATTTTCTTTTGGTATGCAGAAACAGCTCAATACCTGTTTCAATTCTTTTGACACAATGACGCTAGTCCAACGTGAGTGCTGGATGTTTAAACCTGAGGATTCATCTAGTGGAAGGGGATTCTGGAAGGCCTAAAAGAGGATCCTGGGAGGCTAAAAGTCAGTTTAGCTGAATGTGTGCTCATTATCATCCCAACCTATTGTCTCAGAATCTGGGTGAGGAGGAGGAGGTATGCATGGGGATGGGACCTGAATGAGCTAGAGCCCTCAGAGTGGTTTCAGGCTGCCAAAGGAGCCAAACTCTGGATTCAGTTACTGGAAGCACAGAGACAGATCAACACTTGTGCAACCTCAAACTTCCTCTTTGAAACCTCTCATACAACCTCTTTAGTCTTTTCTCAGGACTGCTAAAGTGGGACATAGATGCAGAGTGGCTCTCCTTCTCCCATGTTGAGTTTATTTTTTTTTTTGGTCAGGTGAGGCATCAGTACCACTTCTGTAAATATCTGGAAAGTGGGCACCAAAACCAGTATATGAATATCTAACTAAATCTCTTGTAAGCTTTAGTAATGTGTACTTTTGAGTGTCATTCAAATGACAACTTAGAGATATGTTGTAATTGGGAACTGTTGTCTCTCCTTGAAGTTGAGCTGCTGCAGAACCATGTGTATTCCCAGGGACCCTGGATTATGATTGTCCACATACCTCACTCAACACAAGTCAGTTGAGGGTCAGTACATGATGGGATTATACTCACTGAAGGAAACACAGGTAAAATAATCATACTCTGATTTAGTACTGTCATAGACTTGAAAGTAAACTGTAAGCCAAACTTAGGCCCCAGCCATATCATTTACACTGAACTGTGCTGGAAACGAGGTAAGAATGGGTTGCATTTCAGCAGCATGTAACTGTTTAATATGCAGACAAACATTGTTAACTGGAAAGATCATACTGTTGCATGTCAAGTTTTAATTCTCCACACTATTTTTTTGACAGCTTGAAGAGGAATTAGAGAGGAATAGAGCCATAAAGCTACTATAGTAAACAGTTTAGATTTGGGGTGACAATGCCTAGAGTCTGCTCAGTGTTAAGGCTTTCTGTAAGATGCATGCACCCACCTACTATTGTCTCCATCTATTTACTCCAATAAGTCTTTTATAATTGTTTGTGGAAATAGATAAAATACTGATTGTTTTTTCCCAACATATAATTTAGATTCAATTTATAGCCTAGCCAACAGCTAGGAAGTGAAGGATCACAATTTAAACTCTTTCTTAAACTCTTTCTTCCCTGGATCAATTTTATACTTTGATCTTCTGTGCCTGTGAGAGTGTGAAGGTGTCTGCTGGCAGTAGCTATCTGATCTCCCATTTTAAAGTTTCTTCTTTGCATGCATTCACTAAAATGGGACTAGATCCTGGTCTCCTGGGAGAATGCCTTCAGGAGCAGTCAAGCATAGACTTTGATTTAGTTTTGCTTCAGGTATTTCTGTGTTTTAAAGATAGCTGAACAAGAAAGATTTTGAGCATGGGTGAAAGTTGAATGACCTGTTTCACTGACAGTCTGGCCATCCTAAATTTTTAGTGGGTTGGTAGAAATTAGTGGTTGTTAGTAATTCTCAAGATTTAAAAGGACAAGAACAATAACTCTATATTCAATAATGTTACTAATTCAGGACATTACATTAGGGTAACTTTAAATAGCAGAGAAACAGACTCATTCTGCTTTCTCATTTAAGACTACAAAACAGAATCAGCTAAGATGAAAGTGCTAATATTGAATTGTAAACATAAATACTGGAATGTTTTGTTTAGTTTTGTTTTTCAAAGCACTCTGTGAATAAACTATTTCCTGTTATTCAGCTTTTTATTGTTGTTGCTGTTTTACAAAAGACTAAGAATTTCACTCAATCATTTTGTATTTGTGTGAAAATTGACTTGCAAGTTACTTGATAGATTAGAAGATGCTATTCAAATAATTGGTCAGCAATGAGAGGTAAAGGTATTAAAATTAGAAAGAAAAAGTAGGCAATAAAGCATACGTTATGGTTTTGCACTGTTTTCTTGTCTGAGTTGAATATCTGATCTATCCAAAGTGTTTTAGAACTAAAAAAGAGTAGAAATCTACTGCTTTTACATAGTCTTTAGGTACTATGATAGGCACTCTGTTTTGCTAGCATGAAGACTACTTTGTTAGGATATTGCTGCTACTCAGACACAAGTGTCAATGGATGTGTCTGTGTCAAGTGTCAAGCAAAATGAAAAGGAATTAAATTTGGAACATCTTTTCATGATTTCTTTTTTCCCTGAGTGCTTGCAGTTTCCTCCTATTTTCCCTGTTTTCCCCTGTGCCTTTAGCAAATGTCTCTAGGAGTCTTCTATAACTGGAGTGAAAAGCTGAAGAGCTGCTTATTAGTTAGTACAAAAAAAAAAAAAAAAAAAAAAAAAAAAAAAAAAAAAAGAGCAGACATTTAATCAATGAGCCAAAAGTTATAGTGGATAAACGAGCTGTTTATAGGTCAAATAGTAGTGAGATTTTTTTTTTTTTCTTTAACATTTCCAAATTTTGTAAGACCAAAATAAATAGATAAAAATCCATTGGCTTATTGCACCCTGCCATCACTTGCATTTGTGGATTTCATAATTAGCTTACAAGAAGTATTAGACATAAACACAGGAATTATCATGATTTATTGTGAACTGAGACTATTCCCTGCTCTTAGGGAGCTGCTGCTGCTATTTCAGAGTATTCTGGAGTACAAGCTTTGGGAAGGGTGCAAGAGTACGTGCCGTCTTCTGGACAAGAAGAATCAGAAAATAAAAGCTAAACTGAAAAGACAACCAAGATGGAGTCATTTTAGGTGGTCTGTGCTTTACTGGCATTGTAGGCTTCTAAACCATATACAAATACAAAGTATAAAACACATGTTGATGTCAAAAGAAAGGAAATTCTAGAAGGCACATCAGTGCAGCTATGTTTCTAATAAGCTAGCATTTAAAATTGTTTTATTTTGTAACACATAGAATAGTAGTACAGAATTTTATGCAAAGAAAATCCTTACATAGAACTAGAAATATTAAGAATAAAGCTAGGGAGAAAAAGCTGCTTTTAAGAAGAGATCCCTGTGGTGGAAAGTTGAAAAAAAAATCTTTTGAAAAAAAAAAAAAACTTTGAAAAAAAAAAAAAAAGTAGGAATGGATTATACCAAAGTAGTGATTAGTTGCTTTATGTTGTCAGAGACCTACTAAAGCAGAGGAGTCCTTGACAGTATGTGAGTATCTAGAAAGAAATCAGTATCTATAAAGAAAAGCAACTGAGTTTGAATTCAGGGTGTTTATAGGAAAACCATGAAAATTGAGAGGAATGAGCAGCTTTTATTTTTCTGAGACAGTATTATTATTAAGTATACCTCTTTAATGAAGGTAATGAGAACTTTGGGCATCTTTTTTAAAAAATAAATAAATAGACTTTCTGCAGTAAAATGTAAGTCTTGTGGAGATTCTAAAGAAGGAACAAAAAAAAAGACAAAGGGTCCGATGGCTTATAAAGTAATGGCTTATAAAGTAATAGGTTTTTCATTAGCAAAGAGTTAATGTGACATGCAGACTTGGTCATGGGGTGCAGGACAATGCACTTCCTACTGCTAGTGGAGGAAGTCTGTAATGTGAACTGGAAACTGTCCTATCTAAGCATGCTAATTTCCATAATTCAGATAATCTTTCAAGAGAAAATTTTGTCTAATTTTCATCCTTGTCTAGGCATGTCTAGAACTAGAAATGCAAAATAGTATGGAAAAAGTATAATTAATAGTGTTACTGGATAATAAAAATGAGAATGAATGCAAATTTTACAGCTGCTTGAACCAGCTCCTTTTCAGATCAAAGTATTTATCTAAACAGTTGACCTATTTTGTGTAGAATTCACTCATTACTGTTGTTTCAAATACCTTCTTCTGCCATTTTCCTAAAAACCTCAAAGTTCTGTTTAAATCCTGAGTGAGCTTCAGGGCAGTATGATATGTTTGTACTCTGTTCTTTAGAGTTGTCATTCTTTTATGTATCTTAGGTTTAATGCAAAAGAGAAAGAGACCTTATTTACAGCAGGGTACATATACATATGATTTCTCAATCAATGTTGTATGTCAATGTTAACACAAGATATATATTGTTCTCAGCTGCTCAGTTGTGACTATGATGTTTCAGTTTTCTGCATACCATTTAGGTAAATTCTAAAAATTTCTTTGAACAAACTACTGATATTGATTTTATCTGTATCTGGGCAAATCCAAATTCATCAATCATAAATTTGGGTCACTTTTCGTTTTAATTATTCAAGCATAATATTTCTATCTGGCTAGAGTTGTGACAGAGCTTTAATTTAAACAAGTAGGTTAGTTATGTTCTGAGAATCACATATATATGTTTTGCATCTGCATTTTAGTCCCATTATATTTTGTTTGATGGAAATTAGTGATCTCATAATCATATTGTTCTTCAGAACTGAACTTGTTACTTGTAAAATACGTGATGGATAGATGTACCTGTGGAACTCTAATTAATGCAGAACAAGCAAAAATTAAAATAATGTATTTTATTGTCAGTCAGATGTAGATTCCCATGTGGAAAGTAATAGAATTCTTATTTCAAGTTCCTTAAAGAAAACCCCTAGATGATATTTTTCAGTTCTTTTCAATCTTTGAGCTCTGGATTTGTTTGATTTGGGGAATGGAGAAAATTTGGAGAAAGTTGAGAAAAGGACACAGTCTTCCTAACTGAAATAAGTGAAATATAATATTCCCTTCTGTAAATATAACCTGAAGATACACAAACTGGATAAGGAGTACTACGTTCCTGGTGACATAATCATTAAAGCATCTCTAGAGAGAGAGAAGCCTTTTGGATTTGACCTTGATGTAAAATATATTAAGTAAATTTATTCTCCATTTGTTATCTGTATCATTATATAGGTTTTTAAGTGTGCAGTTCTGAATATGCTTTATTTGCCTTTATGTTACAACATGAGATTCAAGTGACTTCAAATTAATTGGTTAATGCTGGTACATTAATGTACAATATTCTTATGGGGCACAATGGTTTTGAAATGCAGAAGCCTGATGTGTTTTTCCAAGATATCTGAAAAATAACAAGTTGCTTTTAATATGGGAGTTTCTGAAATAAGGGGAGAGGCTCCTTTACGTGAAAAGGAGTTCCTTTACTCCTTTCCTGAAAAAAAAAAAAAAAAAAAGTGAAAAAAAAGTGTTACTCAATTACTCAATTAACAGCTTTGTTAGATAGACATTTGCCAGACACAAAATAGACAAATTTATGATCTAGTCATATTTGAGGAGCACTGCTAAATACAAAGGACGGGAGTGGAGCAGGAAGCTACAGTAGGAGAGTTTCTTGTCTAGGAGTGTTTTAAATATGCCACCTCTGCTTTGTCCTTCAGCAGCTTCAGGGTTGGTGATATAGGGATGTTTGCCTTGTGGGTATCTAAAGAAAATAGGGACAGGATAAAGGGTCATCCTGACATTTCAAGGTGCTTGGTGGATATCACTGTACACACAAGCAAGACTAATCTCCTGCTCATGCCCACCCTTCCCCACGCAGAGCTGGCCTTCGGGGGGCAGAGGGGAAGGGAGGGAGGGTCCTCCTGTGTTCCCATTCAGACAGGGCATTCCTCTGGTTTTCACTGCAGCATGAGCCCAGGGCATGCTCATACGGGGAACTTATAATTAGATGGAAGATTCACTGTCTTGGTGCTAATGAAACGGAGGCTGCTGTTTACCAATCAATAGAGTTGGTAAACAGGGAAAAGCACACATTGTTGAACTGAAGACCAGGTTTCTGAAGTTCATGGGCTTAATTTTTACCATGCAGAAGGTACATGAGCTGGATGTAGGTCTACTAAAAGCATTCATAAACATTAATATGTTAAAACAGTGAGAACAGCTGTGCTATATTTAACATCACATCAAATTCCTTCTTTCTCTTTCTGCATGTGCTAAAGGACCTAGGTTATTGTTTGCTTTATCCACACAGCTGTACAAAATGCCATGTTTCAGGTAAAACAGAAATGATAAAACAGACCCATATTTTACCTGTCTCCCAAATCCCAGTGCCTGCATTGAAGCTGCAGCAAAGCTCAGTTCTGAAAGCAGTACACAAATGTGCCTCTAAGGAAAAATACTTAGACTTAACTGACCACTGATTTAAATGTCTCTATGTCATCCATGGGACTGATTCTTATTCAAGAGAAGCTCCACTGGAGATGGCAGCACAGATTACATGATCATAAAATTGGTGTAAGTAGAATAAGAAGGCAGATCCATTAGCTCTAATTAGGGAGTGCAGTGTGATCTTATTTCATTGCACTGTACACAGGCTGTTATTCTATGTGACAGACGTTTGTTTTTTGGCACTTATTTGCACATAGAATTAATGGCAATGCATCCAAGAACTGATGTTGCTAATATACAACATGAACATAGCTTCCTCTATTCCCAATTTCTCCTTGGAAAAGTATTCTAAAATAAAATAAAATAATAATAATAATAATAATAATAATAAAATCTTGGTCTGGGAGGGATAATTGTATTTACTATCTTCTATAGCAAAACATTGTAGCCCAAAATATGGAGATTTTTATTTATTTTTCTTGGCAGTGAAAAACATTTTCAATGGATTGAGCATTTCTATCAGGGTATAACATTTGTTTCTCCTGGAAGCATAAAAATTCTGGAGACAGTTTTTTTTTGTCTTTAAACCTTTCACCAGCTGACTAACCCCCAAAGTTTAATAGCTGGTAGACATCTGTAGGCAAAAGTAAAAGAAATGAGTTCACTGAGGAACTGTATCATGCTTCCAACATGTGGCAACATGAGTGCCTCTTCACCATCTGTTATTTGTGTGAGGATTTTATTATGTAAATGACGGTACACACTGCACTCTAAACAAAGGAAAATGATTCCCCTTACAGTATGTTGCGACTGCCAGGCTTCTGTGTCAGCTCTGAAACAAATAATGAAAACAACAGAGAAGTGGCAGACAGAATATTTAGGGGTCTACTACTTGTCCTCCCAAACGGGAGCAAATGTTAAGAAGAATTTGATTCTTACATTTATTGTGACTCATAAAGTTAAAGAAATGGTAATAGACAGTTCACATATTGTGAACTAATATGTTCACAAAAACAAAGAAAAAAGCCCTAAAAGCAGATCCTGTGGTTTCTCTGCTTCCTTAGATGAACAATGTTTGATGTGAAGAGGTATTAGTGCGACAGTTTTAAAATCAAGAAAAGGCTTAAAATAGATTTCACAGACAATCCTTCAAAACTATGGAGAGTCCTAAAACTGTCTGGTCTCACAAAGAGCCAAAAATATGGCACTGGGGTGTTAAATCATCTGCAACAGACAAAATCTATTGTTGTGGGATAGAACTGGAAGTATGTATCCTACCCTACATCCTGGTTTAAAATTTTCCATTAAATTACCAATTTAAATTGAAATGTAATTATCTTAACTGGCATATTTTTGGCAGCTGTGATGAAAAAAAAAAATCCCTATGCTACATTGGATCAAGTAAAAACCCACAGGAGTTCTAACACTGGCCGTTAATCAAAGTCTGCAAAGACACAAAGGCTTTGAGCAAATCTATGCCAAGCCATGTTGGACAGTATGGCACTGCCTAGAGCATCCTTCTGGTGGCATTTAAAGCACCTGGTGCCCTAGGAAAAGAAATTGTATCCAAAGCTGTAAATTCTCTATTTTCTTTATACCCATCTACCAACCAAGAATAGCTGCTCTGATTGCAGCATAATATTTCATGGGAAAGAAAAAACATTTTTAATGAGATTTCAATTTTTATGTTATCTGTATGTTTCGTGTGTGACGGCCAAGTGGTTATCTGCACAAACACTCTTCCTTATTTTGTATTTCATGTGGTTTAATATAAGTAAACTATCATTGCATTCATGGATTTAGCTTAAATCTTCGTATGATAACTGGAAAAGGTATACATTGGGAATTAATTATTTCTCTCAAGTGAACTAAAATGCAAGTAATTGAAGCCAATGCTGGACTTGACCAATTTGATGATTTAAGGGTGATTGGTTACTTCCTGCATTGTTTTTATATGATTTCTTACACTTGGATATGTCATCTTCTCCTGCCTTAATTATGATTAAGTGTTGAACTTTACAGATAGCCAACTGCTGGTGTTGTTACATTGATTATTTGTTATTATTAATGTGTTAAATTTTGTGGTTGAAACAGGAACATATATTGTGATAGAGCAACTAATAACTGGAGAATTCTATTATGAAACTAGCAGCACAGCTTTAGCAGGTGTTCCTTTTCAATTTATCTTTTTTGTTGTTGTTGTCCGTTTCTGCTTATTCATTCACATCCAATTTTCTTAAGGATAATTCTGAAAATTGTTTTCATGCTAAAGGACAAACTTATATTATTCTTTTTACTGGTAACAACAAGAAAACAGAATACCTTTACCACTCTTAGACCATTTAGTGCAATAGCGTCAACTGGCTTTTATTTTTTAATCCTTAAAATTATAATTCCATGAAATCTATAGTTTCTGTTGGCACTCACTGTTGTATTTTGCTTGCAGAATTAGAAATCAATGGCAGCCATAACCTAATTCCTGCATTCAAACAATTTGGTTCAAGTTTGCAATGTGATATAAGCTTGGTTTCATTATTGCAGGTGTCAGAAACAGTCCAAAACACATTTAAAATATCACTGAATATTACTGTGTCATAATCTTTCAGGTATTATTTGAAGCTAAATTTTTGCATAGATGGTCATTGAAGGAGCCTATCTTTGTGAAGTAGGATGGTAATGAAATTTAAAAAGAAATACAAAATATATTCTTTTGCATTACACTTTTTAAATTGCTGTTTATTTAACCCACACTTCTAAATCCATTCAACTCTTATTCTGTGAACAATTATATTTTCACAAGTATCAGTTATAAAGTTTTTAATTTTGTGTCTAGTTTGCTGCCATTTAAAATTTGTTATTCATTCCAGAGTCACCTGTGCAGATGTAGACCCCTTACTTATAGCATGGATCTGAATTCAACTGTATCTGTAATGTTCCTGTAATTTTTCCATCAGGCAGTATTTTATATATCACATATATTCATACATATGATATTCATAATTATTCTACATTCTTAAGTTTATAAGGGGTCTATTCGAGCAGGAAATCCTTTTTTTTTTTTTTTTTTTTTTAAGATATAACCATATGTGCAAGTGTAATTAAATTTCTTTAAGTTTGTGTATGTAAATTAATAGGGAGTGGTAATGTAATAAACTCTCTGTATGGCTGAAGTCTTCATAATCTTAAAAGCCTAGAAATTACATTATTAATATCCCATACAAAGTGACATCTATTTTCATCTATTTTCATCTATTTTATGTTTTTCAGAGTGCCTGGGCCTACAGTGAAAGGCCTATTCACAAAAGACTCACCGATTTGAAGAGGATCCAAAAACCTCTTCAAAGGAGAAAAATCCTTTGGATTTCATTTTTATTATTATTTTTATTTTTTTCTGGAGAAGAATAATCAGTTCCCTCTAGCCATGGCTGCAGATGAGGAACTTGAACTCAGGGTGGGTCATACAGTGCAGTTGCCTCTGATGGTCAGAACAGAGAGAGGGCATGGCCTCCATTTGGTGTGAGACTGGTTGGGGCTGCAGCCATCTCTTGGACCCCCTGAAACATGGGGGTCACAGGAGCAGGATGCCAGTAGACATCTCACAAGCCCTGCAAGACATGAAGCTCAACACCAGATGTCAGAAGCACTTTCTTGACCAAGCCTTTGGTCAAGCGATGGGGGTCTTAGGATGTGTGAAAAGTATTGGCCAGTCATCTAACCTAAGGCTATTGAACAGCCTAAGAATGTACTCCAGTACTAGATTTTGGACTTCAGGGAAACTAGGAAATGATGTTGTGCCTTGGATTTAGTAAGTAATTATGGCATTTGCACATGTGAAACTCCGAAGAAAGAATCACAAACAAAATGAAAAAAAAAAAAGGGGGACAGCTGTAACAGCTAATTTCTGTGCTAATTTTGACTCCTCAATGCAAATAATGGTTGATTGTTTATAAAACAGCTACAGCAACTTAAAGCATTTTCCAGTTTTTACTTCCTAAAAATTCAAGTTGACAGTCATACCTCTCCTAAATTCTGATATGCATCTTCTCTTGATTTACAAGTGCTTGGTTTTGCAGAACAAACTTCTTGCCCTGTTATTTAATGGTGCTATCTGAATCATTTCTTCATATCTGAAGTATTCCTTCTCTTACCTTCTGTTATCTTCTCTTCATTTATTTATTTATTTTTTTTTGCTGTTGCTCAGACCTGTCACCAGTCATGTCTTTATGTCATTCCTTAGATAACCTAACACTTTCTCAAACTTCAGTTTTCATTCACAGTGTTTTGTTTTTTTTTTCCCTTTTCTTTCTGTATCATCAGTTTACAATCTTCAGTGTACCTAGCAACCCTCTGGATGGCTTGAATAGCTATATCACAGTGGATTGTATGTCTGAGAGTTAGTATTCTTTGCAACTGCTACTAACTTTCAGTGAGTCCATTTATTTTTTGATATTTCACATTTTTCCCCTGTTTCTAATAATGCAGATAGAGCTATTCCCCTCTCTGAGCAAAATGTCATCAGGTTCAAGAGAGGTATATAGATAGAAAATTGGGTTGGTAGCGGAAAAAGAGGAGTGCTTTCATCATCAGAACAAAAGAGACCTAAAGGTTTTATAATTTAAAGGCCAATTATTCCCTGAGGTGCATGGGGGGCCAGTTCCACTATAATCAGTCTTGTGAATGTGAAAGCAGAACAGGACCTTGACTGTCTGTATTTGGACTTTGTCAGGCCATTTGTTTGTGACCAGAATTGTATTGTTGCTCTGGTTTTCAATAAAGGGATGTTCACTGAGGCATCACATTGATATTTTTGAAGTATGTTCCACATTTTCAAAGGAACAAATTTATCAGTAAAGAATTGAAATGTCTAGCTGTTTCAGTATGCTACTGAGATTTCACATCATGCTGCTGTGCAAGAGCGGTCATTTTTCACCTGCTGGGTGTAACAGGAATGAGTTCAACACATGAATGAAAGCATGTTAACAAGGAGGTGATTTGATCAAACCATGTTCCTTTCTCCTAACAAATAGAAAAGCCCTGAAAAACAAAGCCTGAAGGCACCCGCTTGTTTTCATTAGTCAGAGGGCAGAGATGATCCCCAAATAGTGTAGTAGGGGGCAATGTTGGCAGTAGACCTGTGGGATTTTAACAAAGTTGAACTCCCATTCATCTTATTTGTACCTGGGTTGACTACTCTCTGAAAGAACTTAGTGGGAGAATCTCTTGTCTCGTTGTATTAAAGCTGTGTCTTTGTGGAAAACCTCTTCCGTCTTTTATCTCCAAGTCCTATACTGGGCTGACCCTTTGTAGGTATTTAAAATATGTGTGAAATATGGCCTTTAGTAGTGACTTTTGGATTTTTCACTGAGTACTTCTACAAAATCTGAGGAAGGCTGCTGTTCTGGATGACACATGTGGCTCACAATGCTGAGATGAAAAGCTTCCTGCAAGACCAGGAGGCCAACCAGACTCACTCTTTGGACATTGAACCTCCAATGTTACCTGCTAACGTGGAACAAAGAACTGTGACTGAAGATGCGTGGTTACTCTGTGACATGACTGCTCTTCTGGACCCCTGGAAGATGTGTGGATGAGCCTAGTCTGGGTCTTGTCTGACAGGCTGATTGCAATAACAGCTACATTTTCAACAGTGTTTCTCAGCAGAAAGAGCAAGACTAGAGATGAAAGGCTGAAAAATCTCGATGGAGTATTTTAATCCAGGATCAAGGCCTTTTGAAGTATTTGAGTCCCCAATATAACTGAAACATCCAACTGTTCAGCCATTGAGGAACAGAGGGAGAAAAAAGGAGGGGAGAGGGAAACCGTATCCAGGGAAGGTGATTCAGTTAGGAAAAAATGTCTCATATAGTTTGGCACCTAGCTCTTACCATGCTATTGCCAACCTGCAAGTTCATTTGAGGTTTATAGCAAGTTACAGGAAGAATAAAAAGTTAATCATGAGCAGAGTCTTGGTGTTGTATTCTTGCCATCTATTTCAATAGCAGTAATACCATACAGACTGAGAAGTGATTACAGAATGGCACAAGCTGCTTTTCTACTTGAGTTTGCAAATGTATTTCCATTTAAAGCTTAATTTGTATGTATTTCATCCAAATTAAGAAAACAAGAGGATGTGAGGTCCAAGAACACTACATACAGGTTGGATCTCAGGTCAGATTTTTCAATCAGTTCTTAACTGAGTTGAACACGGGGACTTTTCACCTATCATCTTAAAACATAACAATATTTTATTGTGGCTCAAAACCACAAAGAGCAACAAGATGAAAAATGTGTAAAATTGGTGATGAGGGTCAACAAAAGACTTAATTATATGCTGTAGCCTGCATCTTCTTAATAAATCACAAAAAACACCTATGAAAAATTCTTGGCATTTAAAGTCAGGTAGATCTGTTGAAATGGGATCTGAGCCTAAAGATTCGTTACATTTCATTTTAAGAGCTGTTTTGTTTTTTGTTTTTGTTTTTGTTTTTTTTTTTACTTTATTTCTTACTTTTTCAGTATTCATAACTATGAACTTTACTCTAATCAGCTGAGATCAAAGATCTTCACGTATCTAAAATTATCATCAACACAAGAAAAAGTAAGCTTCTCAATAATAAACTATGTACTAGAAAATCTTTTCACTAGATAAAACTTTTCCTTTTCTGTTCCTGAAACTGTTTTTGAGTGGTGATCACCTACTTAAAAACATGCTTTCTTCTTGTACCTGGCTGAAAACTTGATGGAAGGTGTTTGATTTTTTGCTTTCACATCAAACAAATGGAGTGATGAGTTTTACCCATGACAAATCTATGCTGTTATATACATTGAGCATCTTTATTAGCATCTTAGGATGTATCTGAATTATCCTGATATATTATAAACACAGAAGACACTAGATATATAGCAACACCATATAAAGTTTTGTTGTTGTTTTTATTTGCTATTTGTTTTGTGGGTTTTGGTGGTGGTGGTGCTGTTGATGGTGGTGGTTTTGTTGTTGTGCTTTTTTGTTTTGTTTTATTTTAAGAACTTGAAATTCTGCCGAAGTTTGTGTGGATAAGTGGTACTACTAATACAAAAGACTTTAAACTACTCCAGTCTCCAAATTAATGCTATTCTTTGGGGAAAACAAATAAATTGATTTCAGAGAAAGTGTTGGCTTTCCGCTTCTTTCCTTCTTGCCATTTTTTCTTAGTTTGATAAGTCAGGTTCTTGTACACTGCTTTCTCCCCTTATTTATCAAATTCATGGTGAATTGTTTACCAATTCATGGTCTATTGATGCACAACACTTCTTTGATCTTGGAGTAGCTACTTTGTTGTCAGTAAAAAAGAGGAGAAGCAAAAGTATGAACGATTTTCCCAGGGTTGGACAAGAATGATAATTATTTCTCTAAGTGAGAAACTTAAGCAGGTGAAGAAAGTTCAGATTGCAGAAAATTAGGACAAGACCATCACTTTTCTTGGGTAGCTAATATAGTGTGAATTTTATCTTTAAAGCAATTACTAAGATTGGTTTCTATTCAGCTACTTCAAATTATCCAACGTTCTCACTATATAAAACTATGACATTTTCTGATTTATTTGGTTATTATCTTGCCAGTTGGCCCACCTCTTTCCCTTAGTTTCTTGCCTCCTTTTCACTGTTACATAGATACAGGAAGAAAAATTTTCCACTTATTCTGGTTGGAAAAATGAATAGAAAAATCTGTATCTAGAAGGGCAGGAAGGATTACTTGTTCCTGGATAGAAAATGCTAGCAAAAAAGATGAAATAAGTTTATCTGTTATGATGCCTAAAGTTTTCTCAAGAGGATAGTACCTTCATTTTTAATCTTGGTTGTTTGTTCAGTACTGGTTCAGGGACTTTCTTGAAAAGAGAATATAAAATTTATTTAGTAGTGCAACTGTCTGTCCTACTCTAAGTTTGCTGAGATTTCTGGACACATCTAATTATGTTTGCATAGATTTACTGTATTATTTACATTTTACTATTTATTTACTTTATATATTATATATTATTGTTGATATATTTACTTTATATATTATTTACTTCTTACTATTATTATTTACTGTGGAGATTATACTGGCCTTGCTCTCTGTACTGATATACACTAGAAAGGTGATGTCTGTAGCATTCTCAGGTTCTAAAACGGTGCTTTGAATTTCATCTGAAAGACAAGGATGAGAGGACACCTTAAAAACTCTGCAGAATATTTTCTGATCTTCAGTGTTGTTACCAAAATATTTCAGTGTAAATCTTGATGCTTTTCTCCACCCTCCCAAGGAATTTTACAATTAGAAAAGGAGCTTGAAGGTTTAGTAAGAACTTAGCATGAACAAAACCACTTAACTGTCTTTCATGAAGTTTCATCTCAAAAAGCTTCAACTCATTCTTTAAAATGAGGAAGTTTCACTCTTCTGATTTGACAAAGTTGAGCCCCATGATGGGCATCATATAATGTAAATGACATACATGTTTGATTTTACTCTTATCTAAACTCTAAAATTTGTCAGTTGCTTCCTTGATGCAATAGTGACTATACCCCGATAATAGAAGAGATGAACAACTACTATTATTTACTATCCTAGAAGGTTGGTTGTATCAATAAGACTGAAGATATATTTTAAAAGATACATTTTTAGGGAGTCAGAGAATGGTAAAGTGCAAATGTCTGTTTCTCTAAAATGTTGACTGATAGATAAACATGATGTGAGTTGGGAGAGACTATAGTGTGAAAGCTGAATTTCAAAAGCAAGACAGAATAGAGTGTTGTTTCTGTAGTAGTGCATGTTTATATTTTTCTCATAACTTTCTGGAAAAAAAAAAAAAAGGAACTTGAATTTGCACAGGCTAGCTGTCCATTTAATAAGTAGCAAAAATATTGCTCTGTTTGGATGTTAACATGAAAGTATAGTTCCTGATATATACTTGAATATAAAAATATTATTATACATTACAATAAACTAATACATTACTATTATATAAAATGATATACAATATTGTATATATATTATACATACACATTTTTTTCCTACATCCAGTAAATGTGTGGAATCATTCAGCTTCTGTTTTTGTTTGTTTGTTTGTTTTGTTTTTCTGCTAAAATGCTTTGTTTTTATTGTATTCATAGATGTACTTACAATTTATAAATTTGGGAAACTAAAACTATTTACCACTGATTTTTAATTTCTACTGAATACGTAGTTATGTACAAACTAATATTTTTAGACTTTATGAGGTTTTAGCCAGCAAAGTTGTCAAATTAAACTGGGACATTTTGTAAATGTATCTTTAATAAGTATATATGTCTGTCATGCTTCCCTACTCAGTCTTATAAATCAGACTGTATCTAGCTGTCAGATGCTCTCAACCCAGTTGTCCTAATCTGTCAAGTAAAAATTATAGCATCTAGACTCAATCCTTCTCTGAAAATATTTATTTATACCAGTGACACATCAAGGACACACGATCTTTTTTATTATTATTATTTTCCCAGCAACAAAACCATTAACAGCTAGCTTAAGTCCCTGCCAGGAGGGCAGTTTTAATATATAGGGAGAACTTCTAATAGAGAAACACACCCTCCAAGCAAAATAAATGCTGGATAGCATTAAAAAAAAAAAAAAAAAAAAAAAAAACTCTTAATGCCAGATATAAAGCATTCAGGAGTGTCTTAGTCAGTATACAATAGTAACTTTTTGTAATTCATCATCTACTGATGAGCTACCTGTCCTGTGTTGCAAGACATAGAGGTTGCCTACAGGTTTGGTCTCTCTTCAATACCTAATAACTCTTTTTAGAACCATTACAGTTCTAATGAGAAATTAAGCACATAATAAACCATTGCTACAACTTTAGAGAAGGAATAAACAACGTATGGAGAATACAAAGCTAATGCTTGTCCTAGTTCTATCAGCTCTTCCTTAGCAGAGAATATGACATCAGAGGTTGAGAGGTGGGAGGGGGAAGATGAGGGAATCCTTCATATTTTTAAAAGAATGCAACTTTCTGTTACATATGCACGAAGAGACAATAAAGAAACTTGTCACAATATTTTAGAAATTTTAGACTGCATTAAAAAAAATGTATTAAAAAAAAAAAGATGTATTAAAACAACTACTAAAGCTCACCTGCTTTCACTTTAAGACAGGTAGAAGAAGAATGTTAACTCCTTGGCATGTTGTGCCCAGCTAAATTAAGAAGCAAAATCCCAGTCTGCTGTAAAGTCGCAACTCATTCTAGTCATGCTAACAATACTTGCGTGTGTGCATATGTGTGTCTAAAACAGGTAAGTTAAGAATGTTTTTTGGTGTGATGGACTCAGCTTCATTTTGAGTTTTCCATTTATATGTTGATGTTAACTAGTTTCGGTAATATTCTGTGCTATTCTGTCTGAAGGGTTTATTCTTGCACTATCCTATAAGAATGTCCTAGAAGACAAGAAAATGTACTTTCTTCCTTTCTTTTTTTTTGCTATAGCAGAATTCAAATAAATCTATTTGCTAATTGAAAATAAATATATAAATAAATAAATAAAACTTTAGATAAAATAATTGGATTCCAATTTGATAGTTTATTAGTGAATATGTAAGTGAAGGACAGCTGCCCCACCTGTTAGGAGGGGTGTGATCCATGGACCAAGGACCAATGGGAGGTACCTGAGCATTGGGACTTTCTCTAGAAACCTGCCATAGCTTGACTTGATCACTCTTTAAGCCAAGTCACTAACTGCTTTCTATGGGAAAATTCTCTGAAGGAATTGTTTTCAGAAGGGTGATACTTTCTCAATAATAATGCCTGTTTCCTTTGTGTCAGGAGTGGAACTTCAGTGAATTCATTGCATATGGGAAAGCAGAGTGGGAATAGCCTGGGGAGGAAGCACCTTGCCTAGTAATTTTGAAAAGGATTTAATCACTTTAGTATCCCCTCAAGGTGGATGACAGTGAATTGGACTTATCACAAATGAAATCTTTCATCAATGATATTTAAATAGTTATCTCATTCTTTGACAAGCTGTCTTGTTTAAGAGAGAATAAGGTCCCTGGTTTAACACCTGTTACAATAATTTACATAATAGTATTTATAGTGAACTTTTGGAGAACTGAAATATGATAGATGAAGTAAAATTAAATTAAATTAAATTAAATTAAATTAAAACAATAAAATTCCTTATTTTTATGCTGGTATTGCTATTTGTTTGCTTTTCTTAAAAAAAATTAAAAGATACAAAATAAAATAAAAAAATAATAAATAAATAAATAAATAAATAAATAAATAACAGGCTAATTCAAGCACAACCATTCAATTTAAAACAGCACCTGATGAAGAGCAAACTGTGGTATGCAGTAATGGATGCTTGTTGATAGATGATCCTTTCTGATGTTGAGCTCTGTGTATATCTAAACTATCCACAAGAAGTCCACAGAGTTTTGAAACCAGATAAATAATTGTGGTGCTAAGTTTCCATGTAGCAAAAGTATGGATGCAAAGCTAGACATATGTCAAAGAGAAACAGTGCAACACCTCCAATCTCTTAAGAGTAAAATAACTGATCAGAGAGAGAAAATTTGAATTTCAATCTGATGAAACCTAGATTAGAGAGCAGAAAGAGTAAGCAACAGCAATTAAGTTTGGAGAATCCTACATTTAGATAAGGACAGACAAGATTATATAATCATACCCTTTTATGTTGAAATCTGGATAGTAGGGAAGCATTTATGTATCGTAATTTTAAATTGCACAGTTTGAATACTACTTGATTTGTTGACATGTGCTCTGTCTTCACAATTTTACAAAGAAACCCATTGAAAAGTGAGTTAAAGAGTCCAGTATAGATCTAGCCATATAAGAAATCAAGGAGAGAGCTATTGACCTAGGTAATTCCACTGTTTTTTGGGGGGTGACAGCATTCCTCCTCTGGTTTTAAAAAGTCTGATTCTTCTTTATTATGCTCTCACAAATTCAAGGCAATAAATCTTAATAACGTGCTATGTAAATTTGCACTCTTGAATGTTTTCCACAATGTTTCATATAAGTATTTTTCCCAGAATAAACTACTGATATTCTTACATCAAATTAACTTGGTGATTTAATTGCAGGTGTTAGTTTCAGCAAATTCACCTTTAACCTTTTGTAGAAAAGGGTGCAGTTCTTGCATGCACATACTGAATTAATCATGAGCTTGTGTCTCTGAACAAAAGCTGTATTTGAAAGAATTTATTGTGAAAGAAGTGGTATCATACATAATGAAGTGTTATAAAAGCCCTGAATGATTTCAAGTGACTAACTCCACATTAGGCATTGGGAAAACTGTGCCTGGAACAGCTAGAAATAAGTACAGAGGGCCTGATGTAAAGCATGTTGAAGTCAATGACTTTTTTCCATTGTCTGCAGTGGACGCAAGGCTGTTCAATTTCAAGGGATGGAAAAAAAATCATTTTATGGAACAAACATGCACACAAAAACACAACTCATTTCTTAAATACGTGTACTTGTTTCCTTATGGTTTTTAATGGGAAACATCTGTGCACTGTGAGGTGAGTACATTGAATTACCCCACTTTTTGAAGGGACTTAGTCAATTTTGCAGGGAAATCAACATCCAATAACAGGAGCTGATCAATAGTGTTTGAGTTCATTTGAGCATGCCAATGAAGTGCTGTGAGATATGGGCTTTCATTGGTTTTCTGTTTCTTTAAAAATTAAGAGGTGGAGGAGCTGTGACTGTCTCAGGATCAAGCATTGAATTTATGTCATAGTTTTTGAAATCTGGAAATGGGACAGTGAAACGTTGCTATGTAGTTAATGTATATTCCTTCAGCTGCTGATGTAGCATTCTGAACAGAAAAAAAAAAAAAATGAATGGTTGCAAGCTGCATGAGGTTTCAGCAATGAAAAAAGTCTCTAACAGACTCATTGTATTATAAAAAATCAGTCAGCTTTTGTGTCTCAGGAAATTGCTGATGCCTCTTGCTTCAAAGACTAGATGAGCCAGATCATGAAGAATCTAAGAGGAATAATTTTCATTTGATATTAGAAAAAGAACACCAACGTTCAATATTCACTTTCTAGGTAAAAATATTTTTTTTTAAACAGCATTTTCTGTATGATGGACAGAACCTATGTCTTTCTGTAGCATGTTTTCTGCAGTGTATATATCAACCAGCTAATGTTCCAGTTCTGTTTAATGAATTATTGGAAAGCTGCTGTTGCACTTTTCACCTTGCACAGATTGCAGTTGTCCAAACAGTTATTTAAAGCACCCATCTGGAACCATGACTCTAATATATATGCTTATATATTAAAAATAATTTACATATATTTCTAGCTAATTAAAAGTGTTACATGTTACTTAAAAAGCCTGTATATAAAGAAGCTTCTTTCTATACAATTAATGTAATTATTAATGTAATTATTTTATGGTATTGTTGAAAGCCCACAGTAGATTCTAACATTTTATTGTAGTGTCTTTGGAATTGCAGTAACAGGTTTTGGAGACCCATTGCCTGGTCACTGTACAACACTTGAGATTTTCTTATAAGGATTCCTTCGCAGATTATCAGTATTACACTTACTGGCTCTAGGTCTTAACATCTAGTTTTAAAAGTATCATTTCAGTGGAAGAAATAAATGAATGCCAATAAGATTTATGAAGAGGTCCTAGGGGAAAATTTGATTGCAGACTTAATCTTGACCTGAGCCCATTATTTAAGCAGTCAATGGGTATACCGTATTTTATTTTCCCAAAAAATGATTTTTAAATGCACAGTGGAAGTAATAATCAACTGCAGTTTCAGGCTGTTTTATGTTATTGTGAACATTACAAAAAAGTAGGAGACTAAAAGTTCATCCATCCATGGAATCAAATAAAGCAATAAAAAGTAAGAGAAAGCAAAAGAAAACTCTGAATATGAAATAAGAGTGAAGAAAAATCAGATAGATATTCTTTTCTGTCTCAGATTGCCTTTCTTATGCTATTGAAACATCCACACAGTGTAGTCTTCTTTTACAATGAATCTTAAAAATTGGGAGGGCTTGCTTTTAATTCTTTTGGAGGGTGTGGGAGAAGACCAGCAACTTTTGTGCTTCATTTCCTGATCATGCAAACATGTACAGATATTTTTTTTTTTTAGTTTTATGTGAGAAGCCCACTGTCACTCAGAGGGACTAGTCAGAGGCTTAAATTTAAGCAGGTGCATAAGTCTTTGTGGAACAAGGGCTTTTTGTGTGTTTATTGACTGACAGGTTCATTGCCCTACGAGGTGTACTTCATTAGAGTACGTGCCTGTAGTAACTCTTATCTCTTTCGAAAGACCACTTTTAGGTCTAGCCCTTGTCAGAGTTCCACAGATTGATGCTGTAGGAAGACCTGACAGTCTGTCACCAAAGAGGAACTTGGGCAGGGCTGTATGGGCAGCCATGGTGAGGGCTTGTAGGATGTAGTGGGTGATATACTGCACTGACAAAAAAACAATTGGCATATGTGGGTCATAAGCTGGACTTAGAGGGAGAGTTGCAACCCACTCTGTGAAATACACTTCTGTCTGTACTAGGTGGAAGATCTCTGACATGGCTTAAAAGAGACTAGCTGAAAGAGAAGTGAGAGAACGGGACAGAGATGTGCTGGTAGTTGAGTTGTTTATAGGAGTACTCTTTTGGGTGGAGTTTTGGGGCTGTGACCATTGCACCAGCTATATCTTTGAAAGGTAGATACAGGTATATCTGATGGTGATGATCATGGTACAGATGTATCTGATGACTGCTGGCTCACCTCCAGGCTTGATCTGCGGAGATCATCTCCACTGTCACCTCTTTGTACAAAGCTAATTTTCTGGCTTTATACTGATTATTCAAGAGAGGAAGGAATTTTCTGTTGTTTTGCGGGTTTTGTGTGTGCTGTTGTCCCCCCCCCCCCCCCCCCCCCCCCCCCGATTTTTTGGCGTGATACGTAACAAAAATCCCAGATTTCCTCTTAGGATTGCCCAAATATTGCAAGATGGTTTCCTAACTATTATGTGTAATCAGAACTTGTCCTCTTTTTAATTAATTCGATTAATTTGTAAGAGGATATTAGGATACAACAACTGACATGCATAAAAATATCCTGAAACTGAACATGCATGTACATCTTCTCTTACTAATATCATACTGTTAGTCCACTGACTACCATTGATTGAATTTATTAAACTGTTGAATACTATTTATATACTTTTTCCAAGTAAATATAACTTTTAGTAACATGATTATTAAAATAGATGAAGTCTTTAGAAGTTCTCATTTGTTGAATGATACGTTGTACTTCTCAATAAAAGTCTATAAAAATCAGAATGTCTCTGAGAAAATGTATGCTAAATGGACTGTTCTTTTGATGTCCTGTTTAATTTTTTGGCATGAGTATTTGTGTTAAATTGTACATTCACCTTGTAAAGTTAATTTTTTCCTACATTTTTTAACTACATTATCCTGCTATTATAAGTGCTCTTGTTAAAATGACACCTCTTTATTATAGGACTGTCTGCTAGGACTGCAGCAAGAACTCATCAACCGTTCCATTATGTATATAAATCTCTGTTTTCAGGGACTTAAAATTATACTATAAAAATTCATTCCAGACTAACGTTTGGCTTATGAAGTCTCATCCAAAGAGCAAAGCTATTTATTATAGAATTACTTTAGGTTTTAGAAAATATTTTAAAACAGCAAAAGTAGAAATGTTGGTTTTGATCCTATGGATTCTTAGAACTTGAGAAGCTGGGCGGAGAGGAAGGTGCTGGGGGCCAGCTGGCATGAGGGCCAGGTTGGGCTTCCTATTTCTCTGTGCCATCTGGTTCTGCTTATCAGTCTGAGTTCAAGGGTTTTTTTGGATGGTTTGGGAGGCTTTTTCAACCATTGCGTTTCCAGTATATTACTCCCAAGCTATTTTAATGTCATACTTGAAAAACTACCTGTGATGTCCTGACAGATTTTTACTATGAAGTAGAAAATTCTTAAGTTCCTTCTGGTAAAAATCTGCTTCTGTAAGTTTATCAAAAATGTCAGTCCCAGAAAGTAAGTGGCTGAGGTCCTTAATATTACTTTATGAGAATAATTTTAGATGAGAAATTCTTAACAGCAGAATAGTGAGATTGTCCAGACTTTTCTTTTCTTACCTGTCCCTCAGCTGAAATTTAAGATCTTTCTGAAGATGAATGCAACTCTCTTAAATTTTCTTCTATGGACACTGTTGTTAAGAAGCATTTGGCACAAAAGCTACAAAAAGGTTCAGAAATATTTGTTTGCTCTTTCATTATTATTTTAAGCTGTCCTGGGCTCTTGTTATAAAGAGTTGTCTCACTTGTTCTCTCAGTCCTGACAAGTTTCTGCAGTTTTCTTTGTCTTGGTCTGGTCAGTCAGCCAGATCTAGAAGCTGCTTTCACTGGGAAAAGGCACAATACACATGGGTGCAAGTTGGCTTCAGGCCAGCCAAGATCCTTGCTCACTTCACATGTCAACCCAGGGAGGTGGTGGGTGTTCTCAGCCGGATACCATGAAGTTCATACTGTGCCCCTCCCACTGGCAGCCATGTCATGGCTTTTCTTTAATGCAATAAAACTGCAGTCACTGTACTTAAATTACTGCTGGAAGACCTTCTAGAGAGTGACTGCCATCCCTTGTAAAGTGCCTGGAAAGATTTTACAAAGCTTTTGTTTTCCTGTGGTTACCATGGGGGATAAAATGCCCAGAGACCCAGGTGTCTGGAGGATAAAGTGGTCCAGGTGGCCTCTATCATCAGGCTGACACTGATCAAATTATAGCTCCTTTAGTCTAGGAGCAAGAAAAGTTTAATGATAGTGAGGCTGCCTGCATTTGACAGCACTGAACATGGCCTTGTTTGGCCAAAAATCTGTACATGTGTCTGAGGAGGGAAAGAGCAGGTGTTCTTGACCACTCTTTTGGCCTGTAAAGGCATGAGCTGAGAGGAGAACAAAAGCAGATAAAAGCCTCAGATTGCAACCCATGTAGAAAGTGTGTGGGCTCTAACATTTTGTCACTTTTTGAAGATCATTTGCAGGACCTGGCAGCTGCAAACAGTTTCTGCAAATACTTCTTAGCACTAGAAAGAGAGCATTTAGGGGATTTTTGTGGTTGGTAAGAACAATCCACTGTAGCGGAAAGCTCTCAAGGGATGGAGGAGAGAGGGGAGCATGTTGGGAGGGTGATGGTGATCAATTCATAAATTAGTGTTGTAAAAGTTTCAGGGTCTTGCGTATGTGGGTATGATGATTATGTGTGAAGACTTAAAGGTTATGATAAATAAATCTGGAATATTTGAAAGATTTAAGGTTGTTTCATTTTTTAAGGTTGTTTCATTTCTCCCACCTTCTCCCCTCCCCCCCCTTTCAGTTATTGATAAAGGTTGCAAATAGAAAAAAATATAAGAAATAAAGAGCATTTTCTTGTATTTTGTTGTATTTTGAAAAAGAAAAAAGAAAATGTAGGCAATTGTAAAAAAATCGCAAAGCAATTGTTAGAAAAAAAAAAAAAAGAAAGAAAAAAAACCTATTTTTATTTTATTCAAAATTACTTTTGAATGGTCAGCCAGTTTTGCATTTAAAACTTGCTGGTCTATGCACCTTTAGAAACAGTCAAGCCCAGATGGGGTTGTGTTACATACGTGTTAGGCTTATTTTGTTATTATTTGAGTTTATCATAGAGTGAGTGAGACAGGGAGTTATTCATGGAACCACTCTGTTTAAGCCAGCTCTTCTCTTTAAGAAATCAAACCAAAGTATTCCCACAAGTATTGAATGGACTCTGTTGCTTTGACTTCAGAAAAAGACCACCACTGTTAAGCAATGATTTATTTAATTTTTTTGTTGGTCTCTTGGGTAACCACTGATGGCAGATTTTTCTGTGTTTCTTATGGTAGAAGCAGTATGTTCTGAAATATTTTGGTTATGTCTAATGTATATGTATGAAAATGTGATATATGGTAAAGTGATGTGTAGCAGAAAAAAAAAATCATATGTATATTGGATATATCAAGTGTAAATGTGGAAGATATTGTCATAGGTGAAAGTTCTATTTTATTTGGGAGAGAAATATTGGAGGAGATAGCAGAATATGTAGATACTTTATATACTGAGTTGCAGCAATTTTTCTGATAAATGTTTGGAAAATATTCAAAAAATGTTATGGTACATAAAGGAAGAAATATGTATTTTTCTTCCTGATTCTTCTTAATGTGGTTAATTTATATTAATTTACTTCAAAATATATCAGGAACATATTTCATACAAATTAAACCTATTTTGTGTGCTCCATGCACACTATTGAAATTCAGTTGATTTTTATTTTTTTTTCTTGGTCTGTCTTTTGATCAGGATGCTACTGACATACAGGGAAATTCCTACTTTATAGATGCCCATGGAAATTATACTGGGTTATACACATACCTGTATTCCTCTATACAGATCATACTTATGAGGAGCATTTTCACAAATTATATCTCTACTTTTTTTAATTGCAATATCCTGAGAAAAATTTGATGATGAAGTGTTTCATACCAGAAATAATGAGTTCTGATAACTCTTCAAAATTATTATTTAAAATTCCTGTTTTATTTTCACAAAAATATTTTACAAATGAATTTATTTCCCAACAAATCAATGCAAAATTTTATCTGCAATGCTACGGACGGAAAATTCTTATGAGCATTATTGTTTTACATCTCACATGTTCAAGGAATATAATGATTGCAAGAGATTAGTACATGCTTTTCTTCCTTGTATTTCTAGGAATGTTCTCTGTGCTGCCATTTTGCTTTGCACTGCATTATGACATTAAATGTTAAAATGACATGGAGTTTCCTTCTCTTAAGTTCGAGATTCTTTTTTTCATAAGAAGCACTGTTCTAGGACAAATTGAAAATTGCACTGGCAACTTTCCAGAGCCTGAGGGACACATCTCATTTGATACTCATTGACACAAATGTATTCATGTCTTTCTGTTTGACTCCCTTAGATTATGACATTTAGAAGACTAAAATACACTACGCAATAACCCAAACAGTTAAGTTTGAATCTGTTTTATATTTCATTCTTTCCTTATTTCTGTTTTGTTTCTCCCCTATTTTTCTATTTATTTTTATCTCCCATGTTTCTCCTTTCAACCTATTGCATTTTTTCTTCCTTTCTATGGCAAGAATATACAACTTCAAAGAAGTATTTATAGTAAAGAAATTCTCTATAAGTTTAGGGTTTTGCACTTTCACACAATGACCTTAGCATATGAATTACTTTCCTTGGGCGACTTCAAATTAAAACAAAAATCTTTGTTTTGATTTTCAGTAGTTTAGAAATACAGAATTTATTGTTTTGTCATTTCCCAGGAAGCTTCCTATGAGCTGCTAAGGGTATTGCCTTAGGACCTTTAATTTCTTAATCTGATGGAAATTCTTATTGAAGTTTGTTTGATCCCAGAACTGTCAACCTTTACTGCAAGTCAACAGTGGTTCTGAGATCTGAGAAATCTTCTCTGGCATTTCATGAGGGGTACATGAGGGGGACCTGCAAAACCTAACTTTTGTCTAGAAAGACCAGTGTTCTCACTTTCCTTTGTCTTTGGGAGACTGAAAGTAAGAATCTCCTCCAGGGGTAATTCAGAGATCCTAAAATAGCATCTTAAGTTGTCCCATGAAAGACTCACCTGTCCATATTGAGCACTGAAGGAAGGTTGTCAGGTTAGCTCCCTCCAAGTCTTTGTGAACCCTATTTGTTATACTGGGAGACAAGGACTATAAAGGTTCTGAAAAACAGGTTAAAAATTAGATAATTTTCAAAGGAAACATATCATATTTAACTAGTCTTATACTCCTCATTTTTTTTTGCCTCTTGTACCCTGGGGTGCATCAAGCATGGCATGGCTAGGTGGTCGAGGGAAAGGATTGTCCTGTTCTAGTCTGCTCTGGTGATGCCTCCCCTCGAGTACTTTGTGCAGTTTTGGGTGACAAAATATAAGAAGGATATCAAACTGTTAGAGAGTGTCCAAGGGAAGGCTATGAAGAAGGGCCTAGAGGGCAAGATGTATGATGAGTGGCTGAGGTTCTTTGGTTTGTTCAGCCCAGAGCAGAGCAGGCTGAGGGGAGGCCTCATGGTGGCCTCACAAGGGGAGCAGAGGGGCAGGCGCTGAGCTCTGCTCTCTGGGGACAGCAACAGGACCCGAGGGAATGGCATGGAGCAGGGGAGGGTCAGGCTGGCTGTTAGGAAAATGTGCTTCACTGAGAAGGTGGTTGGGGACTGGGACAGGCTCCCCAAGATAGTGGTCATGGCTCTGAGCCTGCTGGTGTTCAAGAAGCATTTGGACAGTGCTCTCAGACATAGGGTTTGATTTTTGGGTGCTCCTGTTGGGAACCAGGAGTTCAACTTGATGATCCTTGTGTGGAAGGATCACCTTCCAACTGGTGATATTCTATGATTCTATGACTGTATTACTGAGGTGTAGATTCTGGAGTGCAGGTATATCAAGCTATTAAATTTCTAGAGGGGTGCATTTGCTTGATCATTATCAAATCCTCACAAAAGTAGCATATGCACCTTCAAAAATCTTGTTGGACTGGAAGATATAACTTTTCCACATTTATTTGAAAAATAAAAAATATAACTTTTTTATTTTTTTTATTATATTATATTATATATTATTATATATTATATTTTATTATATTTTTTATTTTTTATTATATTTTTTATTGAAAAATAAAAGATATAACTTTTCCACCTTTTCTTTGAATTTCTTTCAGATTTCTTTTTTATTCCTTATCTAGTTCAATGACAAATAGTTCTAAACCTTATGTCAGACACCTTAAAAAAAAAAAAAAAAAAAAAAAAAGTGGGTTATACAGAGAGTATGTCCTCCAATTCCTAAGGACTAAAAGAATAGACTGCCTAAAGGTTTTCTTTTTTTTGTTTTCTTTTTTTTTTCTTTTTTTTCTTTTTTTTTCTCCACACGAAAGAAAATGTGTTCTTCACAAAGACCACTGCAATTTTCAGTTTCACCATTGACTCAATATCTGACCTACTATATTTATTAAAAATGGCATCTCTCCCTGTGAGGGGCTTTTCTGAGATCTCAGGTGACAAACTAACTTCTGCATCCTCCTTCAGCATGGAGGAACTAACTGTCCTAGCTGCAGTCCTCTGAGTCCTGGAAATGCCTCTTCTCTTCAGTTTCCATAACACATGTCTACATTTTCACATGCTGACCTTTGCCATGAGCCTGAGGCATTTTCTAGCCTTGCATAGCCTTGCATTCTAGCTTTTCCATAGTGCCTGAGGCTTTATAAAGATCTTAAGTTTTGTTTGTTTGTTTGTTTGTTTGTTTGCCAGAAGGGAATTATATAAACTCTAGTTTGATTTATAATTCCCTAGAGAAGAAGTGAACCCAGAGGCAGGTGGGAGAGACAGCGGAAAAAATCTACAGGTGAGACTAGAAGACAGCAAAGGGGCTGTCATGCAGCTGGATGATGAAGTAACAAAGACGGTGCTCTTGGCACACTACATTTTTTGTTTATATATATATATATATATATATAAACAAAATATATATATATATATTTATAATATAAATATATAAATATATAATATATATATAAATATATATATTATATATATATATAATTATATATATAATTATATATATAATTTAATTATATAATTATATATAAATATATAATATATATAAAATATATATATATATATTGCCCTTTAGAAACTTTTTAATGAGATTTAGAACATTTGTAGCCTTGCAGAATAGTCGTACTATTGGAAATGCTGAAATGCTGTAATTTGTTGTTTACTGGTTTCTCAAGCTGTCTGTTATAGTAGTGGCATTATTTGTTAGACAAATCTTGACTGATCTGCTTTGTAGAGTAAAAATACTCTTTAAGCTACCTTATCCTTGTACAATATCTTGATTCCTTGTGTTCTCATTAAAATGAAACTTCTATGTATTCGTGATTTTAAAGAAACTAATGGATATTGAATATTGAATTTTTAATCTCTTGTGGAATTTGTATGTTTTATTAAGTCTTTTGGCACTAATGACTATGGAAATATATGAACAACAACAACAAAAAACACACAACAATTATGCTTGTAAAGATCCCAACTGAATGTTATATTTGTTTTTATAACAGGTACTCATATTGTAGATGTTGGAACAAATTAAGTGTTTGAAAGGTTCTGCTTTATTAGAGGATCAGCACTTCTTAATGGAATTGTGTAAGCAGTTGACTTAGTATTCTTGTATTAGTATATAACTTTTGTAATTACAGAATGGGAGTACTTTAAGACAGCTTAATCTTACCAGAAATCAGTGAAGTCAGGCTGTTTGTTAAGATACTTCAATCACATTAGTATTTCTATGCTTTAGGGACACTATAAAATAAAAACAATGTAAGTGTAATGTACATCAGTAGAGTAAGGTACACCAAGTATGATATGAAACACACAGTAGAAGCGGTTTATAAATACATTTGTAAGGGAGATAGTTTGGCAACAAAACTACAGGATGAGCAGTTAATTAGTAGGGTAAGTTGTTTTCTGACACAGGAATAATTTAATTATTTTTTTTTTCCCCAAACCAATGAAACTACAAACACATTGAATTATTATACTGCTTGTTAGAATGCTTATATTACTAATAGAGGATTGACCTTATATATATATAAGGTCATATATATATATAATATATATATATATATATATATATTATATATATATAATATATATATATATATATATATTATTTAAACATGCAACATTTCCTGTAATACAGTAGCCAGTTTTCATGTAAAAGTCTAAAAATGATTCCATGTTAATGAACAGATATTTAATGGGTTCATCCTTGTTTCTGTTCCTCTTTAACAGTAGTCAGAGATTACTGTTAAAACTGCTTGAGTCTAAAAAGACCTTGAAACACTTGTTTTGAGTAGTCTGAAGGCCGTCCTTCCTCTCTGTCAGGTTTTTAATCTATCTTTCTTTAGCAGTGGAATTGAGTTAATGGTCAACTGACCATTAACCACTAACCAGTGTGATGGTATGATGTTACCTATTTATGGACCTTTTTATACATACAGGAATTGTACATGAAAATATTGTCCATTACTTTTATGGAATGTGAATTTGACTGATTCTGATGCTCAGGCCTTTCTCTAGTTTCATTCCTTTTGTAGGAGATATTAACTTCTCCTGACTGCCTTTGCAAAATGACATCTAATTAAAGTTGTCAGGCATGTCCTTCATGGTGAACTGATTTGTAGCTTTGTCAGATGTGACTGTGCCAGGGTAACTATGACATATAATTGCAGTTACTCAGAGGCTTTAATCAGGCATGTGAGCTTAGACCATTGATACAAGTGGCGGTTATTTACAAGAATGGGAAATATGTTGGTGACTTTGACCTTTAGAAACCTCTTTTAAAAGCTACAGGAATCCCGCAATCAGTATCTGCAATCCTGCAGTTTTGTACAGTGCTTCCTTAGACTAAGGTGCAATGAAAGAAAAGTTAAAAAATGGAAAATGACTTTGCTTGAAGATTTAATTCAGATGATTTCTAAAGTGACAGGAAGATGATGAGCAAGGAGAGGAAATAGTTAGCTGTCACCTATAATATATGAAGTTTCTTTCTCTGTTTTAGTTGTACAAATCAGAGTAGCTCATTTGAAATTGATAAAATTATAGCAATGGAATTTGGTTCTGAAACTTTTTGGAAAATGGGTTTCATGGGTTTCATTCATCATGATTCTTTTTGATTTTTTGCAAATTCAGAACTAAGAATAGAACATCCAAACCCCCAGGGTAGAGCACAGATCCAGACAAGGCTCTGCTGTGACTTATCAGCATGAAAGAAACTTTCAAGCCTCACATCACAGACAAGCTGCTGAGCTGAGCTCTTTCTGTTTTGGGGCACACTTTCCATAAAAGAGACTTAATTTTACTTCAAAAAGAGAAAGACTGTAAAATGTTTCATAAAACCTATTTACCTTCTGACCAGCATTAGCATCAATACAATCACTTACTTCTTCTTGTTTCCTTGCTGGATATTGTATCTGTGTTGTCTCCTATGTTTCTTTTCACTTTGTATCCTGTATCTGATAGTTCCAGCAATCTTTTTCACTCTACTTCAGTAGCTTATCATGTGTCTTTAATAAGAGAATGTAAGAGATTGATTTGCCATGAGCCTCTTTGACATTGCACTATATATTTTTTTTCAAGTCTGTAGAAAGGATGAGGGAATTCCTTTATGCCTCAATTATTTATATGAATACAAAGAGAATATGGTGGTGGTATAATCTTTTATTAATAAACCTCTTAGATACTGGTCCTGTTGCAGATGAATTCTGCTAGAGAGGAAATGTCTGTGACAGCCCAGGAATGGCAAGTACCAGACGTACTGCTCTGGGAGATGAAGCGTTCAGCATGACTGACATTTTCTAATGCCATATTTGAGTGAGGACAGGACTTTCAGACACATCATCTATTAGAGTTTTTTGTTTAAAATGTTTTCAGATGAAGCTACTTCAAAAGCAGTGGGGTACATTTTATATGGTGAAGAACTAAATACAACTTTCTTATGTTTCTTAACATTTACCATTTTGAAGTGTTCCATACTATTTCATTCATCACCATGAGATTGAATAGGATAATGATGTTTGCCTTAGTCTCAAACATCACAATGCAGCAGTGTAGATGATCTTTAACCATGACCATTAAAAAAGTCAGATTGCTGTAACTACTAATTATATCAGTAAATCTGCTGCTATTTTGTCTCCTGTTAAAACATGTTCTTTAATAAAAGCAAGGGTATAATTCAGATTTGATAAAATTAATTTCCAGAAATATTTTTTTATTCAGCTTACAAAAAAATCGTCAATAATGAGATTGCATTTTGAAGTCAGTCTGAGCAAGAAATTTAGCAAGATCTAATTTAAAAGAAAATTAATTCCCAATATTTTATATCTTTGATTATTTGACCCATATCTGATGATTATATACTCCACAATGACTTTTTTTCTTATGAGATCTTTCAGTAGAGTAAAACTGTCTGTATGTCAATGTCTCCTTTGCCCTGGATAATAAATTCTCTTCAAAATATTGAATATTTCTTCAAATCTGGACACTTCAAACCCCAATTTTAAAATATTGTATATAAAGTAATTTGTGGTTTTAAACTTTGGTTTCCACTGCCCCATATAAATGTAAAATATAATGTTTTTCATTAGAGTAACTCTGCCTGTTGCTGTTTTAATAGAGGCACTGGAGACTTTTAGAAAGTAGAGTAGAATCCATTTTGATAATATTGCATCTTCTCTCTGGGTTCCAATCTAAATATTTCCATCTGTCAGATTTCTTATTTAATATTCTGAATAATGGCAGTTGCAGGAAAAAAGGGAACAGTCATCTTCATTTCACTTTCTTTTTCCAGGCTTTGGTGGTCTTGCAATTTCATCTTGGAGAAATGTATGTGTGAAGATTTATAGTCTTTTCCTCTGCCAAGATCTCTCCTAGAAATGCAAGGTGTCATTTGCAAGTATTCATAACCAAATGTTTTGTAACATTAATAAAAATCCAACATTTCCCAAATCCTAATTCAAATCTGTGCTAAACTGGGAAGAAATTTATAAAAAACAAGCCTGGAAATATTAAGAATATAGAAATTTCTTTCTCCTTGTATAAACGCAAGAAAAAAGAAACTTTTGTGATGGAATCTGTCTTGATATTAGCCCCAAATACTGCTACCACCTCTGACACTGTCTGATTGAGGATCAAGCATCCAACACCTCCCAGATGAGGAAGCAAATTCACAAATTCCTGTGGCATTTGTTAGGAAAGAGAAAAATCATGACCAAGCAGTTCTGGGAAATCAAGGGTCAAAATATAAAATGAAAAAGCAAGTTTCAGTTCTTAAAACTACACATTCTAATGGACTGTGCTAAGTTTACCAGGTGAGAACCTACCATTATTTCCATTATGAACTATTTATGGTTTTATTTGATTCAGCCATAAACAATTGCTCTGAGTTAACTATAAGCTTACATATCAATTCTTTGAGTTGTTTGGGTTGTTTTTCCTTTTCACAAAGTTCCCACATACAGATGATAATAAAATATTTCTCTTGTTTTATTACTTAATTCTAATTTTAATATCTTAAAATGTATTCTGCATTTTTTATTATTATTTAGTCTCTCTGCCTTAAGCCAGTTATTCAAAGTGCCAAAGAAACACAATATCTAATGCACAATGGAATATCAAATGTTCCACAAATCAAAGCCTGCCTTTTCTTCCGAGGTCTGCTTAGGAGCAAATGTTAGGAAAATATAGAGAAATCTCCCAGCATGTCCTATGTGAGAGTCCAAAACCTGTAAGCTCTGTAATGAAAAGTAAATAAATGACACTGTCCTTCACTGCCAAGCTGTTAATCCATAACATGGAGTTGGCCTCTGTTGTTGTCAACAGTCGTATATAAATCATACCGGAGGAAACAAGAACCATACTGACCTTATATCCATTCCTTAAGCCCAATGCAAACATTTATAATGCCCTTTTCTCCCTTTTTCTTTTTCCTCTTTGAAATCTCTCTCACTTTCTGGTTTCTACTGGGATAGAGAAAGTAGAAAACTGTGTGGGAGCCTATTTGAAGTGTTCTGTGAGGACTTTCAGCCCAGTTTTCTAAGCCAAAGAGGTCTGAATAACACCACCCCACTCACTGTGTGGTGCTTCACAGAACTATGATTCCTGATGCTTGTGACTTCTGGAAACATAAACATATGGAGAAAAAGAGAAAGAATAGAAGAAAAAAAAAAAAAAAAAAGAAAAAAAAAAAAGGAGCTTTGCAAATGAGGGGGTCACATATCCAGAAATGACACAAAACAAAAGCTATAATACTGGAGGGGGAAAGCCTGGGGGAGAGAGAGATTTTCAGGAAGACACAGACAGACCAAAATGGAAGACTAAGAAAGGAAACACTGGCTGAAAGATTTAAGGGGAAAGAAGACTGAAGAAAATATGCTGAGGCTGAGCCTTTAGTAAGACCCAGGGTAAAACACTTTAAAGCCTGAGGAAAGAGTGCTAATGGTTTTGGTATCAACTGGCCTTTGAAATATTACCTAAGTTTTGTTTAAGTCAATGAGTTACTTATCCAGTGACTTGCATATTAGTTGGACAGGGCCCTGAATGAAAAAGGGAATGAAATTAACTGAATTTTGTCATTTGTAAAACTCCTGCTGAGCTCGTTTTAGGACCAAAACCTAGAACTATAACTGCGTTGCTTGTTAAAATAATGGAACAAATATTGAGGGGAAAAAAAGAAATCCAGGTCAGTAGCACCAGACTGATAAACAGCATGGGTTTATAAAAAACAGAACTCGCCATACAAAACAGATTGCCCTTTTCTAATAGAATTACAAAGGGTCAAAACTAGTAAGGACTTGCTTTCTTGCAGTAATGAACCACCACAGTCTGTTCCTGGTAGCAGTTACCTATGTTGATAACAGTCCTAACATTGAGCTATGTAGATGAGGGGACACTAGTAGATTAATACTTTGTTCTATAACATATATACTGATCAAGGGTAATGTGATGTAGTTTTGTGATGTAGGAGCCAGGTTGTCATGTCACTTGGAGATTTTCAGTTTGGTTTGTATATAACAGTGTAATGTGAGTTAACATCCTGAGTGAAAGACAGAAAAAGAAAAAAAAAGAAAAAAAAAAAAAAAAGAAAAAAAAGAAAAAGAAAACAGTGTCAAATGGCAAAACACAGTTCTTTGCAAGGTGTTTAGAGTGCCATCGTTCAATCACCATTGCTAAAGGAAGAAAAACTGTTTATGACAAATTCTCATACAGAATTTTAAGACATGAGTAATATTATTATTACATAGTGGAAGTGAGAAACCTGGAAAGGCTTTAACAGGTATGTATGGAAACGGCACGAGTGGGATTAAATAATTCAGGAACAAAACTGTTAGTCTACACTTGGAAGGCAAAAAGGTAGGGGAAATAATAATGCAAATACTCAAGAGCCACATGAAAATCTCTCATGTCATAAAACAGATTTGTCAGCAGGCCACCTAACAATGTTAAGCTATAGTACACATTCCCTCAGAAAAAAACATTTTGGGTGTATCAAGTATAAAGATATGGATCAAATTGGAGGGAATCCAAAGAAGGATAATGTAATCAGATCCAGAGAGAAACGTATCAAGTTCTGTGCAGTAGGTAAAGGGGAGATTATCTGCAGTAATATAACTGTATCCATACTTATCTACAAATGTTTGATGAAAGAATAATGTAATAATCCATCAGACAAACAGCATGAAATTGAGAGGGAAAAATGTAAGATAATGTCTGGAAGACTTGGACTATGAAATACAGTATTTCCTTGGGTGGGACAGACCATCTTAAGCATGCCATCTGGTTTGGCGTGGCATAAAGGTAATGCAAGTAACATCCCCTTAAAGGGTAACAGAGATCCCATGGCAGCGTACAAAATCCCCTAATCCCTGGCTCAGCCAGGAGGTCCTCACATTGCTTAGACCCTCTTTATCCCTGTCTGGTGCAGCAAAAGGTTTAAGGACAGAGTTAGGCATGAAATACTCTGTTGGCTATTGCTAGAACTTATTTTCTTTGTCCTGAGAACTTTTCCAGGGTTTTTAAGGATTAATGAATCCTTATTTACTTAGGCAGTCCCAGTAGGAAATGAACAGAAATATTTGCCTAATTTTTCCTATGTCAGTGCACTATGACTCTGGAGTTTGCATTTTCTCCTTGCTTTTCAACTGCTCCAAATTATCATTGTACTGTTCAAATCAATTGTACTTAAGCATCTGCCACTTCCAGGTGTCCAGTATTTGCTAGATTTTCTTGTTACCAGTGCCAAGAAAGAGAAAGGCATTATTTGGTAATCCTTTTGAAGGCATGGAGTGAGAAAATGAAAAACCTTATGTCCTGTCTTACACTATGTCTACAACTCAAGCACAGAGGAGAGGTCAATTATTTCTAGTGTGAAAAATAAGCTTCCACATGGAGTTCTTTGATAAGCCAGAACACATACAGGACAGAAAGAGAGAGAACATGAGCCTCCAGCCCCTCCATACAGCTATTGTGCTTGGCCTGCGGTGTTTGGAATCAACAGGAAAGTTGAGCTAGAGTGGAAGAAAATATCACCTAACTGTATCCTTTTTTAAGTGATGCTTTGTAGTAAATTGCTTTCTGTTTAATTTGGCTTATGCTAGAAATTCTGCACTTGGTGAGGCAGTGTGATTCCTATCATCTTCAGAGTGAGCAGGATCAGCCTATGCATTTCACTGTTGTCATGGAGTAGCTGGAGTGCTAGTTCTTCATGGCTAGTCCTTATGCATGTATCTAATTACATGTACAACCAATGAAAGCTTTACCTTGGGAAAGACTGTAGCTTTGCTTCTGAGTAGTTTGCTTGGAATGCTAAAATAAGAAATATTTTTTGGCTGAATATTTTTTCTGCATCTATAAAACAAGAAAGTAGCTATTACTCTTACTCCTTCATAAACTCCAGCATTTTTAACACCTTAGCTGCACTGAATTTCAGAAATAGTATGAATCCGTAAACTATCAGATTTTATTCAACAAAAATTTCTTTGTGTATACAATGTAAAGTCATGTGTTAAAGTTTGGTGACTAGGATATAACCAAGATGATTGTTCAATTATAACTTAAATTAGCTCATTCAATAGTGAGACAAACAAGCTGCCTGGCAGTATGGGTTTTGGTTGATGAGGAAATAAGTGAATACAAAAAAAGGCTTTAATCTTCCAGCAAGTCTTTTTCCAGAGCCACAATAAGGGATTGATGTTATATTCTAGGCTAATCAGTCACAATGATTTTGTGGACAAATGTTAATGAGTATACAAAAGAACCCAAATTATTCTCAGCACTGAGCAACAAAAAGTCTTTGTGACTTTAATCTGGAAAAAAAAAAAATGTTAATTTGTTTCTATATAATTTTCAACCATAGCTTTGTGACAACAAAAATGTTAAATTGCTGGAAAGCCTTCTGGAATATTAAAAACTGGAATTCTATACCCAGCAAATATCAGAGAATTGTGGTCCCAGTTATTACTCAACAAATAAAAATCTCCCCTCAACAGCAATTTTTATTCTATGCAGTATTAACCATTTACAGCTATCCAAATATTATGAATTTTACAGACGGGTAGTGCTCTCTGAGACTGATCCTAAGCTTAGTGAAGGCAGTGACAGAGCTCACAAAAATCTCAGTGAAGTCTGAAGCAGACTTGCAAAGACTACATGTAAGAAAATCATCTTTCTGGGGGTAGTGACAGCTATATATACATCCTATGCCTATCATCTAAGAGAAACATAGAACTGAAAGAACTTCAGAGAGCTTGCAAAGGTAAGTGATGGTAGGCTAAACACTGAGGAGTTGCAGTTACCTGTCCCTAGGTGTTTCAAATCTGCTTTGGCCATTTACTGAGGCCTTTACTGAGTGCCTCAAGCCATGCTCTGCATGTTTCGGGAAGAGCATACAAGGTAACTGAAAAATAAAAAATATATTCATCTGCAGAAATAAACCAGATATCTCTCATCACTGGCACTGACTGGTGACCAGTGTACTTATGTAAGTTTATCAGGAGGACTTAACCTACTTTTTCCTGTGCTGTTCCCCTGGTGGCCTAAGCCAATAGGAACGTTCCTTTGTGAAGGATGAAGGTGCACATATTGTTGTGGTTCTGCTCGAGTGGGCAGCCGAGCTCCACCACAGCCTCTCTCTCACTCCCCCTCCTCAAAGAGGAATGGGGAGAAAATATGTGAAAAGGGCTCAAAGGTTGAGATAAGGATGAGAAAATCATGCAGTAATTATTGTAACGGGCAAAACAGACTTGGCATAGGGAGATAGTATGATTTATTGCTTATTACTAACAAGCTAGAGAAGTGAGAAACAAAGGAAAGAAACCAAAAGCACCTTCCCCCCCCCATCCACCCTCTTCCACCTCCTCCCCCCGAGCGGCGCAGGGGAATGGGGGAATATGCGTTATGGTCACTCTACAGCGCTTCTCTGTCGCTCCTTCTCGGTCACTCTCGTCCCCTGTGCTGTGGGGTCCCACCCACGGGACACAGTCCTTGATGAACTGATCCGGTGTAGGCTTCCCACAGGCAGCAGCTCTTCCAGAACTGCTCCAGATATGGGTCCGTACCACGGGGTCCATCCCTCAGGAGCAAACTGCTCCAACCTGGCTCCCCTGTGGGCAGCAGCTCCTGCCAGGCCACCTGCTCCTGCATGGTCTACAGGTCCAGCCCAGAATCTGCTCCAGCAGGGGTCTTCCACAGGCGGCAGCCTCCGTCAGTGCAGGGCCACCTGCTCCACTGTGGTCTCCTCCACGGGCTGCAGCGTGGAACCCTGCTCCACCGTGGTACTCCATGGGCTGCAGGGGGACATCCTGCTTCACCATGGTCCTCACCACAGGCCGCAGGGGACTTCTGCTCCCGCGCCTGGAGCATCTCTCCCCCTCCTTCTTCACTGACATTGGCACCTGCAAGGCCATTCCTCACTCCTCTCATTCTCCCAGCTGCTGTGTGGTGCAGAGTTTTTTTTCCCTGTCTTAAATATGCTCTCACAGAGGTGCAAAACAACATCGCTTATTGGCTCAGCTCGGGTCAACAATGGGGCCCTTACCAAACATGGGGCAGCTTCTAGATCCTTTTCACAGAAACCACCCCTATGGCCCCCTGCTACCAAAACATTGCCACGTAAACCCACTACACATATCCAGATATTTACAAATGTTCAGTGATCAAACTCTGGGTAGCATAAGAAAACATCCTCTCCTAATGCTTTACCTCAACCCTGTAATGAAAGCAGAGAGGTGTGGCAGCAATGGGAGTGTTTTCTGGTCACCAGAGTTGCAATGCCGTTCATATTTCCCCTTTGCATTGTTATGTGGCTATACCCACAGCCAAAACTGTCACCATGGTGTTTTGGGTCATAGTGAGTTGTTTCAGGCATAGACCAATCCTCCACACCCCCTATTTCCCCACATCCTTAGCTAAAACTTTTCAAGGCATGCAACAGAGAAGTAACATTTTCTGTATAAAAATGTTCCTTTGTAGTGATTTTCACTGGAAAAGAGATTCTGGTGGAATAATTCATCTATGTGCAAAGAACTAGCAGAAGTATCAGCCTAAATATCACTAAGTCTTGTAGTAAGGAATTTAGAATGGTTGGTTTATCCATTAATTGTAAAGCCCTGCTTCAGCCCAATGCAATAGCTGCAGTGTGGCCTCCTCAGGATCCCTTTTTATACAGGAAAAATCATCTTTACCTTAATTAAATCATTCAATATGGTACCAATGTAACATCTTTAACACCTTTATCTGAGGTATCTAAGATACAATGCAACTTTTCTGTTATTTTCTTTTCTTGCTTTAGAGACTACATTTCTGCAGAAAAAAGGTAAGTACCATTACGAGCATCTTCTGTGAGAATTGAATGTAGATTTTTGTGTATCACCCTTAAGCTGAGAATTTGCTGTGGTTGAGCACTGTCAAATACTAAGAAGATACCGGAAGGCAATAAAAAGTCTTCCTCACACTTGGAAATAGGATGGTGAATCCATTTACTTGAGAGAGGCAAAGTCCACAGAGACTAGACACTGTACCTCCCAGCAATGGATGCATCCTATCCATTGAATTTTCCTATTTTCAGCTCTGAAAAGAAAGAAAAAATTAGAACAAAATATTCTTAATGACACAGTCTGATCAGTGAGTTAAAGGTTTGTGTACATAGTGTAAAGCATTGAGAAGTACTGCTAGTTGTGTCTTTAGCATGTGATGGTTATTGGAGTAGTTGTGATGGATTTGTGAGGTGCTTGCACATCACGTGAGAACTGTACTAGAATGTGATCCATAGCTGCCAAGGCTGTTCAATGATAAGCTGGTAAGGACTCAAAACATCCAGAATCATTTACAAGTTTTTAATTTCTGAATTCTAAAACTGTATAGAAACTCAGTGATCAATTTAATTCTAAAAGCCATTGATTAACATTTTCTTTTGAACTCTTTGTTTTTGTTTAAATGTGTATTTTATGTTTTAAAATTTGTATATGCCTCCATGATAACATGATAACACTTCTTACATGATTGTATTAGGTTTTTGTTAGGTTTTTATTCTACTGCACCTTAACACACCCCCTCTCCCGCCTTATTGATATCTTCTCATTAACTTCAAAATATCATTCTAGGGAAAAAAAAAAAAAAAAAAAAAAAAAAAGAAAAAAAAAAGAGAGAGAGAGACAGAGAAATGTCAGAGATTTTTTTGATAGTAGTATGGAGTGCTTATTTCAAAATATGGCTGTCAAACATTTTGATGTGACAAGAAGCAAGGGGAACTTTGAACACTAAAGTAAAACAAATGTTTAACTGTTTCTTACTGGTGACAGTAGCAGATTGAAAGTCACAGAACACCACTCAGACAACAGAAGAATATTAAAGCTTTTGCTATTCCGCTACACAATAAAATAAAAAATAACATAAAGTCAAAAAATGTTTTTATGTCATACTAACATGATATTAAATAATAGTGCAAAAGACAACATGTGATATTATTTTAGGCATTTTTCCTTATCTCACGTCATAATAAAAAAAAAAAAGAAAAAAAAAAAAGAAAAAAAAAAGACAGAAAACACATCCAAAAATGAAAATTATATTCTAAACAATTTTTAAAAATTTGTTAAAGTAAAGGTTGGCTAAATACTTTGGCTTTGGGCAAAGCAATACTTGGACTAGTAGTTGCAACAGTTGTAATTTTTGGTTTTATTTCTCTCCCTGTGCTTCCCTGGGCTAAATATGTGCTTTTTGAGATAAGAACACTGAATTAGAGAAACTCGTGACTCCATCACCACTTTTCCTCTTAACATAAGAAATCCCCTAATATTTTTGCTGACTTTTCAGATTAGAAAGTATCAATGTCTTTTATTGTTCAAATAAAAGATTGTTTCCCTATAGGATCTCTCCTAATAGAGCACCTGTATACAAACAAGAACGACCTGGTTTCGGTTTTAGTCTTGTAAATAAGAATCCTTGGATGTGATCCAGCCATTCAGTGAGAGAAGCAAGTAATCAAGTCTGGTCACAGCTGGCTGTCACACTAGTAGTGCTCCAAAATACAAGGGGAGGATGGAGAGCAGGTATAAAATACATGCTTTTTACATGATAGGTTCTTACTGATACAACGCAGCTAGTTCCAGAGCTGCACTCTCTGTGGATAAAAGAAACAACTCTCTGAATAGTGCTAGCTGATTCCTGCCTGGTGCTGTGCATCCAGTAGAGACACCTCAAAGTAAACCTTTTCTCTGTGGCAAATGTTGCTGATTAATTCAGAGGTTTGAAGATGATTCTTAACCACCTCACTTTTGACTGGTAGTAATGGCTATATTGATCAAACACTTTATAAATACAATCGTCTCTTCACAGAAGTTTAAAATTAAAAAAAAAAAAAAAAAAAAAAAAAAAAAAAGATATAGAAAATTAGAACATTTTAGAATTGTTCTAATTTAGGAAATTGCTAAGAAAATGAATGTTAAAATGATAAAGTCCAAGAAAATCATAGGACCTTTTAAAAATGTGAATTGTGTTTCCCCAACAGGTGTTCTTCTGAATTTCATCTTTCTCTCCTCCCATTTTCTTGATTTTGTGCACATCCTTGAGATATCCGCTGGGCTGTCTGGCTAGTAAGAAAGCTTCCCGAGTTGCATGAATAATATTTGTTTTGGCACTGCATAACCTTGAAAGAGTGATGAGAGGAGTGTAAAGCCAGTCGGAAGTTTTTATCAGTGTAGTTGCAGGTTTTATTTTAAAATAAATGCTTAATGTAGTTTCAGTTTCAAAGAGTCTTATCTGGTACTTTTTTTTTATTCAATATGTAATAGTAAAGTCCTGCAATGTCTAAACTTCTTTCAGATGTTCATAAACAGTCTTACAGAACCTTTTGGTGCTTTTTAAACAAAAGAATCCATTCAAAGATAAATGTATGAGATATGCTGATATTTGGTGGAATGCTTCAATATGGCTTTGTTTTGTATATATAAAAAAGTTCATGTATCTGGCCTTTTTATTTTTGCTCCATCTGTTTGAGCCTAGATTATAATGTCCCCCACATGAATACACACCAAAAACTTTTACAGAGGTACGCATCTACAAGTTTCACTATTACAAGAGGAGTTTGTCTGTTGAAATTGAGTCCAGGAATACTATACAAGCAACAAGCATTATTTCAGGTACAGTATCTTCCTTTGAATTTCTGCTCTCAATTTTTAGTGTTATGAACACATTTTACTTTTTTTTCATCCCTTGTTTTTGAATAAGAGTTTCACCAGCACTTTAGATGTATGTAAAATGATAAGACAAATTCACAAGATAGGATGTTGGGATGGAAGTGAGGATTGGAAACGAGGTATTTGGGTTTCCTTGTCTTGTGAAGAGTTATGAACAGAGGATGAGAGAGAGAGATGTGTTTTGTTTTAATCTTTCTTTCTATTTAATAATTGTATGTTAGCTCTCCAGGAATTGCCACACATTTTTATATCTAAATATCTCAGTCTTTTTCACAATAAATTTTATGAAGAAGCCTGAAAGTGGACATAATTTTCTAGATTTCAGCTTAAAAAAATATTTAACCTAAATTAAAAAAAAAAAAAATCCATGTGCAGTGCAAAAATGATTTAGTCCTTGCAAATGTTGCAGAGACTAGTTATAATACTGAAACCATAAAATAGAAAAATATTGGGTGATGGAAAGGGCAGAATAGGGCTGTCAAATTTTAAATTTTAACATATGGACTGCTCACTCCCTGCTCTGGTTGCTAGTCATTCCCAGATGGTGTCTTTAGTGAGTGATGGTGAGGGGAAAGGAGCAGGTGGCAATGGCATTTTTTTATTTTTTATTTTTTTTTTACATATATCAAATTTAAATTCTGTGTTTATATTAAAAAAAAAAAAAAAAAAATAGAAGAGATAAATGAATACAGGAAGTTTGGGAAAAAGTAATGCATAGCTTGGAATTTGAGACCGAAATTAAGGAAATCTGATTGTTATGGGTTGATGAGTCAGGATCAGAATCTGGATCTAGATCTGAAATCCATCATAAGTGGTGGATAATGGCTTTCAAGTACAACCTTGTCCAGTCCTCTGTACAACATGCCCCAGCAACTGCAGGAAGAAGCTTCTCACCGGAATTGTCTCAGTCTTCCCATGCCTAGTGCATCACAGCTCTGAAACACATGCTTAAAGATAAGCCTGCGTGCATGTTTAAATGTGGATGGTTAGATGGGAACCTTATGCCAAGCAAGTAGGGCTTGCATTTTTAGTGCTGACTATCTGATTTTATGATGTCACAGATGATATTGATCTGTATAAGCCTAATGATATTTTTTTTTGCAAGAGATTTCTTCTTGTGAGAAACATCTTCTCGCTTCTCTTTGTTCATTTTTTTGTTCTTCTTGATGGTGACTAATGCTGGAGTGTGCTGTGTGACTGTATCTCACATGTGCCACGTGAATTTAGTGAGTGATTACACTCCAGGTGCTGACTCCAGCATCCTACTTACAGAGAGCCCAATTGCTCCCTCAAGTCTAGCAGAAAGAACTCCTACTCCATAGCAAGTCTCCATTGTTCCTCATGTTTGTGTCCAGGTGTGTCACTAAATTGCAGGGTATTTTCAGAATATATGCAACACAACTTAATATAATTATCCTAAAACTTGTTTTTATTCATCATTTTCAGTAATGATCTAGCTTCTTTCCTCAGCCTTCTCAACCTATCTGGCTGATAATCTGGTCTTATAAATAAATAAATAAAGTGGAAACAAATTACATGTGCATCTGTTACAGACATAAGTTTTTGCTATGTAAGCCCTAGTAACTGTATGAGCCTGTATGAGCTTCTTTCGCTATTGTCATGAATCCTGGATGCCGTCTGCCTTTAACCTTCCAGCTTTGTGAGTACAATCCTTCACTTAAATCATTGCTGAGGAGATCAGTAAGGTGTTAAGAACCAACTCGTAAAAGAAAGAGTTAAATTTCTGCTAAACAATCATAGCATTTAAAATGTTCTTTTCTTGCTAGTCTAGACAAGACTCAAAAGAACAATTAAAAAACGTTGAAATGAACCTAAGAGCCTGGTGAAAAACAGCATGGCATAATATATCTCGTGATCACTCTAAATCACTGCTATGCAGTGAGTAAAAGCTCTATCTTTTTGGAATCCAAGGCAGCTTAAAGAGGGTATTGATTTTCCCTTTACTGAGAAATGAGAATCACATATTAGGAATGAAAGCTGCAGACACAATATAATGACCTTTCTCCTTGGTTTCTCTTTTCTAACACAAACAGAATCATTTTCATTGCTAGAATGGATATTAAACAGTAAATCTTGTAGCAATGTATTTGCAAGTGTCTGTGCTTGTTTTATCCAATTAGCATACTTATCACAAGAGCAAAAAATGAGGAGATACAGCTTTTAATTTCTGGAGATATCATCTCTATCCACAAAAACATTGAAAAGTCTCCAGCTGGAGGTCTCTTCCATCTGTCTCAGTAGTGGGGGGAGGAGGGGTGCTTTCTCCCTGCAATTTTAATGCTGATGCATGATTTAGAGTAAACAGGTAATTTCACTGAGGGCAGAGGACCTTGGCTGACCTCTATTTTATTCTGTGCATGTTTTTGTAGCACAGCCGCACATACACTTATCTATTAAATAGTGTTTCAGGTCACAGACATGTCAGTATTCTATATACTGCTTTAATTATATAAAAGTTAAAACAAACTTATCAATACCTGACACATTACCTTAGGGGGAAATATCCTAACCATGAAACAGCATGAAAGCTCTACTAAACCTACATCAAACAAAAGCTTAAGTTTCCAACAAAGCCATTAGGGACAGATTCGTATTTACACCCGCTGTATTTCCATCTAATCACCTTTTGTGAGAGTGCCTGAAACAATAGGTTGAAGCTGAACGCACTTCCAACTTTTTCATGTTTAGTTCCTTTCCCCCAGTTTGAACTAAATGCAATTTCCCCCAAGTTATCACTTCTTTTCAGTTAGAGCTGCTCCTGAGTCAGCAACATGTATGTTCGTGCATGTGTGCACATGTGTGTAAAGTGACACCCTTGACCTGTTTCCTCCCCTTGCTGGGGAAAAATAGGTGGGATCCTCATGGTGGAGTATTTGCAATGCAGCTCAATGCAGCTATCCACTTAGTCCAGCTGCATGTCAGAGTTGTGGCACAGCACCAAGAGAAGGAAAAATTGATGCATGAAATCTAGAAGCATCACAGCTCATTGTGCTCATTGCTTTTGTGTTGTTCATAAATTTGTAAGCAAGCTCATGTTTTTGAAAATCCAGGAGTTGCCTGGCAATGCACACTGTTGGTAAAGAACACAGTGGCTAGCAATTTGAATTAATTTGAATATGATGATTTTAAAATCCTCCTTGGCATCCTCAGTGCTTCAGACAGCATCCCTCTTTTGTAAGAAGGATAAATACACAGGGAGAGACAATGTTTTGTAACTTGGAACGAGGAACTTTGTTAGAGTTGAAAAAGGATTTCACTGTAAGCAATTTTGTTATTCTTTGTTGCTCTTCACTGGATTGAAAAGCTTTTGAGTATGATCTTGGCTTCCTACTATAAATCTGGACATCTGCCAGAAGAGAGGAGCAGTCAGTTCTTAGCAACTTTTTCCTTTAGATTACCAAATCTTAACCATGTGGACGCCTGTTCAGGCCAAGAGGACTTTTCTCCCCTCTGAAGGCTCTGCTCCTCTACCAGGTACTCCTAGGTTGGTTTAGCAATCCAGGTGAGTTGAGGAACACATGGGAAGTTCCTTAACGTCAATCAAGTCTTGTAACTCTGATACATGCTATATTTTCTGTTGTTAGACACTTTTTCTTGGTCAGTTTTATGAGCTCCGTGCATCATACTTTCAGATGGGGTGATTTATAAGAAGTGAGAAGCTGCAGAGTTCCTGAACAGTCAGGAGTTTATTTAAGGCACAAATACATCTCTGCTGCAAGTAGCATTGTTTTTTTATATGAATGAATAGAGAAGCTGGATTCACTTACAGCTTACATGTAACCCTGACACATCACTTGAGCTCTAGCTCATCATCTTTGGGGGCACGCAGATTTCTGTCAACCTGTATTACTTGTCTAACTCATTACATGATATGCCATAGGTTTGATGTAACATGCCCGAAGTATAATGTTTCTAAAACCTGCAATTTACACAAACTGTTACCCATAATCTGATTAAATTATTATATCAGGCAATATGCTTTTTCTTCTTCATAATTGGATGTCTGGATCCAGTATAAAGAAATGTATAGAAATACAAAGAATACATACGATAACCAGTACAATATTACTAAATAGGTATGTGTTATTTCTCTACACATTTTCTTCAAGGGCCTACCATATCCTTGTCAGACTGGAAGATTCATGATCCTTAACTGACTTCACAGTGATGTTATTTGTTTTCATACACTGGAATGGCTGTATTTTGGAAGCAGCATAGTAGATTAGAAAGGGGAATGTGGTCACTAAACTTTGTAGATTATTTCATTTGTCTTGTGTGACTGAACTGGCTAACTCTTGCTCCAGAATAGCCTTACTCCTTTTTTTTTTTTTTCTTAAATGGGTCAGCTTTGGTGCTCATTTCCCATGCTATAGACACTTGAGATTTTTTGGGAAGCAATGATGAGAAAAGGCGTAGAGCAGCTTAAGAGAGCCACTAAGGCAGTAGTAACAGCACATTGCAGAATATAAGGCTGAGAAAGTCACAGAAAAAAACAACTTCAGTATTCCTAATGGGATCCTGAGAAAATTATGATTATTCTCTCAACTGGTAGATGATTTAGGAAAGGTGACTTTATTAACAAAAGTATTCGAGAAAAGTTTGGGGAAATGGTTCACATGAAAGGAGACTAAAAGGAAAATGAAAAGTGTTGGGAGAGAAAATATAGGTTCAGATCAGGAAGACTTTAGAAAAAGCTCCCATGAGACAGAAGCATGTTGAACATGGGAGGTTCTGGGAGAGCTTGCACAAGTATCTCCAGATAGGGGGTTAGAGCATGAGCCAAGATGTTTGGAGCTGGTACAGCAAATGAAAGAGCCTCTGGGCCAGATCAACAGGGAAGGAGAGGAGCTGCTGCTGCTTGATTATCTGGACCTACAAGTAATCAGACTCTCAGGACGGAATTCCCCTTTGCTTTAAGGGGAATATAGCATTACCATGAGATCCTGGAGGGGTTGGCATGCCATTTTTGTTAGGGAAGATAATCTATTTACTTGTGGTGGGAACTGAGGCAATGAATGTACTGCTGAAGTTGGATAAATTCAGATTCTTTCTAAGTACATGTTCAGCCATGTATTTTCTTTCTTTTTTTTTTTTTTTTTACTGTCTACCACCATGTGATGATTATCAATTCTTTGCCTTAAGAATCACATTAGTTGCAAATGTAATTTGTCTCTAATGATCTATATGTGTATTTCAGTGCCTTTTAATCCTATTAACGGTAGACTGTATTGGTTAATACAGAGTGGTAAACATAAATGAGGATGGAAACTACCATTTAAGTAATCAAGATGAAAATTACAGAGAGCCATCATATTTCAGAGCGTGAGTAGAGTGGCTGAGGTAAGAGAAAACTTGCCTCTGTCCCTACATAATACACAATTAGAGAGTACTTCACTTGGGACTTGTATCTTCCCAAAAGTCTCGTGTATAACATTGGTAGAAGAGCAAAACTTGGTATTATTCTTTGGTCTTCCTCAGCATGAGAGTTCCTGATCTCTGATGCCCAATTATTTGAACAACTGACATTAGAAATAGTCACTTTCTGTAGCTCATTTACAGGATTAAATCCAGGGACTTGATTTAATCTCAGTTGCTGTTGTTCCTCTTATGACATCTAACACTTGTTAGACCTCCCAGGAGCAAGCTCAATGATGCATCCTTCAGTTAGATTTCCTGTTTTAGTATTTTCTGTCAATACAGCACAATAATATTGAGGTATATTATAGATAGTTTCACATTGCAGAGCTAACTAATATAATTCAAGATAATGAGCTCCCATTAACTGGAAAACCAAGTCTGTGCAAAGCACGGGGCATATTAGAACTTCTAAGATATTTTACTTTTCCCTGAAAAGGGAGCAGATAGGAGTAAAGCATACTTTTTTTAGAAAGTGCAGAGACCTTGGAATGACATAAAAGGTAGTTTTCTGCTATTTTTGGATAATTAATGAAACAGCCATTACTGGATGCTTTTGAAGATTGTACTTACATTGCCATTAACAACATAAGATGTGGGAGTGTTGCATAATTTGTTGTGGTTAAAGCTGACTGTGGTTATGCTTTCAGTAATCAAGTGAATGTCATCCATTTTGAGAAGAAGCATAACACTTAGGTTTCTTTAACTAAGGTACGAGGATAAGTGTTTGTACTTGTCATACTTTTAATAGCAGAACATGAGATACTAGCAGATAATTTGTTACTGTTGTTAAAATTGACAACAGTTACCTTAAAGGAATATTGTACACAAGCCACTTTAACCCACTTCATTGTGAATACTTCTTAAGATGCACAACATACTCCTTTTTTTTGCCTAGATCTGAGCACTTATGAGGCCATGCAGGTGGGTGACACAGGGGATCCAGAAGGAGTCACAAGACAAAAATTCTTCATGGATTTCTAATTAAAGATTACGTCTGCATCCAGGGGCTGAATCAAGGTTGCACAATCTTAGTTTTGCTTTGTTTTCAAACTTTAAATCTCTGAAGTAGCAATTGCAACAGCAATGCCTTTATGTACTTTTAAATGTCATTTCCTACACTTGAACCTGAAAAAAATGGGGAAAAAATAAAGTTTGGTTTTGGGCTGTACTGATCACTATACCTGTCATCAACACAGCATAGACTTTCAGACTCGTTGCTTACCATGTTACTGTTTGAACCAGCAAAACATATTTTAAACAGGTGTTTTGAGACCTAGAAATTCTGACCAGTCCTGACCTTATCTCTTCTTTGCACCAGTTCCCCCAACCTTGGTGCCCCTCAGCTGTTCTCAACTGTCCCTGAGAGACTGCAGCTTGCTCAGGGAAGGAGGAAGCTTTGCAGAATCTGCAAAAACCACCACCACCAGAATCTCCAAAAACCACCACAGGTTATTACCCTTCCCTGAATCTCTCATTTAGATCTGCCTGTCTTGACATGCCTATGAAACACTTGGTGGCAGTTGGACAGCCAGGGTGCTGTGTCTTCCATGAGCATCATTCATCCACTGCTCAGAAATATCTCAGCATTCCCTGTCATACCCTCACTTCATTGTATTGTCTTCTTGCTTCTTGTCATTAAGTTAATTATGAACTCTCATAGTCTGTTGGTTGTGTTGTGCCTAGCAGGAGCAGCACTACTCCTGGATGATGTTAGCATTTTAAAATGCCTGCCACCACAGTCTTTTTAAAAGCCCAGGGATAAGAACCTCAGGAATGAAGCTGTGGAGCTGACTGGTTATTTTCTGTCATCCCTACCCCTCATCACTTTCTGAAACACATCTGCCCCATAGTATTCACCAAAATCATTTTTCAGTCTGGTCCTTTAATATTTTCAAGGTGACTGAGGGCAAGATGTCACCATGAGTCACTCCCATACTTGTTTAACCATGTAAAAATTTACCCACTCTCAATTGTCCTACATGTAGTCCTTAAATAGAAACAAAGAGCATAAAAAGCTCGGCTACTGAGACATTTTTGTTTTCTTAGTGATTGCAAAATGTAATTGATGAAAACTAGCTTTTCAGACACAGTGGGAATATCTGTAGATAAGTCTCAGTCTTATTTGTATTTGTCTTTCTTTTTCACTGATAACTGTGTTAATAATAAATAGATTTGAAATTTCATTTTCTATATTTGCAAAACAAATTAAGGGATGGATTCAAAAATTATTTTAAAATACAGTAAATTTATTTATTTATTTTATTTTCTATGCTCACTTTCTATTGTTCTATGTATTTCACTTCTTACACTGCGTTGTATTCCCTGAGGGCCAATTATATTCTGGTAAAGCTGGATAACCAATATTGTGAATAGAAGCATTTTTACTCTGGGGATTTAGTGCAATTTGTGTATCGAGCATGCACACACAGAATCAATCACAGTTTTTCATATGTTATTTTTACAATATTAATTACATTCAAAAGCATGCTGCCAATCAGATTACTATAATTTTGTATGGCTGTAGGTTTTAAAGTAACTACATGAAGTGACTTAAATCACTTAAAATGTATGATACTTAACTTGTGACAAAATTGAAAAGCAAAGAAATAGACTTTTATTTAGCTTTATGATTTCTAAAAAATTTGTTGTTTTTTTGTTTGGTTGGTATTTTTGTGTGTTTTGTTGTTTTTTTTGTTTGTTTTTAGAACTGCCTTACAAGTTGTACAGCCTTAACTGTGAAAGAAAGGTATGTATTTATCTGAAGTTCCATGTATCTGTTGTATCTAGGTATTATGCCACTCAAAGTGTAAATGTACAGGAGTATATTACCTATTTAAATAAGTATGCAATGTGTATTACATATACTCCTGTGTATGTAATTTCTATAGTGGACAAATGGAATGTAGCTGAAGGGAAAATATTATAATACAGAATTATATCAATGTAATTAAAACTTCTCTTGGATTTAAAACAGCACCTGATTTTCTCTGAAATTACATTCCATCCCCACACATGCACCGACCTTGGACATGGCAGGTTTGTTATAGCATGGTCCAAGTTTAAGGCAATATACATCTCATTTTCTCTTCTCCTGAAGGGGAGTGGGAGCTGGGGCAGCTTTTCTAAAAACAGATCCCTAAAGTCAGTAACTTTTACATTTAGAGAAAGCCTCAAAAGTCCAGACATAAAAGAGTTTTGAAAACAACGAAGAAGCTATATCCAGCAGTTCTACACAAATGTGCAAACATCAAGAATTGCACTTTTCCAGCTTTTTAAGTCTACTTTATTTGTGGAGGAATCTACAAAAGATATCTGCAAGATCACTTTGGGAACAGAAATGGCATTGAAAAAAGAAGTGTGACTTCAGGTATCCTTTCTTTCCCACCATTCAGAACCCAGCAGAAAAGGAGAAAAGAACATTATCTAACAAAAGCCCATCAGCCCAAATCCCTACAACCACCCCATTCCCCTGCACTCTGGCTGCTGGGCTCTGGCATTTTGCTGCACAGCAGCCCTTTGATCCCCCAGCTCGCCTTAGAACAAATCCCGGCCAGCACAGGCAGTAAACCAGTGTCATCTGCCAGTTCAGTGCAGTTTCTCTCCCCTTTTTTAATCTCTGTGACATGTTCAGAAGCACTGTGTGCCAAAGCTTGGATTGCATAGAGCAATTCTTCCCCATTCCATATGCCTTGGCACATCTCCATCAAGAAATGAACACCTCTCACGCTGCAGCTGGATGGTTCCAATGTGGACAGGTTTGAACAGCATTTGAAGCTGGAACTACTCGTGGAAAGTTCAGCTCTTCCAAACCATGCAGAAAGCACTTTCTTCTTTCTCTGATGACCTAGATGTCAGTAGTTTGTGTCATACCAGAGCACCTTATACCACAGCATTAAGAACACAAATCTGCATTTTTCTTATTATTATTCAGGTTTAAAGGGTCCCTGGTGCATATACCAGTAGAAGGTCAGATTAAAAGAAATAAAAGCCTGGAGGAAAATTAGTACTTCATCCATCTGTTTTCATTCTCAGCTTCTTAAAAAATAAAAAAGAGGACTCAGATTTGTGGCCAAACATGCGGGTTCCAAAGTTTTAGAAATGTTGATTCCATTCTATTTGGTGATTAGCAAAAATCTGATTCCTGGTGCCTCATTTTACATACTCATTGCCTTCAGCTGTGCCAATGAACATTTAAACCTGCTTGTGAGAATACTGAATTTTATAGAAACACAAATATTTTCACACAGTAATCACAGTAACACAGTAATGTGGTGTGAGAGGGTGAAAAGGAAAAAAATATACTACTTGAACAACTCTCATAAAATTGGACAAGACAAAGTTATAAACCTGTGAGATTGGAAAAGTAGGACTGTTGTGGCCAGTGTGTTTGCAAATAGGCAACTCTTTTGTTTGCTCTGCTATAAAGTCCTCTTTCAATAGACTATTTATAAAGGGTAAACACAAAGAGTCCTTTGGCAGAAGTATTTGCAGAGACAGCAATTCTTAAGGAAATACTGCAAAATATTTGCAGGTGGCAAATTTTAGACTTGGAGTTTTGACCGCCTGCAAACAACGCTGGATCGTAGGCATTGTTTTTATCCAGATTCTCACTCCTCTTCCAAGACTTTTTTTTTCACTGCTTTGAGGTTAAGATAGTCCTTTGACTGTCCTGCAAGTCCAAGCACTTGCAGACTTGATGGTCTCAGTATTGTCCTTACCAAGAAATACCCTGCTAGCGGTAAAGGAACCTCAGTGACTTTTATCTCCCACTTCCAACTTCAAGAAATGTCTAGCCACTCCCAAGAAAAATACAGCTAGGTGTCTAGATTGGTCTCTACCTATTTAATCAAAAACAGCCTCTGCTGCATTTTGAACTTTGAATTTGTGAAGAGTCTAAATACCTGGAATTATTCACAGAAATGATAGAGCAGATTTGTAAATAATATATAAAAAATCCTGACATATAATCAAGGGATTTGTTAAATTACTCTGGCATTTATTTACATAGATCTTAAAAGTAATTAACATTCATAATTTTATACTGAAGAATGAAAGAGTTAAATATATTTTTAAACTTTCTTTCATGAGACCTTATAAGCCACATTTCAGCCTGGGAAGACTTTCCACAGCTGTGTTACAAATCCCTGTAAGTAGGGGATTTAAAAAGAAAAATCTGACAGACCTTTATCTATATGTAGCACCAACAGTTTCCATGGTAAGGTAATGTTTTTGCTTTCACTTTTTCCCATGTTGTTATCTCTAATTTCAGCCTTTTTGTGTATTTGTTTTCAGTCACTTTTTTTTTTTTTTTTTTCTTTTTACTTCTTTCTATTTGCTGCAGTCTCAGTCTTAATATTTTCCATTGCAATGTCTCTGTAGGCATCAGGTGGGCCCTCAGAGCTCCAAAGGCTCTTGATACCACATGCAACATTACACTGAGACAGCAGTGTAGCTTTTTCTCCATAGATAGCAATGTATATGGATTTATGCATAGGAGAGACAAAACGCTTGGTGAATGTTCGTAAGAGCACCAGCACATGGAGATTGGTATAGCAGGGAGGCAACAAGACAAGCAGCTACAGGAAAACCACAGGAGAACATTGGACTGAAGACCCATCCCAAGATCACAACTAAATAACTAGCTGACTAAGTAAGTTGAGAGAGAAATGTATCACTTCTGTTGCTTTTCAGCCTTTGGGAATTGTTAATTTGTTGAAGTCTCCCTGAGCCCTCCTCCTAGCAGCAGTGAGAATCAACACTGAGATGCACAGGCATGACTTAGGATGGGACAAGATTTTTATCTGAATTCCCAATTTCTGGGCATCTCCATGCAGCCCAGCAGCAAGATGGCTGTGGTTCTTTGTCTCAGCACAAGCAGCAGCACAAGATCAGATGTGCCAGCAGGCAGCCAGCTTAAAGCTGGGTAGCTGCAAATATCATTCAATTACTATGGGTAAGCTGCTTGCTGCATGCCAAATAGTGTAATACATGTAATATAAGATAAGAAAAGAACAAAGGTGTATTTGTAAAAACAAAAACATAGCAATATAAGAAGTCTGTTTTCTAGTGGAACATTTCAGTCTGAATAGGACAGTGTGATATTGCTTTGTGGTTATTGTTGTTGTGGTTTTCAGTCCTGAAGTTACCAAACAACATTTGCAGATATGAAGTGAAAACCCCAAGACTTAAGCTCGCACAATGTTAGCTGGGATTTATGTTTTTCAAGCCTGTCCTGAGGTGGCCTGTGTCTAAGTTTTCTATTAACTGTACGGCCAAAGTTCACAGAGGTCTGGATATTCTGGGAATTCATTTTGGACCATCTCTGGCCCTACTTGATTTTATTTCTATTTTCAGACAGGCACAATAAGTCTGTACAGCTGATAGAGTCAGGCTACATTTATTATCAGTCTCAGTTATCAGTTCACAGCAGGGACAGCTCAGCAGTTGCTGGCTGAAACATAAGCCTTGGGTATGGGCTTCCCTCCTCCTCTTCATTTTTCTCTCTAGCTCAAAGGAAAATCAAACTGTGCCTCTTTCTAGTTCGCTCCTCCCTAGGCGAGTTGCAGATTTTACTGTGCTTCTACCAGCCAAAGGTGATCATGGAAGTTAAAGGTGGCATCTTTCACAGTAGATGTTGGTCCCATGCCTATTCAAAAACTTTGTAGGATTTCTGCCAGACTATGGGTAATTAACCTCTATGTTGATTAAGTACTTATTCAGGTTTAAAAGTGCAGCCTGTCTAAATCCCCTTTCCTCAAATCAGAGTGCTATACTATATATACTCTCTATATATGAGATATAGTACCCTTTTTATTCTCAGACCTATGCTACTCTCAGACACTGAACAGCTGGTATATTTTCTCTCTGAAATGGGTGAAGTGTTTTCTTCACTTACAAAATTGTAAAAGCTTTTGGACTGCTGGGATGAAATGGGACACACAAGTGCAGCACACCATAAAAATAACAAAGAATACCTTTTATGTTCTCTTTAAACCCAGTGCTTTCCTGTGGGTTCTGAACCTGCAAGTGCTATTGATTGGGAGATGAAGGTGCTGAGTCCACCTGTGATTAACCACTTTGTATTTACTGGTATCCCACCAGCTAATCAATTCTCCCAACCTGCCATGTTCATTTCTATTGCCCATTAGGCCTATTACGCTTCACAGGCTCATGTTGTCATTTAAATAATAGCCAGTTCAGTCTGTGGCCTGTCCTAAGAGTGTGGGGACTTCAGTAACAGAAAGCAACACAATCCAGTATGAATCCCTACTAATTTAGTTTCCTAAGATTAAAAAGGCAAAATACATCTAAAAAATTAGATCACGATTCCATTCTTGATGGGTTTTCATAAATTATAGCTGAATATATATCTATAGATAGTACAAATACCCACTGGACTCAGTCTTCATTTTTATTCCATATACTGATTTCTCTTATTTATCACTACTTGCTTCAAGACAAAACAGATGTGGCTACACTTGATTTCAAAACAGGTGGTAGTGAGGGAGGCACATCTTGCCACACAGCTGCAGGTTTAATCCAGCATGACACCTGTTGACTGTGCTTTTCAAAGCAGGACTCATTGCTCTTAGAGTATCTTGCATCTGGCCCATTCAGATACTGATAAATATATAAGAAAAGCTGATCTCTGATGTAATTTGCTGTTTTCTCTTTTAAGGCTTGAACAGGATCCTAGGCACAGACTGCTTGTGACCTTCTGGTGAGGTTAAGGTGTGATGCTAACAAAATCTATGATGTTCAAAGATATTGCTTAGTAGACCATTAATGTTTTAACTGAACCCAGTAATCACCAGTATTGAAATTGCTGAGATATGGACAAGGAGATGGTGTCAAGAAAAGGACATGCAGAAGAAAACAATGTCTTACTCATCTGTACATATATGTAGTACCTTGGAGAGCAAGTTAAATATCAGCTAGAGCAACTATGAACCTGTTTACTACTTCATTTGTGCTGGAGCCTAGGAAAGTGAGTATCCTGTTAGTTTAGGCCAGGGAAAGCAGGGCTACAGCAGCAGGGAAAAGCAGTATTCTTCATCAAGGCAGCAAACCTATCTGTTCTAGTTTAATGTATTTTATTATTTTCCCCAGGAATACAATTTTCTTCTTTTTTTTTTTTTTTTTTTTTTTTTTTTTTTTTTTTTCACCAGAGTAAAAATCTTGAACTGGGTACAGAGCTTGGTTCTTCCTATTTTGCAGCCTCTTCCTGCTGAAAATGGTAGGAGATGGGTATAGTGTTGAAGATCAAGGCTGTAAAAGGTAGCTCCTTGGCAGGAAGGCAACCACTAATTCAGTAGGTCTAGTTCTGAAATTAATAATGCCTTTGCTAGATGATAACTTGTACTTAGCTGAATGGGTAGATCAGCAAGATGAAAGGTGGTGAAGATCTTCAGTAGCTTTAATGTGATGTGGTGCTTTTTACATGGGTTCTCTTGAGGGTGGTGAAAAATGGTATAGTGCAGTGATTTGGTGAACTAAACTTTAATAACACAGGATATAAGATTAGATATTTATTATTCCTGGGTTTGGTGTATGGGATAGACACAAACTGTTCTGAAATTTTAAAACTGAGTTCTGGACTTTGACCTCAATCCTTTCATCTGACACCACCTGGTAGAAGAATTATATTGTGAGTTCAGGGAAAAATGGGTGAGTGTGGCATCTTGTGGCATTTGTTTTACTTAAGTTTTTCACGTACCTGTTTTGGCCACCGATCCAGCATATGACTGATCATATGTAGAGTGCTTGTTAAGTTAGAAGCTATTGGATGTATTTTTCAGTTTATGCCTGCTTTGTGCATAAAATACTGCTAGCGCCCTTTGCAATAATGTTCAAAACAAATACTTACCATTTGTTCCACTCTGTCACACATGGTTTCTATAATCTGTTAAAACTGAATCTCTTCCTTTTTAGTGCATCCTTAATGTCTGACTGTTTTCAAGTCAAAGTCCAAATATTCTTCAAACATAGTCAAGTGTCATTCATATTAAGAGTTGCTTACTGCCTTTTGGGATATTTCAGTACTAGCCTGAAATAGACACATTTGTCTTTTAGCATATAGAAATAAAATACAAGTAGCATAACTTCTCTCTTTCTCTTTATGGAATTGACTTTATAAGCACTTGTCCACAAACCACATGTATGTGTAGATTGGAGGTGTTTACCCTTGGACATGTAATTTTGATGCAATGCTCAAGAAAACACGTGGTCAGCCAGTTCCCCTATAGAAAAGGGTGTGGTGAATGAATTATTTCCTCCAAGGACTTAAAAAAAAAAAAAAAAAAAAAAAAAAAAAAAAAAAAAAAAGCTCCTGAAAAGGACCTCGGGAGAGCCAGTAAAAGCCTATTGTTTTGTTTTGTTTTTAGGAAGTACGTTACCATATAATTAGAAAACATTTATAATACTATATTTACAATATAAACATAATATTATAATTATATGTAATATTAAAAAATTGTATGTTCATATGTTGGTGAGTTTTGACTTTTCAAAGAATAAAGGCAGAAAATCTTAGATTCAAGTTTGAGTTCAGGTGCATCAGGTTACACTTGGTATGATCCACCAGCTCGACCAATTGATTGCGGAACAGATCAACCTGACTTAGACTGCATAGCTCTACATTTGCAGTTTCCATTTTCACTGACAATGATTTATTTCACTTTATCTTTTAAAAATTCTGTGATTTTGTCTTTAAGTCTGCTAAAAATAACTTTAAAAAAAATAAATAAACACTTCTCAAGATCTGAGGAGAGATCTTCTGTCACTTCTTTCTTAGTAGATAGTTGATGAAAATGGTTCTTATTTCTTCTAAATTGTGCAAGGGACATATTCCATAATCACATCCTTCAGCATCCAAGTGATGTACTAGTTCCTAATCATATTTACACATAGTTAAGCTAAAGTGCTGCCCGATAAGCTTTTCTTTTTTTCTAATATCTTCTGAGAAGTTGCTGCAGGTCTTACAACCTGTACTGCAGTTTAGGCAAAGATCTGTTTTATGACATCTCAATTTTATTCTTTCTCAATCAGAACTACTTAAGAAACTATGGATATGACTTGAATAACAAGAATAAGGAAAAAAAAATGGTTAATACTTTATGGAGCGAAGCATTAAATTTAGAAAGAAACCATGTGCTAATATGGTAGTGACTGTTTCTCTTAAATCTGATTGTGACTAAGTGTACTCTGGAAAATTCTGGACTTCTAAGTAGTATTTTCTCAAAGCAAGTTCTTTCACTCAGTCCTATGCCAACAGATTGAAAATAGTGTCTAAAATAAAAATCTCGAAAATATGTAATCTGATTTTTATTTATTTTATTTTTTTAATATATGAAACCTGCAACCCTTTAGCTAAAAACTAGTAAGTTCTGCCTTATTCTTTTTATTTATTTATTTTTTTCTTTAAAAAAGTAAGAACTGTTCAGATCTCTTCCAACTACTTAGGGATTGTTTAGAGCCTATATCTTAGTTAAGGTATGTATGCTGGGAAACATATGGTCTTAAAAATTGATGTCTGAAACATTGGAACAATGAGGCAGAGGGGAATTACATGAAAATACAATTGAAATTCTCATGCATTTGCCTGAAGCTAAGAAGCAGAACAGGAACAGACAGTCACATTGCAGGGTAGAAAACACCAGCAGCTTAGTACAGAAATATCAAACATTTCACAATTAAAACCAGGCATTTTTGTGAGGTTAGCGCCATACACGAGGAATTGTTGACAGGGAAAAAGCAACTTTGTCCTAAGAAAGGGCCTCCAAATAGCAAGTAAAACTGCAAGGAAAGCTCTGAAGCTACAATCAGTAATGCAAAATAATCAGACACAACCTGAAGGGAAAAGACTGAAAGACATGCAGGGTGGCACAGCACTGTAAAAAAAAAAAAAAAAAATCTTTTTTTTTTTTTTTAAGTCAAAATGAAAAATGCATATGTATGGGTTTCCCTGTGAGAAACACCACAGTTTTCTGTCTTAATAGTGTAGCTATCTCAGGAGGATACTTGTCGAAAGAGTTCATAAAAGTTGACAGATAGAAATGTCATTTGTTGCTGGGCAGCAGAGGGACCCAAACTATGGATTTATTTGATCACAAAACAATACATTTTGAGAGCAAGCCCTGTCCAACATTCCAACAAATTAAAAAGCTATGCCAAGGAAATAAACATACAAAAATATAACTGGCCCCCCTGCTGGAGTCTTCTAAGCACAAAGTTACATTGATTATAGTAAAGACTGCAAAAAGCCCTGGAAAGCACACAGAGAAGAGGGAGAATATAGGAAGGATCACCAGTTGTGTAGGAAGAGCAGAATGTAATCAACCTTTATCTAACGTACTAGCTACAACTACAGATATCTTATAGATATCTGTATATAGATATCTTACAGATATCTTACAGATAGCAAAATAGCTCTTCTGGTATAAATATTTATCCATAAAAACACTGTAGCCTTTCCTTTCAGAACACAATCCCTCTAATATCAGGGTCATGCAATTTATTTGCAGTGTCCTCCACTCACCGTTGTGCCAAAAGGCACAGTCTGGGTACTGGAGTATTATGGTAATGCTGATGTTCAATAAGGATAAAATTTCCTTCACATACTTTGACATCTTTTTGCTGGGAATAAACAGAAAGCACTATGGGAGAACAGGTTTCACCAAATCAGGCTGAACGGTTACTGCATAAACTCTAAATAAACTTAGAGCCTGAGCAGCAGAGATCAGACAACCTTCTCTTGTCTATGTCCTTTCCCACAGTCTTACTGTTAATCTTTGTGTTCTGAATAGTCCCTCCTCTGCTGTGATTTCTCAGAATGCTGGTTTTCACACTAGTAATATTTTTTTAATTCAGATACTTCAGTTTTTTGTTTTTCTCTGCAAATACTACAGAACATCTGCATTGTAACATGCAGGCTCTTCTCAGGACTAGGAGAGCTCAATAGGACTGAGGGTGCAGCTAGAGCAAACAAAAGGTAGCTGGGTTAGCTATAAATCAGCTTATGTACCACAACCTACTGGGAAGCTTCCAAATGATACTTTAGTAATACAGACTTGTAACTGGAAATAAGTGTGCTTCTTTCATTTTGTTCAGTTTGGTATGTGTCAGACAGTAGAATTACATGTGAAACTCCATTTCATGATGATAACTTTCTCCCAGGAAAATACATAGATCAGAAGTTTCTAATGCAGACATCGATTTTGGATGTATTAAATTGAAAACCCTAAAATGTGAATCCTTCAAAGTCAGATAGATGTGATGACTGTTAGGTTCAGGAATGAAATCCAGGTGAGAAGCTTGCACATGGAAATGTAATATGTATACGTCTTAAAGGAGAGTAGTGCCTTCTGCCACAGCCATTTTGGGGTTGTGTTCAGTGAAGCAGATCTAGCCAAAACAGGAGGAAGTACCAAAGACCAATGCTAAGTAAAACTGGCCATCCCTCCTTTCTGATCATCACTGCCCACTGCACACCTGTCAGCTCTGTCACTTTTTTCTTCCAAAGAGGCTAAGGTGTTTTGTTCTTTCCACACTTTCATTTCTCAACAGAATTAGTCTGAGTAGGTGTCTAATTCAGTTTCTTAGATTTACCACCTAGAGAGGTCTACCTTCTCCCCACTGACACTATGGGGAATCCTAGAAGCCTTGTGATGGTAATTGAAGGCTAGCCAAAATCCAATTCCACTACAGCATTACCAGGCACAAGTATCCTACAGTCTGAATGAGAGCTCCAAAATGCAATACTAGACAAAATTTCAGAAGACTCTTCTAAAAGATGTTTGTCACCTGCTGCCCACTTCTGGTAAATCACCTTAATTAACAATTGTCATTCCAAAGCCAAACATAAAAACCATGAAAAATTAACATCTTTTTCTTTGTTTACTTCACTTACTACCTCTGTTCTTTTTGAAGGTATGGATTGGTCCCTTTCCAGACTTTCCTGTAAATGAATAGTAGCTTCTTTATCCATAGTTCCTTTCTGCACTTTTTGGCACCGTCCTCTGTTTTTATTAATTTTTCACAGTCATTTGTTCCACTTCTTGCCCACATTTCCTTCAATCTCACTTATGTTTTGTCCATAGAGAAATAAACAATAAGGGGAAAGCTTTATCAATATATCTGTGGATCACCAATATCTACACCCATGCTGTCCATTTCCCATTACAAGAAGGCAGTTCTGAAATTGTGTAGGAGGCAACTCTGTCACATCTGAAATTTTTGCCTTATGTAGGGCAGAAAAATTAAAAAAAAAAAAAAAGCTGATGAATTAGAGAAATTAGAATTGACTTAATTGTAATTTCAGAAAGTTTTCCACTTGAAACCTCCAAATAGGGTAGAAATCCTTGAATGGAGACATTAGATGGATTTTTCCTGTTCCATTGCTTTCTCAGTTTCCTATTGCCACTCCTTTCCTCTTGTATCTTGTATATTTAATATCCTTTGTGGTTTAAAATTTGCTTTTACAAATATTTGCAGCCTTTGATGTTTTGTGTTTGACAGATTAATAACCTCAAACTGTTTAGTGCCCTCCTATGTCCTTAAAAGATCTCATGAAATGAAACAGAATGCACAATATATGTTATAAGCTTGAGAATGTAGAAAAGTAAGCAACATCAGGGGAATTGGTTTGCATTCTCTTCAAATTCAGGAACCACTGAGTTCTTCAGGAACCACCAATCTTCCTTTCTTCCTTATCTTCTTCCTTCCTACCCAAAGAATCAAGGAGTGCAGAGAATTCTCTGCTTTCATTGGGTATTGTGGGACAGGCTCTTTGCACACCTCTGTTGCTCCTCACTGAAAGACTCAGTTTGGGATGTAATTGACCAGCTGGGAATTTCCAAGGAGATATTTCAAACAGCATGATGCTCTCATCATGGATGTACCCATCTTCAGCTGGAACCACATTCAGTGCTGAAGTTGAAAAGGTGCATGAATGCTCTGACACAGATCCTGTCAAGAGGTAGCCATCATAAGGCATGCTGTCCTCACTGGGTTAGTCTAGGCCAAAAAAAAAAAAAAAAAAAATAAAAAAAATAAAAAGAGTAAATAGAGTTCTTAGACTGGAGGCCTCACAGTGCAGAGCATATCATGCCATCTGGAGCATGTGGCTTGAACCCTTTGGTGTGACTTACTTGGGCTACCACTACCAATCTGATGCAGAAATCACAGCATGCTGCCTGGGCTATGCACCTTCTGCCATATAAGGTGCATAGCCCTTCTCTATATAAGGTGCACCTTATATGGCAGAAGGTGCATAGCCCTTCTCTTGCACTTTGAGAAAGCAAAGAGGAAGTGAGAGGGAAGAAGTCCCCCAGATAAGGGCAGACAACAGAAGACATTTTGATTTAGTCAGGTCTTCCAGACCCAGATGATATTGGAAATGCGGGGGCTGCATTACCATCTAGAAACCTGTATGCATCGCATTTCCATGCACTAATACACACAGAAAAGTACTTTTTGATCAGCAGAGACAGACCAGAGGGTAGCCAGTGTCCCTTGGAGGCACCCTACTGCAGTAGAATAGGAATATACTGTACATTACCCTAAGCAAAACAGCTGCACTTCTGCTTGCTCATCAGCAATATGATGGCACCAAAAGATTTTTGTTGCAGAATAGGCAACCAAAATGCAAATTCTGCAAAGTAAGGCAAATTCTGCTAATTCCTTGTGAGTAGGAGGCCGTCCATGCAATGAATATACCCCGACTTGTGCTGTTTTTTCATACATACAAAGACAAAGCATAAATAAGATGTTACTGCAAGGCCCAGCACAGGCAAATTATGGCAGCAGTCATTACACATCAGAGAACTTTATTTTTCTGTCATCTACCACCAGTTTATAGGCTTTTGCTTTGAAAAGCAAACATCTCTCTGTAATATGTGAAAACATGAACAATACTAGCAAGTAAAATAATCTTTGACTTCAGCAGGTACTGCTTGAAGCCTCACCTGGAGTTCAGTGTCAGTTCTGGGACTTGTTTACTCTAAAAGACAAAAGGCTTAAGAAAAATGTCAAGACAGTCCTCAAATATGTAAAAAGATCACTGCAAACAGAGGAAGAATAAATTGCTCTCCTGAGCCAGTGGGGAAAGGACAAAAAATAACGTGTTTAAGTTGCAGCAGAAAGGCTAAGAAAGTGACTGCTGTGGGGGCTGTGAAGTTGTTACTGCTACAGGTGCCCAAGAACAGCACCAACAGATGACCTTCAGAAGTGGCAGGGCAGAACAGTTCATCCTGGGAGTGGGGACCTCCCAAAGACCGCTTCCTTCTGTGTTGTCTGATTTCACTTGGTAGACATGAAGCACAGAGCCTGAATTCAGATGCAAACTTTATTTGAAGTGTATGCAGATGTAAAAATCTTATTATTCATGGATGGTGGTGAAGAGTGAGGAAACATAATGAGTACTGCTTGACATGTGAATTCTAAACCACATGTTAAATTGTATAGTGATGAAGCTTTATTTAGGTTAGTGTTTTAGCAATTTTTTAATAGACCTAGTGGTAGTAAAATTTTTATTTTATGTTGTTTGCATGGGGGTATTGTTATTAGTTCAAAATAGCACTCTGAAATCTAAATAGTCCCTAAAGAGCTCCTCTGCTGTGATTGCATACAGCATTCAACTTAGCACATGAAGTCCATAAGAGAGTCTTGAAAATATATCCCAGAAACTAGCTGTTCTTCAGCCCCATGCATGCTACAAAGACCAACACATAAGTTTTTTACAATGGCAGTATGTTATGTAGAATTTACTTGTTGCTTCAGGCGCAGAGAGTGATTTTCTCATCTCCCTCATTGTTTTACTATAATGCAGCTAATACCAGTCTTATGGTATTAGTGTTGAGTTTGGTGCTAGAGATGAAGGAAGCAAGGGTAGGGAGGCACCTGCATAGCAGGGTATTTAGGTGCATCTCTAAGCTTAGGAAAGCTGCATCCCCACTGCAGCAGGAAGAGCCCATGCAGGAGCCTTGCTCAGCCACTGAATATCTGAGTGGGCACAGATGGTTCTTTCTGACAAAGGCCAGACTGTGGGCTGCTGTGAGGGCCACGTATCTAGTTGGAGACACCCGACATGTTGTGAGAATGAGTCCTAGTATAACAACACAGACAGTCCATGGTTTTCACTACTTAGGAAGATTTCTGTGCCTGGTAAACATCAGTCACTACACATTTTTCTGAGTTAGCAATGAATATTCCTGTAAAAGAGTTCAGTTTAGAGAGTGGTCATTCTAAAATATCAAGTTCCAACAACAATAAAAAAATGGGGTTGTATAATAAAAGGTATAACTTTAAAAGTTAGATGTAGAGGTTTGGGATAGCAAAAACATAGTTTTTTTGTTTGTTTTTTTTTGGCCAGAAAGTCTCCTGTGTTGTTGTTAATTTTGAGTAAAAGATCAGTACAGTATCAGATTTAGGCTTGTGTCCTGAAAATGTGCTGTTGTTGTTGTTGTTGTTAAGACTCAGTTTAGGAAAATATCTGATTTAGGAAGATACAAAAAAGAAAAAAAAAGTCACTGTTTCCATTTATACCAATTGACAATGTAGCCCAGTTAAGTTTAGTAAGCCTTGATATAACTGAAGTCAAGGTAGCATTCATTACACTGGGCTTAACTGACCTAAACCAGACAAGCTTCTGAGTATGTAATTAATAATTTTTATCTGACTGCTTAAATGTCTTTCATTTTCCTAAAGACTAAGAAAGTGTCTTGATCATGTTTATAGTCTCTTATTTTGTAGACTTTTTCTATTACATATAATGTATTATTGAATAACTGTAGTAACAGAACGAGGGGGAATGGGCTTAAGTTGAGCCAGGGGAGTTTTAGGTTAGATGTTAGGAAGAACTTCTTCACTGAAAGGGTTGTGAGGCATTGGAACAGGCTGCCCAGGGAAGTGGTGGAGTCACCATCCCTGGAAGTCTTTAAAAGACGCTTAGATGTAGAGCTTAGGGATATGGTTTAGTGGGGACTGCTAGCGTTAGGTCAGAGGTTGGACTCGATGATCTTGAGGTCTCTTCCAACCTAGAAATTCTGTGATTCTGTGTGATATGTTTGCATACATTTATTGAAGATTTATTTATGTATTTGTTCCACATTGTGTGGAATCTCCCATATACATGTTTTGTCATGTTGTGCATGAAATTCATCTTCATTATCCACTGTAGGAGTGCAGCAAGAGAGTAGAGATACTAGGACAGGAGAAGAAAAGAAAGTGACAGCAGAAATGTTTACATTTCAGGAGAGCATGTGCAGACTCTAATGCACCATTTTTCATAAGAAAAGGAAAAAAATACCTTGTAATAACATTTTATTTTCTTAGGTCACAAATTGAAACATTTAGTTCAGGAAATGTCTGAGCAATATTAAGTCATGCCACTTGTGTTGATGGACTGTAATTTTATTTACAAATTGCATAAAAATAGTGCAATTCAAGACCTTTGTTCATGTCATGTGATTTTTTTTTTCTCATTTATCAGACTGCTAATTTCTCATTATCCAATTAGTTGCTTTGCTTTGCTTGCCTTATTTACATGTAAATTCTGCAAAATTGCATTCAGATTCCCCTAAACTAAGGACCCCAGACCTGCCCTCCTACATGCCCAGGTTTCCCTGTATATGGCCTCTTTGAGGGCTTTGAATCTTTGCCTAGGATCTATGGATCTCCAGCAATCCGCCTGCTCTGAGCAGGCTGCAAGGATATCACAGCTCCAGATGCGTCCACAGCATTTGAGCAGACCACCAAAGAGGCACGTACATGCAAAGTTCAGGATGTATTGGCCTTACAGCACACATGCTGTAATGGTGGTCTGTGCATGTACTCAAAATCTCCTGGGCTCTAGAAGTTTTTGACTTAGTTGAACATGTGCTATAGGCCTGACTTGTCTCAAAAACAGGTTATCTGTATTTCATATGTGCAATTGCTCTGAGGTATCCCAGATGCATCTATTTCCCTGTGTTTCCATTATCTGGACAGAAATCCTGGACAGAAATATGGACATCTTGCCTTTAATATGAGCAGCACTAGGAAAAGAGGAAATGAGTATGACACTATATTAGCATGCACTATATTTACACTAAATTGGCTGTTGCAATCTTGGTTGAAGTCATTGTTCTTGTACTGTCTGGGCATTAGTTTGAGCATATTAATGGTATTTTAATTCTGCAGGTTATATCACCTAGTGTAGATCTTTTTTGTTTGTTTGTTTTTCTTGTTTCATGCCTTTTCCTCACTATTCAGCTGTGAGATGGGTTGCAGTTTGATTGTCAGGACAGCCCTAGCTATCCATCCCGCTGAAGAAAGAAATTATTGAACACATGTCCCTTTTTGCCTTCTAGGTGCTAGGCTGCGCGTGTTATGCAAGGTAAAAGAGAGCATAAATAGGGAATATAATTTGTACTTCCTTATTAATACTGTATCTCTGCTATCATTTGTCACCTTCTTTGTTACTGTAAGTGCTGTGCAGAATCTCATTAGTGGTCATGCTTTCTGGTTTCTGTTCTCTGTTTTAAATCTGTTTCTCATTTCCTGGCTGTTAGTTTTTGCTTGAGGGTTGTTTTAATTTATGGTATTGTCATTCTGACTCCTATTTGTGGTGTGAGGTGATGGTCTGTGTGCATTTCTAAGAGTTCTTGTAGCTTTCCATGTTCATGAAATTCTTTCTTTCAAGGACTCCCAAGTTCATGTTATTTTGCATAATGTCATTGTCTGGATAAAAATTATTGCACTTTTAAGCATCAGTAAAGATTATTATAATCTGATTTAGAGTATTTTGAGGTTTGTGTTTTAAATGCATTTTTTTTGGCACTGGGGCTTTTCCATGCCAGTGAATGAGCAATTAAAAAGTTGCACAGTATTGAGGGTCTTTCAAGAACATTTTCTTGTAATCTACAAGGCAGTGGTATTACAGGGATAGCTCAGAACATTTCACAGAATCACAGAATTTTCTAGGTTGGAAGAGACCTCAAGGTCATCGAGTCCAACCTCCAACCTAACGCTAACAGCCCTCCACTAAACCATATCCCTAAGCTCTACATCTAAGCGTCTTTTGAAGACTTCCAGGGATGGTGACTCCACCACTTCCCTGGGCAGCCTGTTCCAATGCCTCACAACCCTTTCTGTAAAGAAGTTCTTCCTAACATCTAACCTAAAACTCCCCTGGCTCAACTTAAGCCCATTCCCCCTCGTCCTGTCACCAGGCACGTGGGAGAACAGGCCAACCCCCACCTCGCTACAGCCTCCCTTGAGGTACCCATAGAGAGCGATAAGGTCGCCCCTGAGCCTCCTCTTCTCCAGGCTGAACAAGCCCAGCTCCCTCAGCCGCTCCTCGTAGGACTTGTTCTCCAGGCCCCTCACCAGCTTCGTCGCCCTTCTCTGCACCCGCTCAAGCACCTCGATGTCCTTCTTGTAGCGAGGGGCCCAAAACTGAACACAGTACTCGAGGTGCGGCCTCACCAGAGCTGAGTACAGGGGGACGATCACCTCCCTAGCCCTGCTGGTCACGCTGTTCCTGATACAAGCCAGGATGCCGTTGGCCTTCTTGGCCACCTGAGCACACTGCTGGCTCATATTCAGCCGACTGTCCACCATCACTCCCAGGTCCTTCTCTGCCTGGCAGCTTTCCAACCATTCCTCTCCCAGCCTGTAGCTCTGCTTGGGGTTATTGCGCCCCAGGTGCAGGACCCGGCACTTGGCCTTGTTAAACTTCATGCAGTTGACCTCAGCCCATCCGTGCAGCCTATCCAGATCCTGGATTTAGACCCAGCTGGGACAAAGGAAATCAGTGGCTGGTGGGTGCTCTTCTGTATTGTGCCAAGAGAGTATTTGCCATAACATAAGAGAAATTATTTTGAGAAATTGGTCTATACCTTTGCTTGTCATATAGAATTACAATTAAGTAGTAGACATCTTCAACTTAAAAAAAAAAAAAAAAAAAGAGAGAGAGAGAGAGAGAGAACTGTATTTCAGGACTGCTAATCTCTACCATTAAAGAAATCATAAATTCCTCTTCCCAAAGACAGAAGTGTCTTGAAGTCATGAGGTCTTATAAAACACTGAAAGGGGGAGGAGGGAGATGGGGTGGTGGAGGGAGATGTACTCTTTATCTTTATTTGGCTTCCCTAGTTTTGAGATTTATATTCACATGATGATAGTTCTTATTCCATAACCACATGGGATGAATGTATAGTCAATCAATTTTAATGGTATGAATATGTGGGTTCAAAACCTCTGGCTGTAAAAAAGGGAGAGGTGTTTTAAAGACTTCAGAAATCTGATGATGCTGACATCTCTGGTATTTTTTCCTTTTCTTAATGCGTTTAGTAAAATTGTGACTCTATCCTGTTCTTCCAGATCACAGTTTATAAATTTAATATCTTCTAATTCATATCCACTTATATTGGCTGTTTTCTTAGAAAACAAAAAAGCTTTCAGGATTTTGTCCCAGATTGATTTCCAAAGAACATCTCAAAACAACCAGCTCAGCTCACAATTTTAACAATACAGCTAAAATCCAAAACTTGTCTCATGAGTAGACTGAAAAGATGTAGATAATAAACTGTATCTACAGTACTGCAAGTACTGTAAGTATTCTTTTAAGCTGGGTGTCTGAACTCATGCAGCAATGTACATGTTTAAGTAAGGTTAACATGACTTTAGCTTTGGTGATGTTCATAAGTGTTCAGAAGAAATAATGATGAGTTTGAAGTGTGCTTCTGAACATCAAACTATCAGACTATCTTTACTTGGGCCTTTAAACACTCTAGCTAGGAAATATGACTTCATTTGATCAGTCCAAGCAGTGGATAGTTTTTGAGGGGTGGATTTGGCCTGGTGAGAAATCTAGCATTGCTTTAAAAAGCGACAAAATCATAATTTCTGTGTTTATATATTTATTAAGTACTGACTCTCTTATATATAAATTATATATATAATATTATATATTATAAAATATATAATTATTTTTTTTCCTCCAGATTAATGTTCTTTCCTACTTGATCCATTTTTCCTTTGGTTTTATATACACAGTAGTTTGTGCTGGAAGAACATTGAAATGTATTAAATACTCCAAGTCAACTAACTTGTCTAAAATTGTACAGTTATGAAATCTGTTATGGTTCTGGCTGGGATAGAGTTAATTTTCTTCATAGAGGCTTGACAACACACTGAGGTTTTATTTGTTGCTGTGCAATGTTTACACAGAGCCAAGGACTTCTCTGTTTCTCATGCTGCCCTGCCAGCAAGGAGGCTGGGGATGCACCAGGAGCTACGTGGGGACACAGCCAGGACAGCTGGCCTCAACTGACCAAAGCAATGTCCCACGCCACGTGGCATCATGCTCATCAATAACTGCTGGTGTGAAGAAGGAGGAATGGGAAGGGGGGAGGGAGACACGTTCAGAGTGATGGTGTTTGTCTTCCCAAGGAACCATTCTGCATTCTGAGCCTTGCTTTTCTGGAAGTGGCTGATACCTGCCTGCTGGTTGGAAGTAGCAAATGAATTCTTTGTTTTGCTTTGCTTGCATGTGTAGCTTTTGTTTTGCCTAGTAAACTGTCTTTACCCCAGCCTATGAGTTCTCACATTTTTACCTTTCTGATTCTCCCACCCGGTGAGAGCAAGCAAGCAGCTGTGTGGCACTTAGCTGCCTGCTGGAGTTAAGCCACAAAAAATGCTTTACTAATTTTTTTTCAGGCTCGGTATCTTCCATCTTGAAGAAATAATTTGCCGCTTATCTGCTTTGTTCTGATCTTCTGTATCTTTGACTTAACTCTAAAATCTAAGTTAAATATTTTCCTCCTTTTTCCTTGGCAATAGCTGAAGAAATTGCTCATCATGTTATTACGTATTTCTCTATTGTACTCCACCTGATGAAGAGAATGAGTGAAATCATTCCTCTTATTAGTGGAAGTTTGATACAAAAGCAGGGTTCCATTTTCTACATTATTAGTTTATTCATTCATCCTTTAAAATTCAGTGGTTGCTCACTTCAGGTGTCTCACATACTCGGACCAATGTAACCCAATTATATAATCCTTTATTTGCATTAATCAATGGTTTAATAAATAAGGATGAGACAGAGCAATATTTTGAAATGATGAAACCCATGAGAATAGAGGAGCAAATGCATTTACTTCTTTAATTTAAAAGAGGAGAAAAAAAAAAAAAAAAAAAAAAGGAACATAACTGCTGACACTGTCTCTTTTGTCCTACATGGCTAAAAATTATAGCTACATAAGATGGCAAGCCATAGTGAAAGCTGCTAATTGGGAATCCTGGAAACCCTCAATGCAGGAGTCATCCGTGGAGTCACTCAGACAGTCTAACAGTAGGAGCTTGGGCACAGAAAGGGTAGACTAATTTCAGAAGTCTCAAAAAGGGGTTCTGAAGGAATGACAGTTACTGACCAAAGAAAGTATTTGGTTCATATCTGCTCTTCAGAGGCTTGTTTCTCCTCTTGACTGGAAATGTTTTACTACAGGTATGCAGGTATCTAGCAATTCTGCTGTAATGACAGTAAAAGAAAAAAAATAAAAAGCATTAAAGGGGTGACCAACTAAAAACTTGAGCAAAACTGTGAGTTAAAAGGCACTTAGAAAGCAAGAAATAATTCCAAGAAAGATGATTTTCAAAGTCCATTAAAAATTCTGATATTAAAATATAGCCAAGAGAATTCAGATCATTTCTACTGTGGAGAATCTCAAAGAACAGTGTGTGACCTCTTATATTATTATTATTATTATTATTATTATTATTATTATTATTATTATTATTATTATTATTATTATTATTGGAACTACTGAGCATTTGCTTCTCCTGCTGATTTTGTATAGGAGGCTTGGGGACTCCATGCTGCTAAAAGCAAAGCTTATGATTGTTAACCGAAGGACATGATCATAAAAGGGATTCTTATCTGTCTTAGGGCCTCTTTGCATGGGACTTTCCTTGAAAGAGAAAGAGAATGGATGAGAAAAAAGACAGTCCAGATGCTAAATTTTTACTAGTTCATCAGTCTCTGAGCAGTCCTGACTGTTTCCATGACCATCCTTTTCATCAATTTCTTTCAGCTTTTCTTTTCTTTCTCTACTTCACCTTAGATACATTCTATATCTCAAAGTTTTTGTTCTCTTCCACACTTCTCTGTTTTTCTTACCACTGTCTTTACCTATGTGTTTCACTTTCCATATCTCTGGTAAGTATTCCACTGCTTCCCTATCCCTTCCTGCTCCTCTGCCAAGAAAAAAACAAAGCTGTGAAAACGCTTAAAAACACAACTCATACCCTTGGACAACATTTGGTGCCATGCCATGGCTAACAATTCTAGACATGGGGTGGGGGTTATACAAACTTGTCCCACCTTGTATCTATAATGTTAATGTGGACTGGAGGCCTGCTGAGGAGGTGCACCTACTACTAGATGTTTACGTGCTGCCCAGCATAAAGGTAGCCACACATTTCCTGATTGTTCATTAGAAGCTATCACAACAACTATAATTAATGCCATGAAGAATCAGTTGACCATAATTTTATGTCTTGCGTAGCTTGCAAAAGTGAACACATTCAAAATTCACAAAATGAATTATTAAATTGGTCCATGATTAGTTTGAATTTGGAATTTCTTTCTAAGACATGAAGACTTAAATAATCCATTTAGTCATCATAGTTACATATTAATTCACTGTTTGTTTAGACTCTAGGCAGGCATGTTAGGGTCATTTTAACTACTGTTTTCATTAATGATTATTATATCTGCTCCTAGAGTGTATGCAAATGAATGCTAGTATGAATTTGTCAGAATTATCTTAACTTCATTTCATTTGTCAGGCATAGCAGATTCATATCTAGTTCATTGTTTTAGGAAAGCTTTTCTGCACTTGTCTCTTTAATTTCATTTTGCATGCAGGGCTGATAGTTTCTGCACTGTAGCCCATGCTTCCCGTGGGGATTTTGTTTGCACTCAAAATTGCCTCTGATGATAACACTGCACTTCAAGGCCTGCATGTGTATTCCTTTGTGTGATTGTGTACTATTCATGCATGTACCCGATGCTACTACATCCCTTCAAGAAAATAGTATAATTTAGTACTATAATAAATACTGTAAAATTCACTATGTAAACTGAGGGGCAGAAAATGTTCTTTCTCCAGAGAATGCCAGTTTGCACAGAAAGCATAGCTGATATAGAAGTAAGAAAATTTCAGTGGATGTTTTTATTATTCATTTTTATATAAATACAAGATAAAGAGAAGTGGTAATTAGGACAACATAGTTGTTCCTTGTAGCAATATAAAAGCATTAAAAATCATTAAACATGATCTTATGTTTTATTGCATGTGTGGAACTTTGTAGCTGGCTAACAGATGAGTAGGCTACAGGAAGGCTGGTGATAGTAGTATGATATTTGTCCAATGACATTAGTTTCTGTGCTTCTTCCTCACTGCTGAGGTCATGGAATGAAGAAAAACACTGAGGTTTATCCTGGTAATAATGTTCCAGGTACTTTTCCCCTTTACTTCCCTCTCTCCATCTCCTGATGAAAAATGGCAAGTTAACACTAAAACCAAGAGGTCATTATGTTGGCAGATGTATCAATACACCTGACTACTTGATGACAGACCTCAAATGCTACATCTTTCTTTTGGGCTTTTCTAACCAGTAACTTCAGGGATTTAATCCTCAAATTACAGAATCACAGAATTTCTAGGTTGGAAGAGACCTCAAGATCATCGAGTCCAACCTCTGACCTAACACTAACAAGTCCTCCATTAAACCATATCGCTAAGTTCAACATCTAAATGTCTTTTAAAGACTTCCAGCGATGGTGACTCCGCCATTTCCCTGGGCAGCCCATTCCAGTGCCTCACAACCCTCTCAGTAAATAAGTTCTTCCTAACATCCAACCTAAAACTCCCCTGGTGCAACTTAAGCCCATTCCCCCTCCTCCTGTCACCAGGCACATGGGAGAACAGACCAACCCCCACCTCGCTGCAGCCTCCTTTAGTGTACTTATAAAGAGCAATAAGGTCACTCCTTTTCTCCAGGCTGAACAAGCCCAGCTCCCTCAGCCGCTCCTTGTAAGACTTGTTCTCCAGACCCCTCACCAGCTTGGTCTCCCTTCTCTGGACTCGCTCCAGCACTTTGATGTCCTTCTTGTAGCAAGGAGCCCAAAACTGAACACAGCACTTGAGGTGCGGCCTCACCAGAGCCGAGTACAGGGGGATGATCACCTCCCTAGCCCTGCTGGCCACACTGCTTCTTATACAAGCCAGGATGCCAGGATGCCGTTGGCCTTCTTGGGCACCTGAGCACACTGCTGGCTCATATTCAGCCAACTATCAACCAACACTCCCAGGTCCTTCTCCGCCAGGCAGCTTTCCAACCACTCATCTCCCAGCCTGTAGCTCTGCTTGGGGTTATTGCACCCCAGTTGCAGGACCCGGCACTTGGCCTTATTGAACTTCATAGAATCATAGAATCATAGAATATCCTGAGTTGGAAGGGACCCTTAAGGATCATCACGTCCAACTCTTGACACCGCACAGGTCTACCCAAAAGTTCAGACCATGTGACTAAGTGCACGGTCCAATCTCTTCTTAAATTCAGACAGGCTCGGTGCAGTGACCACTTCCCTGGGGAGCCTGTTCCAGTGTGCAACCACCCTCTCTGTGAAGAACTCCCTCCTGATGTCAAGCCTAAATTTCCCCTGCCTCAGCTTAACCCCGTTCCCGTGGGTCCTGTCACTGGTGTTAATGGAGAAAAGGTCTCCTGCCTCTCGACACCCCCTAACGAGGAAGTTGTAGACTGTGATGAGGTCTCCCCTCAGCCTCCTCTTCTCCAGGCTGAACAGGCCCAGTGACCTCAGCCATTCTTTGTACGTCTTCCCCTCCAGGCCTTTCACCATCTTCGTAGCCCTCCTCTGGACACTTTCCAACAGTTTCATGTCCTTTTTATACTGTGGTGCCCAGAACTGCACACAGTACTCGAGGTGAGGCCGCACCAGCGCAGAGTAGAGCGGGACAATCACCTCCCTTGACCTACTAGCGATGCCGTGCTTGATGCACCCCAGGACACAGTTGGCCCTCCTGGCTGCCAGGGCACACTGCTGGCTCATATTCAACTTGCTGTCTACCACGACCCCCAGATCCCTCTCTTCTAGGCTGCTCTCCAGCGTCTCATCGCCCAGTCTGTACGTGCAGCCAGGGTTTCCCCGTCCCAGGTGCAGGACCCGGCACTTGCTCTTATTGAACTTCATGCGGTTGGTGATCGCCCAGCTCTCCAACCTATCCAGATCCCTCTGCAAGGCCTTTCCACCCTCATTCGAGTGCACAACTCCTCCAAGTTTGGTGTCATCAGCAAACTTGCTCAAAATACCTTCTATTCCTACATCCAGATCGTTTATAAAAATATTGAAAAGTACCAGCCCTAAAATGGACCCTTGAGGGACCCCACTGGTGACCGCCCGCCAGCCTGACGCAGCCCCATTTACCATAACCCTTTGGGCCCTGCCCGTTAGCCAATTGCTCACCCATCGTATGATGTTTTTATTTAGCTGTATGGTGGACATTTTGTCCAGTAGGATCCTATGGGAAACCGTGTCAAAAGCCTTGCTGAAGTCCAAAAAAATCACATCAGCTGGTTTCCCTTGGTCCACCATACGGGTGATCTTATCATAAAAGGAAATCAGGTTAGTTAGGCAGGACCTACCCTTCACAAACCCATGCTGGCTGGGACCAATGACTGCTTTGTCCCCCAGGTGCGCCTCAATAAGTTCGAGAACCATCTTCTCCATGATTTTATCAGGCACTGACGTGAGACTGACAGGCCTGTAATTGTTAGGGTCTTCTTTCTGACCCTTCTTGAAAATCGGCACAACATTTGCCAGCTTCCAGTCTACCGGGACCTCTCCAAATTCCCAGGATTGTTGAAAAATAATTGAGAGAGGTTCCGCGATGACGTCCGCCAGCTCTTTCAGCACCCGGGGATGAATCCCATACGGACCCATGGACTTGTAGGGATCCAGGTGGAGTAGCAAATCCCGCACATGTTCAGGGTCGGTTGGGAGTTTGTCATCCCCACCGTCCCGGTCCTCCAGCTCAGGGCACCCTGGGTCCCGAAGCCCATCATCGGCATTGAAGACAGAGGCAAAGAAGGCATTAAGCGTCTCTGCTTTGCCTATGTCATTGTCTGTGAGGAGACCTTCCCTATCAAGGAGCAGCCCTATGTATTCTTTAGTTCTCCTTTTTCCATTCACATATCTAAAAAAAACCTTTTTATTTTCTCTCACAGACACAGCCAGCTTCAACTCTAGGTGTGCTTTGGCCACACGAACTTTCTTCCTACAAACACGAACAGCATCCCTGTATTCTTTCCATGACACCTGGTCCTCCTTCCAGTAGCGAAACACTCTCTGTTTCCGCCTAATCTCCATTAGAATGTTCCTGGTCAGCCACGCCGGCCTCCTGCCCCGCCTGCCTGACTTGCGATATTTAGGAATTGCCTGATCTTGTGCTTCTAGGAGGCATCGCTTAAAGAATGACCAGCACTGGTGGACATCGAGGCCTTCAAGAGCAGTTTCCCAGGGGACCTTGCTGACTAGTTCCCTGAGCAGCCTGAAGTCCACTTTCCCCATATCTAGGGATGAGGTTTTGGTGGCACTTTTCCTTCTGTCACCGTAAATTTTGAACTCAACCACTTCATGGTCGCTATGACCGAGGCGGCCACCAATCACCACATCTCCCACCAGACCCTCTCTGTTTTCTAGCAACAGGTCTTGGAGGGCACCTTTCCTAGTTGGCTCTGTTAGCACCTGCACCAGGAAGTTATCATCTAGGTGCTTCATGAACCTCCTGGACTTGCTCGTGTCAGCCGTGTGGCACTCCCAGTTAACGTCTGGCAAGTTGAAGTCCCCCATAAGGACAAGGGGAGTTAATCTCGAGGCGTCTCTTAGTTCTGTAAAGAATAATTTATCGGCGCTATCGTCCTGGCCAGGCGGTCTGTAATAGACTCCCACAACGACATCCCCTTTATTCATTTGTCCCTTGATCCTTACCCAGAGGCTCTCAACTTTGCCATTGCCGACCTGAAGTTCCACACAGTCCAGCCCCTGCTTCACATACATCGCCACCCCACCACCTCGCCTACCCTGCCTGTCCCTCCTGAAGAGCCTGTAACCATCTATCGCAACACCCCAGTCACAGGACTCATCCCACCAGGTTTCGCTTATGCCGATGATGTTGTAGTTGCGGGACTGGGCCAGGACTTCTAGCTCATCCATTTTATTCCTCATACTGCGTGCGTTCGTGTAGAAGCACTTCAGGTGCGTCTTCTTACACTCAGCACCTTGTGGATCTGACCGAAGGACCTCACTGGCACACAGCCCCTCTGATCCTAGCGTACCATCCCTTAGGTCTTCACTGGCATGCCTGGTTTTAGCCCCTTCCCCCTTTGACTCTAGTTTAAAGCCCTATCTATCAGTCCTGCCAACTCCTGACCAAAGATCCTTACCCCTCTCCAAGAGAGGCGCATCCCATCCGGTGCCATCAGGCCCGGTGTAGCACAGACCTTCCCGTGATCAAAAAACCCCAAATTCTGCCGGTCGCACCAGTCTCAAAGCCACGAGTTTATGTGAACAGCATGCCTTTCAGCTTCGATCCCCCCTATCGGAAGGACAGAGGCAAACACAAACTTCATACAGTTGACCTCAGCCCATCGGTCCAGCCTCCTGCAGAGCCTTCCTGCCCTCGAGCAGATCGACACATGCACCTAACTTGGTGTCATGTGCAAAATTAATCCTAATTTGTTTATAAAGAGATAAGGTAAAGCAGAAGAATAAATTCCTCCATATGTCTGTCATGAAGATTGGAAAGAGAAGTAAAACACAATCCAGAAGAAGATAACTTTGAACAGGGTAAGAGAACAGGAGATAAGTTTGCAGAAGACCAGCAAACTAGCAGGGAAGGAAAGCACACACAACTCTGCAGTTTTGAGGATTCTGTTCAGTACTTGGCCTACCCCACAATGGAGGATGTCTGCTGCATGGGTAGATGCCTTGCCTGAGCGACACGAGGGAATTGGGGGATTTTCCCTCATCTTCAGCTTTTCCATGTATTAAGATCATATTGGGACTCTATGTGCACTCTCCAGAAAATAACCTGGATGGTTTTTTTGTTTGTTTGTTTTTTTCATGCAAGATTATCTAAATGTTTTACTGTGTACCTTGACAGGTTTCTATATAAGTTATGTAGCATTTTACATCTATTATTACTCAAATTCAGAGGCCAGCTTCTTCATTTTGTTTTAAGATATCCAAGTTTTAAAACAATTAATGTTTTATGAGTTCATAATGGACCAGGTCAAAGAAGCTTTATACACTCAACAAAATCAAAGTGCTTCTTCTCTAGTCTTCCATTAAGAATGATTTTTCCTACAGCCTTGAACTTCACAGTGTTTACTACATTAAGAAAGTATTTTCTAGAAGTATGAACTCCATTTTCTTCTGAAGTGCAATGTGCTTGAAAGCTATTTAATTCAATCTAAAAATGTTCGTATAAGCAACTCCATTTTGAAACAAGTTAGAACTCAAATTTTCTTGTTGCTCAGTTTGAAAGCTTGACAAATCTTATTAATGATATTGTAAATAGCCCCATAGTACTCCATGCAGATATGATAGCAGAATAGAGGTACCTGTGGAAGTTGGGTACCTTCACCTACCCACTGAAAATAATGGTTTGAGATGAGAATTAGGAATGGGTAATTAGGAACCAATTTAACAATTCAAAAAAAAAAAAAAAAAAAAAAAAGACATCTAATAAAGGAATAAAGGGAAGAAAATTAGAATGTATTTTTAGAATGGCAGAACAGTTGTGGGTTTTTTTGGACAAAAAGAGATGCTACATAGATTTACAGGAAAACAATTAGATAAACAGTACAACTCAGTGAAAAATTACATAAAATGAATGTGTGATTACAATTTAGCACCATTCTAACTAGATAAGTGGGTATGTCTTTTTATTTTAGGATATAAGTAAAAGGATTTTTCTTTTTTACTTCTGTCCCATTCATCTATACCGTAAAAATTAATAAAAAGTAGATTTTGTTTGCAGCACAATACATACATATCCAGCTGCCCTTCTTCATAGTTGTCATCAGAAAATAAACTTGTATTGCTTTGATACATAATCATCCATCATGTTCAGCATAAGACCTATCAGGTTTGATCTTATAGATTGCTTTATAGACAGTACAAACTGAAGCCTGATGGCTTTTTTTTTAATTATTTTTTATTTTTGCTGATTGTTTTTCAGTAGAGAATGTTGGTCACTTCATTTACATGATAAACCACATGTTTCTCCCTATCCTGAGCATATTTTGCTAGGTTTTTGTTAAACTCAGAACTGAAAGCATTGACTGAATTGAACAGACTGAGCCCAGGAGGTGGTGGATTGACCTTGGGCAGCTGCTAAATGCAGCTTCCAAATGCCCCCAGCAGCCCTCACACTCATTTTCCTCAACAGGACAGGTGGGAGAATATAAAATGAAAATGATCCTGAGTTGTGATAAACACAGGGAGATCACTTACCAATTATTGTCATGGGCAAAAGAGATTCAACTTGGGGAAAATGAATATAAATTATTTATAGTTAAAAATAGGTTTGGATAGTGAAAACAAAAACAAACCCTGAAACACTTTGCTCTCCTATCTCTCTTTTCCCAGGCTCAACTTTACACCTTCATCTCCAATTCCTTCACCTCCTCCCCACAAGTATCACAGGTGGATAGGGAATGAGGGCTGTGATCAGTGCCTCACAGCTCCTCTCTGCTGCTCCTTCCTCCTTACACTTTTTCCCTGCTCACATGTGGGTTCTACCCCAAGGGTGCAGTCCTTCTTCACCTTTGGTGTTACCTCTGCTATTCAACATTTTGTCCCTCCTCCTCCTCCTCTGCTGTCCAGCACTCTTTTCCATCCCTTCCCCAGGCTGCCCCCGAGGTGAGGTGATGCTATCTTGGCTGTGGGGCCCAGCTGTGCCCTGCGGTGGGGCTAATTGGGCTGATGGGGCTGGCACGGAGACAGCCCTGGCATCACCTCACGCAGTAGCTCCCAGACCCCTGCCACCACCTGTGCCCAGCACAATGTTGCCTCTTTCAAACAGTTTGCACACACATTTTTTTTTCCTGACTGATAATATGTTCAGATGGACAGCTTGAAGGATCTGAACAACAGGTATTCAACTTATACTGAAATTCAGTGGTATTTAATAATCTGCCTTTGAAAATATTTTCATAGTGCTACTTTCAACTGTATAAAGTTCAGCCAAGTGCCGGGTCCTGCACCTGGGGTGCAATAACCCCAAGCAGAGCTACAGGCTGGGAGATGAGTGGTTGGAAAGCTGCCTGGCGGAGAAGGACCTGGGAGTGTTGGTTGATAGTTGGCTGAATATGAGCCAGCAGTGTGCTCAGGTGCCCAAGAAGGCCAACGGCATCCTGGCATCCTGGCTTGTATAAGAAGCAGTGTGGCCAGCAGGGCTAGGGAGGTGATCATCCCCCTGTACTCGGCTCTGGTGAGGCCGCACCTCAAGTGCTGTGTTCAGTTTTGGGCTCCTCGCTACAAGAAGGATATCGAGGTGCTGGAGCGAGTCCAGAGAAGGGAGACCAAGCTGGTGAGGGGTCTGGAGAACAAGTCCTACGAGGAGTGGCTGAGGGAGCTGGGCTTGTTCAGCCTGGAGAAGAGGAGGCTCAGGGGTGACCTTATCACTCTCTACAGGTACCTTAAAGGAGGCTGCAGCGAGGTGGGGGTTGGTCTGTTCTCCCATGTGCCTGGTGACAGGAGGAGGGGGAATGGGCTTAAGTTGCACCAGGGGAGTTTTAGGTTGGATGTTAGGAAGAACTTATTTACTGAGAGGGTTGTTAGGCATCGGAACGGGCTGCCCAGGGAAGTGGTGGAGTCACCATCGCTGGAAGTCTTTAAAAGATGTTTAGATGTAGAGCTTAGTGATATGGTTTAATGGAGGACTTGTTAGTGTTAGGTCAGAGGTTGGACTCGATGATCTTGAGGTCTCTTCCAACCTAGAAATTCTGTGATTCTGTGCTTAATTCTTGTAATATCTATCAAGGGATTTAGGGGACTTTTACAGCTTTAGAGGTCTATGGGTTTACATTTGGAAATGAGCATGTGAAGGATTGCCAAATGAATAGCAAAAGGATGAACTGAGCAGCAAAATCCTCTGCTCAAAATGTTGATAGATCTCTGCAACAAGCTGCAAAGTTTGGTTGGTGCAGGGACTAGCAAAAGAGGAGAAGAGCATCTCATTCTCACTGAGGACACAAATTCCTGGAAGAAGCCTTGGGGAACTTTTCATCTTCTGCAAGTTTATAAATAAATAAATAAATAATGTGCTAACCAGTGAGCAAGACTGAGTGTTCACAGTTCTGCTCTCATAGGTGTATCTGCAGTTTTCAGAATAGTAATGGATTTTATTTTTCCTCTTTTCTGCAGTAAAGGGCAAGGTGTTTTTGGCTTTAAACGTCTTCTCACGGCTTTTAGGTTTTACTGTATTTCCACATTGAATCTGAGATATAAAAATAACTTTTTCTAAAAATTCTTAAGGTTAATTTTAAATTCTGCTAATTGGAGAGCTGAATTAGTCATTAGTTTCCCTTTGACACCTTTCTCTTCTAAGAAATCTTTGCGTGCATGACAGAAAAACTCTGTAATGTATTTTTTACAGAACACAGTAAGACTTTTTACAACTCCTTCTTCATTCTTTATAGTCTTTGTCTTTCTCTTTTCTTTCCTTCACAGTGCTACAGAGTTTTTAAAGGCTTCCAAAACAGAAAAGCTTCTCAAGCCGAGAAGTACATTTAATGCAAAAAGCAAAACAAAACATTGAAGGAAAACGTTTTAAAAGTGACCCTGCCCAGTGCTGCTTAGTAGATGGGAATTTTAGAGAGTGAAGGCACGTTTTAAACATTTAGAGTGAATTTAAGATTCCAGTCCCTGAACTATAAAACCTTTGTATATGTTAAAATACAGCAGATACAGAGGAATTAACAAATAAAAATTTAAAAAAATAAATAAATAAAAATGAATATATTCTGCAGAATACATTCAGCAAACCTTTTCTTTCGTTTCATATCAGCCCACACAGTCTGAGGGTTCATTGTACTCTCTAGCTTTCATATTCAGATGCATTTTATTTCATGTTAAACGTGGTGCATTAGATATTTACAGACTAAACCAAGCTTTTATCCCCATCCATTTTTTCAATGGTGTATAACTTTCTTAAGTCTTGCTGTACACATTTAAATCATGCATGCAAAGTCTTAGCAAAGCTATTTTGATAGTTTTCTCTAATAGGTTCTAATCAGAATATAGGATGTAGTCATGGAAAAGAAGCTGTAGAAAAGTAAAATTGGGCTCAACTAGTACCTGTAACTGAAATATAGTTGATGCAGTATTTCAGATGTAAAGGTTATATCTATGCTTACACCTCCTGACTTTCCATGTCAAGTTACATTAAAGTCAAATCTGTGCATATAGTACTTGCTGACTATATATGTTTATAACTTTAATCATAGTCATCATGCTTACTTCACATATAAACCACCCTCTTCTTAATCTCAGACTGACATTTAACCAAAATATTTTTAAAATCAGTTTTGGAGAACGCTGAGGTTTTTCGGATCATATATTAAACACAGCAAGGAACTGATCATGCTCCTTCAAAGTTAAATGTGCAGTTAGGTGTGTTTGAGAGAAACTGCTCAGATGTAGTCTGTGAGGGGAAAAAAAAAAAAAAAAAAAAAAGGTGCCTGAATGCCTTCATGCCTTCAGGTTAATAAATGAAGAGGAAGGGGCTGTACCTGGAGTTTCATTGTGGGAGAAACTGTGGCCTTGTTCTCTTTAGGAAAAGGTCAGAGGTGATAGATTCCCAAGGTAGTTTCCTGCATGAAAGCAGGAAAAACCTTTGTAGCTGCTTCTTCTCTTGACTTTCCCTTTATAGGAATTTATTTTACTTTTGCAGGTTTGCTCCTAATGCATGGTAAAATCCTTGAGACAAATCAGTTTGTCCTTTTTACATAAGCTAGGAGTTTGAATTGAACCTTGGACTTTTACTTTTAAAAATAAATAAATAAATATATAAAAATAAATAAAAAATACTGCTAAAGGTTGCAGACTTTCTCACTTTTTTTTTTCTATCCTTTTAGCAAAACTCTTTTTCTGCTACAGATACCCACTTGAACTTTGAATGTGTTTCTTTTCAGACAGATGTCTAAAAATCATCAATTGTAATTGTATATTTATTGGGCCTTGAAGGTTTGTTTGCAGTGTAGTCAATTTTCTCTTATTCGGAATTTTTCACTGTTGCATAAATGCAGATTCTCCTTCTGAGATATCTTTCTGTCACTAATGTTTCCACCAATGGTCATGCAGAGTTATCACAACAGAAGGTTTCTCAAAATCTTTACTTTCTTGCTGCTTTTAGTGTTTCTAATGTCATAATCACTGCAACAGCTGCAAACTGTGTGCACTTCTGAAGGCACCTTCTGTGTTAGTGGCTCTACAGACACTGTTAAGTATACAAAATAGTCTGTGCTACTGTAAGATGGGCAGTAGGATGACAGCTTCCAGGTTTTATGTAGGCACAAGAACATTTCTGTAGAATTAATATATACAATTTATTTATTTATTTATTTATTTATTTAATGAGGAACAAAATTATATTGTCCCTGTGGTATCAGGAGAAGAAATTTTAAAGCACAGTTGCTTCCTGTTGACCCATCACTCTCAGTAGTGTGTCTGAACATTAGTGTTGAAAAATAGCAGAAATCAGCTAGTTAGATCTATGCCTGGGATTATTCGTTTAGATTAATTGGAGATGGTTTGAGTTACAGAAACTGGATCTAAAATGGACTTTATTAAGCACATAAAGACATCGGTGGCTTTGCTAGACAGAATTTTGGTTTGGACCATCACAAAAAGATGCCATTTGTGAGCTCCCTTATTAAGTTCCTGCTTTACTTTCCCTAACACTGAAGAAGCTGTATCTGGAGCTAAAAGCTACCTGTTGTCATAGAGGTGTTGCTGCCTTGGGCTGAGATATGCCTTCAGCTGTTACAGCAGGGCATCTCAGGAGAGGTCAGCAGCACTTTTGAGAGCTGAAGGAAGGTGGGTGATGAGCAGCTTTGCTGCAATGCTTCCACTGCTTCCCTGAGCTGAGACACTTCACCTACTCTTAGGCAAGGAGCAGGATGTTCCTTGGAGGAAGGCAGGGATATGAAGATTTGCAGTTCTTCATTCCTTGAAGAGGATCCTTCAAAACCTCAGAGGTTTGTTACAACAAACACTTTGCATGGCACACACATTGTGTTGGACTGGGCTGCCAGCTGGCCTGGCCAGGAGTTAGCATAATTCTGCAATTCAGGTGTGACAAGCCTTGAAGGGTGAGGCAAAGAAAATGTAACCCAGTGATTGCTGAGCATAAAGTCCATTTGCAATAGGAAACTCAACTTTGAAGGCTTATCTTCAGTTTCAAAACCAGAAGATATTCTGGAATCAATGACAAAATGCACTGCTGGAAAAAAAAAAAAATATATATATATATATATATATATATATATATATGTATATATAGATATATAAACAGAAACACAAAAGCTTATTTAAAAAAGTTTATATATATATATATATATATTTTCCAGACCAATTTGCATTAAAATTGCTCCTCTTTGTCTCAGCAAATAAGTGTTCACTGTGCTCCTTATGGATTTATTTTTTTTCCCCAGCTTTTTCTTATTATCCTCTCAGATTAATCAGTAGAAAAGGAAATATAAACATCCCCTAAGTACTTCAGAACTGGCTTAATTCAAGCCCTTCATTGACAGGTTGCGCTAACCTGGCTGACAACACACTCAAATGGAGAAGGTAGACTCATTCCCTTCTTCAGAATCTGTTGTGAAAATAGTCATTTGTAACAGAAGACAGAAAATCTTTCACCATTGCAACTTTTTGCCAGTCACGTTGTGTGTGACCGCATAGTTTCAAGGAAAGAATTAATGAGCATTATGGAGATAGCTTATGGTGAGGAAAGAACTGCGCATCTGTTAATGAGGGACAATTGGAAGCTTAATTTCCCAACTGCTAAAATAGTTACTGCAGAACTGTTCATTTTTTAGCTAGTCCCCAATGAAACTGAATTCCCCTTTCATCTGCCACATAGTGTTACAAGCCCAACCTATATAATTTGGAGGTTTTCTCTGGATGAATTGCAAAGAGATTTCTCCCTTATGAATTAGATTTTATTTGGGCTTTTATAATTGTCAGTGATTTGAATTCACTCCCTTACAGCTTCTCCCATGAAGGATAATCAATACAGCAAAATGATTTGTTTGTAGGACACTGCTTATTCTGGAGGTTTATTCTTGCCTTCTCTTCTGCATGCTGTGGATGATTACCAGATAGACACGGTCAAATCTTTAAATGTAATGAAGTGTCAGTATCTCATTTTAGCAGGTTATATAGTAAAAACACACATATTAGAGGGATTAATATCTCATTTTGGTTTATAACATTAAAAATAACTGCATCACACTCTCTTCATTTGGTTCATGGTCCTGTCTGTTGCTAAGAAACCCTTCCAGAAGGTAGCTTTGAACCTTCTCAGCATTTTCATCTGTAGTTATACTACCTTGTCAAACCATAGGATACTGCTGCTATGCTGCTGAAATTTATGTTTCTTGCTGAAAGTAATGAAACCATTGTGTAGATAAGTAGCTAATTCATTGGTCTTTCAAAGCATTATGCATTCATTCTTCTTTGATATTTCTCATTTCAATTTTTAAAATGTAGCATTTAAGGTACTCCATAGTAAAAAAGTGTGCAAAAGACAAAGGCAGTCACGACATATTTCAATTTGATTTGGACCCTCCCTTCTTGTGCACTGAGCTTGTGTCATAAACAAATATGCTTCTTCATATCCCCAAATGCCTGCCTTCCTCAATCTATGTGCAGATTCCAACACAACAGTCTATTTTCATGCTACAAACCAAAACGCTTGGCACTTTTTTTTTCCTTTATTTGTGCTTCAAATACAACATGTTTCGGGATAGTTGCAGGAAAGAAAGAAAAAAAAAAAAAAAAAGGAAGAAAAAAAAAATCAGTCTCTCAGAGAGAAAGGTTTCTTCTACTGTTTCATAGAATTTAAGTGCAACACGTTTAACCTAGTAGCTGTTGATTGACAGTCTCAGAAATTAGCTATGCTGAACGCTGCATTTTTAGCTGCATATGGAGTACTATATAAATATAACCTATATATACATAACAATGTGTATATATATGTAAGTATAGCGTTTATTTATTCAGAAAACACATCTACAGAGTCTATAATACCAACATCTCTTTAGTAAAATATCAATTTTAACATCAGATAAACATTGCAAAGTTCAGCACATATTGAACTAGAAATACCTCTTAGAGAATATTTATGAATTGTCAAGTAAGAGTTTGTTTTTCAAATTAGTGAACTTCAAATCAGTTCCAAAAGAAAGCAGTTATGGAGAAAAAGTTCCCCACTAGGAAAAATTAAATCAGCCAGGAACTGAATGATTATTTGAGAGGAAAAATAAATCTGACCATTATAGTATGAAGTTGCTTTATTAACTTTTTTGTTATCTGAGTTTTTCCTTTTTCTTTCTCAATAATCCAAATAGATGTCTTTTTTTCTAGTATTTTATATTTTAATATGGATGTATGTTTATATCACCATATTTGTAACAGAAACATTTGCTTATCTAGCTGTATTCACATGTGAAGGCTAGCATTGTATATTTTGTCAATACTGTGTCATACCCTCAGCAAGTGGAAAGTGAAGTGGTTCCATTGGCTTCAACAGAGCTGTGCCTGGTGCTGACTTATTCCATTGTTTCATTTCACCTGGGTTTTGAGTACTTCCAAAAACATGTCAGTCTGTGAATAAGTTTTCCAAAAGTACAAAGGTATCAATATCTTTCATATAAAAAATATATATATATCAAAAAAAAAAAAAAAAAATTTCTTACTATGCCAAAAGAATCTGAAGACTGTAATTCCTAATACTGTCTGTCCCTGCAAACTTTATGTTCTTCAACTTTCTGTTCTACATGACAGTTTTTCACCTGAAAGGTTAAGGCAGTCTTTAAAATCTGCTTGGCTTGCCATACTGCATTTTTATTTTTAGATAGCTAACTTCAATAAAGAAAAGAAATAAAAATATAGAACAAAGTTAGCTTGGATTTCCCAGGTGATAGCATCTATGGTTTTAATATTGAATATCAGACAAATAATTTAGGGTGGCTCTTACAACTATATAGATTACTGGGAAAATGTCAAAACTTTATGAAATTTATCCATGAAAGCCTCACTTCCTTCACTTACAAAATATTGTTACTATAGGTAATTCATTATCTACAAACATTCAAATTAAAAGAGTTTTGAAGTTTTAGAACTGATGCCTCCTCTTGGCTGAGTAGCTAAACAATATTGTTTAAAGTATGGAGAAGTTGCTTAACTGAGCAGTGGTAACAGGCATTGACTTCAGCCACAAAACCATGTGTAAAACTATACTGGATATTCTGGCTCAGCTAATTATTTAAAGACATTTCATCTATGAAAATTAACTTCAAATGAATGATATCCCAAAGCTTTTCAGAGCAGGGGAAAGAAAGATGGAAATGGAGCAGAATCTGGCTCAACATTTTGCATTTTCTCTACCAACCAAACATTTTGATAGTCAAGTTTTTCTGTCACATTTCATTCCCCTTATCAGGTATTTACACACATGGATAAGATCCCCCTGAGCCTTCCCTGCTCCAAGTTGAACAGTCCTAACTCTTTCAACTACTCCTCATGTGACAGGTGCTTCAGTGCCTTAATCATTTCTGTGGCCTTTTGCTGGACTTGCTCTAGTATGTCCATGTCTCTTATACTGGGGAACCCAGCACTGGACCCAGTACTCCAAATGTGTCCCACCAAGGCTGAGCAAAGGGGAAGGATCACCTCCCTCAACCTGCTTTCAGTGTTTTCTCTAATTCAGGCAAGGAAGCTGCTGGCCATCTTCACTCCAAGGGCACGTTGCTGATTCATGGTCAATGTGGTGTCCTCCAGAACACCCAAATCCTTTTCTGCAAAGCCGCCTTCCAGTCAGTTCACAGAATCACAGGCTGAGGTCAGAGGAACCTCTGGAAGTCATCTGGTCCAACCTCCCTGGTCAAACAGGGCCACCTATAGCAAGTATCCCAGGACCATGTCCACTTAGTCCCCAATATGTACTGGTGCATTCCCCCCAGATACAGTACTTTACACTTGTCTTTATTGAACTGCATGAAGTTCCCATCAGACCACTTCTCCAGTCTGTTGAGGTCCCTCTGAAGAGCAGCACAACCCTCTGGAGTACCAAGTACTCCTCACAGTTCTGTGTCACCTGCAGATTCTCTGAGGATGTATTCTGTCCTACCATCCAGGTCTGTAATGAAGACATTGAAAAGTATTGGCCCCAGTATCAACACTTGGAGTACACCTTTAGGAACTGTCCTTCAATCAAACCTTTTGCCACTGATTACAATTCCTTAAATCTAGCATTTGAGTCAGTTGTCAATCCACTTCACTGTCCACTTATCTAGTTCAAACTTCATCAATTTGCTTATGAGGTTTTGTAGGAAAGTTAAGAGCCTTTCAGAGTAAACAACACCCACCATTCTCCACTCATCCATCAAGACCATAATTTCATCATAGACAGTTATCAGGTCAGTGATATATTATTTCTCCTTCACAAATCTATTTTGACACTTCCCAGTTACCATCCTGACTTTCATCCTTGGACATGGTTTCCAGGATTATTTGCCCCATTGCCTTCCCAGGGATTGAGGTGAAGGTGACCAGCCTGTAGTTCTCTACACGCTCCATCTGGCCCTGCTTGAAGATAGGGGTGACATTTTCTTTTTTCAAATCGTCATGAACTTCCCCACTTGCTACAACCTTTTGTAGATAATCAAAGAGCCTCCCAGTGACATTAAACAGCTCCTTCATCAGTCATGAATGAATCCCATCTGGTCTCAGCACCTTGTGTACATCCAGGTTGTTTAAATGTTGCCTAATATTCCATTATGGTCCTCCACCGAGGATAAGTCTTCCTTGCTCCAAACTTTCCTACAGGTCTCAAGGGCCTGTGGATTTCTGAGGGCAAATCTTGACAGAAGAGACTGAGGTGAAAAAGGCATTGAGTGCCTAGGCCTTGTTAGTATGTAACTTATCCTTTTCCATGTCCCCTGTCACTGTCCTTTGCCCAATTCAGCAGTGGGTCCAAATTTCCCTCATCTTCCTTTTGCTGATGAAATATCTTTAGGAGACCTTTCTGTCCCCCTTCCGATCATGTTTCCACCTTCAGATACTTCATTTTTATATTTTGTCAGGTGCTCCTTGTTTATCTCTACAGGCCTCCTGCCACGTTTTCTTGGATTCCTGCTCGTGGGGCTGGACAATCCTTCAACTTGAAGGATATAATCCCTGAAAATCAACCCCCTCTCCATTCTTCTCTCCAGGACCATTTTCCATGGCGTTCTTTGAAGCTATTGCCTGAACAGGTCAATATCTGCTGTCCCAAGTCCAGGGTTGTAATACTAATTTTCACCCTTATCACCCCTCTCAGAATCTTGAACTCTGCCATCTCATGGCCAATGCAGCCAAGGCTGTCCCCAGTCTTCACAACTATGACCAGTTTCTCCTCATTTCCAAGTATGAACCTCTGCTAGTCAGCTCGTTGATCACTTATGTCAGAAAGTTATCATCAGTGCACTGCAGAATGCTTGTGCCCTGCTGTTTTGCCTTCCCTCTATTTTGAATTTTTTTTAGGTGATGTGCTTCAGTCACAAGACATTTAAATAACTGAAAGGCTTAAAATATTACAAAATAATTGAAAATTAAATCAATAATGAGAAACCACTACCTCTTGATTTCTGAAGTGAGAAAGTAGGATATAAATCTGACCTGTCTCTTTGCCAGAATACATTTGTTTGTTCTTTTTTTTTTCTTTTTTTTTTTTTTTTGGGGGGGGGGGGGGAGGGGTGTTTTGTTGTTTGTTTTTTTTTCTCTGTGTGTGTGTTTTTAAATATTTGCTCTGAATATTTTATCTTTGGATAATGAATCCTTCTGGGCCAACATTATAGCATTTCTGGAATTTACTTTTTATAAATTATTTCAAGGCAGGAGGTGAGCATGAACAGGAAGGAAATAGTTTCAGAGAAACAGTAGTGGAGCAATAAGAAAACGAGTAGTCCAAAGGCCAAACCACAAAGTCAGATCATGAGTGGGCAAGCTTTCTGCTCTCCACAGTCCTCACAGAGAAGGAATGATCCTTATTTTAGGTAGTTCCCACCTGTTCTCTCACTATGTCCAAAATAGCAAGACTCACAAGGATTGTTTAACAAGAGAATTTGGGATTAGGGCAAGACAAGTTGGGAAATAGTGGCCTCTGCAGTTCTGCCTTTTCACAAACTGAGAGAAGCCAGATAAGATGCAGTCACTGCCAGGTCCATACTGAATTTTCTGGGCCAAGTAAATTTGCTGTTATTTCACTTGCTTAGTGGCTTCAAGACAAAATTTTCTGAGGAAGACCAGAACTAATTTTTATGGTGCTTATAGCAAAAGTCCATTTCTGAGAAGATAAACTGAGGCCTGCAGGAGATGTATAGATGTACATGCAATTGAAAAAAAAATCTTTGTGTGGAGTGCTGCAATTCACCTGTAAATTTTAAAAATTGATGTAAAAATGGTTTTATGTAGTGATTTTCATCATAACATATTGAGAGGTAATGTAGACTTAGAATAAAACTCTGCTTAGAATAAAAGTTGTATTTCAAATCAGGAAGATACTGTTGAGAATAGAAAGTAAGATTGTAAATGGAGCATACAAAAATAAGGTTAAAATCTCAGTGTTTCAATGCAGAACAACAACAACAAAAAATGTAAGGAATTTTGCAGGCAGATAGGTCCATGAATTACTTTTTTTGTTTTGATAAAGTTGTTGCCAAAGACAACAAAAAGTGCTGGAAAAGCCTTGTTAAGTCATTTAGTCCATTCCTCAATCCCCTGCCAGTGCAAGATTATTCCTCAGAGTACATTCTCCATTGTCTTGTCCAAGTGCAACTGCATATGACTCAAGCAATGGGTTTGCGCCACTTCTCTTGGGAAGTATTTCTACAATCTAATATATATTATTAAGAAGTTTTGAAGTTTTGCTAAATGTTCCTTCAGTCAGTTTTAACCCATTAATTTTACTGACATGCTTGTGGTTCACGTTAACCAGCACATTTGTCTTGTTATTGTTCCAATCTTCATTAACTTGTATATGACCAGTACATTTAAGGTTATCTTTTTTTTTTTTTTTTTTTTTTTGCTATATTTGCAAGAGAGTTTCATTTTTGCTGCTGTGCTATGAATTATGCCCAGTTTGTTGATTTTCTTTGATATTCTATTTCTTTTCCCTCCTATTTCTATACTTACCTCATTTTACCTAGTATCTACCTAGTAGTATTATAAGTTTTCAATTATAACAATGATTATTTCTGATTATCTCAGTCAACGTATCTCTTTCCTTCTGAAGAGGGCTGTTAACACAAACCATACTATGTTGTTACAGACTGAGGCAGGCTGAAAAATGGGTTGAAAAATGCTCCATGCTATTGGCAGAAATAAGAAGTATATTTAGAAATAAAATCTCATTTAATATTTTACATTTCATAATTTCACATTTCATGTGCTTTTAATTACTTTCTATTACAGAACATATAACGATTACATATAATACTTATCCTGACCTCAGTAGGAATGTTCCCCCTCACTTTGTCATCTACTCATGATGTGTAGTCATTTCAAGAGAGAACACTTCTGTGGTCTTGTCAGACTTGAAGGAGTAGAAGGGACACTACTAGTTTGTCAATTTTTTTTCTCTGTTTTAAAACGTTCTGCCCTAGACATAATTTCAGCTGATGTGTCCAGAGACATGTTCCTTGAAGAATGGCTCGAGTATTCTCACAGAGTTGTCTTTCCAAAGACCTTTTGAATATACCAGAATTGAACTCATAAAATTATAGAATCATAGAATATCCCAAGTTGGAAGGGATCCACAAGGATCATTGAGTCCAACTCCTGACTCCACATAGGTCTATCCAAAAATTAGAATTCAGACCATATGACTAAGAGCACAGTCCAAACAGTTCTTAAACTCCAACAAGCTTGGTGACATGACTACATCCCTGGGGAGCCCGTTCCAGTGCGTGACCACCTTCTCGGTGAAGAATCTCTGCCTTATGTCCAGCCTGAACCTCTCCTGTCACAGCTTGTATATCTTCCCCTCTAGGCCCTTCACCACCTTTGCAGCCCTTCTCTGGACACTCCTGAGTTCAGGACTGAGCAGCCATTTTAACCAATGTAGAGAAGTGTAAGACAAACTTTCAAAGAGGTTTCTAATTCATTCCTTGGAAATTATATTTATATGGCATGTCTTAATGTTTTTTTTTTTCCTCTTACTCTTCTTTCAGCCACCAACTTGATATCAACTGGTAAAGCTTTCTGAGAATAGTGAAAAAGCTAAATAATACTGACTAAATAATAAGCTTTCTAAAACTACTAAGAACTGGGCTAGAAAACAGTTATGGAAGATTAAAAATAAATAAATAAATAAATAAAGGTGCCTAGGTGATTTAGAAACTTAGAATTAGTGTTTTTACCAGGGAAAGAGGTTTTGAGGCTTAAGAGGCTTTAGAGGATTCCTATGTTCTTCCAAAGTGTATAGTAGTGAGAAACTCTGTTGTGAAATGGAGTGGAATGAACCAGCTCTAGGGATATTGTTCTCCTTGTTTTATAAAAATGTTTTCATTAAGGACTAGACAAATGCCAGTCTTTGGTATTTTGTCGTCTGCAGAGAATCACTGCCAGACAACCACAGCAAGCATCACATTCCAAAATCAAAATTTTATAGATAGGAATTTGAGAAAGTGTCTCCAGTTAGTTGCAATTTTTGTATATTTATTTATTTATTTATTTAGTGTAGTGTTCCGTACTGAAAACAGAGGAGCCAAACAAAAGGAGAAGCAATGGCATGCCACTTCTCAATGAAGTGCAAAGAAATAATTCTTGAATGATGGCATTTGGGTGGAGAAGGTAATCAATATGGTTTCACCTAATATTTGAAGATATTGCCATGTTATGTTTGCCAGTAAAGTTGAAGAATCGTTGAGAAGGAAAACTTGCTCAGTTATCTAATTTATGAGCTATTCTCTGTCATTTGTAGAGTCTAAGCTCTCCATATACTGTGCCTTTTTTTTTTTTTTTTTTTTTTTTTTTTTTTTCCTGGCTGCTACCTGTCCTTTTGCGAGTATTAAATCCTCTTTAACTTCAGATGTATATCTGTATATCCTTATAAGCTCCTGCAAAGGGAAACAGAGTGATCATGAATAGGAGACAACCTGCTAATAGTGTGTGAAGCTGTCTTGCTGTTGAAATATGAGATAGTCTGAAAAATATTAAGAACCTATTTTCTAGTCCTGTCCCTCACAACAAGTATTTGTCATATTCAATAAGTTTCTGTGTATATGCTTATTCTTAAATGTTTCAACCAAGGGATCTTCTAACAGTTTTCTTGAAGGTTTGTTATTGTTTTTTTTTTCCATAACACAGTGAATTTCAGATGCTTCTTCTTAATTCTATCCCATTCTACTTTACAAATTCCTTTTGAAGTCCTCATTACTTCCTTTTCTCATTTGTGCTTCTGTTATTTAAATGGATGTTGTTGCTGGTTTTTGTTGTTGTTGTTGTTTTTAATCCTTGTTCTACCCTATTCTCATGTCCTAACTGTTTCTGCTGTTGGTTAATGATGCTATATATAGGAGAATACAATTGACTCCTTTATTATTGCTTCATTACAACACTTGAACTGAAGGTAGAACACCATTAGCCCCACCTACATCTAAGATTGTGTTTTTTCTAGACTGAAGCACAGATACTTCTTTCCATGCTTACAGGTTTACTGTATCCTCTGCTTCTCAGTACTAATTCTGATTCTGTATCTGGACTTTTTTACCTGCAGAGGGCCCTGTGGGTCTCAGAAGGAAGAGTAACAGAGAAGAGAAGAGAAATAGGCTCCAGAGGAACAAGCACTTCCTAAGGATAAGTCTCCAGAATCAGAACCACAACTGTAAGTTTTTTGGAGTAATGTACTTGTCTTTTGTTTAACTACAGTATTAAGCACAGGTACAGTACTCTATAAGCAAAAATCATATGTTGTGAATCTTTAACCAGAACTGCTAATCACAACATTTAAACATACTCATACATGCTAGGTCACTTTCCACAATAATTTAAATTTCCTATACTCACTTGTTTTAATATAATTAGGTGAGAGTATAAATATTAGGTGAGAGTTTTATATATATATATATATATATATATATATATTAGGTGAGAGTTAAACAGGTTAGGATTTGTCTCCAGAGAAAAAAAGTCCAGCTCTAGTACTTGAGGCTATGCCATAAAACACTTCTTCAGCTAAGACTGACAAACTTACTAAAGATTTACATTGTCAAAATTGCAAACAGGAAGAGATGCTGTAAACATAAGTAGTTTTTCACAGATGTCAGTCTCAAAAGCAGTGTCACAGACACAGCCACTGAAACATGTCAAAATGAAGAATAGGTGAAAAAAGAGCATTCATGCTTTGACAAAGTACTTGACTAATCAAGTCAAAGATGGAAGTAATTTCAGTTGCTGCTTATTATGATGATATGGATGATTTCTGTAGGTGCTAGAAGCCCAGAGCAGATCCTATTTTACTACACAGTACACAAACTCTTAGAAAGACACTGAAAGGATAAAATTCACCAAGTGTGTATAATTGCCAGAAAGGAAAAAATATGTTCCTGGACTATTTGAAGTCATGTCATGTGATTAACTAGGCTTGCAGTACATTTGCTTTGATAATATAGACTCAGTCAACCTTTTTAAGTCTAGTTTACTCTAGTCTAATAATTCCATAGGTTTTCTTAGCATTTGCCACCTTAGTGACACCTTAGTGGCAGCAGACATGCCAATTCTTTTCCTATGGATTTACATGGATTTCTATTACACTGTTCACCTCTTGTAGGTAAGCAGAATTGGAGAATTAGCATCTCTGACATCATAGTGGTATGTTACCCATCTTTATTTTATTCTCCTTAACAGTTATTCTGAATTATCCTACCCTCTGCTCTCCCAGATTTCCAGAAGAGGTCCCACAAAAGCAGTGAGGTATTGGAATATGTAACTCCTAGAAATTTTAAAACAAGTGATCTGAGTGTTGTTAACTTATTTATATTCCAGGACAATTTCATTCCCATCACCCACATGTCTTTATATTTGCAGTTTTAAAAATTATTTTTCTCATCTAATTGAGTACATCTCTTTTTCATCTGACTTCTATGTTTGGATTACTGTATCTGACACAGTTTCTTGTGCACCAGCTCAGCCTTCAGATCCCACTGAATTCAATGGGAGTTACACTTGGAATTGAGAAAAAGTCTGGGGCCTTTCACCATAACACAAACCTATGTTATAAATCATTTTTAACTTTTATTAGCAAAGAACTACTACAGTGTAGTTTATTCTATTTGTTCTGCAATAACTATTATTTTTTTCAGGAAATCTTTACAAGTGAAGTCACATCTTGTATCTGATTATCAGAATTATAAATATGAAAGATAACTAGCTTGGAATTAGATAGCAGATACTAAAAGTGCCTTTAGGAATTCAAAATTATGCTTTTCTATGTGGAGAGCATTTTAACTTTAAAATTTCTGGTATCTGTAATATATCAAATTAAATTTTTTAAGACCCCTTTGTTTAGCATGGGTTTTAAAATATAGCATAAGCTGTTTCTTGCATTACCTATAAAAAAAAAAAAAAAAGTAAATTATTCATGCTACCTGTATTCAGTGACCTGCAGATGAACCTCCCCAGACCACAAATGACCTGCTGCAGCACAAATAATAAGGATCCATTGCTAGCCTGCATGCACAAGCATCCAAATGAACCTTTCAAAGCTGTAATTACAAATAATGTTACATTTAATTTGGCCGCAGCAGGTGATTTGTTGGTAAATATAATATTTTGATCAGTCTGAGAAAAATCCTTGAATTGTGTCTTTCTGATATCAGAGAATCAAAAACCTTGTAAGTGATCTTATTTGTATGCTTTAGGCTTGATTCTCAAAGCAATTCTGCAGACCTCACTGGTGGTATATAGGATCTATTTTAAGTTACAGTGATTAGATTCCTGTCCTGTTTTTCATTACACACAATACTAATATATTCCCAGAGGTTCAAATAATTTTCCCCTACATGCCACTTCACTCCTTAAATGATATTTCTTTTTCATCACTTAAATTCTTCAATTTTCTCAATTAGCTCTTGAGAAAAAAAAAGTGAATAAAATCCCTTCAGTATTTACTTCCTTCATCATATGAAAGGAAGTTTGGTTGTTTTCATTTTTGTCTTTAATGTATTTGAACAATCTCCACAGTAATATGAAACTGGCAATACTAAAGACCTTTGACTGACTGGAGGTTTCTGGAGGAGATAAGATATTTTTACAACAAAATTCAGATCTGATTGTGTTTCTGAATCCGCACTCAAAGAAAATAAAATTATTTTGATTTGTTGACAAAAAACTAAGGTAGTATAAAATTGGAATATCAGCTACTAAAAATTCATGATTTTACTACTCTTCCAACCATTACTCATATTCACATTTCAGCCGTTGAACATGACATGAGCTCTCTCACAGTGACTCAAGTGTGAGAAAAGGACACAAGATGTGGAAAAGGCTGTGATCGCGTCCCTTCTTTCTCACTTTCTACTACTGTTGTATCAAAATTTGTTAGCATGTCCCTCTCAACTCACTCTTCTCTATAGAGCTTTACCATCAAAAAAACATCCTTAGACATCCTAATACGGAGCCTGGAATCTAAGCAAATGCATATTATTTGTGGGAAGTCTTTATAATATGTCAATGGAATGGGAGTAATGTTTCCTACGTATATTGTAAAGATATTGGCAGTGTATTCTTTATAACCTTTGAGAGCTTTGAAGGAAACACTATTGAAGATTTGTGTATCACCTGTGGTATTTTGAAATCTGACTGATAATGGAAAGCACACTCATTCCTAGCTGTTAAATTATGTATAAGACAACTTTTCCAAGTTGCTGCAGTTTCATTTTGAGCATACAGTGACCCACATTTGGAAAAAGCCATACAATTTGGAGAGGAATTGACATACAACGTTGTCCTCCTGGTAAGATTCAGTGCACTCTATGAAACGGTATAGTAAAGCTCACATTATACATGGTAAATGGTAACTAAGGTATTATTCTGAGTCCACTTTGCTACTGCAAGGGATTCAAATACATAGCCTGCAATGTGTTCTTCAAACACAGGTTAGATAATGCCTTTTCAGTTCAAGTCTAGAAACCATTGCTGTTAAACTCCTATGCCTCATCAGTTATACCATGCTTACAAGACTCCTCTGAGTAAAGTTCCAGGACTGGTGCCAAATCTAGCAATTATGTGTTTGATTGTGATTTTAAGACTTTTAGTTTTAAAGGATAAAGTATTCTTAATGCATTTTAAAACCTTAAAATATGAAAGCATTATATTCACTTAAAAAGACCACTGACCTGTATCACTATTGTGGGATTATTAGAGAATACTGCCCACAGGACAACTTAACCAGAAACCTACCTACCTACTTGCACATATGTAATCTACCTCCTGTTGATACTCAGTTCAATTCTATGTAGTGTCAGTAAGGTTTGTTAGGTGTTAATATTTTTTGTTTTGTTTTGCTTCTGTTTTTCCATCTGATTAGAAGTCATGAGTAGTTTTGTTTCCTTCCCCTTTCCTTTCAGTGAAGATCTTTGTAGTATGTAAGATAAGTTGACACAGACCACATGGAAAAAAATATCGCATTTGAAGACTGACAGGCATAACTGAAAGGAATGGACTACGCGGATCCATCAAAATTTATCAATAGAGAATGTTTCTGTCTTATTTGGTTTTCCTCCTTCTCTGAATATTAATATGCTTTTTAAAATGTAGGTAAATCAATGCAAAAAGAGTAAGAATTAATCCACATGTCAAAACAAAACAGCCAGGGTACCTACAGGTTTGTGGGATCTGGCAAAAGATCCAAGAGTTTCTACAGGCTTCTGGGGTCTGAAAGGATGCCTGGAGGATTTTGTAGTAATATATTTGGAAAAGACTCAAGTCACATAGGTGGCCCAATGAGTGTGAGCCATATTGAGTCCATTATAAAGCCTTGTGCTCAGTCTCAGTTATTGGTTTCTTTTATCCTGTATGCTTTCGGGGATCTAACAAATGCTGTAGATTGACTGCTGTTTGAGAATTCAGTACAAGTGTCTCTGTCATTAAAACAAGTCAGCTGAATGAAGGCTGGGTATTTTTGGCCAATGGTAGCATACTTGCTAACTTTTTAGTTCAGGCAGTTAATTGGAATAAAAGTACAGCTAATTTAGTAGAATCGTTTGTAGCAGGATGACTGTCCTTATCACACCACATCTCTGTAGCCCACTGTAGTGGGTTTTGGTAGCAGGGAGCCATAGGGGTGGTTTCTGTGAGAAAGATCTAGAAGCTGCCCCATGTTTGGTAAGGGCCCCATTGTTGACCCGAGCTGAGCCAATAAGCGATGTTGTTTTGCGCCTCTGTGAGAGCATATTTAAGACAGGGAAAAAAACGCTGTGCCACACAGCAGCCGGGAGAGTCAAGGGAGTGAGGAAACAGCCTTGCAGGTGCCAAGGTCAGTGTAGAGGGAGGGGGAGAGGTGCTCCAGGCGCCGGAGCAGAAGTCCCCTGTGGCCTGTGGTGAGGACCATGGTGAAGCAGGATGTCCCCCTGCAGCCCATGGAGTACCATGGTGGAGCAGGGTTCCACGCTGCAGCCCGTGGAGGAGACCACGGTGGAGCAGGTGGCCCTGCACCGACGGAGGCTGCCGCCTGTGGAAGACCCCTGCCGGAGCAGATTCCGGTCTGGACCTGTAGCCCGTGGAGAGAAGCCCATGCAGGAGCAGGTGACCCGGCAGGAGCTGCTGACCATAGGGGAGCCAGGTTGGAGCAGTTTTCTCCTGAGGGATGGACCCCGTGGTACAGACCCATATCTGGAGCAGTTCTGAAAGAGCTGCTGCCTGTGGGAAGCCCACGCCGGATCAGTTCATCAAGGACTGCATCCCGTGGGTGGGACCCCACAGCACAGGGGATGAGAGTGACCGAGAAGGAGCAGCAGAGAAGAAGTGCTGTAGACTGACCATAACCCCCATTCCCCTGTTCCCCTGCGCCGCTCGGGGGGAGGAGGTGGAAGAGGGTGGATGGGGGGGCAGGTGCTTTTGGTTTGCTTTTTCCTTTGTTTTCTCACTTCTCTCGCTTGTTAGTAATAGGCAATAAATCTTACTATCTCCTTATGCCGAGTCTGTTTTGCCCATTACAATAATTACTGAGTGATTTTCTCGTCCTTATCTCAACCCTTGAGCCCCTTTTCACATATTTTCTCCCCATTCCTCTTTGAGGAGGGGGAGTGAGAGAGCGGCTGTGGTGGAGCTCGGCTGCCCACTCGAGCGGAACCACGACACCCACATATCATTTGGTCACAAGAAACACAAAGAAGCATTTTCTAGGTATCATAGGTATTTGACAATGAGATGCCAAGGCATGTTTAAAAAAAAAAAAATAGCTCTCTGGATCTTTTGTACTACATTTCAAAAACCACAAGCAAATCAAACAGCACTCTGTGAGCAGGAATTTTTATTTTTTTTTCTTAGGATATCTATTACATTTTGATTTTGTGTAGCTGTATAGCTACCCAAGGAACTACAAAATGTAGACAAAGGACCTAGTAAGTCAAAATTATCATGTGAGTGCTGTCACAATTCAGTTTAATTTGTTGTATAAAGTGCAGGTGGTGAATTATTCCAGCACTGGAAAGTCATGCTTAGGTTTTCAAATATCAGAACTGTGTCTTTTATAACATTCAGCCTTTGACCCAGGTCTGCTCCTGTTAAGCAAAGTTGGAGTGGCAAGCCTGAAGTGCCTTCCCTGAATATCCGACGTCAGGACCCTCAGGTCTGTTTCAACATCCAGGTGGCTTCACTTGTGAAAGTGCCAAGAGGCCTGTTGTGTCCAGCTTTGGTCCAGGCCCCGTCAGAGCACTTTGATTTAGATATTGTCAGCTGAGCAGAAGCCAGCAGCAGCCACTGAAGCTGCTGCCTGCCAGGCATTGCGTTGGGGAGGGCCATGGGGCCACGCAGCTTCCTGGCCCGCAACCACAGCTGCCGAGATCTGGAGCTCGCAGGGCTGCCTTGGCCTTCCTCAAGGAGCTGAACTTGCTGGGAGGAGAAATGCTGTAATACAAAGGAACTGGTAGTTACAAAAAAAGGGAGATTACTACCAGAGCACCTATTGATGAAAGACTGTAACAGGGATACTGTCGGCTTTTGGAAAGTGTTCCCACTTGTGTTTTTGATAATGTTGGCCTATGGAATGAGAATGTGTACTCTGCTGAGTTGTAATAACACTTAGGAATGTACTAGCCCACAAACTGTGCATCGTAAAACTGTTGTTTTCACATTTTCCTAATAAAATGCCATGGCGCTGTAAATCTGTTTTTATTTTATTTGTAATGGCAGAAATGTGTTTATCATAAAATCGAATCCTTTTTCAAAATGTAGGCCATAGGACAGCGATATAATTCATCCTTTTGGGGATCTTGGTTTGCATCACTACAGTCCAAACAAAAACAAAAACAAACAAACAAACAAACAAAAGCAATATGTTAGTTAAATTCTTTTACTTTCAAAATGCATCATAAAATTCAATGTCTGTGCCAAAACTGCAATTTGTAGCAAGGTGAATCAGAAATGTATTAAGCAGTTAAATGATGACGTGGGGTAAGGCACAACTATCTGAAATATTTGTGACAGGGGCCAAGTGTGAAATGGCAAACAGCACTGACAGGTTGTGGTAAAATTGAATGTGTTCAAGTTTTAATTTATCAAAGTTTCCTTTCATCCGTAGCACCAAACATACAATCACCTATTAATAACATTTAAAATTGTGCTTCAGACTACAAATCATGAGGTTATAATAAGATTTACTCAAAAACAAACAGAAAATACCATTCTACTGCACTCTTTTGTGATATAAGTATGTATGAACACCTTATCCTTATAACAGTATAAAAACATGTGAAGTTGCAATGAAGAAATGCATGGGCTTAAATGCATAAGAGCACTCTTCAGCAACTTAGTTGTATCAAAATTTCACACAAGTGGAAAATATTTATCAATTAACCATAACAAATCAAGAAAGAACTACAAATTCATTGTGAATTGCAACATAAATGTAATTTTAGAAATAACCACACACACACCAAAAAATAATAATAATAATAATAATAATAATAGCTTATATCCAAATAGAAGTTACCATGCAACAAGCTATTATTTTCTCATTCTCTCAGTCCTCCTGATACAGTACCTGAAGTACAAAGTACAGAGGTTTGTGGATATCATAAATTGTTAGTGGGGAATACTGTAATTTTAACAAAATAGAGCCATAAATATCTGCATTAGTAGAACATTTTGATCTGTCCACTTGATTTTTCACTTGAGAGGGTAACAGTTTCATCTTATTCCACTTGAGAGGGCTGATCCTTTCATAATAAGTACCATTTAACTATAAGACATTGAATACAAATATCAAAAAAACACTCTTAATATCTCTGCTGTTCCCTTCTGGGAACCACCTAAACCAATTTGAATGGAGAGCTGAAAGTGGGAGAATCATCACCCCAAAGATAAAAAGAAAAGACTAAACACACTTGAGAAGATCCGAAAAGAGGAAGTTTAACTAGGCTCTGATTGAGGAAGCCTCTCATGGTTTCATTATCTTCTATTCATCTATGGCACTATCAGAACGATTACACTGTGGGTTTTTTTTTTTTTTTTATAGAATGAGCAGGCCTCTGATGAGATTGTCTCAACACATTTAAGAAGCCAAGCAAATAAAATATGATTTAGGATACAAATTGAAATATGCTATTGATACAAAATTTATAATAAAATTACATTACAGGAGCTCTATCTGAAAGAATCTATGTTTCTCCTGTTTATAAAACATATTGTACCAGACTTTCAGTGGAGATACGTTTTCATATCTTGTTCACTTTCATAGACATACACAAATCTACGCCAGGTGAGGATCTTGCCTAATACCGATTTTCTTCATAACATTCCAGCAAGGGATTTAATACAGATTTAAAGGTATATTTCCTCTCTTAGTGCTTATATTGTGTTCTTTGTGTTCAGTCATCCACAGATGACTGAAACAGAGGTTATGAATTGATCAATAACAGAAAGAAAAAAAAAGGGAAGAAAACCTAACCAGACAAGGCCAACCACTTGGTAGTAGATGCATCTTTGAGAAATAAGTTTCAAGGGAGTGAAGATGATAAGAAAGGCTTGTGAACATCCATGACCTCTGAGTCCCCAGGACTGCTTATTCCAACCCATCTTTGCAATGGCACATTTCACTGTTGGAATGCTCTTAGCAGACGATCCACTCAAACAGGAAGATAGTCTTTGGGTTGGGGAAGATTGCTGAAGATTTTTTTCTGAATTTGTTGTAAAGTGACTGAAACTGTATCCTTCAAAGTCTGAGATTCCTTTTTTAAAAAGTTTCCAGAAATGTACATTTCAGAAATGTGCAGACAAATCCCTCTACCTCAAAAATATTTACAAAGAAGTTAATAATTATTCAGTAGAAGTTATTGGAGATTTGCCATATGTAAATTTAGGCAACTGAATCAAATGGGTGCCTATAATTAATGGCTAAAAATGCAGGTCAAATATCTCACAAATATTTAATATACCCAGTTGCAAAATCAAAGAAATTTCTTAAATCCCCAATAAAAGTACAACATGTCCCCTGGATATGCTGCAGATTTGGGCCTCTCATCATGCACTTGAGTAGCTTAGCAAGAGTTTAAAAGGATGATGTGTCAAAAGAGATACAATTCCGCTAGGGAATTTAGCCCATAAGGAAACAGTCCTGAGATCTCAGACCTGGTGTTCCCATAAGGTGTATCAAGGTACTTCTAAGTCATTTTTTTTTTTTTTTGCAAAAGAATAAAATAATATTTTATTTTTTTCAATTTTGGGGGAAAGAAAAGAAAAAAGAGAAGAGAAGAGAAGAGAAGAGAAGAGAAGAGAAGAGAAGAGAAGAGAAGAGAAGAGAAGAGAAGAGAAGAGAAGAGAAGAGAAGAGAAGAGAAGAGAAGAGAAGAGAAGAGAAGAGAAGAGAAGAGAAGAGAAGAGAAGAGAAGAAAAGAAAAGAAAAGAAAAGAAAAGAAAAGAAAAGAAAAGAAAAGAAAAGAAAAGAAAAGAAAAGAAAAGAAAAGAAAAGAAAAGAAAAGAAAAGAAAAGAGAAAAGAAAATAAAGGAAGGAAGGAAGGAAGGAAGGAAGGAAGGAAGGAAGGAAGGAAGGAAGGAAGGAAGGAAGGAAGGAAGGAAGGAAGGAAGGAAGGAAGAAAGAGAAAGAGCAAGCTATTTGGTAATCCATTTTTATTCTATTTAAACTGCTTATGTCATAAAGTCCACTTGCTAGTATGCTTTAGTGATTTGAACCTGATGTAATCAAAGCGATTCTTTGTAGCAAAAAACTACAGTGGAAACAAGTGACAGACTTGCACATTTAAAAGAAAAATCTGTAAAATGGAGGCAGAGTAGGGATTAGGTTTTTTCCTTCTGTAGTGCTTGAAAGGAGAAATGACATGATATTTATCACATACTTAATAGATGAAATTGGGTGAGAAAGACAGAAAGCCTTTCAACAAGAACAAAAAAACATGGTGGTGGCAATCCCAGTAGGACTGACAAGGTATGATAATATTCAATACCTAACATAGTATGTTGCTTTTAGTGGCAGAAAAGTAGAGGTGGTTTACAAGCAAAAATAATAGTTCATTTTTAGTAACTGTTAGTTGAACAGACTGCAAGGAATCTGGAAGACTAAATTAAACTGAGAAGTTAATTTATGCAAAATGGGTGAAAGGGTAAAAGGAGATGAGTGAGTCCATATGTCAGAGTAAAGACAATTGCAGGTTATCTGAATAATAATAATTGGAATGTTCTAAGTAGATACCAGTGTCAGGATTCTTTGAAATTTCATCTGGTTTACCATGTCCTGCATATTTAATAGGAAATAAGTTGGGCTAGCAATCTTCTGTATTGACTCTCTGCAGTACTTAGTTGATTTTGTAGATTACATGTATACTTTAGTATGTTGATATTTTATTCTAAATTGACATATTTTTTCCTTTCCCTTTTTAACCCTCTGAGAATTCAAATATATTTTTTTTTCTTCTTCCAGAAAAACTAATTAAGATATTTTGCAATTGTGGTTTTAGCTATAAAAAACTATAAAAAGTCTCAACCTGATTTCATATTTGATTTTCTGTGACCCACACAAAAACTCTTTCCTATCTCAGCACCTGTTAAAACAACAGGGAAAGTCCTTCTTCTAGAAAGTCCATGAGAAAGTCCTCAGTTAAATTCATTCAGATCACCTGTAAACATCTCAACAGCCCTTATGCTTTCTATCCATTGTAACTAAGATTCCCTTTTGGTGACAGTTGCTCTAGACTCTATTGTAGAGAACATGAAGTATAAAAAGCCACACAGGACACCTCTCTACAGTCTCTTCTTCAGCAGAATATACTCTTTTATTTGAAATGCTGCCTTGGCTTCTCCTTATCCATCTATCACTGGATTGAGTGCTTTAGCCATGTTTTATTCTTGTCTCTCAGGAAAGCATATAGAAGTACGTCTGCTCTGTTAGTTAAACTCTGATGTTCCATGGGACAACTGTCCTATTGTCCTGTCCTGCATCCAGTTCCCCATTCATTACTGAATTCTCCAGGGACTACTGCAGCACAAACAATATATGAATTCTATGAAGAAAATGACAAAACAATCTTTTTTTTCCAAGAAGGAAGGATAATATATCTTCCAAAAAAGTGTTTCATTGTCACACCAGGTAAAATCAGATGAATACAATTGAAATTAATGGAGTTTAACTCAGCTAAAATAGATATTGCGCAGAAGAGTACTGTCCTTAGAGTGATCTTGTACATCTGTTTTAAAGTTATCTTTACTTATGGTTTGAGCAATAACATCTTGTGTGTCTGATGTGGTGTGACTGTATTTTTATATTTGTAAGGAAATAAGGCTGAGGCATGTGATTGTGTTTAATGTACACTGTGCTTAATATGTGGTCAGTGTTTTAGCTAATACAAGGGTGTTAGGAAGCCTGCACTTAACCGTTTTCTTTAACATACGTTATACAATGCAATGGCAGTGTTAATGGGAAAAAAAATATATAATTTTTAATGAATCTCAATTTCTCAATTGTTGTGTTTTCTGGTCTAATAAAGACAGTTTTGAAAGGAGCTGTCTGACATTCCTCAGGTAAAAACAAACAAGCAAACAAACAAAACCAGCTTATTAGCCAAGAAATAAAATCTTTCTGCAAATGGGATAAAGAAAATGGGATAAAATCTTTCTGCAAATGGGATAAAGAAAGAGACTCCTAATGAAAAGGATTTATACCTAAAGAAAATATTTGATAATTTTTAAATATAAGTGAGTTATAACCAAACAGGGACACAAAAATTAAGTGTTCTGAAATGAAGACAAGACTGATAGTAATCGACTCATTGAAAAGAATGCTATGGCACTTTATAGAGAAGTAACTCTGAAATCTGAAAGTATTGTCTAAATAAAACTAAAGACAGCTGTAAACAAAGAGATTTTGAAGCAGGAGAAAAATCCAAACTGGCTGGATCTCTGGTATTATGGGTCTGCATTGCTTTCTTCAAGAATATGCGCAGAAGAGTTGTTTTCAGATTTGAAAAATGAAAGAGATCATTCTGGAGCAGGCTAATTACACCTGACTTTTTGTTTAAATTTTAAGCTGAATTTTTATCATCTCTGTAAGGTATGTACTCCTCCCATTGGCTACCTTCCCAATTCATCATTTTAGTATCATTTTTTCATATCCTTTATTCAGAGTTGATTCAAAGTACACTTTGATACACATAGGCAAATTCATAAAGCTCATGGGGAAGTTAATTTGAACTAGTTTTTGTACAAAGTATAAGAGATTAACTATTTAAGTAAAGTATTTTGAAATGGAAAGGATCCTGCATAAAACCCAGCCTTTATTGCTCTGTAAAGAGCAACAAGTTCCATATGCTAAGGAGAACTCCAAGTGCAAAAGCTCCTGAACTCCTGAGCACTGACTTCAGCATCTTTTGTGATGGCACCCATTTCCCCCTCAGGATCAAGAGGAACTGAACCACTGGACCATGCACTTTTGGACGAGTGGAAGGTTCCAGACCCAGTTCTGTATTTTATGCTTTTGATCCAGCTTCCCTATATACATTTTAATTTCTTTAGGTCACAGTCTGTTTAAACGAGAAGAAATCTGAGTTGTATTTTTTTTTTCAAATTTTGTTGGCTGATATTTCATTGCTATAATGGAACATGACTCACATCAGGTTTCAGCCAACAGTTTTAACTACATGCATGAAAGTCTTCTTTAAACATACATTATTATGTCCACTATGTCTTCTCTGCTGCCACTATTATTTTTCTTTATAGTTTACAAATAGAAGAGAGAGATAGAAGAGGATGCATTGAAAACATCTTGTTCAAGATGTTATATGGGCTTTAGCTTATTGCCATCCAATGCCAAACTTTTCTGTGCATAAACTGATTTGTAACTCAAACTGTGATAAAGTACAATATGTAAATACCAGGTGGAAATATGGAGAAATAAATCTATTGTTAGAGATTGCTTTCACATTGCAAACAAGTACAAAGAACAAGCTTACCTACTTCAATGAGACAACTTAAATTGATAGATACTCACCAAAGTGTATAAAAGTTGCAGAATCTGGTCCTTTCCGGAACTTTCCACAAATCAGAAAAAAACATGTAAATAATGAAGCTAAATAATTTGGCATCCCAAAGAAATGAAGAAATTTTTTAAAGAAAAACAGAAAAATGGGGTCTGGGATCTTAGGACTGTTCCATTTCTTCATAATCATATAAACTATTACCATATAAGCTACACACATCATATAAGCTATTGCTGTTGATTGATCTATTTGCTTTAGTTTTGTTCTCTGTCCTGATTGTGACTTCTACAATTTTCTACAATTTTCTAGAAATACCTTCACTGCTTGACAGGTCACTGGACAACTTATTTTGGACAATTCTTTGCTCATAGTTTGATTATGAGTATCTCAGAGAGATAAGCACTTTTGATTTCTAATGAGTCAATTGAGATGAATAAACACCCTGATTAGATATGCATAATTACAAAATTTTATTTTCATAGGATCATAGAATAATTTAGGTTGGAAGAAACCCATGTAAGTCCCACAGTCCAACCTCTTGCTCAAAGCTTTTTACACACAAACTCTCCTGATCACAATTATCTAATAAAAATGTATACAATACATTCCTGGTCATAACATATGCAGTGATGAGCATATTGGCAGTATCAAAGTTCAAATAATATAATTTAAACAATCAGGTGCATTATTGTGGAAACTATCTTTTTGTATCTGCTTAGGTCTAGTTACAGCTTTTTCTTCTTCTCTAGTACATGTAGCCTTTTCATTTGAAAAAAAAAAAATAGTTCAGAAGGATGAGATTTGCATCAGAAGAGCAAAATTATTTTTTGCTTAAAAGCTGAGATTAACAATGTATCAAAATATGACAACTACAGCTATTACTTCCTCTGTGAAGAAATGTTATGCTGACTTGAGCAGTAGTGAGTACACAACAACTGATTAGTTCATTTCTGGTTATGCTCCATTTAACCGTTTTCTGCTTGAACCAGCTTTGAAGAACTGCATGAACATGAAAATTTCTAAGATGAGATGGTTTTTCATTTAGTTTGCTGTGTCTTCTCCATTTTGTGTTTGCCCTTGCACCCCTCTGCCCTCATTTTCCTTCACTGCTCCCTGACTTCTGCTTTTCATGCCATTTTGCATGCAATTCTAGAAACAGAGAAGGGAATGAAAGATAAAAATTATAATCTTTAACAGAAATCCCCATTCTGTGTTTCTTTTTGACTACAGTTTTGTTCAGTGAATGTATTTACAGTGAAGGAAGATGATTGGCAGGTTGATTGAAGAAATCCAAATTTGCAATGCACAAGAAGGAATAAAACTCCATTTTCAAACCACCAAGAGTTTCAACCTTCAGGAGAGCACATTCATAGAAACTAAATATTAGCTATTGGTATAAAAAATCCAAGCATTTCTGCAAGAAAAAATAAAACAAATTCTTTACTTCAGAAAGGTTCAAAACTCATCAGATTTCCATATTATCATATCTCATATCTTTTGGATATATATCTTTTTTATTATTATTTTTTTTTTAATCTCAAACAGTCTCAAACAGGTTGATAAATCTCTTCATTCACACAGTCACCATTTTAGTTATGACATTTTAAAGCATTCAAATTAGTTAAAATAAATTAATTTAAATTAATATTCCTGGGGGCAATCCATCTGGAAAGCTGTTTTGTAGAAGAGGACCTAGAAGTCCTGGTGGACACCAAGTTGAATATAAGTCACCAGTGTGCCCTTGCTGCTAAGAAGGCTTATAATATTAATTAATAATAATATTCCTGGCTACATTAGGCAAAGTGTTGCTAGCAGATCGAGAGAGGTGATCCTTTTGCTCTGCTCATCATTGGTGAGCCTGCACCTGGAATACTCTGTCCACTTCTGGGCTCCCCAGTACTAGGAAGACCTGGACATACTGGAAAGAGTCCAATGTAGACTCTTTGCCAACCAATGTCAACCAAGATGATCAATAGACTAGAGCACTTCTTCTACGAGGACAGGGTGAGAGAGCTGGGACTGATCAGCCTGGAGAAGAGGAAGCTCAGGGGTAATCTTATCAATACCTGAAGGGAGGGTGCAAAGAGGACAGAGCAAGGTGCTTTCCAGTGGTGCCTGGTGCCAGTGGGCACAAACTGGAACACAGGGAATTCCCTCTGAACATCAGGAAACAGTTCTTTATTGTGAGGGTGACTAAGCACTGGCACAGATTGCCCAGAGATATTGTGCAAATCTCCTTCCTTGGTGATCTTCAGAAACAGTCTGGACCACCTGCTGTAGGTCCTTCTTGAGCAGGGTAGGTTGGACCAGAGGGCTTCTAGAGGTCTCTCCCAACCTTAACCATTCTGTTATTCTTTAAAGAAATATATTTGTTTGCTTTTAAGAATGGGAAGCTTGATATTATAGGCATTATGGGAAATTTTCCTTTCTTTAGGGGAAGACAATCACTTTAAATATTATTTCAATGGAAATTGAAATTATTTCAATTTCAATTGAAAATGTTCAGCATAAACATCGGGTTTTTGGCTTCATGTCTAAAAGTTATCTAGGACTGAGTTTTTTTCAAAATAGACAATATTTCTGAGCAGAAGATTCTTCACAGACCTAATGAATTCCATTTATTTGCTTTAGTTTTGCGTCCTTGTGGAGGATGATTGTCTGTCATGATGACTTTTCACAAAAAATATTCACAAAATTCAAGAAACTCCTGGTAGTTTCATGAAAAAATAAATTAAAATAAACCTTGCAAACCATAAAATCATATCTTATTTTAGTGACTTTTTTTTCTGTCATCTTAAGTCTGTATAACTTCCTGAGTGTGTGATATATCAGCCTGTTCTCTGATTACTTTCCTTCATTTGTCATACAATAGGGCCCAAAGGACCTGAGATCAGAACCACTTTGTCATAAGAGCTGTGTGTCCCCATAAAAGACACAAACCTCCACTAAAAGAGCTTTCACTGTAAGTGATAAAGGCAGCCCTAGGAAATATTTTTATCCCCCATTTTACTGACAAAGAATGGAGCAGAGGGAGATTAAGTGATTTGGCCAGAGCTCCCCAGGAAATCTGAGTCCAGAAGTCCTCAACTTTAATCCACAAGGCCATCTTTCCTCTGCTAGGAAACAGATGTTAAATTGGATGTTAATTTTGCCATGAAACTTTTTTAAAGAACTCTGAAAGGCGAATAGTCTCCAAGAATCATTACTTAGCAAGCTACCAGCTCTGCAGTCTTGCTTCTCAGAAGTAATTCATTCCATCTTTGTTGGCAGGCTTTAAAAGGCCTTTTGTTTTTGCTCGCTGATTAGTAGAACAATCTATTTTGAAAGATATGTGGGCTGATATGGGGGTATCATTTATTTGTTTCAGTGGTAGCTTTTTGCAACAAAATGTATAGAGCTTTTAAGTGTTGTGGATTGAAGCCTCTGATGTCAAAGATAAACATTAGGATTATAAATACAGATCCTCTAAAGTATTGTAAGTACTGTAATCAGTAACAGAATTTCACATCTTTCACTTGCCTGCCTTAAAGTGCTGAAGGCTTTTCCTTTTAAAAACCACAGGCACATACATTATCAGCCAATACTAACAATTGAGCCAAACATGTAACATGAGTTAATTATATAATATGCACTGCATTATATAAACTTCCCATTTAACACCAGACTTCAGCAGCGTACGGGTTAATGTACAATACCAGTTGGCCTTCCTTTCCTCTTCTTTTCTGCAATTCAAATTAGTCTTCTGGAAAATTGGCCTCAGTACCAGTGACGTGCTGCTGAACTTACGAGATCTCAAGAATATCCTACCAGATTTCATTCTTTTGTTGTAGAATTGTTTCCATCTGGGGCCTAGATATAAACTTGGAAAATGTAAAGGCTCTTCCCTCTCACCCTGCCTGACTTCAAAACATTGGCAAATAATCTTCCTTGTCAATGCAGTACAGATTGGATTAAAACATTGGAGTAAATTATGTTTCAGTGGGTGTAGGAATTAGTGGCGTTTATTGAAAGTTTAATGTACCGCCTAACAATCCAAGAAGTAAATATATACTTTAAAATCAAGTGAAAATTAACATTGAACATAACAGAGTACTAGAGAATACTAAGCTCTGGAAAGAAATATTAGTCACATGGGGCCAGATCTACTAAAAAGCACCGTTACACACATTTGCAAGTGCTTCATTTGTGTGCAGAAACTCAGTGTGTGAGCATAACTCCCTGGCTTGCATCCACACAACTGTTTTAGTCAACTGGAGTAGCTAGGCTGGGAACATAATCACTATTAGTTCCTCTGCACTCAGTGAAGGGAATGATGATTATATATCTGTATCTGTATTGCGTGAAAAATTAAATTCATATTTATTTATTTGCAGCCTATTGCTTTATGTCACTATGTCAAGTGAAAATGGTTCTGATAAGCATATTATCTATAATAGTATTGGCCTACACTGGCAAACTACGCAAAAAAAAAGCATAGGACTCAGTTAGTTTGCTGGAAGTAGAGCAGAAGAGGAGAGCAAATAACTCTTGTGTTTCCAATGTGGCTGCTTGGCTTTTATTTTCTGATGTATACAATAAGCTGTGACAGCTCCTCATTTAATACAACTGTCAAGTGTCTCCAGGCTTTGTGCTAGACTTCTGTACATAAACTTGTGTGTGTGTGTCTTCCCTATTGTTAGCACAACAAGAAACATGACTTTTACAGTAAAAGCACACTTAATACTAACAGAAAGGTTTTATAATGATAATTGGAATTTAAAACATGATGTTCTGGGCATTCTGACCTAATAGCCTTTCTTATTTTTTTTCCAAATCCCAACAACAGTAACCCTGGAAATTATAATATGTATTTGGGAAAAAAAAAAAAAAAAAAAAAAGTTTATTTTTGTTTTTTAATACAATCTACCTATGTAGTCTCCCCACTATTTGCAGCATTTGTAAATGAAAATATATTCTCTGCCTTCCTGACTGGGACATATTTGTTATACTCCTTTTGTCCTTTTGTCAGTATCATTGACAGGTTTACGACCAAATGTCGGTTAAAAAATGTCTGCTAGAAAAGAACACAAGGATTCCTGTATTTGAGTGCACTGAGACATGGTTTCATTAGTATCCATAGCATATAAGTAAGCATCAGGTGGATGAAGAAGAGCTGTGCAGACACAGCAGTGATGTCCACATTATCCAGCAGGGCAGACCAGCAGATGTGGATCTGCCTGTTGGTCCTGAGGATGCAACACCCACACTATACATACTCTGTCTGTGGGAAATTGTCTTCCACTTACTCTGGTCCCACAAACAAAACACCACTAATGGTTGCAGTGCACTAGGCACATACCCTGGTTCACGATTTTCAAGAATATGTTTATCCATTCACTGCCACTGGTATAAGCATACTGCTGCTGGCTTCAACAGTTCTGTAAGGTACCACTAATGTTTTCCAAGGTTTTGTTCAACTAGGGATTTTACAAAAGCTCTTTGTAGCCTATGGAGTTACTCATTATACATTTTCTTCCAGATATACAGATATACAGATATCTCTTCATCTTTTATCTTTACAAATTTTATTTACTTTGCCTTGGTATATGCCTTGAATGTGAAATAATATCCAAGTAAGAGGTATGCAGATTTTGTTTATTCAAATAATATCTTCCAGAAATATTCGCCATGCTTTAGAATAATAGGTGGTATCAGCTTTCTTCCTAAATATTGTTTTTCTGATTTATTTACTGATGTAGTAAATCTCATATTCCCTCAGTATGGATAACCTTATAGCTCTGAGTTTTATTCATGTACTTCCTTCCTTCTGTGTTAATTTTGTTGATTTTGGCACTGGTGCAGCTAGTCCTACTCAGTAAATATTTCACTTGCTTTTATGATGATAAAATAGACTCTCATTCATCTTCTGCTAGAGTGTTCTCCATTGGTTTATGGAGAGTGCCTCTGGCTTGTGATACTGTTGTTATCCTCTTCATCAATACTGTGTAATCACAGCTGGGCCTGGTATTAACCACAAGGTAATATAGTTCATTGCATATGTCACTGGATTGACTTACAGTGTTTGGCAAGGCATGGACTGCTCAATGTGAGTTGTTGTGGGCTTTGACTTCTGAGTGCTGTATGAATTATAGTCACAGCATAATTTAGGTTGGAAGGCACTTCTAGAGGACACCTGATCCAACCTGCACTCAAAGCAGGGACTCAGTGCAAGTTATTTTTCTGGAGTAGGTGGCTTCTTTTGCTCAACAGTTTGCTTTTTTGTTTGTGGTTTGTTTGTTTGTTTGTTTTTCAGTTTGTTTTATTTTTTTGTTTATTTATTTGTTTTCCTCTAAAATTCACTTCTGAAGGTCTAAGATGCTAGTTATAACCCCATTCCTAGGATATGGGTGATTAAAACTTTAAGATTAAAACTAAAACCCCTAAAACTCTAAGATTAATTCTTCATTTGTAGATCTATTAGAATATTTTCTGTGTCTTCCACTTTTTTTTTAAGAAAAATAACATATTTTTTAATGTGGTTTTAGAACCGAATTCTGAAATAAAGCTTCACAGTTAAGTATGCATGCATATTTTTCAAAGAAAACTGAAAGCTATTAAAACATTGATTACTGCCAGAAATTATCTGACAAAAGTCTTCCTTTTTTTTTTTAAAAAAAAAATGTTTTGTTTAACGGTACAGGTTGAGGAGATATTTAAACTTCCTCTAGTTGCTTAATGCATTTTCATTCTAATACTGATGAGAATTTTAAACATTCCATTCTTGCACTGAGGGCATGTCCTTAATTCAGCTTGCTCTGGTGCTGTGTTTTTCAGAGTTCAGTCATGGCCAACAATTCCGACAGAGATCAGCTTCATTCAGTGTCTAAATATAATGAACCCACGGTACTTAATATGAAACTTTCCAATAATCTCTTCTTAATCCTTTGTGAGTACATCAGAGCTTTTTGAAGGCATAACTAATTTGAAGCCCTGTTCTTGCCTGCTAAATGCTTGAACATTTACTCAACACTGCAGAATAGAAACTGAAGAGACACATCCACGTAACTTAAATAACCATAGGAAACTGCAAAACTGAGGTGACGGTTTACCTTATCTCCACATTGGGAGAGTAGGGAGGGTCCTCGAAAAATGGAACTGGCAGTTGGCTGCTCAAACTTCTGCTCAAACTTCTCTCTCTGTAGATGAAAATTTTGAAGTTTCATTAGAACTTAGAAAATTGATTTCTAACATGTACATTACATTGTATTTTGTCAAAATTAGAATGGGAAAAAATATATATTTAACCTACAACTTAGACATAGATGTATTTATTAATTCTTAAGAGGTAAAATCTCTAGAAACATTGTTACTTTAAAAGCCCAACCTAACTGCATCTCCAAAATAGCCAACAATTTATACATCAACTTATAGTAACAATTATACGTATTCCTGCATGCACTTTAAAAGAAATCTCTCTCCAAGAGAGCACTCAATAAATGAATGTACACTTTCCCATTCCTTGAATATCAAAATCTTTGGGTCTCTTGCAAAAGAGGAAAGAGTGAGTTCTATTCGTTACTGGCAAAATGTTTATCTGAACCACAGCAGTGGAACAGAGTGAAGAAGTTGGTTTCTGTAAAGAATACAACAAGTAGATGCCATAATATTCCTGCTTAACTTTTTTTTTTTTTTTCCTGTTAAAATGAGATTTTAAATGCATGTTATTATAGCTGCTTGGAATGCTGAAACTTTATAATCTCAGTTGTGCCACGGATTTAATATATTTTAAAAATAGATTCACAAGGAATTATTTTATCCCCTTATGTAACACTAAAAAGCTTTATTATATTACCTACATATGCATCTACAGATTTGCTTTTTCTTATACATTCAAATATTTTCTGAAATGTATTTTTTTCAATGTGAAATGGAAAGTAACAGAAATTATACATGGTCCACACGTCCCTTTCTAAATCTGTATAACTTTTTTTCGTGGTCTTTCTAAGATTAAGCTGTTAATGACACATAGAGTACTGGAGTACAAGATATACATATGTGAAAACAGTTTCTAATAGGAGTAATTTTCAAAAATGTTGTAGAATGGGATGCAGGACTTTCAGTGCTTTAGCAGCTACAATATTTCACAGAATCACAGAACTGTAGTGTTTGGAAGGGACCTCAAGAGATCATTAGGACCAACCCCCCTGCCAAAGCAGGTTCCCTAGAGCAGGTTGCCCAGGTAGGCATCCAGACAGGCCTTGAATATCTCCAGAGAAGAGATATCAGTGAGGCTGATGGAGCTCCTGTTCCAGTGCTCCATCAGCCTCACTGTGAAGAAGTTCTTTCGCATGTTGGTGCAGAACTTCCTGTGATCCATTTTGTGGCCATTGCCCCTTGTCCACATTTTTGTGGCCATCGCCCCTTGTCCCACAAACCACTGAAAAGAGGTTGGCCAAATTCCTCTGTCTCCCACACTTAAGGTATTCGTAAACATTAATAAGATCCCCTCTCAGTCTTCTTTTCTCCAGGCTGAACAGACCCAGGTCTCTCAGCCTTTCCTCATAGGGAAGATGTTCCAGGCCCTGTATCATCTTTGTGGCCCTCTGCTGGACTCTCCAGGAGAACCCTGTCTTTTTTGTACCAGCGAGCCCAGGACTGGACACAGTACTCCAGGTGAGTCCTGACCAAAACTACTCATCTAAGTTAATTTTAAAACTTTTGAAAAAGTTGTCTTCAGGACTAAAGAGTAAGAATCGAATAAGTATTTCCTTAACTATTGAATTAGCGTCACTTCTACAGCATCCATACCCTGGAATCAGTGTAATACACAAATCAATGCACCTAAGCTGCTGCCCATGCTCACAGACAATAATGTATTTTCAGTGATGAATCACTAACTTGGAAAGATTTTCTCCCAGTGAAAAGGAGATATACTTGTTCCATTCAGAATTCACAGCTTTCTGAAGACTGCAGCTAAGACAAATAAGATGCCTTTTTTTTTTTTTTTTTTTTTTTTTGGAAATGTGCTTGCTGATATTTTTAAAAATCATGATCATGATTCAAAATTAAAAATAATAATAATAATAAAATGAAATCTCTGTAGATCTTACTCAAACAAAACCTGGAGAGAAACAGGAATAAGTTCATTCCTATGCCTATCTCAAAAGAAATCTCAAACAACATAAAAATTAATCTTATCTAAAATGAATACACTAAAAATTTTGCAAGAAACATTCTCACAAAATTACCAGGTCAATTTTTTTCTGAGACTAGATAGCTTCTGATGATACAAATAGGCATCCAGTAGTGTGAATGCTTCCGTGAAGCACAGAAGGCACTGAATACATCAAAAGTTTGCAGTTCTATCCATGAAACACTTGCACCATTAAGCATTTCAGACCTCAAGTAGGCAGGATTCATCCATGTTCTCTTCAGCAGGATAAGAAGAGATTTCCCAGTACTTGAGCTATAGATTTTACATAATCTATTTGTCTAAGCAATTATTAGGAGCACATACCTAGGAAGAACTATGTGGGTATTAAATACAATTCCTGTAGATATGCATACTGAGTTTCTAAAATGTCCTTCAGAAAGTACTTGTTAAAAATGGCTAGATTTTAGATTTTCACTGGTCCAGTTGAAAGGTCATCTCGAATCTTCTTCTTTGTTGGTTATGAACCTACTCATTTCCAGACCGACTTGGTTTGAGAAGACTTTATTCTGACATTTTCCTTTAGCTTGAGTAACTCTGTCTCTTCCCGTTGTTCACCCTGAAATACTTTGAATATACTTGCCTATCTTCTGAGCTAGTTGAGGGTGAGGCAGCTTTGAAGTGAAAGCAGTGAAGCTGCATGAAGCAGCTCTGGGCTGGGGTTAGTAAGCCCTGCCAGGAGCCTGGCTTTAGAAGCTCTGGCGTGTTACAGCACTCCTGTGGCTTTTGGATAGGATCTGGTGTACATCTAGTTCAGCTTGGCTGGAGCAGAGGTAGCTTAGGCCTATCTGTGAAAGACAACTAGAAGTGTGGTACACACACGTAGATATATCAGACACATATGTTTAGATATATTTCTAGCTAAGAAACATACCTCTTGTAAGAAAAGCTCTCCATTCCTCAAACTTCCTAGTAGTCCTTCACTCTATCTGTGCCAATTTGTGTTATTTTCTCTTAAATGTATGCCATACATAGTATTAATAACCTTGATAATTGTATTTCAGTGTCATGGGGTCATTACTTTTAGCCATGATGTTGCGTTGCTATATCATTGCATTGTGAAAAATCATGTCACTATTTCAAAAACAGTGATGTGATCATTCAGTGAAGCTCCACCTGTCACTATTAAATATTTTAGAAGTTTTGCTACTGTACTTTTAGAAACAGGCGGAGTTTGTAGAAGCAATTTATTCTCTAATCTTTAAAATAAATTGTAAATATCCCCCTGAGCATCTTCAAGACAAAAGCTAAAGAAGTTCTACATCACTGAACATCACTGGGAATCTTAAAACTAAAGCTCCAAATTTTATGAAACAATATATTAAAGACTACTATGCTACTAAAAGAAACTGACCAATTATACAGCGTCTTTCATATTAGTATTTTAATGCTAACCCTATGAACAGACTGCTTTGATTTTAAATATCTATGTGTGTTGGGAAGGGGAAAGGCAGAAAATCTTTTTATTAGTTAGAAATAATCCTTAAAGATAAAATACTGCCAGTTCTTTAGGCACCAATAACTCTTTCTATTTGACACTATTCCACTTTCTTTTAAGTTGATGGGAATTTTGCCATGTTGTTCAGTAGAAACAGAATTGAGCCTTGAAGTCACACATGCACAGAAAGCATAAATATTCTGTGAGGAATCTCAAATGCTGTGACTCTTTGTTAAATCCTCATGGGAGTACAAAAGAAATCTAGAAGAAAATCCTGAAGTATTTTATCCATTAAATCTGACTTTTATCCATTCAACCTGACTAATGTCTCTTCAAACTTGCCTTTAATATGCTATCCTTTGAAACTTAATTTACTGTATATATTTTATAGTTTGTTTCTCTGATTTATATGTCTAGACCTTTTAAATAAAATAGAATAACAAATCTTAAAATAGTTGCTCATGCTGAAGTTACTTTGCAGCTTATGATATGCAAAGCCACAAGTAGTGAAGTTCTGATTAAGATTTAAATGTTAATTAGATACAGTGATTTTAAATCTGCCCTTTGGTACTGTAGTATATAAGAAGCTCTTCATGTTTCAGAACACATACAAAGACTATTAAATGCAAAGAAAATCAGATGAGATTTTTTCTTATTCTCTGAAGACATGCCAAATTACTTGAATCAAAAATATACACTAATCTACAAACTTATTTATTCTAAAATTTACAACACTGGAAAAAAATATTTAAGCAGGTGGCTCCCATTCCAGTTCTCTTGGCAAGGGTTTTTAAAAGGGTATATAGGCACATAAGTCAGAAGAAATAGATGGACTATTCTGATTCATGAGAATGGAAAACAAGTTTTGCTTGGGTAAGCACATTCTGATAAATTTAATTAAGATATATGTTCTTAAATATTCGTTGTGATCAGTATTATCAATAATAGGCAACAGAAATGGACAGATTTCTAGCTAAACCAGTCACAGGAAGAAGACAAATCATGGCCCATACTTAGCTAGACTAAGACATTGAAGACTTGAAAAAAAGGCATTTAAGCATCAGGCTACAACTTTATTAATTAAATTATATGGGGAACCATCCATTCCCCCTTTCTCACATACCAGATGTTTAGTTGGGCCCATTTTGCATTTGTTGGGTTCCCATTCTTGATCTACTAACTTAAGACAGGATCTCTATATTTATCTCCAGGGCTCAACTGATGTCTGAATGATTCAGACCCATTGAGATTAAAGTGAATGAAGACCAAGTGAAGTCAAGAGAAATATTTGCTCTACGAAAGCTTCAGATTTCCTTTCTCTCCTCAAGCATTAGTTCTCATTTGACATTTAGGCTGCCCCTTTTAGTCTTTGTCTCTTCTGAACACAGTCACAAACTGTGAAAAGTCTTTTCTGTCACATTCTATTTTCCCTTTTAACTCTTACTTTTCAATGACCTGTACCTTCATAAGAAATGTGGAAAATCTCTCTCATTTTGATTCACTTTGACTCGCTCCTTAACTAATCTTAAAGTGCACAATTGATCAGAAATATAACAGAGTGTGGAGTGCAATATTTTCTGGAAGCTAGATCAAATGTTGAGTGACATAAATCTCTCTCTAACCTATGTGAAGTAGTGAAAACAAAATTTCTACCTTTATGTGGGTGTTTCATCTATAAGGGATTCCTGGTTTCCCACCATCCAAAGGCTTGTTACATATTTATAGCCTTCACTATAGGAAGACATGAGAGACATGTCTCATGTTAAGTAATTCCTAGTTTTCCAGAACAGAAGAAAGGCAAAACCTTCCTTTGCTTCAGTGGTTGCAGGAAAAAAAATTATGGGATAATCCCATTATTATAACATGTAGACACCATCATGATTCTCACAGCTGTGCCTAAAATTGAATGATTCAAAACTAGATCTTGAGCAACGTGGTTTATGTTGGAATTCAAAAGTAGTTATACTTCACCTGCAAGTAGGCTGCATCCCATGGCTGGAAAGACAGGAGCTCTGGATACTTTACACATATTTATGTGTCTTTATCTTATCTCTTGACTATTGTCAGACCAGTTTACAGTTGGACATGTCACATATGCTCAGTTACAGCAGAGCTTTATAGTCCATCACATTATGTCATTTAGCATTTGGTTTGGCACCCATTTAGTATCTCATATTCTCTTATCTCTTCATCTGTTTCAGACAGTACATTATCTTGGTTGTTTCTAAGCAGATTTTCTTTTGAACTTGAAATGTGTATATGGGTATGTCCTATCTCTGCACCCCCAACTGTAAGCAGTGTCAGTTGTTTAGTGACAGTTTAGTGCTGTGAAATTATGAAAATTATTTGTTCATAATTTGCTATCCCCTATTGCAGGAAATACAACTATGTGTGCCATCGTCACTTGTAAAGACATTGAACATTTCTTAAAATTCCTACTACAGCTTTTAATTTTTTATTTTTAATGATGGCAAGGATCACTACATACAGTGATAAACTGTGGCCTATATTGGACTTTACCTGTTATTTTTAAAAAAGTCTGAACACTGGAATTGGGACCATCTGGGAAAAGCCCAATTCTGAAATATTTTATGATTTCATGACAATTCACAGGCCAATTAGGAAAAAAATTGGACCCTGGAAGATGGCAGTGCTGGAGTCCCCTGCAAACCACACTGATCAGCTAATTTTCTAGGCTTGCTAAAAAGAAATAGAAACAATGGTAAGCTAACAAAGACCTGCTTGTGTGATGAGACAATAGTCCAAAAGGTAAGTAAAAAAAATTTGTTTCATGGTTCCCTATAGGGCAAAATTATTCTTTGAGATCAGATTTGTTCTTCTGAATACATCAATATATGTGGGCCTTGAAATATTATCTTTCGCTATATATTGGTAAACTTGAGAGAAAAATAAATAAAAATAAAAACTGGGTAAAAAGAGGATCACCAAGGCTTCTGCACCTGGTAACACCTTGAGAAGATGCGATTATGAAAAATATTGTGGCACATCTTGCTGCTCCAGCATGAAATGTGCTTAACAGAGGCCCAGTTGTGCCCTTGGTGAGGTCTTGATGTGCTCTTTGCCCACTGATCTACTATATTGCTGACCTCGAATTTTTCAGGTCTTAGGAACTTATGGTCTGTGCAATGAAATTTTAAGATCACATTGGCAGCTGATAGATTAGCTATACTGAATATTGATTAGCACTACCAATGTGGGTGATATGAGGTGGATTCTAATCCTTTTCTTCCCTGGAGTGGATGAAGAAAGGTGTGTAAAGGCTCGTTTTGTTGAATTGCCCATATACTAGGATCTAAGGTGCTGCTCAGAAGAACAATGCCTCTGAGCACGTATATGCTGTAGTTATAACTGGGCTGGTTAGTGACACTCGTATTTGATGATCTTTGATTTTTATTTTTTTTTTAATTTATTTGCTGAGAATTTCAAGAATGATCCCCCTTTGCTGGCATATTAATATAATTCTTGTCTGGATGTATGCAAGGTATGAATGGTTGGAGAAAATTATAACAGGAATAAAAAGATGAAGACTTACTTGTAGAAGAGTGTGCTTCCTTTCTAGATGCATTACATCTTCAGATTTGCATGTCCTTTTACAGCTGTGATGAATCCCAATATCTGTAAAGCTTCAGAGCTGTTTATTAAAGATGTTTTCAGCCAAGTGTTTTCTCATCTTTACTATTATTTGTGTAAAAACTATGTAACTGCTTTACTTCACCACCCATAAGGCTCTAATAATCTAAATGGCATTTTGCAACAGCCTACTAGTTACACGTATATTGACTTTAATAGGAGGTCAGACCTAAGTGAAACACATTGGAAACTGGCTCTTAATTATTATGATAAGAAGCAAAAATATAAAAACATAGCATTCTGGTATTACATTGCTCCTTTGAAACAAAACACAGTTTATGACCTCCAGACCAGGTATAAAGCTGAATCAGAGCCATATGAAAATGGACTACTTTATTATCACTTACACAGAAATCCTGGGAAAAGGGGAAAAAATAATAGTGATAATCAAATATGTTCTAAAGACATCTATATATATATACCCATGTCTATAAATATATTATATATACACAAATATATTGGCATGTATGTAAATGTTGATCAGGAGCTTTCGGAAGCAGGAAGCTGTCTACTCCTGGGTGTAGACAGAAAAGAGAAGCTGGCCTCCTTTCTTCCCTCAAGCTCTGGCTGGCAGGCAGGGATTGCCACTGCAGAATGAACACCTCAGTAGTAGAAAGGTCATCTGCTGTCACAGCTGAAGTTTGGCAAAGCTGGCGCTGGGGAAGGGAAGATTTGTTTGATTTGTAGATTTGCTTGTTTGTGATTTATGCTTATACATTCATGAAGTTTATTCAATTATCCAAGGAAAGAATCAGTGAATCTCAAAAATAGAAGGGAAACTCAGGCTGCCCTGTTGTCTTCTTTTGAGGCTTTGGAATGGTGTAAGTGGAAATATGTATCTCCCTAAAAAACTGTGTGAACCTCTCCCCTCAGTATTTGCCTGGCAAAGAAGAATGTATTTATAGGAGCTTCTTGCACAGCAGACAAGTACTCTAGCAACTCCTTCATAAACCTAACCCTCCACGGCGAGGAAAGAGTCTGCCTGGATGCTGGCTGTGCATGTCTGGCTGCCTTAATAGTCTTCTGGTGCCATACGCTGCGTGCAGAAATTGGGATGGTAATAACTGCTGTCTGAGAGCCAAGCAGGCAGCCAAGGTGCAGCAGGGGGAAGGGAAGATTCTCAAAGTCGCACTTGGCTAAAGCTCAGGCTTGAACTCTGCATCTGTAAAAGCTAATGAGTAGAAATCTGAAAGAAAAAAAAAAAAAAAAAAATGCCACCCAGCCTTCAGAGTGCTATAAATTACATGATTTGCAACAGAGATTTCCTAATATTTTTATGGCAGAAGGGTCCTCAGTAAGATTAAGATCTCACAAAGCTTTGTGCTAAATGTACCTATAGAAAGAAATTGCATCTTCAAGCAGTATGCTGCTAGATAGATGAGACATGCAAAGGCAGCCTTTTATCCTTGTTTAATAGATTAGGAAGTGAGGTGATCACATAGTTTCCATGGGAGTCTTTAAGGGCTTTCAGGGAAAGGAAAGAACCGAAATCAACTGAAACATCTGAATTTAGTTCCTTGACTGTAGGGTCATCTTTCTTTTTCTCTTCTCTACTAGCTTTTTATTACAAAGAGCACAACATTGAAAAGTATCAGTGTCCTGGTTTCAGTTAGAACAGAATTAATTTTCTTCCTAGTAGCTGGTGGAATGCTGTGTTTTGGCTTAGGATGAGAAGAGTGCTGATAACACCCCGATGTTTTAATTGTTGCAGAGCAGTGCTTATACCAAGCCAAGGACACCTCAGACTTTTGCTCTGTCCTGCCAACAGGCAGGCTGGGGGTGCAGTAAGAGCTGGGAGGGGACAGACCCAGGACAGGTGACCCGAACTAGCCAAAGGGGTATTCCATACCATCTGACGTCATGCTAAACAATATATAGGGGTGGCTAGCCGGGGGGAGGGGGCCGGACTGCTCGGGGTTAAGCTGGGCATCGGTCAGCGGGTGGTGAGCAATTGCATTGTGCATCACTTGTTTGTACATATTATTATTAGTAGTACTATTATCATCATTGTATTATTATTATTATTATTATTTTCCCAAATTACAGTCTGATTGTAAACCCGCTCTACCAAGTAACCCGTAAGAAGAATGAATTTGAATGGGGCCCTGAACAACGACAAGCCTTTGAACAAATTAAGCAGGAAATAGTCCATGCAGTAGCCCTTGGGCCAGTTCGAACAGGACCAGATGTAAAGAATGTGCTCTACACTGCAGCCGGGGAGAACGGCCCCACCTGGAGCCTCTGGCAGAAAGAACCTGGGGAAACTCGAGGTCGGCCCCTGGGGTTTTGGAGCCGGGGATACAGAGGGTCTGAGGCCCGCTATACTCCAACTGAAAAGGAGATACTGGCAGCATATGAAGGAGTTCGACCTGCTTCAGAGGTGGTCGGTACTGAAGCGCAGCTCCTCCTAGCACCCCGATTGCCGGTACTAGGCTGGATGTTCAAGGGAAGGGTCTCTTCTACGCATCATGCAACTGATGCTACATGGAGCAAGTGGATTGCACTAATTACTCAGCGGGCTCGAATAGGAAACCCCAGTCGCCCAGGAATATTGGAAGTGATTATGGACTGGCCAGAAGGTAAATACTTTGGGATATCATTAGAGGAGGAGGTGGGTCGTGCTGAAGAAGCCCCACTGTACAACCAGTTACCAGAAAATGAAAAGAAATATGCCCTGTTCACTGATGGGTCCTGTCGTATTGTGGGGAAGCATCGAAGATGGAAGGCTGCTGTATGGAGTCCTACACGACGAGTTGCAGAAGCTGCTGAGGGAGAAGGTGAATCGAGTCAGTTTGCAGAAGTGAAGGCCATTCAGCTGGCTTTAGACATTGCTGAACGAGAAAAATGGCCAGTTCTCTATCTCTACACCGATTCATGGATGGTAGCAAATGCCCTGTGGGGATGGTTACAGCAATGGAAGCAAAACAACTGGCAGCGTAGGGGCAAACCCATCTGGGCTGCTGCATTGTGGCAAGATATTGCTGCTCGGGTAGAGAACCTGGCTGTGAAAGTACATCACGTAGATGCTCATGTGCCCAAGAATCGGGCTACTGAAGAACATCAGAACAACCAGCAGGTGGATCAGGCTGCTAAGATTGAAGTAGCTCAGGTGGATCTGGATTGGCAGCATAAAGGTGAATTATTTATAGCCCGATGGGCCCATGACACCTCAGGCCATCAAGGTAGAGATGCAACATACAGATGGGCTCGTGATCGAGGGGTGGACCTGACCATGGACGCTATAGCACAGGTTATTCATGACTGTGAAACATGTGCTGCAATCAAGCAAGCCAAACGGTCAAAGCCTCTTTGGTATGGAGGACGATGGCTGAAATATAAATATGGAGAGGCCTGGCAGATTGATTACATCACACTCCCTCAAACTCGCAATGGCAAGCGCCACGTACTTACAATGGTGGAAGCAACCACCGGATGGCTGAAAACATACCCTGTGCCTCATGCCACCGCCCGGAACACTATCCTGGGCCTTGAAAAGCAAGTCCTATGGCGACATGGTACCCCAGAAAGAATAGAGTCAGACAATGGAACTCATTTCCGAAACAACCTTATAGACACTTGGGCCAAAGAACATGGTATTGAGTGGGTGTATCACATCCCCTATCATGCACCAGCCTCCGGGAAAGTTGAACGATACAATGGACTGTTAAAGACTACATTGAAAGCAATGGGCGCTGGGACATTCAAAAACTGGGATACGCATTTGGCAAAGGCCACCTGGCTAGTCAATACTAGGGGATCTGCCAACCGAGCTGGACCTGCCCAATCAAACCTGTTACGTACTGTAGATGGGGATAAAGTTCCTGTAGTGCATGTAAAAAATATGCTGGGTAAAACAGTCTGGGCTACTCCTGCCTCAGGAAAAGGCAAACCCATTCGTGGAATTGTTTTCGCTCAGGGACCTGGATACACTTGGTGGGTGATGCAAAAGAACGGAGAGGTCCGGTGTGTACCTCAAGGAGATTTAATACTGGGTGAGAATAGCCCATGAACTGAATTGTACTATGTTAATTGCTATATAATACTGTATGTTACCACTACCATGACTACTATAGGTGACTAATTAGAATGTATGGAAAAGAGTGTAACCTGAGCATGACATAAATGGTATGGAATAAGGGGTGGATAGATGTCCTGGTTTCAGTTAGAACAGAATTAATTTTCTTCCTAGTAGCTGGTGGAATGCTGTGTTTTGGCTTAGGATGAGAAGAGTGCTGATAACACCCCGATGTTTTAATTGTTGCAGAGCAGTGCTTATACCAAGCCAAGGACACCTCAGACTTTTGCTCTGTCCTGCCAACAGGCAGGCTGGGGGTGCAGTAAGAGCTGGGAGGGGACAGACCCAGGACAGGTGACCCGAACTAGCCAAAGGGGTATTCCATACCATCTGACGTCATGCTAAACAATATATAGGGGTGGCTAGCCGGGGGGAGGGGGCCGGACTGCTCGGGGTTAAGCTGGGCATCGGTCAGCGGGTGGTGAGCAATTGCATTGTGCATCACTTGTTTGTACATATTATTATTAGTAGTACTATTATCATCATTGTATTATTATTATTATTATTATTATTATTATTTTCCTGTCTTATTAAACTGTCTTTATCTCAACTCACGAGCTTCACTTTCCATTTCTCTCCCCCGTCCCAGAGAGGGAGGGGGGAGGGTGAGGGAACGGCTGCATGGTGTTTAGCTGCCAGCCGGGTTAAACCACGACAATCAGTCATTACATTTTGATGTAAGTACTCCTACAATTGTAATCAGAACAGTTGCTTGATAGAGTGCAGTCCATTTTGGCAAATTTAATCTGTCCTGCAGGCAGTTTTGTTGTGGTTTATGAAGCTGTGGCATTCATGTGATCATACTGGCAGGAAGGAGAGGGAGGGAGTGAGCCTTCTTGCTGCAGCTGGAACTGAAATCGTTTATTCATGGTAACATTTTTAGAGCTGATAAAACCCATTGTCATGCATCTATTGAGAGAAGAGAGGTTTTATAAAATCAGGAAATACTCAGAAAGTATGATTAAATGTTATTTGTGTACAATCCCACAAATTTTGGATAGGTTCTTAACTTTGGGGTTTGGCAATAATAGAGGCATAGTATCTTTCGCTCAACTGAATCACAAAATTCTAATGCTTTTTTTTTTTTTTTTTTTTTTTAAGAGGTGCAATTAGTTAATGCATTAACTGCAACAAATTCTGTAGTGTCCTTTTCTTTTTTAATAAACTACTTTAGTGTCCCTTAATTACTAAATTAAATATGTTTCCACATTTGATCATTATAGGACTGAGTGTTTCATTTTCATACAAGATGATCCCAAGTTAACTACAAATACATGTACTGTTAACTTTGTCAAACAAGGTATGTCCACCAACTGTTCAACAAAAAAAAAGAAACAAATAGGACAATTTTTAATCTGTATAAGTCCTTTTTATAAAGTTGACATAATACTTAATTTGCATGAAATTATTTTGTTTTACACATAGCTGAAAACAGTTTCATTCTATTAAAAGTGCAAGAAAATATTTTTGCATATTCTAAAGATGGCGAACAAGCATGAAGGTTTGAGTGGGCATTACCTCTTCATACTGAAATGGTTTCTTTTGCCCTTATGCTACAAATAAAATCCATTCTATAGACATGCTATAAATGCATCCAAATGTACAGGGAATGCATGATAAGCAAGCCATCGTGAGGTGCTGTGAGAATACATACTTGTGAAATGTATACCTCAACATAGTCGCCAAGAAGCCCCAGATGATTATTTTTAAAGAGTTTTCAAATATTTATGGGTCTCTGGAGGACCCATAAAGACAATTCACTTTCCAGAAAGCAGACCAATGTAATCTGAAGGAAAAATCATTTTTTCTGGCCACCCAGCCACACCAACAAGCTAGTTGAGCTATACTGATATTACTTGCATATAGATAAGTCAGGGAATGATTTTCTTGATATGCGAGGCCTGCAATTTTTTAGTGGAATATATCAAAATACAAATTCTGTACTGGAAATTTACATTTGTTTTGCAGTCCTATAGTCACTGAGGTGACACTTTTGTAAACTGTTTCACAGCTTTCCTTGAAGTAGAGATAAACAACTTTAGTTTCTAAGTCTCCTGAGCCCCCTCAGCTTTCTCCAAGTGAAGAAGTAAAATGTCTATATATCTTTAATACGAGCAAAACCTACTATGAATCAACTGTGTCTATTTCACAGAGAAAACTCGCATCTGAAAATAGTAAATTACAACCTATACATAATGCTTTTCAGAACTGTTAACATGAGAATACACTTTTGTACTAGTTATGAAAATAACTAGAAAGACCCGTTTTCTTTGGTTTCAAAGGCTGCAAGTAAACACTACATTTCTGTGGCAGTCTGAAAGGAGAACAGTTATTTTATTGTTTGAAATTAAATAAGTTTATAAGTGCTTAGAGCTGCAAATCTGATAAACAGCTTTCTTGTCCATCATTGGCTATAAAAGGTATATGCACTTGTAGATATGGTTGGAGAAACCTAAACAACATCAAAGTACTTAACTGGCCATCTGCCATTTTTTGACTGTATACTGTGATAATGAATGATATCACTGCAGTTTACTGTCCCATACTGATTTTTTCCATACACCAACAAAAGTATTCAATTCCCTCTTCCAGAGAATTTTTCCCTTTCTTTCCAATAAATTGTTACAGTATTTTATACATGGATTTAACTCTTCAATGGCATAGTATCAACTTAATTCATTTTAGTTTTGTAAACAAAAAAAAAAAATATATTTCTTCCTTTCTCCTGAGAAAATGAGGGAGGGAGATACTGTTCTACTGCCCAGTTCCAGTGAACTACATCAAAGTAAACTTTCCTGTGTCCAGGTTATGTTCATGCAATAGTCTGCCTTTATAGAATCAGTCATTATTTCATAGCACTGAAATTAAGCACAATGAACATTTTGGTATGACTATTTGGAATGTTCTTATTTTTCTTATTCATATTTCTTTCCGATAAAGAAAAAAAATATCAGTTAATTTGAAATTATTGGTGCACAATGCTCCTTTTACGGTGCTTTATAACTGTGCCTTAGCCTCACTTTACAAATGGGGGACTAAGACAAAGAGACAAAGTACATGTTGATGCTGAGTTGGGAAATGTGAGAAGCCCAAGCTAGTGCTGACCCATGTGGGGTGGTCTTCCAGCTTCAGTGTTGTGTGGCACAAACTCATCTGGCCCCCAGTCCAGTCATTGGCACTGTGGCTTCCTGGAATGTGCTGGCAAGCTATTGTGTCCCACAGCTGGCACCAGTGATGCTAACAGAAGCCACTCAGTGGCCTCCAGGACATGGTGTTGACATGTCCTGTGTGATTTGCCAAGAGTCCTGCAAGAAGTCTGTAGGAAAGTCAGCAACTGACTCCAGCCCTCCTTAGCTCCTCTTAAAGTACATTAACAAGACCATCTTTTCCTTCTCTGTATGTTGGGTTAAAGCTTTAGTAAGAGCTTTTATTTGTGCACTGAAATAAATACTGAACGATATCTCTGAATCACAGAAAATGCATGTCATCAATTTTGCTGTCAGATCTCACTTAAGCTGACTTTTATACATCAAAGTTCTACCCGAATTCATTTCTCTGGAAGTTTTTTTCATTGTTTTAGCATATTTATTGTTTTTGCAACCTATCATTTTTGGAAGACTGAAGGGCCATGTGTGGGTGTATGAAAAGTGTTCCTTTACTGAACTCAAGAATAAGCACTAATATCAGCCCGGTACATAATAGATTCATTCTGCAGTTAGGACAACGTTACAGTTAAAGTAAGAGAGTCAAGTAAATTTTCTAACAGATAGGAGCCAACACATTACCTCATTTTCAGTCCTATGTCAGATTCACAGTAAACAATTTACCAATTAGTAAATATGATACCTATGTTTACATTCTGCTAAGATTTGAATTGCACTCTCAACACCTTCCCATCATGGATGCTGATGGGTCTAAACCCTTAGGTCTAATACTTCGGTGGGACTTATTCTGAGCTGTTCCTTTCAATATTGGAAGGACAAAAAAAAGGACTGTGGTGGTTTTACCGTGCTGGGCAGCTAAACCCCACAACCGCTCTCTCACTCCCCCTCCTTTAGATGAGGAGGGGGAGAAGTAAAGCAAAGAACAACTCACGGGTTGAGATAAGGATAATTTAATTAAAGGGAAATAATTATAATAATTAAATAAAGACTACCATGAACTAAACAATTTAACTAAGGGGAAATAAAAGGGAAAGGGGAAAAAAGGGAGGAAAACAAACAAACAAAATAAATGAAAGCTATATGGAAGTGCAGAGGAAAGAAATTACTCTCTACTTCCCACAAATGAGCGATGATTGACCACGTCCTTGAAGCAAGGCCTCAACGCACGCAGCCGGTGTTCGAGAGGAGGACCGACGTCTTCTCAACGAGAGCCCACCCCTCCCCTCTTCTTCCTGTTTCCACCTTTTATTGCTGAGTGTGACACCACATGGTATGGAATATCCCTTTGATTGGTTTAGGTCAGCTGCCCTAGTGATGTTTCTCTCCTCACTTTTTGCCCACCCCCTAGGAGGGTTAGAGAAAGGCCCAATGCTGTGCCACTGCTGCTCAGCAGTAGACACAACACTGGTGTGATAACACTGCTGTTCCAGCTACAAGTACAGAGTATGGCACTGAATGGGCTGCTGCCGGGAAAGTTAACATTCCAGCCAGACCCAGTACAACCTCCACCCCTTATTCCATAACATTTGTGTCACACTCAGATCCCCATACTTTAGCATACAAGCATTCTCATCATTATCCCTTGTCCTTTAACAGGACAAGGATTTAACAGGACAGGATTAATAGGCAGGTGTATCTTTTCATTCCATAGGTCTTTCTTGGAAAATGTTCATAAGAACTGTTGATGATTAGGTCTTCATCTGCCAAAGTGGCCACTCAAGGCAGGCGGAGTTGGATGTCTGGACACCAGCACCAGCTTAGCTCAAGTCCTTGTTGCACTGCCTGGCTCCTTGCAAAGTTGACCTGTCATTGATCCTACAGCATCTTCCTACAACATACAACTTAGATTATAGATTAGTTTTCTCTCAATGTCAAATCTCCTTGAGGCACACACTTGATATCCCCATTCTTTTGCATGACCCACCAGGTATACCCTGGTCCTTGGGCGAAGACAATCCCACGAGTGGGTTTGCCTTTTCCCGAGGCAGGAGCAACCCACACTGCCTTCCCCATCCACCTTCCTATATGCACTACGGGAACTTTAGCTCCTTTCACAGTGTGTACAGGTTTTGTTTCGGCAGGACCAGCACGGCTGTCAGACCCCCTATTGTTAACTAGCCAAGTGGCCTCTGGTAGACTTGTGTCCCATTGTTTCCACGTCCCAGCACCCAATGCTCGTAACATAGTCTTTAACAGTCCATTGTTTTGACTTGACTATGGGGGCAACTGATACCATAGTTGGTTGGTCCTCTGGGTCAGCCACAGCATGTGTTACTTGGTCATTAGATTCAGAGACTTCCTCCCTCTCTTCAAGTTGCTGGATGATGTTAAACAGTGTTTGATAGGAATAAGCCAGGACCCAGCACAATGCTGCAAGCTGTTGTAGCTTTCACATCGTTCAAGGATTCATTTCACCTGAATGCATTGTTTTGATATTGTTGTGAAAGCAAGAAGAGTATTTCCTTCTGATAAATGGGTCTATCTCGGTAAAATCTTCTGTATTTTAGTGAAGAATCTCTAGGCTTGTTCAGTATTGAAAAGCTACAAAAACAGTTGTGATTTGAAGGGGCAAGGGGAAAGCATAAGCAGCACTGCTGATGCTCACCCAGAGTACAGGATTAAAAAAAAAAAAAAAAAAAAAAAAAACAATAATAAATAAATAATTTTTAAAAAGTGAGATAATTTTATATAGTTTTCAAGACTTTTACTCAAACACTGCTAAATATCCATTTCCTCTTAGGAAAAAAAGTACAGGAGAAAAATTAAAAAAAAAAAAAAAAAAAAAGAGAGAAAGAGAGAGAAAATGTTTTTTAAATCTCAATTCAAAATAAGCAAAAGAGGCATCCATTGTTGTCTATGTGCTGACAGCTTACAAGGTTCTTTTCTATCATTTTCATGCTCATAAGATGTCATTTTAGCCAGTTTTATTTAGTATATGTTCTGGAGAATTTTACATGGAATTTAACACTGCAAAGAAAGAAGGACATCTTTTTTTTAAAAAAGAGGGATGAATGTATTAAAAAATACAAGTCTGTCCTACAGTCTTCTCTAGCCTAAAAGTTTTATATAAAGTTGCAAGTCTGCTTGTCTTGGAGAGGAAAGGAAGGAGAAACTGAAGTCCACCAGCTCCTAGCAGTTGCCTTGGTGCCACCATTTTGTGCGTTTTCCAAAAGAAAGCAACCAAATGGGTCACTTTCTTTCATTTACCCTCCTAGCACTTTCCTAGTACCACTGGCAGATTTCAACCAAGCATGCAGGTCTGAGAAGGGCCATAAAGGGGAATATCATGAAGACTCCTCAGGAATTGCCTATGTGAATTCACACATAGATCAGTAAGCTTGAAAGAAGGTGTTAGCCTCCAAGATATATTAAAAGTTCCAGTCTGTGGTAACGTATGAAAACTCTGCGTGTACACAGAGTAAGCTGATGTTTAGCAGCAATGAATGCTAATTTCTTCACAGAAGTAGAAGCAAGGTAAGGAAAAGGAGTCTGCCATGGGGGAAGATGGGTGTCAAGAAGACTATGATATGGTTGTCATTGATAGCAGGAGGCAGAATTTGATGACTGAGGAGATGTCTTCCAATCTCATACTCTTGTGTAAGTATCAAATGCAAATAGATTTTAGAGAGTGTTAGAGACTATTATATTTGATCTTACCTTGCCTGTCATGTCAGGTCTATCAGAGGTAAGTTGCTCCTGTTCTGTGTATTGCATTGCGCTTCATAAGTCATGTGTCACAAAAGTCTGCTCAGCTTAAGGATTTTGTAGATTCCAGAAATGATAACTAGATTTTGCTGTACTTCCGTTTAGAATCACACTAGTCTTGAACCACCGGAAGCTATACAAGGGAAAAAAAAAAGGGGTGGGGTGGGAGGATAATTCACTAACAATGAACAGAAATGTACATCTAACTGTACTTTCAGGAACACATTGTAGCCATGTTTAAGAATTATTAAAAGGGGAAGCAACTTTGAAATGTTGCCAGATATTTTCCAGCGTGAATGACTCCCTTTCTGTCTCTCACACAGAGCACACTGAGAAGCTGTGCTGCATACTGCAGCAATCTCCTATTTCAGCACGAAGAAACTGCCAGAGATAAGGCAAGAGATATGTAATATTATAACCATTTTTTATTCTAGATTAATGAAAGGGAAAAATAGCCCTTTTAGTTGCAGCTTGCATGCAGAAAAACATTCATCTTACAGAGCCCACACTGTCTATTGTGTTCACAATATATTAGCAGTTAGCTGATCTATCAGCTGAGATGAATTATTACATTGGCTTACAGTGATATCAGTTTTCATTATTGGGCAGTCATCCAAGTCCTTTCCTATTCTGTTTGCACATCCTTATTTCTTTGCTTTTCCTTTGCCCTTTGGGTAGTCTCAGACCAGAAGGTTGGTAGGCTGAATATGTTATCTTTCAATGTTTGAAATTCATGAAGAAGAAGCAACTAATCAAGTAAATGGTTCTCCAGGTAATTTGTTAATTTTATGCCACACCTTGTTGTCAGAACCATGTCTTATTTTCACAGAAGACCAAACTTCCTTCTCCTTAGACCAAAGCATGTTACAGCTTGGGTAGGCTGGAAGAGAAAGGAGGTTGTTTTATTTTGGTTGTTGTTGGAGTATGGTTTGGTTTGTTGGTTTGGTGTTTGTGCTTTTTTTTGGGATGGGGGGTGGGGGGCAGGTGGTGGTAGTGCGGGGGGTTCAATTACTCCATTTTACATGGCAGAGAATATACTGGCTAAATAAAGGAAGAAGTTCTAGAGAGAAATTTGCAAACCTGGGTTGATATATAGTACAGGATTTCAGTATAAATAGAGAATAAAAGTGGAGGGAGGGGGGAATGGCAGGCCATAATTTTACTGAGTAGTAGAGATGGCTCAGAAAATGTCTGTTGGCCTTTGCCACTGCAAACCTACAAGCACTGCTTTGAACACAGCCTAACCAAATCCATTGGATCCCACAGGGCTCTTGCACCCAAATTTACTTTGACACCTTAGCACCTGTCCGTAGGCTGTCCCCAGGGCTTCTCTTTCTGCCTCCAAAACTATAGGTTTTGGGACAGGAAGGCATGATGGGGAAGGGGCATTCATACATTTAATTAATATTCCTGTTTTAAATTGGCAATACCCATTTGACTCACAGCCATAGTAGATTCTTCCTGTTGTAGTCAAAAGTCATGGACAACATTTGTACCCATGCGCAGTAACGCTGCTCTTTTAACAGGACTCTTCTAAGTGTATAGTCCTGAGACTGCAATTGTCTCTTCATGGCATCTCCATGCAGATTCACTCAGTTAACCAAGGATTCCAGTGTGCCTACAAAGTACAAACATAGAATCTATTGTAGAATCAGGATGTTCTTCAGTATGAGAGAGGCTGAGTCTTGCCCTATAAAAAGTGTGTTTGTGTACATACATACCTTATACACATACATGTACGTGTGTGTATTTTGCAAGAGGAACTTTGGCAGGTTTATTCCTTCCTTAAGCAATTTGTTCCTCCACTCCATCCTCCCTGACTCCCCTTAGAAACTACTTTGGCTCACTGATGGCTTGTATGTTTAAGGCTGTATTTATATTGTATGATTCTGGGGGCAGGGTTTCTTGTACCTTGCCTGTGTTTGAAAAGAAAGCAGAGGGCACCACTTCAAGCCTAAATAATGACAATAATCATTTCCAGCAGACAGACAATCTCTTGCTGGCTGGTTATAGTCTGACACTTCAGCCAATGTAACTGGAAGCCCTGATACTTCCTCTGAGCCTGGCACAGAGTTAGGATGTTTGGTAGTATTCTAGATGCCAATTTATCAATTTATTCCTTAAAACAATCTGATTCTGTTGCATGTGAAAATATATACTTATCTATTAAAGGAAATACAAGTAGAATAAAACAGGAAATATTAAAACACAGCATGATGCAGTGAGATATGGTGTTTCTTAAACAGTAGCAGTAATCTTAATAAAATGCAGATGCAATCATGTTCAGGGAGCAGTGTGGTAATAAAAAGTAAAGAAAGGAGCAAGGTGTATAAAAAAAGGGGGGAGCTCTTGGGTAGAAGAATGTCTTTGAATTTAGCAAAGACATAATGTGGTGCCTGTTACAACTGCACAGCTTTGCTTTCAAAATGTATAGTCGGTGGGTGGGCTCCTTTCATGCCTGGTGGAATTTCACCAAAGTCAGTGGAATTGTACCCATTCTAAATGTAACTCTGCACAAGCAAAATAATCTGTAGATGTCAGTAAAATAGGATGGATAATATATATTTATAAAAAAAAAAGATTAATGAGTATTTTCTTCTATGTTTTTCAAATTCATGGCCCTTTTGGTCGTGGAAAATAAATATTTAAAAAATGCTTATTCGTACAAGTTTTTTATCTCTCCTGGAAATCTATTTCATTTCTGCCTTATTGCTTAGAGCAAATGCCAGTCTTCCTACTGGGGAGCTGAAATGATACCACATGACACGAGAAACCAGTTTCCACACACCATCAGCCTTTTATTCTCTCTTTGTACAGTATCTAGCACAATGAGAAATCTGCTTCATGGCAAAGAGGTTATGTCTGTTTGTTACACAATTAGTAATGATGAGATCAAAATAGGAAAACCTATTCCCAGACAGTGCTTTTCAATAGCTGAAACAAGTGTATGATATTCAATAATACAAAACTTTGTAAGAATAGTTTCATAGCAGTGAGACATGAAGGGAAAAATATTTTGCATAGCAGAAGGAACAGATGAATTTCTTTATGTGTATGCTGTAGCATTAGTTACTACTAGAAGAAAAAAATGGGGATACCACTCTTGAATCTTGACCTTGTCATCAGTTAAGCTATTCTCAAAATATATATGGGATTTTCTATTCCTTATGTTGATTTTCTGCACTGGCTTTATGCATGTTTTCTTGCTCTTTTGAAATACTTCCTGGTCCACTGGAGTTTTAGTAGCCTGATCACTAGCTAGACTTACTATGGTTAGGCTTCAAGGGTGTCCAAAATGAGATTTTGGTTGTTCTGCTTGTGTCCTTGGCAATCCATTTTGGTTTCCAAACATTTCTAAAGGTCAGTATGCTAGGATTTCATTATTTGACTGTGCATCTTTTTCACCTGTTTGTGGAGACAATGATCAGGGATTTGTGAGGTAGTTATGGCATTACAGATATACTTAAATAATATGTAAATAGATAAATAAGAGAAATTCCATCCTAAGAGACCCTGTGACACCTAGGTTAAGAAAGACCTCCTGAAGTTCAACAACAAGAACATAGTTCTGCACCAGTGAAGGAAACTGGTGAGGAAACACTTGGGTGAGTGGTAATTGATGGAAAGGAACTACGTTCATAGCTGATGCTCAGCTGAATACAAGCCAACAGTGTGCTCCAGTTGTGGACAAGACAATATCCTGGGCAACATCAGGAGGGACTGGGCCACCAGATCAGGGAAGGGCAGCACCTGACTCTACTCGGAACTTGTAGGGCTACACCTGGACTGGTGACTGATGTTAGATGTCCAAGTTTAAAAGGGACACCGAGAAACTGGACAGCATTTAGCAAAGAGCTCTTCAGATGATCAGTGCCTAGACCACCTGATATACAATTGAAGGCTGAAAGGACCACACTTCTTTGATATGACAAAAGAGAGCTTAAGGGTGATTAATAGCAGCCTATAACTTCTTTAAAGGCAGTTAAATGATAACTGAGCCAAACAGCCAAACTCTTTTTTTTTTTTTCTTTGCAGTAGCAGAAGATACAACAAAACAAACAAACAAACAAACAAACAAAAATCCTGGTGTTATATATGGAGTGGTAATTCGTGTGGAGAAGTTGGTTGATATTAATAAAGAAGAGGGAGATTTGGGAGTGTGGCCATGGGGGTCAGAAAGCCCCGTGGTTGATGTTAACATTAGACTCTTAACGCTGAGGCCATCATGAATGTAAAAGAGGGAAAAAAAGAAGGGTGATTCAGGAGACTCCATGCAATCTAGGGTTGCTTGTTCTCCAGCCATTAAGGCATGAAAGTTTCTGGGTGTTTGGCGTTACTGTTATTTGCAAAGTTGTTTGACCAATGAAAAGTTGTTTTGAAAAGAACTGCTGTGGGGAGAAGGGTACTAGATTGGAGCCTGCCCTCAAGTTAAAAAAAAAGGCAACACGATGCGATGAAGTTATGTCATCAATAAAGAAGCAGAAAAAAGGAATGAAAAGGAACAGGCTACCAGAATGGAGACCAGGATGGGAACAGGCACATTGATTGCCTCATGAAGATAGGTTCAGCCAAACTCAGCAAACTGCTCAGAGAAGCTCATACTGAAAGTCGCTGGAAATAGGCACACCAGAGCTAGAAGCAAGCTCAAGCTGAGAGAAGCGGATCCACGCACACAACTGCCTCTTGCTGGTAAGCAGTTGCGCATTATGGGGAATCATATGTCCTTAGGAACAAAGACTGTCCTGGTAACCTTACGGCTTATTCACCTTATTAACAATCAGACAGTTTATGATCCTGAAATATGGAACCAAACTGAGGTCAAGGGGGGGGACTCTGCAACTAAAAATAACAAGGTTGCAGTGGGATTGCTCGGCACCTGGAAAGCATTTTCCGAGGCCTTAAAGAGCCATGTGGGGCCACAGTCAGAAACGTGTGGTTTGCCAGACAGTGAGGGAGCTGCGGGCTCGTTTACTGATCCGGCTGCTGTGGCATCAGCCCCTCTGCTGCTACAGCCATCAAAGGCTTTTGCTGTTACACCCCCCGCTGACCTGGATGTGCCTTTTGACCCAGGCCCTATTGGCCTTGAAAAGGAGATGGATATGCTTTTCTTCGATCTGGGAAGAACGGGATACATGAGGCCCAAAGGCTAAGTTGCTTGACAACTTAAAGTGAGACATATTGTTCAAAAGGAATGGAAAATGGAGACTTGTTTGTAATCAAGAAAAGGAATGGAAAATGGAGACTGTTAAGTCATGAAACTTAAAGGATTGTTTGTTACTTTTTCTGATTATACATATGTATAGATGTACCCGGGTTTAGTATGTAAAAGCAATGTTCTGTATATTTAGAATGTTTGATGTTTGTGTGTGCATGTTGGTGGAGCATAGACTCCCTGCACACCCAGCACTGTTTACTTGCCTTTTACACCTTTTATAAATATTCTTTTATAGATATTACTAAATTCAGATTGAGTTGAGACTTCATTTATAACACTGACTTGGGAGATTCAAACCAGACATTAGGAAAATACTTTTCACTGGGAGGGTGGTAATGCCATGGAATAGGTTACCCCAGGACACTGTGAAATATCCATGCTAGGAGATTTACAAGATTCAGCTAGACAAAGCCATGATCCAGTGACCTTATCCAGTGCTGGCAATGGTCCATCATGGAGCAGGAGTTGGGACTAAATGACCTCCAGAGGTTGCTTCCAGCCAACACTATGATTCTATCATTCTAGTATCTTTTTGGTTTGGTTTGGGGTTTTCTGTTTGTTTTTTCTTCTCTGCACTCCTTTGGCTGACTTTAAGCACTAATGTGTCCTCTTCCACACCCTGCTCTTAAAATGCTATGGCTTCATATTTTTGCAGTACTTTTGAACCCTGCAGAAAGTGACCACAGAATGAAGCAAAATGTTTCTCTAATCATTGACTCATCCTTTGTCTGTAGGAATTTCTCACAGATATCAACTGGACAAAAATACAAACCAGAAGATCTAAATGGTGAGGCTGAGTAGACTGTCTTCAGAGCTGTGCAGTTTTACATATCCTGTATAAGCAATCAAAAATCTCAAGTAGTGTTTTATATTTTATTCTGAAACAGGGTCAGAAAGGAGAGAAAAAGGGTGATAATGCATACCAAATTTTAAAATGTCTTCCAAACCTATTAAATTTAACATTGATATATAAAAAAGAAACAGTCAGGTGGTTTACATATATATAGACTCTTATTTATTAGAGAACTGAATCAGATTCTGGACTGGGCACATGGCTTTGACTTTCTAGGGGAACAAGTAGGAGTTTTGGTGGAATCCTGTAATTGTCCCTTTTTACATACTCAGGAAATGCTTTATTATAGTTTTAGAAGAAACTAAAGCTCATGTATTTGTCTTTATTTTGCTTGTGTGAATGATATAAAACTAAGGCTTCCTCAAACATATCCATATGTGCAACTCGTGTTTTACAGGATGTGTTTTAACTGTTATTCTCTTGAAATATTCCTAAGAGGAAATTTAGCACTCTGAATAGCACCGCTGTTTTCATTTCTTATGAAGCAAGAAGTTTTTTCTTGAAAAGAAACTTCCTTTTAAATATAGATCACTAATTGTCTGAGATACTCCTAATGGAACTCAGTTTTAATTACCCTCCAGTCCCCTTAGCTTTGAGGACAGCACTACTATTACCTACCTCAAACTTATGAAAAGGTGAATGGTTTAAGAGACAATGATTCTTTTCAGGAAATCAAAAGCCTCTATGGTCTTGCTGAATGTTCCTCCTCAACCAACTTCATCATTTTATTGAGGCTCTGTTGAATCTTCTTCATTGCTTCTCTGATAGTAAATATATTTGTTTTGGTTTTACTTCCTTTGTGAATGAATAATATGTTCAAGTATCTTTTTCATGTACTCATCATGCGTTTTTCATTGGGAATTGTTCAGCTTTTGCCTCTTTCTCTCTCTACTGAACAGCTTTTTGGAGCAGCTTAAATACAATGTAAGTCACCCAGGCTTCAGCTTCTCTTGGGTTTTTCAGACTGGATGTTATTGTCACATGTTTACAGTCTAGACAATTTTAAAATAGGCTTCCCATGCCTTTAGATTCAATCCCATAAAGATGATGTCTTTCCCCTATTCCTATGAAAGCCAAGGAGTAGTAATGGAATTCAGCATCATGCTGGGTCATAGCTTTACTAGTCAGATCCTTTAAAAATACAATTAGCACTCAGATTTAAGATGAGGTGAAGGTTCTATAATTAGTGGAGAGGGTGCATATATTCAATACATTCATATTAGTTTCTGGTCCTACACTTTCTGCTTCATTCAGCATGGGGTGCAACACAGAACAGGCTATCAGGGTCATACATTAATCTCCTGACTTTCCCTGTAGTCCCAGATGAGTGGTTATATTCACCTATACCATCTAGTATCCCAGCCATTCTTCTGATTTATTACTTCTCACCACTCAGACCTTTGCTCATGTAAAAGCTAGGAAAATCAACAGTAACAATTAGCATTAGGTTTAGCCATGATTCCTTCATCGCTTTATGCATGAGTCATCACTGCTGGAAATGAACTTTCTTTTTCTATTTGTATATCTGCTTTTATTTGGTTTTCTGAGAACAATAGCATTTCAAATTCCTCTTATGTCTAAGTTTTAATACTCTAATATATTATTTTCATATTATTGATGTTGGCCCTAGACCCAAGAAAATCTGGTCTGTGACTACTTAGTTTGCTGAGATCATTAGTGATGTAAAGATACCAATTCAAATCCCCTCAGCTTTTTGCGTGTTCCTGATCATGATTGTAGAAATAGACATTGGTCTATAAAGTAAGAACTTGGATAATGCAAAAGAATAAGAATTTGGGTGATGTAAAAGATCTTCTCTGGGATCTGGTTTGGCAACAGAAAGAGAGATTTAAATGTTAAATGGAAAACAGTTACCTGTATCTCTAGAAATCACTTCTGCAGCTGCTTTTCTTTGTCAGTGACCAGGGGCACACACTGTCTCTTGTCTTTTGTTATTGGGGGTGGGTGAAGTTTAAAAGAACAGGGAAGGAAAGTGGAAAGTGAAAAATAATTAACGGTTCATTAGCAAAATTAACTCTTTTTCTATAATACCTCTGAAAACATGCAATGAATAGTTTCTAAACTACAGTCACACCACTCACACCCTGAAATTTTGTTCCCTCAAAAAAGAAAAAAAAAAAAAAAGAGAGAGAAAGAAAATGGAAGGTCTGATGTTAGCCAGCAATCACTGAGATGCAGTAATATGCATTTGGTACATGGCAAATATTATAATTGTGTTATTGATCACTCTCAACAATACAATTAAAAAAAAAAAAAAAAAAAAAACACATACCAAAATCAGAGATTGACCTTATGACTACATATGGATCTGAATCAAAATCATCAGTTTGAATCCTCGAGATCTTTGGGAAAGTTCAATATCGATTTAAAGTTTGTGGTTTCCTACAAAGAAACTCAGCCAAAGTTAAGTTCCAAGTACTCTTGAACACGGATTTAAATAACTGTTTTGGGCATTCATAGAGAAATAAACTATAGGAAAGATATATTTTGGTTTTGTTTTATTTTTAACTTCACTGACTTTTCTGAAAGACTCCAAACAGATATAGATAGACTTAATACAGACTCTTCTGCATGTATAGAAGTGGCATTTTGGTGTTCAGGTTTGTTTGATAGTTGGGATACCTTTAAGTAGTGCTAAATTGTTCAAAGAGCACTGAAAATTAGGTCAAACATTTGGTTACTCAACGTAAGTGACTTTGAAACACCGGGTGAATGGCCAAACAGACAGCTGTCAAAACCCCACTCAATTATATCAGGATTTTCTACTCCCCACTACCCCCGCCTACCCATTTTTTCAAAGTATTTCTCTCTTTCTTCACCACACCACTGCTCCTGAAGAAAGTCAGTAAGATTCTCTGCTCTTGCAGAGGACAAATGTGACTTCCACTAAGTACAAGAAAAGCTGATAAAAGTTTTGCTGTCCCAGCTATGAAGAGCTCAGAACTGACTGGATTTGGGTTACTTTTACCAAGGGGGAAGGAGTGAAGGGAGGCTTAGTGATGCAACAGAGTGCTTTGAAGAGCTCTGGAGACCCAGATTTACAGCCCATTTAGCACTTGCTGAGATAAAAGGGTTAGTGCAGTCGCTACTGTTTGCGTGAGGGACTACGACCATTCCTCACCATGACTGCTGCTACTTCAACTCGGCAGCATGTCTCTGGCTATTAGGTCTGACCATTCCACCAGTCGCTGAAGCCTGTTGCCTTAGAAATTCTTACTTTTCTCTGCTTGACCTTCCTGGCATGCCACCAGCCTGCCAACACTGTATTTGCTGAAAGGGTGCTCTAAATGCAAAGGGAAATGTGTGCTCATACAGCCAGTAGAGTTCCAAGACAGGCATTTCTCCCCTTCTCTGGGTGGAGCTGGCTAAGTCTGGCAACTTGATGATTTCCATCACTAATAGCTTTGCTTTATTGGTAGCAAAAGAGCTTTGAACAAGTCATTGTGCTCCTTCAGGAAAGGCATTGGCCCAACCTCCTGGCTCTTTACAGCTATAGCCTGCAAAGGTTGTACATGATTTCCTGAGAGTCCCCTGTTGTGCTGAAACACTGACTAGTTGCATAATAATCTATGCAAATTATGAACTCAGCAGTGATCATTTTCCCTCTAAAACTACCCTGAAAGCCCATAATTTCTCCTCCTTTGGCTTTTCTAGTATTTACTGTAATGTTTTAATTTTACATAATAGCTGTGTAACCCTTTGGCAAACCTCACTCTTCTGCTCATTCTCTGAATTTCCATCCCCTGTTTGATGGACTACCCATCTCTCAAATGCATGTTTCAGAGTCTAACCAGGTTTTATTTGAAGATGAGACTGCTTAAAAGACAGATTCAAGTCCTCTTATATCTCTTATGTTACAGATGGAGATCTACCAAAGTCTCTTGAAGAGCACCCACGGTGTGTTACTTCAGTTTCCAGCTTTGAGGCCAGAAGGATGGAGGTTCTTACTCAAAAGATCTAGGTAAAATCACTGGCAGACCTTAGTTAAAAATATTTTGTCAAGCCCTGTTGTAGAGCCATGAAAATGCAAATGCAAAAATGTCTGAATCAGCTTATTTTGTCCTCTTAACCTGTAAATCAAATCGTCATATAAAAGTGACCTCTTTGGACTTCTTGTCTACCAGATGACATTTTTGTTAAGTGCTCACAGTATGCTATAGCTCTGTGGTACCTGTCCAATACCCTGACTGCAGTTCCCTAAGCTGGAAAATTCATTGGAGACTTATTTCCTGACAGATAAATGCCCTGGCTCTGTCTAAGATGATATTTTAAGGGATTGTTGATTTAGAGAGGAAGGTGACAATGTTTTTGTTTTTCTTTTTGTTTTTTTTTTTAATTGTCCCCGAACAAGCTGAGCTGCTTATAGCTCTTGGAGCCACCAGTTTTGGTACGATCTGAGGAGTTTCTCAACACAAGCTGCAGATTGCAACAACCCATCATCATGGACAGCCCACCAACCAGATGACTGATTAACTGAAAGGGTACTTTGTCCGTGCTTCCTTTTCCATAAGCAGAGCTCTTACACTGCAATACAATAGAGGAAGGGAAAAGAATAAATTAACAGAACCTCTCTTACACTTCTTGAGGGACTCCTCAGGACAACTAAGCCTGCTTCATAGCTGCTTTTTCACTTAATGGAATGGAAAGATCTAACTTTCATAGATATTTTACTTTTTTTTTACTTTTTTTTTTTTTTTTTTTTTTTTGAGTTTAGGCAAATATGAACGCTTTGGGAAGTGCTTATCTCATTAAATGCTTGGTACCTACATGTGAGCTAGTCCCCTAGGCTTCCTTTGCTAGTTAGTAGAGAGGAAGACATTTCCTCTTCTCCTCTATCTACAGTAAGTTGAAGTATGCTTCTTTCTCTATATTTAGCACATACAGAACTTCAGATATCTGCACCGAATGTATGTAATATTTGGTGAGGTGGATCCTTCCTCCATGTCTACATAATGCTTTGAAACAATACTGTTATTTTCCAAGACAACCTTAGAGTTAACACATACATTATTGTGAGGTTCAATTACTTCCAGCCACATTCTAAAATTGTTTCTGTCCCCCTTTTTTATATTTCATACTGCAGTCACTTTTAAAGAACTGCCAAGCTTTGGGGGGAATGCACGCCTTGTTGATGATGGACCAATAAATGTATATTCCATATTGGCTACACTAGAATACCATGAACTTTGTGCTGAGAAAGTAAGCTGTCACAGCATTCACCTTGTGGCAATTTAAAGTGATTACTTGTAGGCTGAAAATTATTGTGTCATTACTCCCTTCAAATAGAATGAACTCTTTTTAAAATCACAGGTAATCTGTTTTTAAGGATCTGTGAGTAACAAAAAGCTGACAAAGTGAAATTTCCTTCTCCTTCCCTCAACACCCCCCCCCCCTTTGCCCAGATTCACCTTTGTTAAACCTTTGGTTCTCTGTTACTTTCCTGATTATGTAGCTTATTTAAAATGCCCCACTGTGTTATCTGTTTTTCAGATACCAATAGATGTGCTTGAGCATCCTTGGGGTTTAAATAGATCTGAATAATGGAGAAATCAGTCTGATGTAAAAGCGAAAGGAGCTTACAATTATCATGGTAGCAATAATGATGGTACAACATCACACAATGGCTCCTGGAAGCAGACAAATGTCAAAACAGCATGAAAATCTCCTCTTGCACACTCTAAAGATTGCTCAGAATTCTCCCAGAATAACATACACAAGCCCTGTGATGAATTAAAAGCTAATATCCATGTCAGTCCCTTCAGAAAGAAGACCAGTTTCAGACAGGAACTAATTGTGCTGTCTAATTTAAAAATATAGATCATCTTTTGTTTTAGCAGATTCTCTCTATGCTATTTTGCTGTTATTGCCTGAAAACATGCTGTGTATAAAATGGTTGCGGGAAAGGGTTAGCAATCCGAGACACAGTAGTGGACATTGTTGAGAATATAACAGCACATTTAGTTGCCTAACAGAAGGGCGTGGGTCATGATATTTGGAGAGCTAGCACACCTCTGTGGAAAATCTGTGTACTACAATGAACAGCGTTTAATTAAATAAATTTGTTCCCATTGTTGCCTAACGTAATCTTGCATTTTACCTAGCTTCTAAGGTTTCAACATATATTTTCTTTTTATTGTTGTTTTTAAGCTTTCATTACTTCCATAATCCTCCAGACTCAAGATAAGGAAAATTTGAAAATAGATTTCTTTTTAGTTGAATAGTAAGAGTTCCTTTAGGAGGATAATACATAAAGCAACAGCACTGCTCTTTCTGCACAACCTGCACTTTCAATAGCAGTCGTTCAAGCTTTCTCCAGATTAGTGACAGCAGTTAAGGATTTCATTTGTTAGAGCTACCCAGACCTCAACACTCCATACAAAGTAAGTGGGAACACTGGATGGTTACCACATCTGTGAGTCAGGCCTTGAATTCATCAGAAATGGAGGTGACCCTTGACTGTCTACTTATATTGCTACTACAGACATTGTGCTTTCCAGGGCTGCAGCCTCCATATTCTCCATTGCTGGTTCCACTAATGATTTTTTAATGAAATGGAGTGGAAAGGCACACACCTAAAAACCATCTGAACTGGGAGAAAATCCCATTTCTGAACACACACACACACACACACACACACAAACTTATTAGAAAAGTACATTGAACAGTGTATTGACTTTATATATATATATATAAAGTGATAAATATTTATCTTTTTAATTTTTTTTCATCTGACCATTTTCCTCTGTTGTGTGCTTAGCTTTCATTTCAATCTCAGTCTTGTTTAAGAATGGCATGGTATTACCTTCTTATGGTAATACATTCTATGAAGTCCTGAGTGACTGGGGGTTTAGTTCACTTGCTGGTATAGAAATCTTTAACCTACATTTATGAAAAATCCTACCATGGCACTTAGCTCAGTGTATACATAGATTTAATGGGCTTAGGGGGTGAATTTTTTATTGTCCTACCTTTAATACTCTACTCTGCCTGTTGTGTCATAAAAGTAGATTGGTGGTGCACTTGAGGGCATCTTAACCAATGCTACTGGGCCAGTTCTGGAAAGAAGAACGTGGCTGTGTAACAGAGACATTGGAGTACATCTCATTGATGCTCAGAAAGCCTTGACTTCTTCAGTTAACTAGGTAGTTCTGAAATTCCAAACTGTAGTTAGTCAGTAAGGCACAATCACTGTTCTTTCTTGTTTTGTTTTTGTTTGTTTTAAAGAAAATGATTCATTATGTAAGTCCTTTTCCTGACCTCAGAAGGACAATGACACCAGTGAAAATGGGGTCAGACAGACAGTGAGACTTATAACAATACAGAATGATGTGTGAAATACATATCATCTGCAATGCAATATGTAGGATCATCAAGTCAAATGTCTTTGCTTCCTCTGGTGATTCAAAATGTGTAACTGAGAAACAGAACCAGTGTTTTTCTTTCCTGTTTTCTACTATACTCATCCATGATTTTTTTTTTCTTCCAACTTAATCACCTTTAAGACCATTCCAACTTTGAAATCACTAATATAGTGCAACAGATAAAGTACCTTGGGCCATAAAAATGGCCACAGTAAGGCCAATATGTTTGCAGCTTATGTTGCTGCTAGAGACATGGCCCAAAAATGAAGATGACTTTGTCTGATACTGCTTCCTTCTTGTTTTTGGAAACATCCACAACTGCCCTCTTAGAGAAAAACTGAAGACTATGAAAGGTGTGAGTTCATTAAACATACAATATAAAATACATGTAGTTTTCATTACCGATTCCCAAAACTCAGAATAAAACATGGACAATTTCTTCCTGTCACCCAAATGTTCTCTTCTGTGACTACTTGACTGTTTCATGTAGTAATAATTATTGACAAAGGGACAAAGGACGGAGCAGTCAGATTTTGCCCCACTGTTAGTTCCCATAATTTGGAGCTGTGCTGTCTTTGAAACAGTAAAAGATATCCATAATAGATGTGGTTTCTAAGATCTTCTGTAGGAGTTCTTTTCAAAAGCTGTATTGTTTCCATGGATGCCGCCGTATAATCTAATTATTCCTGATGGGTTGCCTATTGTACCACAGGATTCTTCAAAGGAAAGGAAAACAGCAAGGTAGATCATTTGAGTAAAAATCTTTTATTTGTTTAGGACAATGTTTCACAAAAGCTCTATCTGGGAAGGAAAAGAAATCTCTTCTGAGCCTTCTTTCTTTCAGAACTCAAGTTGCTATAATCATATAAAGCAGCTCTGTGTACTGTATGTTTTATCCTTTCCTTTCATTGGATGACAGAAGACATTTCAGCCCCATGTTGTTTTTTTTCTTCAACTGAGAAATTAAATCATTTGTATTGTAAGATCTACTGTAGACAACCAGGGCAAAGCAACCCCAAGCAGTCAGAGAATACATGCCAGGCCCAACACCTGCAGTTTGTCAAAAAAGTTGTTCAACTCAACTCAGTTGGAATCTTTTCTTGATAATATATACAGTGGTGCAAAGGAGTTGATATTTACATCCACCTCATTAAAGTGAATCATTTTCCTATTATCACAGAGTCACAAGCTCCTAGACCATATGATGAATCTCACTAGGTCTGTGGTGTGTGCAACTGCACTCTTTTTGACCTTGGCAATTGTGCTAACCAGTCCCATTGCATGTGCTGTTTCTCAGGACACCTTTACACCTGAATAACTAGGCTCCAGCCAATTTTTCCAAGTGAAGGTCCTGAAACTGTACTTTATCATGTCAAATAACAATACCCTGAGCACATGAGCATGCTCTCATCTTGCTGTGAATGCATTAAAAATGAATGCTTCTTTCACATGCACCATCTTCCCAGACAGTAAGGAGGTGATATTGTAAGGAGGTGATGGCTGTGTGGGAAACTAATGAGTGGATAGAAAACTCCTCAGGCATATCAGTGTCAAGTGGGAAAAGGATGGAAGCTCAGAACTGTTTCCCACCATCACCCACTCATCTCCTGGAGCCATTACCATGGTACTGCTGTTTTGCACAGCTAGCTTTTGTGTTTTGTAGTTTCACCATCCTTTTATATATCAAATATAGAGATATAGATTTTCCACTATTTAAGTGTCTACATTTTGTATAGTCTACTAATAAGTCAAAATCATTTGTATTTTTCTTTACATTGCCCTTCAACAGCAATTACTGACTGTTTACAAAAATGACCTGTGTTATTCCTATATCATCTTTATTCCTACATCAATCAATGGTTCTGTCAAAGCAATGTTCAGCTTTGCTTCCTTATGTGATATCTGTCCTTAACAGTTGACGATAGCCTGCACTGACATGTTATTAAGCCAAAAACTTTGGCTGTTGGGTAGAGATAGCTCAGCTCTGTTCTCTCCAATGGTTACCAACAGAGAATTCAGAGCTTTAGTTCTTAAAGTTGTTCAGGGTCCAGAAACAGCTACAACAGAAAAACTCTCAGCCTGTGGCTCTCCCTAGGGAAAGACAGGAGCAGCACAGAGTTGAACTCTTGGAGGAGGGAGGGAAACATGTGAGGACTGGAATCGAAACTACATACATCCTGGAAGAACTAATGGAAATAGTGTGAAGCCAATGGTCAGTAGACCTGAAGGGAAAGCCAACTTTTTTGCTCTACCCAGCCCCAAGAGGTGAAATTCTGTACCCCTTTCCCTCCTCCTTGATTTCCTACTGTTTGTTCATCTGAGATACAAGGTAATGGCATTATACTCCTTACACATATCTACCTCCAGTCTTGTTCCTCCCGAACAAACCTGACTCCTCATTAAAAATAAAAATAAATTCTGTCAAACCAAATGTTTGGATTTTACTTTGGCTAGGGTTTTATTAATTGTAGGGGTGGAAAAGTACAGAGGCAGTGAAAAATGAGAATTGTGTTCAGTCCTGTCAGTGGTGCAATCTGTGGGGCTGAGTGCCAGAGTACATCTCCTTTGAAGGTTCTTTCACCCTTGTTCATCATTCTTTCCTGTAATTCAGCCAGTATCATCTCATGTGAAGCCACATGAACAAGAAGACATGATTACCACTAGCAGTTGTCATCATGGAGGCGTTTGATGCAGACAGTGGAGAACCAGGACAATAGAACAAAATAGCCAGGGTGAATTTGTTTCCAAGCAAATAAGCTATGTTTTACAGCTAACTCTTCTTCCGTTTTGTGGATGTCTTATGTACATATTGAAGCAATGGAGACTAAGCTATATATAGCTCAACATAGCTATAGATCTGAATCCAATACTATGGATTGGATTCTAGCATTGTACCTGAACTTTATTTGTTTATATTAGATCACCATTTTTGGTTAGCAAAACTGAGAAAGTTACAAAGTAGCCTAATTAATGAAATGATAAATGTTGCAATATTAAATATTGTTTCCTGAGTACAAGAAAATTTTATACAATTTTCAAGAAGGAACAAAATTATAATTTGATATCAAAGCCGTAGCCTGTGTGAAAAGAGGCTTTTTTCTTTCTCCAATTAAATGCCTCATTTTTGCAGAAGTACTTAAAAGGAGATGTAGACATTCCCTCCAGTGTGCTTCTGGAAAAGGGAAAGCTTTGATGGTATATATGTGTATTTTGGAGTGATACTGGATTTTTAGCTTTCCAGTTAGAAAGATTTACATGATTGGAGAAAATCTGCTTGGTAATATTTTGTAAAGATTGCTTAAAATTTTTGAAATGGCTTCATTTTAGCATTTGCAATAAATTGGATAATCATGCTATTGTGTGCTATAAATATATGAAAAGGACAGCAGCAGAATACCCGACAGAAAATACCTGTGGCTGTTTGGACTGAGAGCAATACAACATTCTAAAATTTTCAGTTTTAAAGTGTCTGACCCACTGTCATTGTGAAGAATTTTTTCCTTACAAGTAACCTCAGTTTTCCTTGCTTCTGCTAATATCTGACGTCCTTTTGCTAGGCACCTCTGAGAATACTTTATTATCAATCTTTAGTTCAATCTTTACCTATTAGGTTGCTAAAGAGATCTCCTGCTTCACCTTCTCCAGGTTAAACAAATACAGCTCTCTCAGCCGTTCCTCATACATCGTGTACAATCAAATATTTTTATGGAATAAGAGGGAAAATGGTGACTATTTGAAAAGCACAGGAGGAAGGGAGAGAGTGGGAGCAAGGGAAAGATTTAGAGGGGAAAAGTAACAGGAAGACTGACAATGCTGGCAGAAGATGAGAAAAGATGCTGAGGGAATCCTGAGGAAGCAAAAAAGAAGATGAGAGGAAAAGGAAGACATGAATCCAAAAATGTAATATACAGTAACTATCTTGCAGATGAAGTGTTGTGGAGTGAAATGGATAGGAAATGGAGTGGCAGCTCCTCTGCCTTCATAGGAGAGGGCAAGAGGACTGCACTCAGAAGGAGATGATTCTGTATGTGAACACAGAGCTGAGTTTTCACCTAAAAGCTTATGTGGGAAGAGGAAGGCTTTTGGAGGAAAGATCCTTTATGAGGCAATACCTAGAACTACTATTTGGAACAATGTAGTAACTATATTATCCTGTTACATTTTTCAAACTTTTACTATTCATTCTGCATGTTTTAAAAAGGTAGTTTGGTATGTTCAGTGCTGTCCTTGCTAGGAGAGTAAAGACAAGTTGAGGGGAACCACTGATAAGAAAATTGTATTATTCCCTGTGTAACTATTTGATTGAAAAGATCATTATGGCCATCTCTAAATTACTGCTGGACAAGTACTATTTTTTTATTATTTTTAATTTTAGTTTTAGTTTTTATGTTGGATACTGTCCAAACTTTTACCAATGTTGACAATGTTTTGTAAATTCTTGCTAGTGTTATAGTTACTTTGATAGTGTGCATCAAAGCATAATGTAATCCTTTAGGTTAAGCCAAGTATATAAAAAGCATTAATATATAATATATTCTGTGCCAAATCACTGATCACATGTTTGGTGATACTTATTGCTCGTTCTTGTTACTCCTTTAGTAGTGCCAATATTTGAGGCAGACTTCATTTGTGTAGATGACTGGGATAAATAAAGCCAATCAGACGTTGTGCAGCACTCAGTTGGCTGGATGGACAAGGGATACACGATTCCTTTCTGCCCCCCTCCCTTGGATTTTGTTTCATTATGGGTTTTGTACCAATGCAGTGTTGTGGGTTTGTCCTGGCTGGCAGTCAAACTCCCACCCAGCCACTCACTCCTTCTTCCTGTTCCTTAAGAGCATGAGGGGAGAAAACTGGAAGAGAGGGAGTGAGAAAACTTGAGACAAACACAGGGAGATCACTTGCCAATTATTTTTGTGGGTCAAAGGGACTCATCTTGTGGAAACTGACAGTTGATTGCCAATTACTATATTTAATTACTAATTCTGGTAGTTGGAAATAGAAAGCAACAACGAAACCCCAAAGTTTACACACTGAGGGTAAAGACCTTTCCTCGCCCTTCTCCAGGCTCAACTTCTCTCCAATCACCTCTCCCCCACTTGTGACACAGTGCAGGGAGGAGCTGGGCTGTCTTCATAACAGCTCCTTCCTCCTCACGTGTTTCCTCTGCTCCAGCATGAGCCCTTCCCAAGGGCTCAAACAGGGCTGCTACAACATGGATCCTCCCCAGACTGCAGTTCCCTCTGGGCACATTCACCTGCTGCAGCCTGGCCCTCCACAGCCAGCAGGGGAATCTCTGCTCTGGCACCTCAGCAAATACTCTTCCTCCATATTCTCTCACATTGGTGTCTGCAAGGCTGTTTCTCACACTATATTTTTCCCCTCACTCCTGTGCAGCATTTTGCCCTTTCTTAAATACATTTTCTCTCAGGTGCCGCCATCTTGGCTGTGGGGCCCGGCCGTGCCCTACGGTGGGGCCGTTGGGGCTGGCTGGGGCCGGCATGAGGAAGCCTTGGCATCACCTCATGCAGCAGCCCCACAGACCTGGGCCACTGCCTGGACACCTGCACCCAGCACAGCCCCACTGAAAATTTCCCATTGAGGTGCAGCAGTGAGGAGTGGCCACAGGGTTACCAGGGTGCCACAATGCCTCCCTCCCCAACCAGCCCTATCCTGTCCCCAGCAGGCCAGGATGGGCTGGGGCCGGCGACAGGGGGTTGGCCATGGCTTCGCCATCCCCAGATGCCACCACCAGCTCCAGGTCCCACTAGGAAAGGATAGGATGGTGTTAGGGTGTTAGGGTGGTGCCTGGCTTAGTGGGGCCCAGAGCTAGGCAGGGATATGGCCACTGTGGGGCCTGGCTGAGGGCAAGGAGAGTGCTGGTAGGAGAGAGAGGCCCCTCAATACTTGCTGTTCTTGGAAACAAAAGTTGTAACTAAGCGCAGTGTGAATGGCTCTACTGGACCCCAGATCCATTCAATTTTTTTTTCCCATTGTATATAATATTATAGAGCTTTTCTTTTTTTTAAACAAACAAACAAACAAACAAACAAACAAAAACAGCCCAGACAACAGTTTTAAAAATATATTTGAAAGAAATTAATATTCATTGCAGATTGTACTTCTGAGTGCATAAGTGCAGACAAATACTTAGGGCTGCTTTTTGAGTACAAAGGGTGAGAGTTACAAATTGCCTCTCACGGGTTCATTTCATCAGGTATTTCCCGTAACACAATTTCTTTGACAAGTTCATCTTTTGTTGCAGAAGACTTGAATTTATTGTATTGTTAACTTTTGCTGACCCTGAGTTGAAGCATGCATAACTTCTAAGCATTGCTTAACATCTTAACTGAGATTTACTGTGATATGATATTTCAGGTTAACATGAAGTCTAGCATGGTTGGGGAAAAGTGTTTTCACCTACTTAAAGTTGAGAAGTTCAGTCTATGCATGTATGTCAGACTGCTGAAAGTGGAAAGACAAGTTATGCTTGCCATTAAAATGATTTTAAGTGCAGGTGATCTAAATGGCAAGTATTTATCCCCTAGAAAGTTTACTTGTTCTTTATTTTCCATTAAAGTTAAAAATTATTTTTTGTAATTAAAAATTGCATGCCTGAGTATATTCCCCTCCCCCTGAAATCAAACCAAACCAAACCAAACTAAAAGGAAACCAAAACCAAACAGACTATTAAAGGGCTAGATAGTGGAGGTTGTTACACCTGGTGAAGAGGTTCACAGGCCGAGGGTCAAGCTTGGCTCATGGAAGAAACAAAGCCACGGTCACTTGGTACTTCTAAATAAAGCAATAATTTACATCTCCTAGCAGGCCTAGTTAACAAGGGTGCTATGCTACAAATACAGATACATTCTTTCTGGAACTGATTTAGTTGGTGCTAGCTCAAATGTCTCAATTCCAGCTGTGCAGTGTGGTTGTGCTGTTGTCTGACTCTTTCCAAACATCCCTTCTGAAAGGTGTACTGTATTCCAGTCTTCACACACCTACAAAATGATAAAGATCTTGGGTTTATCTTGCTTTCTGCCTGAGTGGGCCTTTCCTCACCTACTGTTCAGTTTTGCTCCTGCTGTTTCCTCCCATGACTGCTGACTGCGACATTCACTGTTACAAAATTGAGATCCGCTTAAAACTTACACAGATGCTGCCTCCCTGAATTCTGCTTAGACAAACTAACATCACAGAGTATTATATCTCCTTTTGGATTGTTGACAAGGAATAAGACTCTTAGTATAAACTGGTTCCACACAAATAAAAAAAAAATCAGTGTTTAAAAAACAGGCTTTAGACAGTTTACACCAGCTGGCAATCCAAAATGGTTTTCATATTCCCATTCAGTAACTAGACTCTATTAACTACAACTGCCTATAATGCTTCATTGACTGTTAAATTCACTCTTTGATCTTCTGTATTTCACTTGTTTCTTGGCTAATCACTTCAGTCTATTCACTAAGTTTTAATTCCCACGTAGATGAAACTCAGTTAGTTTGTGGTCTCCCTAGGTTTCTGTATCACTGCTGTTCTTTGAACTAAAGTGTGTTATGCACATTACAGATAGTTTGTTAAACAGGATTCCTGTTGCCAAACTGAGATAAATCAGGCTAGTAAGTGATGTTGTTTTTTGTTTGCCAGTTTTGTCGTTTTCTTTCAAAATGATTAACTATTTAATTTATCGTGTTCTCCAGTCCTCTAAATGAAGCACCTCTATGTATTCCTATTTCCCCTTGGAAAATCAGGCTACTTCATTTTTCTTAAATTGTCCATAAGAAATAGAAATTTAATTTTTACACATCCTCATCCTACAATAACCAGATTTTGCAGCTTGCCAGCAGATGATCATCAGAACAAAAGTGCAACCAGCAAAGATCACAGAGACATAGAATACCTCGGGTTGGAAGGGACCTTAAAGGCCATCTAGTTCCAACCCCCTGCCATGGGCTGGGACACCTCCCACTAGACAAGGTTGCTCAAAGTCCCATCCAGCCTGGCCTTGAACACCTCCAGTGATGGGGCATCCACAGCTTCTCTAGGCAACCTCACCTCCCTCTGAATAAAGAATTTCTTCCTAATTTCTAATCTAAATCTCCCCTCTTTTAGTTTAAAGCCCTTACGCCTTGTTTTATCACTATACTCCCAATAAAGAGCCTCTCCCCAGCTTTTCTGTAGGCTTCCTTTAAGTGTTGGAAGACTGCTAAAAGCGTTTGATCTTTTTTATCTGCTCAGCTGGCTCAGTAGTCTAGTGACTTGCTCTGCCCTGCCCAGGGCCTCTGCTGTTTTAGATATTTGTGCTTCCCCATTGTCAGCCTCCAGTCTTCAGTCTTAATCCTGATCCTTGCTCCTCCATGCTCAGACGTAGCCACTTTTCTCACTCTGGTGCTGCTGCCATTCTCTGCCTCCTTATCCCTAGCTCCTACCTCCTAACTTCTCCAGGTATGGCTCCTGCTCCTGAATTTATTTCTAGGGGAATGAAAAGTACAAGGGAAGGATGGGAGGACAGGTACATGCCAAAGCATGCAGCAAGGATACAACAGAGAGTCCAGTTTATGTATTACCAAAACTGAGAGGCTAGATATAAAAATGGACAAGAACTAAAAAACCTTTCTGAGGAATATAAAATAGTGCACCATTTGTTAGAGATTGTCCAGTATAATGGGCTGGCTTAGAAGAAACGTATGTTGTCAAGAATATAAACAGATTTCCCAAATCCAGATACTGTTAGATCACAGGGTCCAAGAGCTTTTTCTCTTTGCAATTGTTCTAAATAATAGTCTTCACAAAGTGAAAGCACCATCTGAACTGCTTAATTTTAACTGCTCTGTACCTAGACAAGCAAAATTGCATAAATAAAAATATAAATAGAAAGTAAAAGTGTGGCATATAACCAACCAGGAGAAAATGACTTAGGGTGCTGTCTGAAAGTGGGAAAGTTTCTACTGCAAGTTGATTAATGTATTCATACATCTGACACATATTAAAGATACACTTGGAAATGGCAAAAGAGCCACTGGTAAAGTTCAGCCTGTAAGAATCACTACTAAGGGTGTCTCAAGTTGCCCACTGTGCTGTCAGTAACTTTGTTATGTCTGCAAAATCTCACCTGCCATAGAAATTTTATGCCATATACTTATAAGGCCTCCTGTAAACCATTACACACATACATACACAGACTTACATTTAGGTGAGTCAATGAGGCCATGAGGTGAGCAAAATAGCTATAAATACATATGGTCACATCTTTACCCTTTTCCTTAAGTTTCATACTTTTGTCCTTGTCACTTTATTGAATGGTAGAATGGGGTTGCAGCCTTTGTGTTAAATCATGGATAAGGACATGCCACAGCTATTAAGGTAAATGGTAAAAATATGGGCACAGCACATGGTTGTAGCCATGAAGATAAATATATAGTCTTCAGCTACAGCATGCTGTCTCGGCTTTTCTCTGGCTTTGGGGCCTATGGATCAAGATATAAGAAGAAAACCTTCCCCATGTCCTGTGAACATGCCAGTTGTACTATACTCTCCTGTAGTGTTGCAGGAAGAACAGGAAGACCCCTCTGCAACAGATGTTCAGGATGTCCCTGGAAATTTAGTAGGTAAAGAGTAGGATAGAACTTGAATGGGGAGTCTAAGGGAGGCAATGTCATGAAGCTTGTTATTAGACTTTTTTTTTTTTTCTCTTCTTTTTAAGTAGAAAAATGTCCATGTCCTCCAGGGAAGCAATCCACTGGGAAATAATGTATTTCTTATGTCCTCTTAGGCACTGTGCAGCAGTGTCATTTGCATCCTGCATTGAAGGCTTTAATATGTGTTGTCAGAAGCTGTTTTATCATTGCTTTGGGGAGTTGGCTTGATTCTTCACTGTACAGTTTCCTCTATGCAAAATGGCTGTAAAATATTACTGGATGGGAGAGTGAGCAGAGAATAGCCTTTTGAGTACATCTTCATTTCTTGTGCCCAAGATTGTTTTAAAAGTGGAGAACAAGGACCGATGAGCCAGTTCTTGTCTGCATGTAACACATGCAGCACTTCTACAGTGGTTCAATAATCAGATATCATGAAAACAAAATGATTTAGGGATGGAAGAAAAATGTGCTACATGAGAGTGCAGAACTGAGTTACTGGTGATTGAAGGGAAGCTGTTACCAAGGAAGGAGGAATTTTATTGGACTGCTTCTATCTTGGAGGGAGAGATGTGATAAGGGAGGGGATCAGAAATATGTCTTGGAAAATATGCCTTCTCTTCTCCTGTTTCTGGTAAGCACTGCCTACTCTGTTGTTTGTTTTTATATTAATAACACTCTTGCTATACTGAAGGGCCATAAATTCGCTCATGTACATTGTTCCAGCATTGAAATATAACCACCTTGAAAACACTTTGTCGAGGCTTCAGAATTTGACCAGGTAAAACATTTGGAGATAAAACCTAACATGCAGAATACAGATCAGAGCTAGTTTATTAAAAGACAGATTCATAAGTTTATAAAAAAAAAAAATGAGTTCAGGAAGTGTTCAGTTTGAAGACTATAGTTGCTCTGAAAAAGGAGAGAGCATACTGGGCTAGACAAGAATAAAATGATTATTCTTTGACATTCTTTTAGCAGACAGAAGGTGGCAATTTCATGGATATTTTTTGTGTTAGTTTGCTGAGATTTTCCAAAAGCGTTTTGAATATGCCTTTGGTAATATCTTCATTTAGGAACATAAGGAGTTACCATATTGGATCAGACTTGTGATCCATCTGGTCTAGTAGCTTGTCTAAATAGTAACTAGTACCAGGCATGTCAGAAGAAGGTGCAAAAACCACACAGTTGACAGAGGTCATTTCATATCTCCCCTAATAGCTAGGGCATGGTAAATGGATTTTTAAACTTTTACAATACTTTGTCTGCATTAACTATTATAATTCTGGATATCTTTACTGTCTCTGTAAATGGTTGGCCCTTTCATGCACTCCTAAATCCTCAGCCAGCATGGCTTCCAGCATGGGTATATCTCATAGCTCAACAATATGTTATATGGAAAAATATTTTATTTCTTAGATTTACATTCGTAACCTTCTATTTACATTAATTGATGCTTATATCAGTCAATGTCTTACTGCAACATTTAATGTCTTGTAACACACAGACTCATTATCTTTTTTATCTGCGCCAGCTATTGATTCATGTTCATTTATCACACTCATCCTCGTTATTTCCTTTCTAGAGAAGAAAAAAACAGTCCTTTCAGTCCCTTTTCATATGAAACTTTTCCCTGTCTTCAACAGTTATCATAATCCCTTGAATTTACTGTAACAGATTGCAGCAGGAGGTCTATTTGGCACAAAACGCAGTACAGGAAAAGAAAGGATCAGAGGGGTGACTTGTGAGCCTCAGGCTTTCTTTTGCAGAAGGGTGTTGGGGAAGTATAGGACATAACCTCAACTCTGTCCCACAGAAAATGGAAGAAAGAAGTCACAGGTGAGCTGGAGAAGAGTCTCCAAGTGAGGCTATGCAGGGTGTCCTAAGCTCTACTACCTTGCTGGAAACGTTGTGATACCAGCCCTAATGATTTCAGGAGTGCAAAACTTTTCAGGCAGTAGTGACTAATGACTGAAATGAAAATACAAGTGTCACTCCAGTAACTAGACAGCCTGAAAACTGAGTATTGTTTTGAGGCCACATAATTGAGAAAGTTTTGAATCTTATTTTTCACTGTGCCTACTGCTGTTTCTTTTCTAGGGCTACTTTCTGACCAGAAGAGATTGAGTCTTGGATTCAAAACTCTTACATAAATCCCATAATCAAGAGCAAATCTCCAGATTTTTCCAAATTTCATTATATTTCTGCCAGCTAGGACAAACTCAGAAGAATCACTTCCAAGCTGCTGTCATTAGCAATACTCACTTCACAGGTACTGGAAGTACCCTCTGACTCTAAACAATGTCAGATGGCTGTGTGAAAAAGAGGTGCCATTGTGAAATCTGTTCTGAAGGCCATTTTACACTTCTGTATATATTTGTTCTTATATTAAAGAATTTAAATCTACCTTAGTTACCAGGAAGCTATTGAGATATATCTCAATATATATAATAGTTTAGCAGGAGCCAAGAAGGTTATTAACATTGATATAGATAAAGACATCAAAACTCAGGATCTCAGGCTACCTGGGACAGCTCAAATTCACTGCTATTTGAGATTTTGGTTCTTCATGTTAAGTATGTGATATGAGACCTCTGTTACTGACTTTTCAAGCTCTCTCCCAGAACACAAAGCAATATTAGTTTATACTTTTTGTTTTGTTTTGTATGTGCAATAGTCCTTCTGTTAATGCTCACAATAATAATAATTTTGAATCTATTTTTACAACGACTTTCTAAGCTGACAGGCAGAGGGGGTTTATGTCCATCTTGCAGGTGGTGAACTGAGTCACTGAGAGATGAAACTTTCCACCAATTTTGGATGCCCTTGAGACTTTATTTTATGGCATATTTAACATCATGCAACACATGCAACTACAGCTGAGCTTTCACTGACTTTGTTTGTACTGTTGTGTGATCCTTGTTTCTGCTGCTTAAATTTCAAGATGTTAAGCAGACAGCCAAGAAACATGAAAAACTTAATGAGTGTGAAAAACCAAATGCTAGGCAAAAATGAGTTTTCTTGTTTCACATAGTTTCATATTCTTCCTCTGAACTTCACCTTATGAAAATATTTCAGCTCAAGTGCCAAAGAACATACTCATGTAACCGGGTGTGTTGGACACCTTTAACAGTATGGAGTTTCCTGGCCTCGTCACAACATCCATTCATTGATATCACCATTTGTGACAAGTTGCTGCAGTCAGGGGATGTTGCTGCCGTGTCAGGGATTTTGTTAGTTGGAAGGTACGGAATACAAAAGGTTAATTTTACTAATTAGTAGATGATAGATTAGGACGATGAATAGCTGCAGAGAACATCAATATGAACATTGAAGAATGTCCCTAGGGTCATTTAATCTAATTCAGGAGTCAGAGTAATAGCTGAAGTAAAGGAAAGCCTGGCACCAAAATGAAGCAAAAGTCAATGAACTAGAGACAGTGGAGCTAAGGTCTGATGGGTTATTTTGGTCCAGAGATTTAGAGAGATTGAACTATAGACAGCAATAGATAATGGACTGGAGGATTTTAAAATATTAAACCAAAATATACGAGAGGACAAATCTATGAGGAAATGCCACTAGATTTTGATGAAAAGCTCTTGCATAATTAGATTATGTAGTGTATTACTCTATAGATTGTCTCTGGAGCACCATCCTGTCTGCCTTCAATCTGTGATGTGTCTATACTGACAAAGTCTAGTTGGATTTTGTTTTCATCAATCCAATTGCTATAGTGCCTTTAGTTTAGCTTTCCTGCCATTGATCTTATTGCCTTCATATCACACACAATATCTTTTTTCAAGTTGAAGACCAATGGCATAATAGTGAGTGTGCCACCGCATGGACTTCAATGACTGGTAGAACCTCAGATCTGTCATTTAAGGCAAAGGATAAAAAAATGCTTTCAACAGAATTATTATTTTGAAGTGTTTTATTTATATGAATTCATATTAATTTAAACATTTTAAAATAGTTATTTTAAGGAGTCAAAGAGTGAAATTCAGTTTTTTATTTCACCAAATTGTTTCATCGTCTTTTATGTAAATAATATTTTTGTTCAGGAAAATGTTACTTTTATCTCTATTTCAACAAAATCATATTTTTCAATATTGACTATTTTTATAGGTTCCAGATGTGAGGCTGTGATTTTTAGTAAGCCTTTTTTCTGTCCTGTTATACCTCTCTTCTAGTTTAATTCTTCTAGTTTAATGTTCTTTCTTTCTGAGTTTTGACAGCAATTTCCACAAAGTAGGGATTCCCTCTCTAAAGTCAGATTAAGATTCTGATTTATTATGTTGGTTTTAGCAATCACAGCCTTCTTTTTCTGCACTTTGTTTTCCTTCTGAAAAATATATACTTTTTTTTTTTTCACTGACATTTCCATTAGTATTAGAATCAATCTTGATAGAAAAGTACTGGTGAAGGATAGTGTTTATACTGTTCCCTGTAGTAAAGAGAATCCCAGATTTTTCTGTCAGTACAATACACAGGGAGATGCAATTGCTGGGTTTGGTTTCTTTTCAGTTACCCCCAATAACCTTTGCCTTCACTATGAAGACAGAATTAGAATGACTGGTTTGTGACATTACATCAGAAATGCCATCTCCTTTCTCTTCCTGAAGCCAACAAGTATTAAATGCTAACATGATAGGAAACTAAAAGAGAGAGGGGCCTGGGATGTACTTTGAGAGAAGGACTTTTATCTTTACCCCAGTTTAACTTTGGTTTGGAGAAACCCTTTCTCCATTTGTAGAGGGTGTTGTTATCTAGTGGTTATTTTTCTGCCAAACAGCTGAAATCATATATAAGTTTGTGAATGATGGGCTTTTACTCCTGAAAGCCTTGTCCTGGTATTGACTGGATGCCAGAGCTGTTCTGTCTTCAGTAAGAAAGGTGCTGTAGGGAACTAAGAAGGCTAAGGCAACTCTCCCAAAAATTAAATCAGGCTTCCAACATTTGTGTAAAGGGTTGGATTTTAACTTCAGTGTTATTTATGTAAAACTGGCATTTAACTTTAGGATTGTCTTTTTTTCTCATATATTAAGTGAGTTGTAAATAAAGAAATATTCTTCAGAATGTGTTGACAACTACAATATGGTAAGTGTTCTGCCTCTGTTGGATGAGTAGCATGCTAATGTACAGTGGTGAGGGGACCTGCCAGCAGCCTTGCTGGTCGTGTTCCAACCCCACTGGATCCAAAATTTGTCAGTGGGCCTTGCCGATGTTCCTCGGCACACTTCTTCATCGAACAGCAGATAGTGTTCAGGGTGTGGAAACAAACACCAATTTGCGTAAGGAGATTACTTGGTCAAAAGGTTTTACATTTGCTACTGCTCAGCCAGACCACTTCGCAACCCTTCCAGCATTCCGACACTTCCCCGATGGTAAAACATGTTCGGGAAAGCCATGGGCAACACCACCCACACTCCACCTGGCCACTAAAGCTGGCTCAGTTTAATTTAGAAGTATCTCTAATTTCCATGGATAATTTCAGCTCGGGATATGCAGTGTTTAAACTACACTCTTGAGCCAGACAAGTGCAAACTGCTCATGTAGGTGTGATCACAAAAATTGTATACATGCAGTTCACGTTGATAATCGCAGCTAAATGATTTGAGATACATCTTAGGTGTAAGGTACTCTACCCTTACAGCTTTGGCTTGCCTATCTAAGCAACTAGGATTTAGTGATCATGCTGTGTGCTTATGTGTGTTGATATATATAAATATGTGTCTGTCTTCTCTACCCATGTTAGATCAAATCATGTGATAGGTCAGAGATAAAGAAGTTAATCATTATAGGTGTGTTTTGTGAAGACAGGTAGTTTAATACAGGAGGAGGCTGTACAGCTTAGAGAAAGGCTGGAGCTGCCATCTTTGTTATGCTACTATCATAAACAACAGAGAACCCACACCATGATACATTAATCCACCAAAAAAAAAAGGCTTTTTTTTTTTTTTTTTTTTTTTTTTTTTTGCTGCTCTCATTTTTTTTTCCTCAAATTTGCACTTCTGGAAGAGCTTAAAGACTTAAAAGCAGAAGAATACCATTAGAAGAAAGAGCACTGAAACTCTTCTGGCTATCGCCAGGTCAGGTGCCAGTATCTGTCTCTAGGCACAGTCTAACAAGGCAGGTAAGAGGTTAGCTCAAAATCAAAGGAGAAATTAAACAAGGGGAAAATATTTCCAATCTTGCTGGTTGTCAATGACCGCTGTGTGTGAGCTTGGAAAAGTGACAGAGCTCAGAAAGTTTGGATATTGGAAAGGGCTGCAACTCCTCTGTCTGAGATGAATCATCTGCTAAAAATGCTTAGTTCTATCTATGGCTAAAAAGTGAATTTGGATTAGCTCTGATTATACATTTCTCTGTGTAGGTATTGTGTTCAGTCACAGCAATCTCCCTTCTGTCATTAGTGACAAAACCTTTAGAAAATTAAAATAAAAATGTATAGAGTTTGAAGGAAAAAAATAAAAAATAAAAAATAAAAATAAAAACTTCTCAAAACACTACGTTGTTTTTCCTTACTTGGTGTGTGTAGGCAAGGTGGAACACAGTACAAGTAACTAAGTACAATAAGGATATTTTTTTTCAAGAGTTCTTAACTAACTTAAATATCTTTTTCAAACTCAACCTTGATCCTTCTGAGCCCAGGTTTAAGTGAAAGTAAGCAACACTTATCCTGCTACATCACGGCCCCAAGTTGTATGGATTCTAGACGTTTTCAGAGAGAGGAATCTGTTCTGCCCCTCTTCAGGGCAGAGGGAGGATACAATTCTCCAGGTCCCAGGGAGATGGCAGATGTGTCGTGTGTGAGGCTCACCAAGCTCTCTGAAGTGCTTTGGCCATTGTGGACTAATTCTTAGTGACTCTTTGTTATTGTGTTATTTTTCCTGTGGTTAGTAAAATTTGCAAGGCATAACATCCTGGTAGTCTTGGAATTTAAGACTGTTGTTGTAGAAAATCCATACCTAGGGAGTAGCAACTGCCAGTAGAAATGACAACTACAGAGCCCAGCTTATTCTGGCTTCAGTTTGATGCTGCCATTATCACTGCTGTCTGCTGCTGCTTTCCCATAAGATTTCAGACAGAAACAGGGCTTGTGAAGCCACACTGTCACCACCTTTTTAAACACTTTAAGCAGTAACATAGAAATGTTATAGATAGAGTTGCATCTTAAAAATCTTGGTTCCCACACATTTCTTGAAAACTGGTGAGCAGATAGTTGCAGCATAGGGCAGGCCTGGGAGAGCTAGGTGCTCCAGAGTTGTGGTTTCCTGCTGCTGGAGAAGGGCGGGGAAATGCAGGGGATGGTGCATGCTGCTGCAGAAAGGGACCATTACTTCTGCTGCCACCACCTTCCCCTTCCTCCCCAACAGTGGCAAAGGCAACCACACTTTGATAATGTAGCAAATGAGTCATACCTTATTTACTGCTCCCATCTATGTATTCCTTAGCAACTCTTTATTTTGCTGAGAGCCACCTCTGTCTGTCACAGATAGAATGATTTTTTATATATATAGTGTGTGTATATTTATTTACTTATTTATTCATTTTTTACAAAGATTGCATTTAGTAGCAAGATTTATGGCTTTAGGAAAAATTACAGGAAAATAAAAGAAAACCTGAGAGAAAGAAGGTAAAATCATCAAGAGACACTGCCTGTCAATATGTATGTCTGCATCTCTGTTCAGCCTCAGTTATACAGTCTGCCCACATGTAAATAATTCCAGTTCCTTCCGCTGTTCCTTTTTCCCATGTGGGGAATAGAAAGGCCACAGGGTTCACAACACAGTTTGCACTCCTGTAGCCATGGCACAGCAGGATCAGATAGGGAAAAATCCAGAAGTGTGTAGAACCAGTGTGATTCTCCATTTAAGACAGTCTTTGAAATCCATGGATGTTGCAGGGCCTTTCATCTCTCCCACTTTAGCCCCATAAATTTATGTCCTTTCAATGCAGCTATTGCCTTACTTGAAATGGAAAGGCAAAGCAAAACATTCAGTGGCAAGAAAGGCAGATCATAAGCAGTAACTGATGGCAATTTTCAGGCATCCATCAGTCTGGCATGTTGATACCCATCTTCACCCGGTGGTCATTGCTGCACCACTTGAGCAGTACAGCTTGGCTTGTTGTGTTGATAATGTAAATCCCACAGATGAACTGAAACAGCCTGCCCTATGTGAGTAATAGAGGAATAAGTTGGCACTTGAGGGTTTCCTATTTCATGACAGCACTTGGCAGAGGCCTTGATTTTAGGCTTCTACTACGTAAGTGGTAAGTGGTAAGTGGTAGTAGTACAAACACAAGTACTCCCTGTTACGTCTTTGCATATCTTGAACAGTTACTGATAATGGGTCACACATGAGCAAGTTTGTGGGAAAGAGAGAAGACTTTGCTTATGTAGTTTTATACATTCACAGAGTGCTCTGAAATTCTCAGAACGTTGCACTCCCCAGCTTGAATCAACATAGTGCAGGCAGTTGTATTTCTTACAGTTGTCTGTCTAATGAATAAGACATAAGATGTGGACATTTATTATTATTATTATTAATATCATGATTAAAGGAAAAGAAGCAGCTTTTGGACTTGTGCTTGTAACAGTTTGTGATGTTTTTGTTGTTATTGTGGTTGTTACTGTTGTTTTTCCCAAGGCTGAGTTTGTGAAAGCAAGCCAAAGATATTGTGACAAGCCTAGGACTCTCTGAGGACATGCCACGGTTCTTGCTCTGTTGTACAGCAGGATATCTTAGGTGTTCAAGTCAAACGGAGAGAAATAGGAATCCCGGCCCTGTTGAAATGGCTCATGTACATGTACATGCAACTGTAGGAAGGAGTCAGAAAACCTAGCTTGTAATTGGGAAAACCACCAGGGGAGGTCAGTGTCTCACAGAGGCAGACCGGCATTCTCCCGTTCTACACAGGGAAGCTTACGCCTACTATGGGCATTAGCTTCTCTGCATAAAAGAGGTGCGTGTGGCTCCCAACTACGTTTTCCCCCATTTATATATAGACCCAAGTGTCCTAAACAGCTCTGATAGCACACAGGCCTCTCCTACCTTCAGTTCTCCCTCAGTTTACTATATGTATTTTCTCCCAGTGCTGTCTCCATAACTGATACTGCTCATAGTATCAGTTGACAGTGACAAATGACTGTGGTCAGAGCAGAGTTGACAGCGATCAGGTGACAGTGTGGTCAGAGCAGAGGTCAAAAATCCACGCCAGGACAACCAGGGTTACAGGATCAATATTTTGGATGCACTTTATATCTCATCTGCTAGCATCAAGTTCTTTTTTGCACAGTGCCAACCACAAAACTGGAAAATATGCTCAAATACACAAATGTATAGGTTCTATCCTGAAAGAGTAAAGAGGCATGGCTAACAGATAGTAGAGCCCGCCACTGGAAGGGTGAGTTTGACTCTCAGAATGGACTGAACCTGGCTGAGCTAGACTTTTCAAGTTTTCTGGGCTTAAGCAAGGAAGCCAAGATTTCAGATTTAGTGTCTATGTTACTACATACAGCACAAGCTATACCATTAAAAGTCCATTCTGCATAATTTGTAGTTCATAGGTAGAATAGCTCAAAATGGAGGGTACAGCTAGTATCCTGTGGATATTGGTCTAAAAAGGTTTCTCAAATCTACGGTTAATTCTCTAACCACCAGAAATAGCTAGGCTTTAAAGGGAAGTATCAGCTAGGACTGCATTTTGTTTAAAAAAAAAAAAAAAAAAAAAAAAAAAAAGATTTATTGTGCATACCTAAGTGATGTTTTGCGGTTTGAAAAGTGGGACCCGTATCCTGCAGCCCCAGCTTGATGAATGCCTGAAACTGATATGTAATTAATCTTCACAAATGAAGAGCAATTCTTTGTCATAGCCACAAGACTAGAACAAGACTATATATGTGCAGGTACTGAGCTGGAGGCATGCATGTCCCATCAGATAAACCTCGTCCTTTGAGAAGGCTTTGTGTATGGAGACCTCAGAGCACCCAGGGGGAAGCACGCTTTAGGTGGCAAAATATAAACCTTTATGTAGAGTGAGTCATCTAAATGTTTTTGTTGTCTATGGAGAGAAATGTGTTCCTCCAGGAAATGGTTCATCTCACTGTGGGCCCTAGAAGTGCCAATATTACTCTACTAAGTGTAAAGGGTATGTAGGGTAAAGTGTTACTGAGATGTAAACATCTAAGTTTAGGTGAAAGAAAACTCACCTACAGTTTCAGGAATGTAGGCCTTGTCAGAACCACAGTGCTGCTGGGTCTGGCCAGGAGCACCAGAACTTTCCAGCACCTGAAGGCCCTTTAGGATCAAACACAGGTTTCAGGTGGCTCTGGAGTCAAGCAGCACAAGTGTGGATATTTCGGTTTAACTATATGCCGTTCATCCTGTTTGAGAATAAGAAGAATAGAGATAAAACACTTTGAAATGTAAAGACACCTTTATGTTATATGCAAAGATTGAATGTTTTAAGACTCTTCCATAAACCAGACCAGTTTCAGAAAACATGTAAGCAAAGCAGCACCATAACACTGGAACCAAGCCTAAAACCCAAACCTTTGCTTGGGAGGGAAAATCGGATATGAATAAAACTTAACTCATGTTTTATCCAGTTTGCTAAGTGCTGATACTTGCTTTTTCCTCTCCTGCACGTGTTTGTGGCTCCAGTACCAGAAGTGCAAAAGGTCAGCTCCCCAACAGCTGAACTTTCAGTTTCACATGGACTTTGAGCGAAAATGAGAAAAGTCTGCTGGGGAAACATCTGCTTCTGCAAGCACTAGAAGTGCCAAGCGCCCCCTTCAACACACAGCAACACGCTAAGATCTACAGAGGTACATATAATTGTTCATGGCTGTGAGCACGTTCCCTGCCACCCCAGCACTGGGGTCTGCTGCCTGGGATGGGGGTCAGCTTTGCAGCGCAGCTGCCCTGACCTTCCTGGACAGGCTCAGAGCCTGCAGCAGGGCCTGGGGATGACCGGGCTGTGGCTGACCCTGGTCACTGTCCCCAGCCCAGCCCAGTTTGCCTCGCTAGGTCTGCAGAATGGGGCTAGCTGGAAGGGAGGCACTGCCCTGCTGGCCCTGAAGCCTTGGACTTCACCAGGTGAGAGTGATGACATAAACAAATTAGACACACACAAAACCTAAAAAGTACTTGGATAGCCCAGAGGAGAAGGAAGTGGATGGCAGTGGGTATATAAAACACAGACAGTGAGAGAAAGGTTGAAATAATTGTTTAGTCTGAAGAGATGTGCAAAGAGAGATGCTGTTGCAAAAGAGGAAATGCGTCTTCCATTTTCTGTGGACTTACAAACAGGCTTGAGCCACATGTGAAACTCAGGGTGCTGCTAGAAAATGTCTCTCACAGCAAGCTGGGAGAAGAAGTTCATGAAGTTTGACAAGGCCAAGTAGAAGCTCCTGCACCCTGGGTTAGGGCAATCCCAAGCACAAATACAGGCTGGGCGATTAGGGGATTGAGAGCTGCCCTGGAGAGAAGGACTTGGCAGGATCCTGAACTGAACATAAGTTGGCACTATGCACTTGCAGCCCATAAAGCCAACTGCATCATGGCCTGCATCAGAAATAGTGTAGCACGCAGCACTAGGGAGGTGATTGCACCTTTGGATGCTGCACTGGTGAGACTGCACTTCAAACATTACGTTCAGTTTGGGGCACCACACTACAAGAAGGATCGTGAGTTGCTCAAGCATGGGCAGAGAAGAGCAACAAAGCTGATGAAGGAAATAGAAAACAAGAGTTATGAGGTGTGGCTGAAGGAACTGGGGTTATTTAGTCTGGAGGTTGAGAGGACACCACATTGCTCTCTACAATTACCTGAAAGGAAGTTTCAGTGAGGAGGGTATCAGTCTCTTTTCTCAGTTGACAAGTGATAGGTCACAAGGAAATTGACTCAAGTTGCACCAGGGGATATTTAGATTGAACATTAGGATTCTTCCTAATGCTCTTCTTCATGGAAGGGGTGGTCAAGCATTGGAATGGGCTGCCCAGGGAAGTGGTGGAATCACCATCCCTGGAGGTATTAATTTTGTATATTACACTAAGGGACATAGTTTAGTGAAGGAGCTCAGTAGGTCAAGATGATGGTTGGACTTGATGATCTTGAAGGTCTTTTCCAACCTCAATGATTCTATGTGTTGGAATGCACTGGGGGTAGGGGGACTGTAAAAACTCCAGTGTTCACACTTGAAAAAAGCAGGTTAGAAAAATGTCTGATGGGAGTGGTTGTGGCAGACCTGGTTCTGCCTTGGCCAACAGGATGGAGAAGAAGCTCTTTTATAGGCTTGCCCATCCTGTTCTCTATCCTCAATTGGTAAGTCATGGTAAGTCCTATGAGGCTCACACCTCAAACTCTATTGTCAGAAAAAAAAATAATAATAATCACTAACATTGTTTTCTTTTTGATTAAGTATGATATCTTCTAAGGTTTAAACTTTTCAAAATATTTAGGCAGTCTATGTCCTAATCAAATCTATCTGGGAAGTAGTGGGAGTTCATCTATACACACAGACAATTTGTGTGTTTTCAAAAGTATTTGTAGAGGTTGTCTTTACCATGGTGTGTATTGAGAACAAAACCATCATATTCCTTTGCACCCTCACCATATGCACATGCATAGACTCCAAACAAGACAGAGAAATTGTGAAATAATACCATGAAATAATGTCTGTGTCATTCGTTTTTCTTCTAAAAACGATGCCCACTTCTCTGGTTTACCTTCCTTGGCTACCTGTTGAGCAAGCATGTGTGGTGAGACAGTGATAGAGAACAGACCTAGCACATCCAACTGAAATGACATCCAGCATAGCTGCAGCATATGAGGATTGAGGTCATGGTTGCTCATTTTCTGACAACTTTTCTTGTTCTGTTCTGTACGTAAATTGGTTAGGCAGGGATTAACTAGAATAATCCCTTTTATCTCTATGCTTTAAAATCTTGGCTACTACAGACATGATATCCTTGTACTGCTGTAATGAAAAGAAAGATTCTTCTCACTCTCCCTCTGTGTACTTGCACTTTATTGCAGAGAAAAAGAGACAGCTCCTTCTAGGTGGCCAAGATTTAATGTCTCTGTTCCATTGCAAAATTCTCCTACTTATCTCACTATTCTAGAAATATGAGATTCACAAAGATTGTTCTCTATATCCTAGTGGCAGACATGGGACAGCTACTAACAGTGGGGAAGAAAATGATGTTGGAAAAAGAGTAAGACTGAATGTTTAGTTGAGAGCCACCAGGCAGGGCAAACTGACACAGATGAAGTAAACTGCCACGCATGAGGATGGGAAAGAGATTAAGAAGACCCTAGGTGGGAATGAGAGAAAGAAAAAGTCCAAGGTTGCTTTTGACTGTCTTGAAAATGCTGATGTGAAAATTCCTTCATCCCTCTCTCTGATCACAAGATGTTTAATAAATCTTTATTATTATTAACTGCATTAATTGTTGTGGCCTCCTTCCAAAGTGCTGTGAGCTCCATCACTGCAAAGTCCTAGCTAAGAAATGGTTATTCTGTATTTTATTAGAGAAAAAATGGTTTTTCACTTACTATCATGCAAGACAACTACACAGAATGGCTTCTGATTTGTGGCTGGGCTTTTGATTAGTGGTTACTAAGCAACTAGCCTGATCTTAGCCCTACATTCCTCCCTGGAGAGCAGTGTCTGTTACTGCTCAGGTCAAAACTGAGTTTATGTATACATTCAACTGACATCAAAGGCATACATGGATGCAAATATAATTATGTTTCAGCTTCCTAACTTACAAGACTTTAAACAGTTATGTTGCCCATATTTTGTTTGTGCTCATATTTGTGGCCACTGATCACAAGTACTAAAACAAAAAGTCACTAGAAAAAGGTAGACAATTTCATGATTTCCAGGAAGAAATTAACCCATATACATAGTTTATTGAGTGTTGGTTGGAATGGCTTTCACCCTGCTCAATATTGGCATGTACATGTATTTCTTTGGTTTTGATTCACAAAGAAAAAAAAAAAAAAAGGCAAGAAGAAACAAAACAACAACAAAAAGTATTTCCCTCCATTTGCTGTTCTTCGCTACCTGTTTCCTCTCATTCCATACCTTGTGGCCTTCACTGTTCTGTTATGGTTGCCAGCATTACATTTTAATTTCTCAGTTTTATACACATGCAGGTTTGGGCTTTCTGGTGACAGGGCCCCCTAGCAGATATCCTCATAGAAATACTAAGAATTACTTAGGTGAATTGTACTGAAATATATAAGATTTAATTGGGTGTTCTCCTTAAACGCTTTTTTCACAAGCAGCATTCCCTGTCACCTGCGCTTCAGTCACAGCTAGCGATCTTACCCTAGAGCCTAGGCCAAAAAAAAAAAAAAAAAAAAAAAAAAAAAGCATTGTATCTTACCCTTTTAGGATCTGGAATAAAACTAAACTACTTCAATGCAGACAGATTCCTAGAGTCTTTCAGAAGGAAATATTTTCCCACCATTCATTGAGATCACAGAGTAATTCATCTTAATGGAGTGAAAGAGCCATGGGATACATCCCCCGAAATCTCAGCAAGTGCTGACACAGTAGTTCAGGTAGCACTTTGTGGAGTCCTGTCCTCACCAATTACCTAAATTAACAAAGCAAAGACTGCTCACACATAGAGAAAATCCTCCCTGGCCTGATTTGCAAGGCCTTAGTTCTGCCATTTAAATCATTCCTTAGGAGCCACCTTTGCTAAAATACTTCTATTAGACAAATTGCTGAGATTAGAAGAAGGTATGCCTGCTTTATCTATTTGTGCTATCATACAAATGTCAGTGTGTTCATTATGACAGAAGTGTCTGGTAGTGACTTCTCTTTAATGTACCAAATACAGTTAGTGACATATAAAGTTTTAAATATATATATATATAACCATTGTATAAAAAAATTCTATTGCCATTGTTATAACAGCTCTTTGCAATTTAACAAAGAGAATGCTCATAGGCTAGAAAAGTGCCCTCTCAGTGCTAATAAACTTGGATTAAATGCATACGATTTAATTAACCCACTTAATTTCATAAAGTTCCAGTCTGGTTTCACTTCTACAGCTTTCATGCCAGAGAAAAACATTGGCAGTCTCCCAAATAATAAATGAATACAGAATACTCCAAGGTTGGGCTTGTGCCATCACCAAAGCAGCAATAGCCAAAGCTGCAACAGAAATGTCTGCAAACTGCTAGGGTAGAAAAGCAGAGCCAGGGCAAACTCTTTTAAACAAACCCCCAGACTCACAGGTCCTACTGCAGAGCAATGCAGCCCAGCTCTCTGAATCAAGAAGTGCAAGAGAGGAAGAGAATATTTCACCATCTGAGCAAAAAAAATAGTCGTATTTTTCAACAAATCTATTCTGTTCTTACAAGGAAAACAAAGTTTATTTTCCTCTGATGTCATTCTCAGAACAGCTGGGCTATATTTGGAAGAATCTTTTTGCTAACTTGCTTATAAATCAACCTGAAGCATACATTAAACATGGAAAAATAGAAATTGGAAAAATTGGAGCTTGGAAACTTACATTTGGTAAAATTAGAAACAACTAAAACCAAGAATGTAGAGGGCATTTGTGAATATCCTTAACTATAGTTAGCACTTCTACCCATAACAGCGTTATTCTCTATCATTTTTTTTAGTAGGCCCGGTTTTCATTTGCAAGTTTTAGGCACTGAATTGATTACCGAATGGCAAATTTTAGAGTGAATGTAGCTACATTTCCATGTGTGAAGACACATGGTAGTCTTTAGTCATTTCTCTGAAAATAGCTATACTGGTATGAAACTTTTTAATACTAATTGTGATTTCAGATTAGACACGTTTTAATTATGCTAAAATTAAATGCGCTAAATAGATATACTAAATTTACTACTACTGGGAAGATAGCACTATTTTAATTATATTGACAGACTTAAAGGTTTTCATTATTCTGGCACAAAAAAAGGATCAGCTTCATATACACATTCCATGATGTCAGCTGCGCTGTGGTATCTGTGGCCTGATTGCAGCAAATGCAAGGCAGTGTCTTGCATTAAAACCTATGCTGAGTCATATCACTTCAGATTTACCATGAAGTAAAAGCATTCATGTGGGTTGTTATCATGGCTCACTTGATGCACAGTAACTTGTTAAACCATGATAGTTCAGTTATGAATTTGAGCTTAAAGGGAAATGTTTCAGAGTACTGCAGTAATGGTGCTGTAGCTGTGATAGTGTAAGGATATGATTTGCATTAACACAAGACCTAACAAAATAGCACCTCCATCTAGACTAGGCTTGCAAGCTCATATTCAACAGTAAGTACTAAATAGCAGTCAAATAAATAAGGACTGTAAAGAAAAACAGTACTGGCTAGGATACAGCTGATAATCAGCCTGAAATACAGCAGTGTTCCTTGATGCATATGTGAATCTCCCACTTTAATCCAAAGAAAGATGATTTTTGGTTGAGGAACATGCCCTCATTCAGGAATGCACTTCAGCTCTTACTTGAAGGATTTAAGTATGAGCTTAAGACTAGGCATGTTTAATGTGCTTGCATGTTTCCTGCATAGGGACATTGATTTAGAGACTGAAAACCATGTAAGTTATAACCCCTTTTGAAAACTGTCAAGGCAATTTTAAAAGAGAACAATAAAATTAAAATTGAAAAAAATAAAGGATTGATATTTCAAGCTGAAAGTGGTTGAAAAAAAAAATCTATTCAATGACAATGAAGTTATATGAATTAAACACAAAGTACTTTTCAAAGTGATTATAATGATTTGGTTAATACTTGTGGTGCTTATTGTGCTTTAACAGAACTAAATAAATCTGATGAACTCTTTAATTTTGTTTTAGGTTGGATGTTAGGAAGAACTTCTTTACTGAAAGGGTTGTTAGGCATTGGAACAGGCTGCCCAGGGAAGTGGTGGAGTCACCATCCCTGGAAGTCTTTAAAAGATGTTTAGATGTAGAGCTTAGGGATATGGTTTAGTGGGGACTGTTAGCGTTAGGTCAGAGGTTGGACTCGATGATCTTGAGGTCTCTTCCAACATAGAAATTCTGTGATTCTGTGATTCTGTGACTCTGTATTGGAGAAGCTCATGGAAGTGGCAATCTACTAGTGCTCAAAGAAACTTGCTTTTCTTGTTGAAATTCACATTTAAATTATATTGACTACTCTTGATTGTCTAAGTAAGTAAACATGGGAAAAGCAGCCTTGACTCCAAGAGTCTGCTTAGTCTTCTCGTTAGAGCTGTAACATATTCAGATGTGTTCAAATGTAGGATGAACACTTATAGTCAATTACACTGAATTTATAAGATTGGGTATGCAGAAGAATGGGATAATAGCACAGTCATATGGCAGTGAAGGTTTGCCATCTGTTATCTGCCTTTAGCAATGGACCACTTCTCATTGTGGACAATAAAAGGGTGTAGTGAAAAAAATAAATGGGGCATGTGCCTTTTCCATTCCTGGCTGGGAATTTATTTCAGAATTCTCAAAGTATAGTTGTGTCATTTTGTAAGCAAACTGAATTCCTTTCCAATATTTCACAGCCGAAAGATTTGCTAGCAGGGTCTTATTAATTGCATTTAATAGTCTTCTGTAAGAAGCCTGTTCAGAAAGTGCCAAAAGCTGTTCAACTCACAGTTTAAGGATATAGATCCAGATAATGCAATTGACAGCAGTAGAACTGTGCAGAGTATGGTTTGGCTTTGTATCTATTCGTGCACAAACATGGAGATTTTTGAATTAAAAACAAAACAAAACACAACCAAAATAAATAAATAAATAAATATTAGCCCCCTGAGATAGATCTGAAGAAAGGACATTAGTGACAGGAGACTCCCAAGTAGCAGAAGTCAGGCATCTAAATTTGAAACTGGGGTAAGGAACAACTCTATTCAGAAACCTCTCAGTCAGTTGACTAAGGAGACTACTGCCATCATCGATTAGATGTGGTTCCTCAAGAACCAAAGTGCTACTTCTCTGCAACCACAGAGAAACTCATTCTTCAAGAAAGGTATGAGTTTAAATGTGAAATTCAACATGGGAAGCAAGTTTCTCACTGGCTATCTCTTCCTCAGTGGCTATCTGCCTTTTTGCTTGAGACCACATTATGCAAACAGTGACCTAGGACTTTCCACATAATGCAGTGAGAGCAACAACTCTCTTTTAAAACTTGTTTCACTCTTAAGATGAACTTTAGCCTTCAGGTAATAAGCTGCGTTGAGCATGGTCTCTCCACACTCTTTTGCCAAACTGTTACAGAGGCACTGGGAGGGGAAAGCAGCACTCTGACAATGTTACTGAGATATACTTCTAGAAGGCTGGAGATGGCCTCAGACCCATGTCTTCACCAACAGTAGAACCGAAATCTGTGGTGCTTTTGCCTCAGCCATGCTTACTGGGTTCCAGGCTGCAAAGGTGCATGCCTATGTCTTGACTCCCCTGGGGGCACAGGCTGGGCAGGAGGCGAGGCTGCCTTGGTGGCAGTCAGAGCCTACCACTTAGAGTGGATGTGGATGGGGATCCATTTATGAAGGGGAAGGTACATAGACCCCCCCAACATCATGGGCTGTATCTTCTGTAAAACGCTTTCCGAGTGAAAAGAAAGTGCTGTGAGTCCTTAAGGGATGGAATTCCTTAACAGATGGGAAGAATAAGGAAAGCTATTTTCCTTTTTTTTTTTTTTTTAATTATACATATATGTATATATGTTGAAAATAGAAATTCTTTTAGTGTTATTTTTAAACATTTGTAAATGAAATTTGGCTCCTCAAATCTCAAGCCTTTCTGCCTCTCTGTTACCACCAGCAAAGATTGATTTATTTATTTACCGAAACAATCAGTTCTGAGTAGTTTTATAAGAGCCTGTCAGACCTGTGGAAACTAAGTATGGCATTGACACTGTACTGACATTACATCTGTTTTGGGAGACTGACTGGGGATCAGTTGCTATTGCTTATTCTTGCCTGTATATCAATTTGATGGTGATGGATACAGGCTGAAGAGGTGTTTGCAACACAGACACTGACCTTTTCTTATAAAAGCAAACAAACAAATGAATTTCTGTGAATTTTACAAGAGGAATTTTGGATTGAGACTGCAGTTGCTGTTTCATTTTCTACTGTCATTATTCCAACAGTTTATAAACTAGAATCTCAAACTAAATCTACCTACTGATAGCTCATATTTTGATTTTTTGTTCTGATATTCTTTAACAAAACACACATGTAGAAATACAGACTCTAAAATTCTAACATTGACAGCTAAACTAACACCATCTTTATCCTCTGAAAATCTACTCTTGTAAAAAGAAAAAAAAAACAAAAAAAAAAGGTTTAACAGAAGAAATGTGCTTTTCTAGAAAAAGTGAATTCAAATTAAAGTTGTTGTGGTGGCTCCGCTTGAGTGGGCAGCCGAGCTCCACCACAACTGTTCTCTCACTCCCCGTCCTCAAAGAGGAATGGGAAGAAAATACGATGAAAAGGGCTCAAAGGTTGAGATAAGGACAAGGAGATCACGCAGTAATTATTGTAATGGGCAAAACAGACTCAGCATAGGGAGACAGTAAGATTTATTGCTTATTACTAACAAGCGAGAGAAGTGAGAAACAAAGGAAAGAAACCAAAAGCACCTTCCCCCCGCATCCACCCTCTTCCATCTCCTCCCCCCCGAGCGGCACAGGGGAACGGGGGAATATGCGTTATGGTCAGTCTACAGCGCTTCTCTGTCGCTCCTTCTCGGTCACTCTCGTCCCCTGTGCTGTGGGGTCCCACCCACGGGATGCAGTCCTTGATGAACTGATCCAGTGTGGGCTTCCCACAGGCAGCAGCTCTTCCAGAACTGCTCCAGATATGGGTCCGTACCACGGGGTCCATCCCTCAGGAGAAAACTGCTCCAACCTGGCTCCCCTACGGGCAGCAGCTCCTGCCAGGTCACCTGCTCCTGTGTGGTCTCCTCTCCACAGGCTACAGGTCCGGCCCAGAATCTGCTCCGGCAGGGGTCTTCCACAGGCGGCAGCCTCCGTCGGTGCAGGGCCACCTGCTCCACCGTGGTCTCCTCCACGGGCTGCAGCGTGGAACCCTGCTCCACCGTGGTACTCCATGGGCTGCAGGGGGACATCCTGCTTCACCATGGTCCTCACCACAGGCCGCAGGGGACTTCTGCTCCGGCACCTGGAGCACCTCTCCCCCTCTTTCTTCACTGACCTTGGCACCTGCAAGGCTGTTCCTCACTCCTCTCACTCTCCCAGCTGCTGTGTGTGGTGTAGCGTTTTTCTTCCCTGTCTTAAATATTCTCTCACAGAGGCACAAAACAACATCGCTTATTGGCTTGGCTCTGGTCAGCAGTGGGGCCCCTTACCAAACATGGGGCAGCTTCTAGATCCTTCTCACAGAAACAATTCCTATGGCCCCCTGCTACCAAAACATTGCCACGTAAACCCACTATAGTTGTTTGTAAATTTACTTGATAAACTGTATGGTGGTAAAAGATTTTATATTTCCTGTGCAAACTTGATAATCTCAAACACCTGTAAGTACAGATAAATTAATTTCTTAAAATTAATCACAAGAAAATGAAATTCCTAGTTTTATGACCATCCTTCTGTGGGTATGCATATAATATCAAATTGTATTTCATATGAAATTGTGTTTTTCTTCTTGTGTGTGTGTGTGTTTCTGACCAAGTTATTCTAGCATAATTTCAGAATAAAGATGTATTTGCTCTTGTATTAGAACCAATTAGAATTAGAAGTTCTCAAATTTGAAAAATATTATTCCCTCCATTTGACAGAACCAGAAAAAAAAAAAAAGAAAAAAAAGAAAAAAATATATAGGGGGGTGGGGGGAGGGGGGAACCTAGGTTTAGAGTCTAAGTTTCAGATTTTTAGCTGTTTTTCTACAGAAAGCAGCCTTTTGTGATCATATTTCCAATCTGTGTATACATCTCCCTGTGGGCCTTCCCTCTTCCTCGGTAGCTCAGGATGTGCCATCCAGTTTAACTTCAGATACATACAGAGGTCTCAGAAATCATTCGTTTCCTTAAAGTGTCATCCAAACATACAGGAACACCAATAATTACCTTGTAAAACTTCCGTGTGAGCTCCTACCTTACAATACACTTGAGAACGCTGAGAGGAAGAAGACAAAGAACAGGACCTCCCAGCAGCCCGAAAAGCACCCAAGTCAGTCATGCATATGACAAATATGCAGGAAATCAAGTTCCTCTTGTTCTGGTGCTTCTTGAATGGCTGCTAGGTGCACATGCTGCCCAATCTGTTCTCAGGAATCGTCTAGAAAACAGTGTCTCTCAAACAGGATTAATTATTGCATTATCTGGTCTGCCTTTGTCTAGCTGCTGTTCAGTGGTTATGTCCATGATCACATTTCTAGGGCATAACTCAATTATGACACTTCCTTTCTATGTGATTCTGTCCTGAACTTCTCCAAGGTTTACTTTATTCTTGCACAAAAATGAGAAGAAAATTGTTTACTTGTGGATTTACTGTAAGGTCACTCAAGTTATCTAGTTGATAATATCTGGGGTTTCTGTCCTTGAACTTGGTCAGATTGTGGACTGAAAATAACAAAAGGTATTATACTGTCTGTGTTTATAGGCTTTTGAATCAATATGCTGCTGGAGGGGGATCTTCCACATCACTTATGAATAATGCTGAGAGATCTGCTCTCAGCAGCAATGGTGTACAAGCAAAGTGCCTCCATTGACTTCTGCAGTTAGACATTTTGCTGCATGATTAATTTAATCCTCTCTCCCTCATGAGCTGTCCACACTGAGGATTACTGCCCTAGCTAGAGACTTTGTTGTTACACAGAATTGCCATCCCAAATCAATGACTTGTAAAGAATCAATGTACTAAAATGTTTCTAAATGTTAATTGGGAAACACGAGAAAAGATGAAAATCAGAAGGATATGTTATTAACATCAGCTTCTGAACCATAGACATCTAAAGCCAACTGTTTAGGAAACTATGTTCTCTGTTGATACAAATGTTTATTTGCACTCCTGGTGTTTTTACAAGACATTAGATTTCAAGTCTCTTCTTGGTCTCCCTCCCTAGCTTTGCATTCTGGTGTTAAGCAAAATGAAATGTCAAGTCCTGTGCTTCACACACATCTAGCTTTCTGACTCTGAACTTTATTATTATAGCAAATTATGTCCTACAGCTGAACTCTCCTGAAAAGTCATCATGCATCTGATGCAAGAAATTAAACATTTCGAAAGCTTGGGTGTGGATATGTATCCTGGAATTTTACTCAGTGAACAGTAGGAAGCATGGGTGTTCACAAATAGCAAACAAAACATTGTCAGAATAATGAGCAAATTAATCCATCTGGGGGAAAAAAAAAAAAGTGAACCGTCAAATTATCAGATTTATTAGATCCAAAGAAGTCTGAAATAATAACATTAATATATTCATTAATTACTTGGATGTTTTGGTGAAAGGAGTAGAAGTACATGTATTTTTTCCCTCTGTAGCAGTTTTTTCACAAGTAAGAGGTTTTCCAAGTGTACCTATTTTTCTCCAGTTCCATCAATATTAGCTGTTACTGCTCAGATTTACTTATCTCCTAATTCTATTTGTAAAATACTCCACCATCACCTGAATTACTTAATTGTTTTGTCTAATAAAGTCTTCTAATTAATTGGAAACTGCTTGAAAAAAAAAATGTTGAAAAATATTGAGTTCTAGCAAAGCATCTTAATAAATCTTTCTGTGTCACCAAGTACATTGGATAAACTAAACTGAAAGTTGGACAACCAAATTATGCTGTTAACTCAGTGAGGTACACTCTTTCTTTTTCCATCTGAAGTTCAGTTGCAAGTTATTTCCACACAGTAACTTTTCTGACATGGTGCAGAAGCTACATTGGATATGTATAAATGTCAGTTGACAAATTTGTACATTTTCCTGATATAAGTTAGTCCTCTGATGAGTGGGAATTATCCAGATCCTGAAACTCCTACACTTAAGCTTTTGAACACAGATTATTTTAATTGGTGCATAGCCAACTGGGCATTTCAAACACTAGTGCTCATTTCCTTATAGCAAGGCATTTTGTAATTGAATTTATTTTGACAGAGTAAAGAGCAAGTTTCATTGTTGTTCTAGTGGCCAAATAAACCACAACAAATGACAAGAGCTGTGAAACACTAGCTGCAGCAACTCCTGGCATTTTCTTCCAACACTAAAAGACTATTTTGCAGCACTAAGAAAACAGATCTGCATGATTATGTGTCATCTCATTACCTGATCCCTTTGTAGCAGTGATTCAGTGTACAGAACCCTTACACGGTAAGGTCTTGATGAGCTAAGCAGCCATATGTGTCTGCTCGTGCAGAATCAGAACCCAGTAAGGCTGCTCTGCCGAAGCGATGACTGGAGACTTCAGGAGTCTCTGGCTGCAGCAGAAGATGCCTGACTCCTGAACCTGTATGTGCAAAACATGTGGAAGCCAAGCCCAGGTGCCCAGAGGTGAGAGACATCATGTGGGAGGCAAAGCAGCATTAGCAGCTGTAAAGGCAGCTTCTGCTCTAGGAATTCTGTCATTCGGTATGGTCAGAAGCACCACTGGCCCAGAGAAGACATATGGAGGAGTCCAGCCCTAACCCCTGTGAGTAGGACGTAAAGCAGAAAGGCAGTGCCACAAACACTGTGCCGCCTTGCCAGTGTTCGCACTGTGCTCCTTGAGACCCTAAGCCTTGAACAGGCACTGCTGTTTGCCTCTCTCCAGTGTCCTGGCATAACCTTTTCTCCTCTTCCCAACATCAGTTCTCAACCAGTAGAAATTGGATGTCCCACATTTTCCCCTAATCTGAAGACTGGTTTTCTAGTCTTTACAAATACACCATACAGAAATCTATTTATGCCAAAGTAGCTGATCATTCAACACTTCCTCTCTTAACAGACAACCAGAGGGATGTTGACACTGTGCAGTCCACATTCCTCTTGATCTGCTTTGTGTTTTCTCATTTCTTTGTCACAATTAGTGCCTTTGGCTGGCAGGACTAGCATGAATAACTCAGCAGAATCTACTCAGCTATGTTTCATCCCTGGCTTCTGACTCATAAAGGTTGTCTGGGAAAGTTTGTAAACATGAGAAATTGCCATTAAATGTAATGATCATATTATCGGTCTTAGAAATCAAGGAAGTTCTTGCTGGGTTAGGATGCATAACAAAGGGTATAGAGGTATATTTAGAAAGTAAATGTGTATGTATGATGAGCTACATGTATTTCACAAGCAGCAGAATGAAGAAGTTTGTGAAAGAACCAGTTCTCATAGAACTCCACCCATACGGTTCCAGCAAAGACAGCAAATAAGCAACATAAAATGAGCCAGTTAAATGAAATGAAAGTATACACACCCATGCCTAGGTTACTTTCAGCATTTGTATGGTAATATATAACCAAAATTGTTCAATGGGTTTATAGCACTGTGAAATATGAATCAAGAGCATTTCTTATTTCATTTAACACAAGAGAAGAATATTTTCTAATGCAGCAGTTTACTAAACACTGGGAAACATAGGTGCATGGAGGGAATATACAGAGAAACACCCAATACAATAAGAATGTTGTGTGAATTTTATTTATTTATTTATTTCCTTCAGGCACCTCTTTGTCTCTTTTATCTTCTGTTTTCTTCCCATACATTTTCTTCTCCATTCTTCCTTTAACTTTTCACCCTTTTTTTCCCCCACTTTTTACTTCTTTCTGCTTTCTTTCTGATGTTCTGGGCAGTACTGTTACCAAAAAAATATATATATTTTTTTTTTTAAAAAAAAGCCCCACTTCTGCTATCGGGTGTTAATGATGCTGCAAGGAGCAAATGCTACGAGTTCCTGTTATTGCAAACAGCTCTGCTGCTGCTGCCAGACGCTACGTGAAAGCAGCTGATAGGACCAGCTCCTCTTCTGGTGCTTATTATAGCTGAATCACAAGAAAGGATACCTGAGTGGTAAAGCCAATAAGGCTGCCTCCAATGACAGGAAGAGGCCAAAAATGCGCTTTTGCAGACAAACCTTTAATGACAGCCTGTAAGCATGGTTATCACAGCTAATACATGGTAAATAATGCATGGCAGGCACTCACATGTTGCCCTTGACAGCAGACACAGGCTGCATGTGTTAACCCTCAAGTCACACGACTGACCTCCTGTTTTGAGTATCTGAGAGAAGGACAGATAGCTGGACATGCAGTAATTAGATGCTGGGCTACCACTGACAGCGTTACTCTGGGCCATTTTGCTGTGACACGTGTTGGGGTGGCTACCCAATGTGCTTTTTTACTGATCGCATTTCTTTCTAGTCCACACAGATGAGCAAAAGCACATCCATTTTCTTTCAGACAAGCTGGTTCTCTAATTCGTTGTCGAGGTGGGAGTGTCACAGTTTTCCCTGACTGGAAAGCAGAATTCCCAGAAAGAGACATGTCACATCTCAGCACCACAGGCAAAGGCAGCATGGCCGTGCTCCGGGCTGCACCTCTTCCAGGGCTGAGCCGCAGCCCCGGGCTGTGTCTGGGCATGCTGGGAAGGGAGGGGGACAGGATTTTTCTGAAGTTCTTTGGTTTCAGGCTGTGCCATATGTTTTCCTAGAAGAAGAAGTGTTTCGGCAGGCTGTTGCAGGTTTTTTTTGTCTGGTCAGCTTTTATATCTTTATATAGAGGTCTGTATAGCTACAGCGCGTTGAGCTCTCGCTCTTGGAGGAGCTGATTTTGTTTGTGTGCAAAAAAGTCAGAGAAAAACCTGAGAAACTGCTTAGTAACTTCACATAGTCAACATGCCGTTCCAGTGATATCTCCTGAATATTTTATTTTCCTTCTGTTCTTCTCCACCAAGCTGTTTGTTTGCAGCCTTTTCGTTCTGCTTTTTTTTTTTTTTTTTTTTTTTTTTCTTTTCTGCCTGAAGCATGCACAACGCAATGGGATTCAGAGCTCATCTTGCTAGCCATTCCTCCTTTGCCCCCAAAGTGCTTTATGGAGGCTACATCTAGCTCGGTGGTATCGGGTTTCAGTGTGAAAGTGCCACATTCCTGGCTGCCCTGCGCTCTCTTTGTGTTTGATTTTTCCCGGTAGAGTAAATGGAATACTGAGAATGACTAATCCCATTCAGAAAATGAGAAACAAAGAGATAAAGAACAAAAAAAAAAAAAAAATATATATATATATATATACATATATAGCCAAAGGTTTTTTGGTTTGGTTTGTTTGTTTTGTTTTGTTTTGTTGTTTTTTTTTTGTGTTTTTTTTTTTTTTTTCCATGGTTAATTCTGCTTTGCAAGCCATTGTATTGATTTTAATGTTGTTGTTGTTGCTGCTGTCCTACTTTCATTTTTCTTTCTACCTTAGATTTATCTCAGGTTTGATTCTGCCCGAGCTTATGGTTTTAGGAGAAGAAAGATCTGCTCTGGATCACTGAAAATAATTGATGTATTAAAAAAGTTGCATTGGAAGACAACCTCAGATTTCACCTTTTCCTCCTTGCTGTAGTCCATGACAGAACTGGCTCATACTGGCCACATTGCTTTGTGTCAGTTCAGAATCTTAAAAGCACTCTGCATTTGTAGGTACAATTATTCATTTTGGTTTCTTTTATAGTGGCTATGTGGAGGAAAATTTCAGGCTGAGGCCTGATTTTTTAGATATATATTTTATTTATTTATTTATTTTTCCTTGCCTTTGTCTTGTCTGAAATTGTCTTGTCTGGAAGGCAATGTTTTAATGTGGGTAATTGAGGAGGGGGAGGAAGAGCATTTGCATCACTGTAGCTTTTTATGTGAATTCAGTTATACTGGCACAAAATGGTCTAATTAAACTAGAATGCCACTATAAAGAGGCAAAAATGTTCACTAATTCTTAGGAAAAAGTGGACTTTAAAACACTATTTGCTGTGAACTCCTAACATATATTGAAAAATCTGAAGGGCCTTTTTTGTAAGCAGTGAATCCCGAACATAAAGAAACAGGCACATTAAAAGAAATCCTTTCTGTCCATGTTAATGATGATAGTAACAACAACATAAAATCATGAGAGCTTCCCTTTGTTTCGTTTTGAAAATTACATTTACACGTTGAGAATTGACACAGATTGATTCATATATCAGAGAATCCTTTGCATGAAATGGAATATTTGTGTGAGCTTTTTTTGTTTCTTTCTTTCTTTGTCTTGGAAAGTTGAGGGTTTTTTTGTTTGTTTGTTTTACGTTTTAAAAGGCTTATTTGTTTTACTGTCTTTTTGATAAACATCTTCTCTGTTTATGTTTTCCTTAAATAGCTTCTCTCACTTCAGAGACAGAATTAAGAATCTGAAGACTCTTTAAATGAATGATTCTGAATATTATCTAAAAAAAAAAAAAAAAAAAAGTTTGCATTTCTAAGAAGCCTTCCTGGTCTTTAAAAACTGAAGCTGGCATCTGTGTTGGCTTGAATTTAAATAGTTCCTGCAGGCTTTAACTAACAGAGTTATTTTATTCATTTGGTTGTTTCTTATTTCTTCCCGTAGGGTAACTACAAACGTAGCTCTTATATTTGTTTACTTGCTTCACTATGTTAAAATATTATGTCTTCAACAGTGCATATGAATTTATTGGTGCTTAAAACACACTTAAATTGTTGAACTCGGTCCAGTTTGCCTTTATCACCCTATTTTACCTGATGTTTTTTTTTGCTTTGATTGTTCCCCATGGATCCCTAACAACAAGCTATCTGCATGTCTAAAAGAACTGTGTAACTGAGCAGAGGATGTAGGGAAGTGTCAAACATGCTCTAGCTTTTGCTGCTCCTATTAATACATCCTTCATTTGTATTGCCTGCAGTCAACATTTTCAAATGCAAGAGATTATAATTGGGTGCCTTACCTCTACATCTATTTTAAAAATGTCACAGGCACTTACTTCAAAGTGGTCAAGCTCATCTCTCAGACTGTATCTCCCTGTGTTCTTTCTACTTCCTCATGTGCTCAGACCAGCACACTCTTCCTTCAGTGCAGCTGAAGAACGGGCTATATTCCCAGCCTAGACCTCCTGAAAAGCTCCTCACTCCCCTGCCCTTCGTTCTTTCTGCTGGAATTTCTGGCTGTGCACTGCAGTTCCCTAGCCTCGCAGTTGTGCTGATGAGAATTTTGGTGAAGTTGCTTTGTAACAAGGTTCCCTGAAAGGATTAAAGAAAAGGGAGACATAGTGCAAGTTAAGACCTGAGGGGCTGAGAGTGTTTGTTCAGCATTACTGAACTGCACTTTTACCTGTCAAAAGTCAACAGCCTAACCTCCAGATTATGAAGCCTGTCTCTTCTAAAATATCCCTTTGAATCCTATGGCTATACTTACAATGGCTTGAGAGGGAGAATGATACCACAGTTTGGCGGGTAAGATACTCATCAGCTACATGGGAAATCCATGCACAAACCTTTGCTCCAAGTCAGCAAAATTGACGAGCCTCCCCTCTCCCAGGGCTGGTGAGGCAGTAGATAAACTGGCAGTGCTTTCCATAAGGGAAAACCTCACAGTGTGTTTCCAACACATTTAAACAAACATCAACATCTCCTAATTCCTGTTTCCAACCAGCTGTTTCCAACCACGCCTTTCATGTTTATCATAACATGGTTGTGTTCTGCTCTACTCTTAAGGTACCTGACCACTTTATAGTAATACACATTTAAGCTGTAGTAAATACACATCTCAGGTGTAACACTAAAGAAGGAAAGAACTGGAAAAAAAAAAAAAAAAGAGGTTTACATATGTGTCAACATGGGGAGATTTGAAGTATTTCTGGTGAAATGAATCTTGGACTAGGTCCTGAGAAACCTTTCTTCTGCGTAAAGTTAACAGTCCCTGTCCAGCAACAGGCTGTTGTCAGTGGCAGTGGAGGTCCTGAAATATGATGAGAGAAAGGTCTATGTGCTGGGAAATACACGCTTGTTGCAATATGCATAATAACCCACCTTGCTCACATTATGTGAGCAACGACAGAGCAGAATATAAAAACTGCAAAGATACCTAAATACTAATTGGTGAAGGGAAGACTGTGTGATCTTCACTTGAAATCCATGAGGCAAAAATTTAAGCCTGCCAAAACACCAGGATTGTTTTGACTACCGTCCTTACTGTCCCTGGGTATGTTTATGGAAAGATTGGACCTTGTGCTCAGGGACATGGCTTAGTAGGTGACATTGGTAGTAGGGGGCTGGTTGGACTGGATGATCTTGGAGGTCTTTTCCAACCTTAATGATTCTGAGTGTTCAAGGCCAGGCTGGATGGGGCTTTGAGCAACCTGGTCTGGTGGGAGGTGTCCCTGCTTATGGCAGGGGGGTTGGAACTGGACGGTCTTTAAGGTCCCTTCCAACCCAAACCATTCTATGGTCCTATGATTCTGTTCTATGACTATATGAAGAGATACTAGGCATTTCTAAAAGATAGTCGTACCCCTATGGAAAGGCAATAGTTTTTATTACCAAAAAAAAAAAAAAAAAAAAAAAAAAAAAAAAAAGTATAAAGTGTCTGTAAAGAATCTCACAAAGCAGAGGTAATGGAAAGCCCTATTCCAGTCCTAGGGACACGAAGGGAGTCTTTGTAGCCTAAGTCATGCTTGAGGCTCAGTTTATTGAGATTGTATTCATGTTATAAATAATTGTTGTGCAACTTCTAAGGAAGCTTTTCCCAAATTGCAGGGTGTTTGGTTCTTACATTATAGCAGAGCCATACAGATAAGCTTCTGCAATCGTTCCTTTCCCAGTTTAGTAGAAAAAATCTCATTTTCTAAATTCTAATATAAACACGTCCTTCTCCCAGGCTCATCACTTTGACCATGTCACCTCTGCTTTTGTGTCTCTCCATTATTTCCTTCTCTCCACTATGTCACAAACACTATTTTTTTTTTCTGGTTTTAGATCTGTTCTACTTTTTTCCTACATTCTGTCAATCTTTTCACCTTCCCGACCTCTGTGTTGTCATATGTCATCATCTTTTATTGCACATAACAACTTTCTGCTTTCTCTTTTGATTCTCAATAGCATCAAAAGACACTTCCCCCCTAAAAATATGTAAGGCCATTAAGTTGATTTATTCCATACCCTTGCTTGAAGCCTCTCTCTCTCAAGAAACATAGTTTGCTAGTAAGTAGGCAGTCGAGTGTTATTACGTATTCCATAACCATCTCCTTTGTCCATTTCATACTTACCTTAGAAGCACTTAGTATTTTTCCTGACCACATTTCTTTTAACTTCTTGCATACATTGACTAAATTACAAGTCTGTGTTATACTTTGTTATTTTTTAATTATTTTCATTATTTATTTATTTATTTTACAAAAATGGTCGGTTAATTTATGGTAATAAGCACATTTCTGAATAGACACATACTCTCCATAGTTTTGGCCAAAACTACGTATATTTGTTTTTAGTTCTGATTTGTTTGCACTCCTAAGGGGTATTATGCATGAAAAACTTAGCTTCAGATCAGCTAAAGCGAATGATAATCGTTTGTATATAAAAAGGGGATGGTTTGTGTAGTACCCACCTCACTTCCTCCACTAAAATGCCCCCTGGCCATTCCACCAGAAGTTATATCAAGTAGAAAAACAGGAACAGAAAGAAGGGTTGTTTGCCTACCTTCCCTTTTCTGGTCACTACAATTCATTCAGAAGCTGGTGAGCTGAAAGCTCTTTGATGTGATGGATTTACAAACAGTAAACTGCAGAAACTGAGATGTAGATACACCTGCTATTTTGTTGCTTCTGCTATTGGAGAGAGGGACCTCTGAGAGATGGACAGAAAAAAACATTCAGAGTACAGAATCTTAAATAACTGCTAAGCAGTGTGGTAGGAGGCTACAGCCATGAGAAAAAGGGCTTATTATGAAATGAAATCATGCTTAAAATCAGTCATGTTTGTTCTGGTATGAGGTCACAATGCCAGGTCAATTATCATCCAAGTAATAATACTTTATGGGAAAATTAAAACGCGTTATCTTCACTGAGAATGCATCTTGGAATAGTTGGGTTCATTATGACAGTTTAATTGCACACCTTCAGGAGTACTAAAAAAAACCACTAGCTTCAGAGAAGAGAGTAGACATGTTACTTAGGACAGCGATCAATATTTTATTACTCATACTTAGAGTTCTTAGTGAAAGAGAGACATGACTCGTAACAGAGTCTTGCACAAACAATAGTATATATACTCTTGACAGTGGTTTAACAGCAGGTTTAGCTGAAATGACAATTGCTTTAGCTGACATAACAATCACAGCCCCATGGCCATCCTTGTCTTCTTGTAAAACTGATTGCCCTGCGATGCCGCTTTGTCCTGCAATGACACTAGTGTGAGGCCATAGTTTGCTATCTGTACGCATGGCTGTGACCAGCAGTGATTCAGGAACTAACTCAGCAGAGGAACTAACTGCCACTAGCAGAGGGGCTGTGCTGACAGTGGTCTCAGCCACCCCCAAGCTGTCTGGAAGGCACACTTTGCCAGGGGAAGCTCTGGCCTTGCTGGATGCGGTGGTGGCAGCTGGGCCGCTCGTTCCAGTGGTGCCAGAATTCCTCCTGCTGCCTTTACTCAGGGGAAATTTCAATAGCTTTCACTAATTTGTGCTGTCTCAAGGTATGGTTTCACAACAGGCTGGCCCCAGTCCTCATCTGTCCTGGCCTGATGTGTCTTTCCCCTGTGAATTCTGGGATGTGCCTAATCCCTTCTTCTCAGGGGCTGCATGGCAATGAACACGTGCACAAGCACAAAGAAGTCACAGGGGAGCACTGATGAGCACAAGGCAAAGGGAAGGGCCAGGAATGCTTCTTCTGATGTCACTGCACACCAGTCATAAGCCTTAGCCTTCACCACCCTGTAGTGTAAACAGAACTTTTAGCTTGAGGCAATAAAACATATTAAAATACACTATGAAATGGACATTACAGCACCTATAACATCTCTGGCGCTTACAGTATTTCCTGTATGAAGAGCAAAGATTAAGCGTTTACCGAATATGTTTTTAAATTTATCTTTTCACATTTTTCCCTTTCAGATGAGCAAATACTTTATTATACAGCTATTCACATGAGACAACTAAGGAACAGACAAGTGAAGCAAATTGCACGGAGATTTCAACAAAAACCAAAATGAAGAATCTGGCTGTCCTGCCTCCCACTCTCCTCTCCATGTCATGCAATTCGGTTTTGAACTCCTGAATGCATTTTACTCATCCTCCTGGAGCATTTTACTAATTGATGAAAGACTAACATATAATTCGTAATGACATTCACCACTGAAATCTGACTTAACAAGAGGCAATAAGCTGATATCATGAAGGAGACCGAAAAATGCTTACAGAAAAGCAAATTACAGAATTCGAAAAGTAGTTTCATTTCTTTGTAACATTCTATATCAACAAAGTTGCATTTCTTTGTTCATTCTGTGATTGCATAATGCCCCAAAATACACCACAGTTCCGCAGTAAGCACCACTTTCAATAAGCAATGACATCATCATAGTTTGACATTAGACTAACAGTGCCAGAGTTCCAGTTAGGGGCCACTTCTACTAAGCAAATACTTTTCACTGGCTCTCTGGGAGGCCATTTAAACAGGTTTCGTTGTAAATAGTTATGCAAGCCATTACAAAGGTTGTTATCAGTGAAAATATGTATTCCTTACACTGTCAGCATTTTTCCCCCAAGCTAATGTAATTGCAAAGCACTATTGAAACTAACCCAACCCGTTTAAACAGCAGGAAAGAAAGTTACATAAGCCTACCTTAAAAAAAAAAAAAAAAGTTAGCAACGTAGAAATGATGCATCCAGGTCAGCCTGGAATACAAACTGGAACTTTCCCTTATGATAGAAAGGTATTTAGATACAATGCAGAGAACCACAAAGATACAAAGAGAGAATCACAACTAGAGACAACCTTTGGAGGACTTCTGTTTGGGTTGCTGAGCAAGGTTCAAGCAGTCATGTCATACGCTCCCTTGCAGAAACTGGTGAAGTCCTGTATTAAAAGTCATTAGACCTTCACTTTTTCTTCCAGAGGTAAAAGTTCTTCTAGAACTTCAAACATGAAGAATTAGAAACTATCCCCTGAAATTAAGGGGGGAAAAAAAAAAAAAAAGTAGATTCCATGGTCCAAAGTCCCAGTTGCACCCAAGGGGTGGGGCCGCAATGAGGGAAGCAATGAAAGGCAAAGGGTGTTTCACATTGCACTTTTGGACTGCTGGCAGCTTCAGCAACGAGGGGCTGAGGGGCCGTTCTGTTCCCTGGATGGCTGGGGAGCATGGTTGTGCCTGATGCCTAAGCTCACCAAAGGGCAAACTGCTGCCAGAAGGGGCTGAACCCTTTATACAAAATCAGCCACAATAAACTACTGGTTTCTGTTGATGGATCACGTGATCACGTGGTTTCATTTGGCTCAGGTGGAAAAGCGGTGGATTTTGTTTTCCTTTGTAGGATTAACTTCCCAATATGTCAGTCAGATGGACCTACTCTGAGGATACATGATAACTACACAGGATAAGGGAAATGGAGAGCAACATGATGGAAGTGAAGGAAACATTGCTAACAGTAAGACTACTATTTTAGTTGCAGTTGGCTATACAGGCAGTCATACCCATTCTTTTGCTTTCTGAGAACCCCCCTGAGAGCCAGCTAGATTTAGAGGAGGGACATCTATAAGTGATACTGAATATTAATTTCAGAATAATTAAGCTTGTAGGCCTTGCTATACAAAACTTAGGGATTTTAGGGATTGACATAGTTAAATGTGGATAAAATCAAATAATCATTCATGTTGGAAAAGAATTCTAAGATCATCTAGCCCAACCTTTAACCTAGTATTGACAAGGTTAAGTATTGACAAACCATGCTTACTAAGTTCTACATCTACACGTTTCTTGAAGACCTCCAGAGATGTTGACTCAATCACTTCTCTGGGCAGCCTATCTAGGATAGCCTGGATACATGTCTACCTGAGAACAAAATGGGATTTACAGAAGGGAACCTGAAGAGGCAAAGCTGAGGATTAGACAGAAATAAGTGGAAATGATGAAGATGAGGAGGATGTAGCACCCATCTCAGAAATGGCTAGAAACCCTTAATATGTTGTACTGCCAGCTAAAAACTTATGAGTTTTCCCCACATCCCCAAGTATTGAGATTGCATCAAAAATGATGAATATTCTTTAAAAAATAAAATTATTTGCCTTTTGTTTTTGTGATTTCTGCAGGTCTTCTTCCCAGTCTATCAGCTGCAAAGAGACTCTAATATTTATTCATTTTTTATGAAAGTTCCGCTTTTTATGAGTGTAGCAGCTGGTACTTTAAAATGAAAGAGAAGACCAAATGGAACAAGGCTTCAGGAATATTGGAGAAAATTACCATTCTTAGTGATATCACATATAGCAAAAATAGGCATTTGTTGGAAGTTGTGTCACAATCTTTGTAACTGTTGGCCCCAACATACAGATCCTCAGTGTTATTTAACTATTTTGTTGGCAACAGTGCCAGTTAACACTGAGATACATTTGTAGAAGTTGGCTCTAAGTGCTGTTCTAGCTACCCCGTGAAAAGCAGATTTTAGAGGTTCAAGCTAAGCAATCATGCTTCCCTGGAGATGGAGAATATTAGACAGCTACACAGGAAGTATCTCAGAAAGCAGCCAGCTGAGGACAGTGTCTCACACTGATGAAAAGTGAGAGGTGACGTGTGGAGCAACAAGTAAGTTGTACAGGCATATACACAAGTGACTCCGTATAATTAGCTGGTGGACCTGAAATGGCACCTACCCACCCACCTGTTCTTGAGATCTTAAGCTATGAACACCTTCCTCACATCAGCATCAAATTTTGGTGTGCCACTACCAGATGAAACAGTTTGTTTTCCCATCCTGTACTTGCGGTCCTTATCTCTTATTTTTGGCCTGTTATTTTATTCCTCCCACTGCTTTTTGTGCTGACACTGTGTTCTTCTACACACTGTTGGCTTGTACCCAGACCTTCAAACATGTGAGCTGGCAGACCACAAACAGGAGTGATCTGGCATGCTTCTGGGATCTGGTTCGCTGACAGAATAAGAAAATGAATGTCAGATGAAGCAAGTGTTACATGCAGTTGTCTCCTTCCTGTCTTAAGCACCTTCTTGCTTCTTCCCATAGCTAATAGTTGTATAACAGCAGAGTTACTGCAGTCACTAGAAGTACTGCACAGCAGACTTACCCGCTCTAGTCACAGGCTCTCCCTCAAGCCACTTAACAAAGTAGGCCTCAAGCTTGGTATGAAGGGGTGATTTCCCCTGATTACTGAGGATCTTGCTTCAGGGGTTCTGAGATATCATCTCAGGAAATGGCTTGAGCAGCTTGCTAATGACTGGGCAAAGTCTGCAGTGACAACAGGAGAAACTTGATGCTTAGCAGGAGAGTGGCAGCTGAGTGCCAGTTCACAAAATGTTACCAGTGTCTGTAGACTGCAGTTACCAGAGAGGATAGTAGGTGCTAAGGTGCCATTTATAAATGTTTTGCCCAAATTAAATAATTTGAAAGTTCATGATGGAGTCAAAGCATTCATCAGCTATTTGTTCAAGACTATCAAAACTGACCTGAGTTAATTTGGGGATTAGATAAGAATTGACTCTGACATATCTGCGATCATCTTTCTGCTTAACTGAACTCCCTGAAGGGACGGAGAAACCCCTTCCCACTACTCTTAGCTCACAAATGCTCTTGGATTTCAGCTCCAGTTTCTCTTCTCTGTCCTTTCAAGTGTGTCCTCCTGTTCCTAGTCTTGCCTGTTCAATTCTCAATTCTCTCCCTTTTGTTCTGGGCACTAGAAAAACATACTACAAACACCCTCGTTCTGTCCACAGATGCCAATTTCCGCAGTGCACCTTTTAGCTTTTTTTTTTTTTTTTTGTGGGTGGTTTCCTTTTGGCTTTTGTTTCCAGCATGGCTATTCAAGAATCCATTCCAGTGCTAAGGTGTTCCAGCTGGAGACCCAAACTAAGTATAACCCATAAAAGCCATGCAAGGAAGAACATAAATCCTCTCTCTGGCTGTAATATTTAAGATCTATGTTAGGGGTACAAGCAGCTGGATGAGTTCCTTCCACAAGGAGCCAATTGCAGGAGTGGGAATCCAGCACTTCTTCACAAGTGTAGTTGTGGTTCCTTCAACACAACTGCCCCGTGATGCAGCTAATTTTGCTGTGAAGTGAAAATAGGCCAAAGCTGGAAGGCCAGATTTCATGAGGCATCTAAGATGATTTAGTTATTGCTACAAACAACAAGCATGGGCCTGTTCTCCCAAGCCTTTCTCACAGCTGCACTTCCTCCTACCTTGTGCTTGTATGGCTTTTAAGACACCAGCAATGGTCAGTAATCCATTTTGCAGGAAAACTAAGCTAATAAAAAAAGTGAAGGAGACAATTATTTGCTAGTCTGGAGAGCTAAATTAGCTCACTAAGTTGTCAGATGGCTATCAAAACTGGCACAAGGGTAAGTCTGGTGATTGTGAAAGTGAAGAGAGGGGACTAGAATTGTGCTTTTTGTGAAATGCTGTTTCTGGGTCATATAGGCATCAGCAAATTTCTCAGTTGAAATTCAATGCAAAGAGAGAGAGAAAGGGAGAAAGGAATGTGAATGTGACCTCTTTGGGAGAAAGCATATTTTCAGATCAGCTGCTAAAGAAGCACTTTCTCATCATTTCAGGAAATTGCTTAATATCTATTTTACTTCCTATGTAATGGAAGCTTTCTTAAATCCAGGTATATTTGTGGTGAATATAAGCTCAAAAAAATGGTTTATTACTGTACACAGCTGCATTCTCTGTTGTATTACTGTTCCAATCAAGAACCATTGCATTTTTACTGACATGCATATACAATGAAAGTCTGAACACAAATATATATATATATCTAATATATAATAGAAGATGTATAGTATTAATATTTTTACAAAGACAAATTACACAGTGTACTCTTCTTCTGGACTTTAAACAAACTAAATCTATTTTATATTACATGGGTTCTTCTTCCCTTTTATAGTGTAAATGTGTAACTTTAAATTTGGGTAAAACTAGCTGCCATCAGTAGGGAACTGGTGTTCCTTCTTACTTTCTGCTGTTTAAGCATCCAAGGTGACACACAAGTGTAAGTAACCTAAGTGAAAATTATTGGAGGCAATTTATACTTCTAAACTTTAATATCACAGGGCCGCAAAGGTGTAAATTGTTGCCCTCTTAGGACATCTTTGCCAGAAACAGTCTCTCCAAAAGCGGAGTGTAGCAAGGTGTGAATTGTACCCTGATAACAACTGTCACTTGATTGAGGTGTTAAATTTCAAAAAAGCTGTTATTTCAACTCTGAACAAGACAGTCTGTGAAAAACATTAACCCGAATTAAAGATAATTAAACCCCAGCTATTGTTGGCTATTTTTCTTGTATTTCTTTTTCTTTTTTCCCAATATGAGATTGCATTTAGTTATCATTATAAAAAGGTAGCAATTTCATGAAAGCTTAACTGGAAACAGCCCAAGATCATTAAAGAAAAATGTGGACCTCAATCATCGGTTCTCCCAGTCAGCAATCCATCCACCCTGGTGTGGAAACTAAGGTCAGGAAGTAGGTGGTGATACCTAGCTAGATCAATCCCAGTTGGGAAGCTGGAATGCTGGGCATGTCCCACACAGGAATTTGACTTTGCTCCAGGCTCTGCCAGTTGGGACACAGCACGAGAGCATGCACTCAAAGCATTACTGTGAAATACATAGTGCTCTGTAAATTTGCCATCTAAAATCCTTTGCTGTAATCTCCCCATGTTGATGAGACCTTAACGTAGCCTTTATCTTGACCCTGGTAGCTATTTTCAGCATATCAGCCTGACTTGCCCAAGGCTGGTTTAACTAATGTTGATAAGGGCATCTAGAGCCAAAAAAAAAATGGCTGTATAGACTGCCTGCTCCTCACAGCAGGGCACAAAGCATGGTATAAGCAGCGCTGAGGATCCTTCTGGGGAGAAAAAAAAAAAAAAAAAAGGTTGGGTCAGGTGGACCTTTACCTTCTGGTAGCTCTGGATGTGGTTGCACAGCAGCTTAAACTGCTCTCAGCTGGGCCGCTCACAGTCCTGCCCTTCCCCAGCCTGCCCCATTTTTGGGGCCAGCTGGCACTCAGGCAAATAAGCAGGAAAACAGTTCGTTGAGCTGAGGTGGCTGAAAACAAAAGGTACTCATCTTTGGCCAACCTGGCTTCCTGAACTAACTTAGCTAGTGTAATGAGCCCCAGCATTGGTGTAAAGCAGTACTGTGGTGTCAGGGAGAGGGCAGGGCTGCTGCGCCCCTAATTGTAACTACCATCCTCTGGGTGGATTCACACCTAACAGCAGCAGCCTGAACAGAAACTGTCCCCTTCCACTCTCCTGGCCAAATGTTCCTGCTCCTTCTATTGTCTGGCTCTGGCCTGAATTATAATGTAAACTATGCAGTCTGTTGGTCAAGAAGAAACCTTGTCCTGGAACAAAAATGTGTCTACTCCCTTCTACAAGTAGAAATCTAAAATCAAAGTCCCAAGGGACTTTGGGACTTTTTGCTCCTTCTCTTTATATATATTTTTTTTTTCTTTTCCTCTTCGTTTTCTCGAGAAATACAGTTATCTATGTTAGGAGTCATATAGGCCTATGGGCAGTTTTCCATCAAGAGTTGTGCTGTCTGACCACAGTGGCCCTTCCACTCAGCAGGAGGAAATTGAAACATAGCCCTTGTTTTCCTTTCATGACAGGGCCACAATACCACGTGCTGTACATTTTCTTGATTTGTGTAATAGAAACACAGATAAGTCCCATTTCATTGATTCTGTATCACATCTCTACGTCACTTCAGTTGATATTTTTCCACTCTTCTCTGAAAAAAAAAAAATGAATTAATAATAAAAGCTATTTCACTTATACAGGAAGGTCAAGTAGATAAGGGTAGGTAAGGAAGTGTTCCCAAGGCAGGGAACAGAAATTACTCACAAACTGAGATTTGACTTGACGGATAGTTTATCCTCAACAAAAGTAGAGGGAAATTGCAAATCATTTTATTTAAGCTGTGAAAGATTTAGTTGTGGATATACTGACCACCTCCGCATGCTGTAAGCTTATTTTAAAATTACTTATGAATTTGTGATTTTTGTGTAAAAAGCTACTCAAAAACTTAAAAAAAGATTTTATTGGTATTATTTCAGGATATCCATAAATTTAGACTGACACTAATGTATAGGTTGTCATACTGAGTTTTTTCTTAACTTTAAAGACACAAAATGTACAGTTGTACATTTGACTTAAATCTTAAGATTCGGGAGCACAAGACAACATTCTCCATAAACAAAATGGTAAGCAATTATACATTTGCAAAACATAAGTCTAGACTGTAGGTCTCCGCTCCAGTGGATATCTCTTCCTTGTGGAGCAGATTCTGTGTTCAGCTCAGGTGCTTTTTTTGGGGCTTGATCCAAAATGTCAGCATTAGTCAAAATCCGTTCAAAAAGTTTTGAACTTGACCTTTTCCTTTGTGAGTGGAATAGCTTTGGTCATTTTCACAGTTGTGTTTTCCATCATATTGTTTAGTGTTCCAGGAAGTATAGGCCACTCAAAATTTACAGTGTCATATCCTCTAATAAATCTGGTAGCTTTATGCCCTATTACCCCGACTTTGGTCTGCAGTGAGGAAGCATGGATATCTTTGCTTAAAAAAAATAAAATAAATAAAAAAAATCATTATTTAAACTGACGTACTCTTAATTTGCTAGTGTAGGACAATTTTCAGGAGTATGAACACAAGTGCATTAGTATTGCTTTTGATTTAAATGAGACCAGGAATAGGTCTGTCTAGGCTAGACAAAGTGTGGATTTCATGTCTCCTAAATGCAG